>NC_087362.1:23853638-24487281 GCF_030014295.1 Loxodonta africana
CATAGAGAGATAGTATTCAGGGACACACGGACACGGACAGGGACGCAACCAGGCAGGAAGCCCGGCCCAGGGGCCCGGCCAGCGGCCCTCGGGCACCAGGAAAGCTTCGGGGGTGGCGGCGGCGTCGACGAGGACGACGACGGCGACGACGACGACGGCGGACGACGGCGGACGACGGCGGCCCGGCACTCCAGTCCAGTCGGGCCGCAGCGCTTCCCGGCCGCCCCTACTCTCCCCCGCTCCCACCCCCCGCCCGGGCCTTCAGGTTCAGGCCCTGCGGGAGCGCGCCCTGCCCTCGTGGCGGTGGGAGACGCTCCCCGTGGCGCCAGAGCCTCTCCTTGGGGCCGGAGCTCTGTCCTTGTCCAGCGGGGGCAGGCCCCTGGCTCAGAGGGCCTTCGGGAGCCACCCGGGCCGCCTCCGCCCTGCCGCCCCCCCACCCTCCACCCCGACCGGCCTCTGCCCCAACTTGGCTGCTCGGCTGCCCTCCTTCCCTCGGGCTCTGCCCACCCTTCCTGGCTCTGCAGGCCTGCCTCCTGGTGTGCCGGGATGTCTGCTAGTGGATTGGGAGGAGAAGACACCCGGGGCGGGCGGGCCCCTTGCCCTCCCGGGGCGGGCGGGCCCCTTGCCCTCCCCGGGCAACTTGCTTCGTGTACTCTGGGGGTGGGGGTGGGGCTGGGCTGGGGCTGAGGCTGGGGCTGGGGCTGGGCCTGGGGCTGGGGGTGCGGGTGGGGACGTGAGACGGCCACAACGGTGGTGGTGGCGGTGGCCGCCGGACACTCGGCCGACTAGCCAGCCTCTCTCTCTGAGGTGTGGCGTGGGGAGGGGGAGGGGGGTCGGGGAGGCGACGAGGCGGGCGTGGGGGCGGTGGTGAGGCGGCCTTGAGGTGGGGATCTCGTGCCCGGGAGGAACAGGTGCCCTCCTGCCCGGTGTCCCGCGCGGGCCTAGACGTGGCCTCAAGTGGCCTGACCCCGATGAGTGAGTGAGGACGGGTCCTCCTGGCCGTCGGGCACACAGAACTAGGGGAGCCGGGGCCAGTCGAGCTGGGGGCCTCCCGAGAGGTGCGAGACCGCAGCAGGGCGTGCGGGGGTCCAGGCCGGGTGGGGTGGTGCGGTGTTGAGCTGGAGGCTATGCGGGGGGCGGGGCGCCGGGCGCGGGGCGGGGACGGCCACGCACGTTTCCTGCAGGGCTGTGGCTCTGGACCGCCAGGGCCAGAAGCAGCCTGCCCGCGGTCAGCGGGGGGTGAGGTGCGGATGGCGGGGGCCGCCCGCCCTCCCCGCGCCGGTCGCCCGTCCCCACCCACGCCCCCGCCGCCACCCCACCCCACCCCACAACCCGCCCTCCCTCCTCCCATCGGGGAAGCTCACCAGTGAGCTGGGCAGCTGGGCCAACGCGCCTGCCCCACCGCCCTGGCCCCCCACCGACCCTCCCGTCAGGCTAAGCGCCGCCTGCCCCACCTCCAGCCCCCCAGCAGGACCGGGAGCCTACGTGGGGTCCTGACTGGCCAGTGGGCAGGACGTCCCTCGTCGGTAGGCGTGTGGCTCGTGCGT
Source organism: Loxodonta africana (assembly GCF_030014295.1). Lineage (NCBI taxonomy): Eukaryota > Metazoa > Chordata > Mammalia > Proboscidea > Elephantidae > Loxodonta > Loxodonta africana. Next base: position 23,855,186 of record NC_087362.1, read on the forward strand.
GGTCTTTCGCCGCTCCCCGGTGCCCTCCCCGCCAGCACCAGGGCTCGGGGGTCCGGTGGGAAGTACCAGAGGGCCTCCGCGGCACCTAGGAGCAGCCTGGCGCGCAAGGGTTCGCCGTGCTCCTCCGAGTCCCGCGTGGCCCTGGAGGGCCACGGCCGGCCAGGAGGGCGACGAGGGGCAAAGGCGGGAGGGACAGGTGGGCCGGGGACCGGGCCCGGGGCCGGGACTGGGGCCGAGAGCCGGGCCCGGCGAGGGCCCCTTGGAGGAAGGGGAGGCAAAGGGAGGCCCCGCCAGGGGACGGGCCGGGGTGGGGGGAGGGCGAGTGGAGGCCGGGGCCACCCCACGCTGGGCAGGGGGAGAGACGAGAGGCGCTCGGCCAGATGTCGGCGGAAGCAGGCGGCCCGAGTGCCTCCCGGTGCCGCCGCCGGGGCGAGGGGCGAGCAGGCGGCAGGAGAGCCCCGGCCGGACTGAGGGGGGGCCGTGGGGCTTCGCAGGAAGGGCAGGGGGGCGCGACCCGGGCGGCCTTCCCGCCTGGCTGACTGCCTTCCTCCCGGTCGCCGCCACCTGCCTGCTTGGAGGCCGGACTCTTGGGCCGGCTGGCCGGGACCCGCACCCTTGGCCAGGCGGGGCGGCCGGGGCGGGGCTGGGCGGCCAAAGCTGGAGGCTGCCGGGGCGGCCAAGGCGCGCTGCGCCGGCGGCTGGGGCCGCTGAGCAGGCTCTTAGGGCGAGCGGCGGCAGGCGCTGACGTCTACGGCCATACCACCCTGAACGCGCCCGATCTCGTCTGATCTCGGAAGCTAAGCAGGGTCGGGCCTGGTTAGTACTTGGATGGGAGACCGCCTGGGAATACCGGGTGCTGTAGGCTTTTACGCCTCCTTTTCTCTTTTGCCGCCAACCCACGGGGCACAGGGACACACGGACACGGACAGGGACGCAACCAGGCCAGGAAGCCCGGCCCAGGGGCCCGGCCAGCGGCCCTCGGGCACCAGGAAAGCTTCGGGGGTGGCGGCGGCGTCGACGAGGACGACGACGGCGACGACGACGACGGCGGACGACGGCGGCCCGGCACTCCAGTCCAGTCGGGCCGCAGCGCTTCCCGGCCGCCCCTACTCTCCCCCGCTCCCACCCCCCGCCCGGGCCTTCAGGTTCAGGCCCTGCGGGAGCGCGCCCTGCCCCTCGTGGCGGTGGGAGACGCTCCCCGTGGCGCCAGAGCCTCTCCTTGGGGCCGGAGCTCTGTCCTTGTCCAGCGGGGGCAGGCCCCTGGCTCAGAGGGCCTTCGGGAGCCACCCGGGCCGCCTCCGCCCTGCCGCCCCCCACCCTCCACCCCGACCGGCCTCTGCCCCAACTTGGCTGCTCGGCTGCCCTCCTTCCCTCGGGCTCTGCCCACCCTTCCTGGCTCTGCAGGCCTGCCTCCTGGTGTGCCGGGATGTCTGCTAGTGGATTGGGAGGAGAAGACACCCGGGGCGGGCGGGCCCCTTGCCCTCCCCGGGCAACTTGCTTCGTGTACTCTGGGGGTGGGGGTGGGGCTGGGGCTGGGGCTGAGGCTGGGGCTGGGGCTGGGCCTGGGGCTGGGGGTGCGGGTGGGGACGTGAGACGGCCACAACGGTGGTGGTGGCGGTGGCCGCCGGACACTCGGCCGACTAGCCAGCCTCTCTCTCTGAGGTGTGGCGTGGGGGGGGAGGGGGGTCGGGGAGGCGACGAGGCGGGCGTGGGGGCGGTGGTGAGGCGGCCTTGAGGTGGGGATCTCGTGCCCGGGAGGAACAGGTGCCCTCCTGCCCTGTGTCCCGCGCGGGCCTAGACGTGGCCTCAAGTGGCCTGACCCCGATGAGTGAGTGAGGACGGGTCCTCCTGGCCGTCGGGCACACAGAACTAGGGGAGCCGGGGCCAGTCGAGCTGGGGGCCTCCCCGAGAGGTGCGAGACCGCAGCAGGGGCGTGCGGGGGTCCAGGCCGGGTGGGGTGGTGCGGTGTTGAGCTGGAGGCTATGCGGGGGGCGGGGCGCCGGGCGCGGGGCGGGGACGGCCACGCACGTTTCCTGCAGGGCTGTGGCTCTGGACCGCCAGGGCCAGAAGCAGCCTGCCCGCGGTCAGCGGGGGGTGAGGTGCGGATGGCGGGGGCCGCCCGCCCTCCCCGCGCCGGTCGCCCGTCCCCACCCACGCCCCCGCCGCCACCCCACCCCACCCCACAACCCGCCCTCCCTCCTCCCATCGGGGAAGCTCACCAGTGAGCTGGGCAGCTGGGCCAACGCGCCTGCCCCACCGCCCTGGCCCCCCACCGACCCTCCCGTCAGGCTAAGCGCCGCCTGCCCCACCTCCAGCCCCCCAGCAGGACCGGGAGCCTACGTGGGGTCCTGACTGGCCAGTGGGCAGGACGTCCCTCGTCGGTAGGCGTGTGGCTCGTGCGTGGTCTTTCGCCGCTCCCCGGTGCCCTCCCCCGCCAGCACCAGGGCTCGGGGGTCCGGTGGGAAGTACCAGAGGGCCTCCGCGGCACCTAGGAGCAGCCTGGCGCGCAAGGGTTCGCCGTGCTCCTCCGAGTCCCGCGTGGCCCTGGAGGGCCACGGCCGGCCAGGAGGGCGACGAGGGGCAAAGGCGGGAGGGACAGGTGGGCCGGGGACCGGGCCCGGGGCCGGGACTGGGGCCGAGAGCCGGGCCCGGCGAGGGCCCCTTGGAGGAAGGGGAGGCAAAGGGAGGCCCCGCCAGGGGACGGGCCGGGGTGGGGGAAGGGCGAGTGGAGGCCGGGGCCACCCCACGCTGGGCAGGGGGAGAGACGAGAGGCGCTCGGCCAGATGTCGGCGGAAGCAGGCGGCCCGAGTGCCTCCCGGTGCCGCCGCCGGGGGCGAGGGGCGAGCAGGCGGCAGGAGAGCCCCGGCCGGACTGAGGGGGGCCGTGGGGCTTCGCAGGAAGGGCAGGGGGCGCGACCCGGGCGGCCTTCCCGCCTGGCTGACTGCCTTCCTCCCGGTCGCCGCCACCTGCCTGCTTGGAGGCCGGACTCTTGGGCCGGCTGGCCGGGACCCGCACCCTTGGCCAGGCGGGGCGGGCCGGGGCGGGCCGGGGCGGGCCGGGGCGGGGCTGGGCGGCCAAAGCTGGAGGCTGCCGGGGCGGCCAAGGCGCGCTGCGCCGGCGGCTGGGGCCGCTGAGCAGGCTCTTAGGGCGAGCGGCGGCAGGCGCTGACGTCTACGGCCATACCACCCTGAACGCGCCCGATCTCGTCTGATCTCGGAAGCTAAGCAGGGTCGGGCCTGGTTAGTACTTGGATGGGAGACCGCCTGGGAATACCGGGTGCTGTAGGCTTTTACGCCTCCTTTTCTCTTTTGCCGCCAACCCACGGGGCACAGGGACACACGGACACGGACAGGGACGCAACCAGGCCAGGAAGCCCGGCCCAGGGGCCCGGCCAGCGGCCCTCGGGCACCAGGAAAGCTTCGGGGGTGGCGGCGGCGTCGACGAGGACGACGACGGCGACGACGACGACGGCGGACGACGGCGGCCCGGCACTCCAGTCCAGTCGGGCCGCAGCGCTTCCCGGCCGCCCCTACTCTCCCCCGCTCCCACCCCCCGCCCGGGCCTTCAGGTTCAGGCCCTGCGGGAGCGCGCCCTGCCCTCGTGGCGGTGGGAGACGCTCCCCGTGGCGCCAGAGCCTCTCCTTGGGGCCGGAGCTCTGTCCTTGTCCAGCGGGGGCAGGCCCCTGGCTCAGAGGGCCTTCGGGAGCCACCCGGGCCGCCTCCGCCCTGCCGCCCCCCCACCCTCCACCCCGACCGGCCTCTGCCCCAACTTGGCTGCTCGGCTGCCCTCCTTCCCTCGGGCTCTGCCCACCCTTCCTGGCTCTGCAGGCCTGCCTCCTGGTGTGCCGGGATGTCTGCTAGTGGATTGGGAGGAGAAGACACCCGGGGCGGGCGGGCCCCTTGCCCTCCCCGGGCAACTTGCTTCGTGTACTCTGGGGGTGGGGGTGGGGCTGGGGCTGGGGCTGAGGCTGGGGCTGGGGCTGGGCCTGGGGCTGGGGGTGCGGGTGGGGACGTGAGACGGCCACAACGGTGGTGGTGGCGGTGGCCGCCGGACACTCGGCCGACTAGCCAGCCTCTCTCTCTGAGGTGTGGCGTGGGGGGGGGGAGGGGGGTCGGGGAGGCGACGAGGCGGGCGTGGGGGCGGTGGTGAGGCGGCCTTGAGGTGGGGATCTCGTGCCCGGGAGGAACAGGTGCCCTCCTGCCCGGTGTCCCGCGCGGGCCTAGACGTGGCCTCAAGTGGCCTGACCCCGATGAGTGAGTGAGGACGGGTCCTCCTGGCCGTCGGGCACACAGAACTAGGGGAGCCGGGGCCAGTCGAGCTGGGGGCCTCCCCGAGAGGTGCGAGACCGCAGCAGGGGCGTGCGGGGGTCCAGGCCGGGTGGGGTGGTGCGGTGTTGAGCTGGAGGCTATGCGGGGGGCGGGGCGCCGGGCGCGGGGCGGGGACGGCCACGCACGTTTCCTGCAGGGCTGTGGCTCTGGACCGCCAGGGCCAGAAGCAGCCTGCCCGCGGTCAGCGGGGGGTGAGGTGCGGATGGCGGGGGCCGCCCGCCCTCCCCGCGCCGGTCGCCCGTCCCCACCCACGCCCCCGCCGCCACCCCACCCCACCCCACAACCCGCCCTCCCTCCTCCCATCGGGGAAGCTCACCAGTGAGCTGGGCAGCTGGGCCAACGCGCCTGCCCCACCGCCCTGGCCCCCCACCGACCCTCCCGTCAGGCTAAGCGCCGCCTGCCCCACCTCCAGCCCCCCAGCAGGACCGGGAGCCTACGTGGGGTCCTGACTGGCCAGTGGGCAGGACGTCCCTCGTCGGTAGGCGTGTGGCTCGTGCGTGGTCTTTCGCCGCTCCCCGGTGCCCTCCCCCGCCAGCACCAGGGCTCGGGGGTCCGGTGGGAAGTACCAGAGGGCCTCCGCGGCACCTAGGAGCAGCCTGGCGCGCAAGGGTTCGCCGTGCTCCTCCGAGTCCCGCGTGGCCCTGGAGGGCCACGGCCGGCCAGGAGGGCGACGAGGGGCAAAGGCGGGAGGGACAGGTGGGCCGGGGACCGGGCCCGGGGCCGGGACTGGGGCCGAGAGCCGGGCCCGGCGAGGGCCCCTTGGAGGAAGGGGAGGCAAAGGGAGGCCCCGCCAGGGGACGGGCCGGGGTGGGGGGAGGGCGAGTGGAGGCCGGGGCCACCCCACGCTGGGCAGGGGGAGAGACGAGAGGCGCTCGGCCAGATGTCGGCGGAAGCAGGCGGCCCGAGTGCCTCCCGGTGCCGCCGCCGGGGCCGAGGGGCGAGCAGGCGGCAGGAGAGCCCCGGCCGGACTGAGGGGGGCCGTGGGGCTTCGCAGGAAGGGCAGGGGGCGCGACCCGGGCGGCCTTCCCGCCTGGCTGACTGCCTTCCTCCCGGTCGCCGCCACCTGCCTGCTTGGAGGCCGGACTCTTGGGCCGGCTGGCCGGGACCCGCACCCTTGGCCAGGCGGGGCGGGCCGGGGCGGGGCTGGGCGGCCAAAGCTGGAGGCTGCCGGGGCGGCCAAGGCGCGCTGCGCCGGCGGCTGGGGCCGCTGAGCAGGCTCTTAGGGCGAGCGGCGGCAGGCGCTGACGTCTACGGCCATACCACCCTGAACGCGCCCGATCTCGTCTGATCTCGGAAGCTAAGCAGGGTCGGGCCTGGTTAGTACTTGGATGGGAGACCGCCTGGGAATACCGGGTGCTGTAGGCTTTTACGCCTCCTTTTCTCTTTTGCCGCCAACCCACGGGGCACAGGGACACACGGACACGGACAGGGACGCAACCAGGCCAGGAAGCCCGGCCCAGGGGCCCGGCCAGCGGCCCTCGGGCACCAGGAAAGCTTCGGGGGTGGCGGCGGCGTCGACGAGGACGACGACGGCGACGACGACGACGGCGGACGACGGCGGACGACGGCGGCCCGGCACTCCAGTCCAGTCGGGCCGCAGCGCTTCCCGGCCGCCCCTACTCTCCCCCGCTCCCACCCCCCGCCCGGGCCTTCAGGTTCAGGCCCTGCGGGAGCGCGCCCTGCCCTCGTGGCGGTGGGAGACGCTCCCCGTGGCGCCAGAGCCTCTCCTTGGGGCCGGAGCTCTGTCCTTGTCCAGCGGGGGCAGGCCCCTGGCTCAGAGGGCCTTCGGGAGCCACCCGGGCCGCCTCCGCCCTGCCGCCCCCCCACCCTCCACCCCGACCGGCCTCTGCCCCAACTTGGCTGCTCGGCTGCCCTCCTTCCCTCGGGCTCTGCCCACCCTTCCTGGCTCTGCAGGCCTGCCTCCTGGTGTGCCGGGATGTCTGCTAGTGGATTGGGAGGAGAAGACACCCGGGGCGGGCGGGCCCCTTGCCCTCCCCGGGCAACTTGCTTCGTGTACTCTGGGGGTGGGGGTGGGGCTGGGGCTGGGGCTGAGGCTGGGGCTGGGCTGGGCCTGGGGCTGGGGGTGCGGGTGGGGACGTGAGACGGCCACAACGGTGGTGGTGGCGGTGGCCGCCGGACACTCGGCCGACTAGCCAGCCTCTCTCTCTGAGGTGTGGCGTGGGGGGGGGGAGGGGGGTCGGGGAGGCGACGAGGCGGGCGTGGGGGCGGTGGTGAGGCGGCCTTGAGGTGGGGATCTCGTGCCCGGGAGGAACAGGTGCCCTCCTGCCCGGTGTCCCGCGCGGGCCTAGACGTGGCCTCAAGTGGCCTGACCCCGATGAGTGAGTGAGGACGGGTCCTCCTGGCCGTCGGGCACACAGAACTAGGGGAGCCGGGGCCAGTCGAGCTGGGGGCCTCCCCGAGAGGTGCGAGACCGCAGCAGGGGCGTGCGGGGGTCCAGGCCGGGTGGGGTGGTGCGGTGTTGAGCTGGAGGCTATGCGGGGGGCGGGGCGCCGGGCGCGGGGCGGGGACGGCCACGCACGTTTCCTGCAGGGCTGTGGCTCTGGACCGCCAGGGCCAGAAGCAGCCTGCCCGCGGTCAGCGGGGGGTGAGGTGCGGATGGCGGGGGCCGCCCGCCCTCCCCGCGCCGGTCGCCCGTCCCCACCCACGCCCCCGCCGCCACCCCACCCCACCCCACAACCCGCCCTCCCTCCTCCCATCGGGGAAGCTCACCAGTGAGCTGGGCAGCTGGGCCAACGCGCCTGCCCCACCGCCCTGGCCCCCCACCGACCCTCCCGTCAGGCTAAGCGCCGCCTGCCCCACCTCCAGCCCCCCAGCAGGACCGGGAGCCTACGTGGGGTCCTGACTGGCCAGTGGGCAGGACGTCCCTCGTCGGTAGGCGTGTGGCTCGTGCGTGGTCTTTCGCCGCTCCCCGGTGCCCTCCCCCGCCAGCACCAGGGCTCGGGGGTCCGGTGGGAAGTACCAGAGGGCCTCCGCGGCACCTAGGAGCAGCCTGGCGCGCAAGGGTTCGCCGTGCTCCTCCGAGTCCCGCGTGGCCCTGGAGGGCCACGGCCGGCCAGGAGGGCGACGAGGGGCAAAGGCGGGAGGGACAGGTGGGCCGGGGACCGGGCCCGGGGCCGGGACTGGGGCCGAGAGCCGGGCCCGGCGAGGGCCCCTTGGAGGAAGGGGAGGCAAAGGGAGGCCCCGCCAGGGGACGGGCCGGGGTGGGGGAAGGGCGAGTGGAGGCCGGGGCCACCCCACGCTGGGCAGGGGGAGAGACGAGAGGCGCTCGGCCAGATGTCGGCGGAAGCAGGCGGCCCGAGTGCCTCCCAGTGCCGCCGCCGGGGGCGAGGGGCGAGCAGGCGGCAGGAGAGCCCCGGCCGGACTGAGGGGGGCCGTGGGGCTTCGCAGGAAGGGCAGGGGGCGCGACCCGGGCGGCCTTCCCGCCTGGCTGACTGCCTTCCTCCCGGTCGCCGCCACCTGCCTGCTTGGAGGCCGGACTCTTGGGCCGGCTGGCCGGGACCCGCACCCTTGGCCAGGCGGGGCGGGCCGGGGCGGGCCGGGGCGGGCCGGGGCGGGGCTGGGCGGCCAAAGCTGGAGGCTGCCGGGGCGGCCAAGGCGCGCTGCGCCGGCGGCTGGGGCCGCTGAGCAGGCTCTTAGGGCGAGCGGCGGCAGGCGCTGACGTCTACGGCCATACCACCCTGAACGCGCCCGATCTCGTCTGATCTCGGAAGCTAAGCAGGGTCGGGCCTGGTTAGTACTTGGATGGGAGACCGCCTGGGAATACCGGGTGCTGTAGGCTTTTACGCCTCCTTTTCTCTTTTGCCGCCAACCCACGGGGCACAGGGACACACGGACACGGACAGGGACGCAACCAGGCCAGGAAGCCCGGCCCAGGGGCCCGGCCAGCGGCCCTCGGGCACCAGGAAAGCTTCGGGGGTGGCGGCGGCGTCGACGAGGACGACGACGGCGACGACGACGACGGCGGACGACGGCGGACGACGGCGGCCCGGCACTCCAGTCCAGTCGGGCCGCAGCGCTTCCCGGCCGCCCCTACTCTCCCCCGCTCCCACCCCCCGCCCGGGCCTTCAGGTTCAGGCCCTGCGGGAGCGCGCCCTGCCCTCGTGGCGGTGGGAGACGCTCCCCGTGGCGCCAGAGCCTCTCCTTGGGGCCGGAGCTCTGTCCTTGTCCAGCGGGGGCAGGCCCCTGGCTCAGAGGGCCTTCGGGAGCCACCCGGGCCGCCTCCGCCCTGCCGCCCCCCCACCCTCCACCCCGACCGGCCTCTGCCCCAACTTGGCTGCTCGGCTGCCCTCCTTCCCTCGGGCTCTGCCCACCCTTCCTGGCTCTGCAGGCCTGCCTCCTGGTGTGCCGGGATGTCTGCTAGTGGATTGGGAGGAGAAGACACCCGGGGCGGGCGGGCCCCTTGCCCTCCCCGGGCAACTTGCTTCGTGTACTCTGGGGGTGGGGGTGGGGCTGGGGCTGGGGCTGAGGCTGGGGCTGGGGCTGGGCCTGGGGCTGGGGGTGCGGGTGGGGACGTGAGACGGCCACAACGGTGGTGGTGGCGGTGGCCGCCGGACACTCGGCCGACTAGCCAGCCTCTCTCTCTGAGGTGTGGCGTGGGGGGGGGAGGGGGGTCGGGGAGGCGACGAGGCGGGCGTGGGGGCGGTGGTGAGGCGGCCTTGAGGTGGGGATCTCGTGCCCGGGAGGAACAGGTGCCCTCCTGCCCGGTGTCCCGCGCGGGCCTAGACGTGGCCTCAAGTGGCCTGACCCCGATGAGTGAGTGAGGACGGGTCCTCCTGGCCGTCGGGCACACAGAACTAGGGGAGCCGGGGCCAGTCGAGCTGGGGGCCTCCCCGAGAGGTGCGAGACCGCAGCAGGGGCGTGCGGGGGTCCAGGCCGGGTGGGGTGGTGCGGTGTTGAGCTGGAGGCTATGCGGGGGGCGGGGCGCCGGGCGCGGGGCGGGGACGGCCACGCACGTTTCCTGCAGGGCTGTGGCTCTGGACCGCCAGGGCCAGAAGCAGCCTGCCCGCGGTCAGCGGGGGGTGAGGTGCGGATGGCGGGGGCCGCCCGCCCTCCCCGCGCCGGTCGCCCGTCCCCACCCACGCCCCCGCCGCCACCCCACCCCACCCCACAACCCGCCCTCCCTCCTCCCATCGGGGAAGCTCACCAGTGAGCTGGGCAGCTGGGCCAACGCGCCTGCCCCACCGCCCTGGCCCCCCACCGACCCTCCCGTCAGGCTAAGCGCCGCCTGCCCCACCTCCAGCCCCCCAGCAGGACCGGGAGCCTACGTGGGGTCCTGACTGGCCAGTGGGCAGGACGTCCCTCGTCGGTAGGCGTGTGGCTCGTGCGTGGTCTTTCGCCGCTCCCCGGTGCCCTCCCCCGCCAGCACCAGGGCTCGGGGGTCCGGTGGGAAGTACCAGAGGGCCTCCGCGGCACCTAGGAGCAGCCTGGCGCGCAAGGGTTCGCCGTGCTCCTCCGAGTCCCGCGTGGCCCTGGAGGGCCACGGCCGGCCAGGAGGGCGACGAGGGGCAAAGGCGGGAGGGACAGGTGGGCCGGGGACCGGGCCCGGGGCCGGGACTGGGGCCGAGAGCCGGGCCCGGCGAGGGCCCCTTGGAGGAAGGGGAGGCAAAGGGAGGCCCCGCCAGGGGACGGGCCGGGGTGGGGGGAGGGCGAGTGGAGGCCGGGGCCACCCCACGCTGGGCAGGGGGAGAGACGAGAGGCGCTCGGCCAGATGTCGGCGGAAGCAGGCGGCCCGAGTGCCTCCCGGTGCCGCCGCCGGGGCCGAGGGGCGAGCAGGCGGCAGGAGAGCCCCGGCCGGACTGAGGGGGGCCGTGGGGCTTCGCAGGAAGGGCAGGGGGCGCGACCCGGGCGGCCTTCCCGCCTGGCTGACTGCCTTCCTCCCGGTCGCCGCCACCTGCCTGCTTGGAGGCCGGACTCTTGGGCCGGCTGGCCGGGACCCGCACCCTTGGCCAGGCGGGGCGGGCCGGGGCGGGGCTGGGCGGCCAAAGCTGGAGGCTGCCGGGGCGGCCAAGGCGCGCTGCGCCGGCGGCTGGGGCCGCTGAGCAGGCTCTTAGGGCGAGCGGCGGCAGGCGCTGACGTCTACGGCCATACCACCCTGAACGCGCCCGATCTCGTCTGATCTCGGAAGCTAAGCAGGGTCGGGCCTGGTTAGTACTTGGATGGGAGACCGCCTGGGAATACCGGGTGCTGTAGGCTTTTACGCCTCCTTTTCTCTTTTGCCGCCAACCCACGGGGCACAGGGACACACGGACACGGACAGGGACGCAACCAGGCCAGGAAGCCCGGCCCAGGGGCCCGGCCAGCGGCCCTCGGGCACCAGGAAAGCTTCGGGGGTGGCGGCGGCGTCGACGAGGACGACGACGGCGACGACGACGACGGCGGACGACGGCGGACGACGGCGGCCCGGCACTCCAGTCCAGTCGGGCCGCAGCGCTTCCCGGCCGCCCCTACTCTCCCCCGCTCCCACCCCCCGCCCGGGCCTTCAGGTTCAGGCCCTGCGGGAGCGCGCCCTGCCCTCGTGGCGGTGGGAGACGCTCCCCGTGGCGCCAGAGCCTCTCCTTGGGGCCGGAGCTCTGTCCTTGTCCAGCGGGGGCAGGCCCCTGGCTCAGAGGGCCTTCGGGAGCCACCCGGGCCGCCTCCGCCCTGCCGCCCCCCCACCCTCCACCCCGACCGGCCTCTGCCCCAACTTGGCTGCTCGGCTGCCCTCCTTCCCTCGGGCTCTGCCCACCCTTCCTGGCTCTGCAGGCCTGCCTCCTGGTGTGCCGGGATGTCTGCTAGTGGATTGGGAGGAGAAGACACCCGGGGCGGGCGGGCCCCTTGCCCTCCCCGGGGCGGGCGGGCCCCTTGCCCTCCCCGGGCAACTTGCTTCGTGTACTCTGGGGGTGGGGGTGGGGCTGGGGCTGGGGCTGAGGCTGGGGCTGGGGCTGGGCCTGGGGCTGGGGGTGCGGGTGGGGACGTGAGACGGCCACAACGGTGGTGGTGGCGGTGGCCGCCGGACACTCGGCCGACTAGCCAGCCTCTCTCTCTGAGGTGTGGCGTGGGGAGGGGGAGGGGGGTCGGGGAGGCGACGAGGCGGGCGTGGGGGCGGTGGTGAGGCGGCCTTGAGGTGGGGATCTCGTGCCCGGGAGGAACAGGTGCCCTCCTGCCCGGTGTCCCGCGCGGGCCTAGACGTGGCCTCAAGTGGCCTGACCCCGATGAGTGAGTGAGGACGGGTCCTCCTGGCCGTCGGGCACACAGAACTAGGGGAGCCGGGGCCAGTCGAGCTGGGGGCCTCCCCGAGAGGTGCGAGACCGCAGCAGGGGCGTGCGGGGGTCCAGGCCGGGTGGGGTGGTGCGGTGTTGAGCTGGAGGCTATGCGGGGGGCGGGGCGCCGGGCGCGGGGCGGGGACGGCCACGCACGTTTCCTGCAGGGCTGTGGCTCTGGACCGCCAGGGCCAGAAGCAGCCTGCCCGCGGTCAGCGGGGGGTGAGGTGCGGATGGCGGGGGCCGCCCGCCCTCCCCGCGCCGGTCGCCCGTCCCCACCCACGCCCCCGCCGCCACCCCACCCCACCCCACAACCCGCCCTCCCTCCTCCCATCGGGGAAGCTCACCAGTGAGCTGGGCAGCTGGGCCAACGCGCCTGCCCCACCGCCCTGGCCCCCCACCGACCCTCCCGTCAGGCTAAGCGCCGCCTGCCCCACCTCCAGCCCCCCAGCAGGACCGGGAGCCTACGTGGGGTCCTGACTGGCCAGTGGGCAGGACGTCCCTCGTCGGTAGGCGTGTGGCTCGTGCGTGGTCTTTCGCCGCTCCCCGGTGCCCTCCCCCGCCAGCACCAGGGCTCGGGGGTCCGGTGGGAAGTACCAGAGGGCCTCCGCGGCACCTAGGAGCAGCCTGGCGCGCAAGGGTTCGCCGTGCTCCTCCGAGTCCCGCGTGGCCCTGGAGGGCCACGGCCGGCCAGGAGGGCGACGAGGGGCAAAGGCGGGAGGGACAGGTGGGCCGGGGACCGGGCCCGGGGCCGGGACTGGGGCCGAGAGCCGGGCCCGGCGAGGGCCCCTTGGAGGAAGGGGAGGCAAAGGGAGGCCCGGCCAGGGGACGGGCCGGGGTGGGGGGAGGGCGAGTGGAGGCCGGGGCCACCCCACGCTGGGCAGGGGGAGAGACGAGAGGCGCTCGGCCAGATGTCGGCGGAAGCAGGCGGCCCGAGTGCCTCCCGGTGCCGCCGCCGGGGGCGAGGGGCGAGCAGGCGGCAGGAGAGCCCCGGCCGGACTGAGGGGGGCCGTGGGGCTTCGCAGGAAGGGCAGGGGGCGCGACCCGGGCGGCCTTCCCGCCTGGCTGACTGCCTTCCTCCCGGTCGCCGCCACCTGCCTGCTTGGAGGCCGGACTCTTGGGCCGGCTGGCCGGGACCCGCACCCTTGGCCAGGCGGGGCGGGCCGGGGCGGGCCGGGGCGGGCCGGGGCGGGCCGGGGCGGGGCTGGGCGGCCAAAGCTGGAGGCTGCCGGGGCGGCCAAGGCGCGCTGCGCCGGCGGCTGGGGCCGCTGAGCAGGCTCTTAGGGCGAGCGGCGGCAGGCGCTGACGTCTAGGGCCATACCACCCTGAACGCGCCCGATCTCGTCTGATCTCGGAAGCTAAGCAGGGTCGGGCCTGGTTAGTACTTGGATGGGAGACCGCCTGGGAATACCGGGTGCTGTAGGCTTTTACGCCTCCTTTTCTCTTTTGCCGCCAACCCACGGGGCACAGGGACACACGGACACGGACAGGGACGCAACCAGGCCAGGAAGCCCGGCCCAGGGGCCCGGCCAGCGGCCCTCGGGCACCAGGAAAGCTTCGGGGGTGGCGGCGGCGTCGACGAGGACGACGACGGCGACGACGACGACGGCGGACGACGGCGGCCCGGCACTCCAGTCCAGTCGGGCCGCAGCGCTTCCCGGCCGCCCCTACTCTCCCCCGCTCCCACCCCCCGCCCGGGCCTTCAGGTTCAGGCCCTGCGGGAGCGCGCCCTGCCCTCGTGGCGGTGGGAGACGCTCCCCGTGGCGCCAGAGCCTCTCCTTGGGGCCGGAGCTCTGTCCTTGTCCAGCGGGGGCAGGCCCCTGGCTCAGAGGGCCTTCGGGAGCCACCCGGGCCGCCTCCGCCCTGCCGCCCCCCCACCCTCCACCCCGACCGGCCTCTGCCCCAACTTGGCTGCTCGGCTGCCCTCCTTCCCTCGGGCTCTGCCCACCCTTCCTGGCTCTGCAGGCCTGCCTCCTGGTGTGCCGGGATGTCTGCTAGTGGATTGGGAGGAGAAGACACCCGGGGCGGGCGGGCCCCTTGCCCTCCCCGGGCAACTTGCTTCGTGTACTCTGGGGGTGGGGGTGGGGCTGGGGCTGGGGCTGAGGCTGGGGCTGGGGCTGGGCCTGGGGCTGGGGGTGCGGGTGGGGACGTGAGACGGCCACAACGGTGGTGGTGGCGGTGGCCGCCGGACACTCGGCCGACTAGCCAGCCTCTCTCTCTGAGGTGTGGCGTGGGGAGGGGGAGGGGGGTCGGGGAGGCGACGAGGCGGGCGTGGGGGCGGTGGTGAGGCGGCCTTGAGGTGGGGATCTCGTGCCCGGGAGGAACAGGTGCCCTCCTGCCCGGTGTCCCGCGCGGGCCTAGACGTGGCCTCAAGTGGCCTGACCCCGATGAGTGAGTGAGGACGGGTCCTCCTGGCCGTCGGGCACACAGAACTAGGGGAGCCGGGGCCAGTCGAGCTGGGGGCCTCCCCGAGAGGTGCGAGACCGCAGCAGGGGCGTGCGGGGGTCCAGGCCGGGTGGGGTGGTGCGGTGTTGAGCTGGAGGCTATGCGGGGGGCGGGGCGCCGGGCGCGGGGCGGGGACGGCCACGCACGTTTCCTGCAGGGCTGTGGCTCTGGACCGCCAGGGCCAGAAGCAGCCTGCCCGCGGTCAGCGGGGGGTGAGGTGCGGATGGCGGGGGCCGCCCGCCCTCCCCGCGCCGGTCGCCCGTCCCCACCCACGCCCCCGCCGCCACCCCACCCCACCCCACAACCCGCCCTCCCTCCTCCCATCGGGGAAGCTCACCAGTGAGCTGGGCAGCTGGGCCAACGCGCCTGCCCCACCGCCCTGGCCCCCCACCGACCCTCCCGTCAGGCTAAGCGCCGCCTGCCCCACCTCCAGCCCCCCAGCAGGACCGGGAGCCTACGTGGGGTCCTGACTGGCCAGTGGGCAGGACGTCCCTCGTCGGTAGGCGTGTGGCTCGTGCGTGGTCTTTCGCCGCTCCCCGGTGCCCTCCCCCGCCAGCACCAGGGCTCGGGGGTCCGGTGGGAAGTACCAGAGGGCCTCCGCGGCACCTAGGAGCAGCCTGGCGCGCAAGGGTTCGCCGTGCTCCTCCGAGTCCCGCGTGGCCCTGGAGGGCCACGGCCGGCCAGGAGGGCGACGAGGGGCAAAGGCGGGAGGGACAGGTGGGCCGGGGACCGGGCCCGGGGCCGGGACTGGGGCCGAGAGCCGGGCCCGGCGAGGGCCCCTTGGAGGAAGGGGAGGCAAAGGGAGGCCCGGCCAGGGGACGGGCCGGGGTGGGGGGAGGGCGAGTGGAGGCCGGGGCCACCCCACGCTGGGCAGGGGGAGAGACGAGAGGCGCTCGGCCAGATGTCGGCGGAAGCAGGCGGCCCGAGTGCCTCCCGGTGCCGCCGCCGGGGGCGAGGGGCGAGCAGGCGGCAGGAGAGCCCCGGCCGGACTGAGGGGGGCCGTGGGGCTTCGCAGGAAGGGCAGGGGGCGCGACCCGGGCGGCCTTCCCGCCTGGCTGACTGCCTTCCTCCCGGTCGCCGCCACCTGCCTGCTTGGAGGCCGGACTCTTGGGCCGGCTGGCCGGGACCCGCACCCTTGGCCAGGCGGGGCGGGCCGGGGCGGGGCTGGGCGGCCAAAGCTGGAGGCTGCCGGGGCGGCCAAGGCGCGCTGCGCCGGCGGCTGGGGCCGCTGAGCAGGCTCTTAGGGCGAGCGGCGGCAGGCGCTGACGTCTACGGCCATACCACCCTGAACGCGCCCGATCTCGTCTGATCTCGGAAGCTAAGCAGGGTCGGGCCTGGTTAGTACTTGGATGGGAGACCGCCTGGGAATACCGGGTGCTGTAGGCTTTTACGCCTCCTTTTCTCTTTTGCCGCCAACCCACGGGGCACAGGGACACACGGACACGGACAGGGACGCAACCAGGCCAGGAAGCCCGGCCCAGGGGCCCGGCCAGCGGCCCTCGGGCACCAGGAAAGCTTCGGGGGTGGCGGCGGCGTCGACGAGGACGGCGACGACGACGACGGCGGACGACGGCGGCCCGGCACTCCAGTCCAGTCGGGCCGCAGCGCTTCCCGGCCGCCCCTACTCTCCCCCGCTCCCACCCCCCGCCCGGGCCTTCAGGTTCAGGCCCTGCGGGAGCGCGCCCTGCCCTCGTGGCGGTGGGAGACGCTCCCCGTGGCGCCAGAGCCTCTCCTTGGGGCCGGAGCTCTGTCCTTGTCCAGCGGGGGCAGGCCCCTGGCTCAGAGGGCCTTCGGGAGCCACCCGGGCCGCCTCCGCCCTGCCGCCCCCCCACCCTCCACCCCGACCGGCCTCTGCCCCAACTTGGCTGCTCGGCTGCCCTCCTTCCCTCGGGCTCTGCCCACCCTTCCTGGCTCTGCAGGCCTGCCTCCTGGTGTGCCGGGATGTCTGCTAGTGGATTGGGAGGAGAAGACACCCGGGGCGGGCGGGCCCCTTGCCCTCCCCGGGGCGGGCGGGCCCCTTGCCCTCCCCGGGCAACTTGCTTCGTGTACTCTGGGGGTGGGGGTGGGGCTGGGGCTGGGGCTGAGGCTGGGGCTGGGGCTGGGCCTGGGGCTGGGGGTGCGGGTGGGGACGTGAGACGGCCACAACGGTGGTGGTGGCGGTGGCCGCCGGACACTCGGCCGACTAGCCAGCCTCTCTCTCTGAGGTGTGGCGTGGGGGGGGGGAGGGGGGTCGGGGAGGCGACGAGGCGGGCGTGGGGGCGGTGGTGAGGCGGCCTTGAGGTGGGGATCTCGTGCCCGGGAGGAACAGGTGCCCTCCTGCCCGGTGTCCCGCGCGGGCCTAGACGTGGCCTCAAGTGGCCTGACCCCGATGAGTGAGTGAGGACGGGTCCTCCTGGCCGTCGGGCACACAGAACTAGGGGAGCCGGGGCCAGTCGAGCTGGGGGCCTCCCCGAGAGGTGCGAGACCGCAGCAGGGGCGTGCGGGGGTCCAGGCCGGGTGGGGTGGTGCGGTGTTGAGCTGGAGGCTATGCGGGGGGCGGGGCGCCGGGCGCGGGGCGGGGACGGCCACGCACGTTTCCTGCAGGGCTGTGGCTCTGGACCGCCAGGGCCAGAAGCAGCCTGCCCGCGGTCAGCGGGGGGTGAGGTGCGGATGGCGGGGGCCGCCCGCCCTCCCCGCGCCGGTCGCCCGTCCCCACCCACGCCCCCGCCGCCACCCCACCCCACCCCACAACCCGCCCTCCCTCCTCCCATCGGGGAAGCTCACCAGTGAGCTGGGCAGCTGGGCCAACGCGCCTGCCCCACCGCCCTGGCCCCCCACCGACCCTCCCGTCAGGCTAAGCGCCGCCTGCCCCACCTCCAGCCCCCCAGCAGGACCGGGAGCCTACGTGGGGTCCTGACTGGCCAGTGGGCAGGACGTCCCTCGTCGGTAGGCGTGTGGCTCGTGCGTGGTCTTTCGCCGCTCCCCGGTGCCCTCCCCCGCCAGCACCAGGGCTCGGGGGTCCGGTGGGAAGTACCAGAGGGCCTCCGCGGCACCTAGGAGCAGCCTGGCGCGCAAGGGTTCGCCGTGCTCCTCCGAGTCCCGCGTGGCCCTGGAGGGCCACGGCCGGCCAGGAGGGCGACGAGGGGCAAAGGCGGGAGGGACAGGTGGGCCGGGGACCGGGCCCGGGGCCGGGACTGGGGCCGAGAGCCGGGCCCGGCGAGGGCCCCTTGGAGGAAGGGGAGGCAAAGGGAGGCCCGGCCAGGGGACGGGCCGGGGTGGGGGGAGGGCGAGTGGAGGCCGGGGCCACCCCACGCTGGGCAGGGGGAGAGACGAGAGGCGCTCGGCCAGATGTCGGCGGAAGCAGGCGGCCCGAGTGCCTCCCGGTGCCGCCGCCGGGGGCGAGGGGCGAGCAGGCGGCAGGAGAGCCCCGGCCGGACTGAGGGGGGCCGTGGGGCTTCGCAGGAAGGGCAGGGGGCGCGACCCGGGCGGCCTTCCCGCCTGGCTGACTGCCTTCCTCCCGGTCGCCGCCACCTGCCTGCTTGGAGGCCGGACTCTTGGGCCGGCTGGCCGGGACCCGCACCCTTGGCCAGGCGGGGCGGGCCGGGGCGGGGCTGGGCGGCCAAAGCTGGAGGCTGCCGGGGCGGCCAAGGCGCGCTGCGCCGGCGGCTGGGGCCGCTGAGCAGGCTCTTAGGGCGAGCGGCGGCAGGCGCTGACGTCTACGGCCATACCACCCTGAACGCGCCCGATCTCGTCTGATCTCGGAAGCTAAGCAGGGTCGGGCCTGGTTAGTACTTGGATGGGAGACCGCCTGGGAATACCGGGTGCTGTAGGCTTTTACGCCTCCTTTTCTCTTTTGCCGCCAACCCACGGGGCACAGGGACACACGGACACGGACAGGGACGCAACCAGGCCAGGAAGCCCGGCCCAGGGGCCCGGCCAGCGGCCCTCGGGCACCAGGAAAGCTTCGGGGGTGGCGGCGGCGTCGACGAGGACGACGACGGCGACGACGACGACGGCGGACGACGGCGGCCCGGCACTCCAGTCCAGTCGGGCCGCAGCGCTTCCCGGCCGCCCCTACTCTCCCCCGCTCCCACCCCCCGCCCGGGCCTTCAGGTTCAGGCCCTGCGGGAGCGCGCCCTGCCCTCGTGGCGGTGGGAGACGCTCCCCGTGGCGCCAGAGCCTCTCCTTGGGGCCGGAGCTCTGTCCTTGTCCAGCGGGGGCAGGCCCCTGGCTTAGAGGGCCTTCGGGAGCCACCCGGGCCGCCTCCGCCCTGCCGCCCCCCCACCCTCCACCCCGACCGGCCTCTGCCCCAACTTGGCTGCTCGGCTGCCCTCCTTCCCTCGGGCTCTGCCCACCCTTCCTGGCTCTGCAGGCCTGCCTCCTGGTGTGCCGGGATGTCTGCTAGTGGATTGGGAGGAGAAGACACCCGGGGCGGGCGGGCCCCTTGCCCTCCCCGGGCAACTTGCTTCGTGTACTCTGGGGGTGGGGGTGGGGCTGGGGCTGGGGCTGAGGCTGGGGCTGGGGCTGGGCCTGGGGCTGGGGGTGCGGGTGGGGACGTGAGACGGCCACAACGGTGGTGGTGGCGGTGGCCGCCGGACACTCGGCCGACTAGCCAGCCTCTCTCTCTGAGGTGTGGCGTGGGGAGGGGGAGGGGGGTCGGGGAGGCGACGAGGCGGGCGTGGGGGCGGTGGTGAGGCGGCCTTGAGGTGGGGATCTCGTGCCCGGGAGGAACAGGTGCCCTCCTGCCCGGTGTCCCGCGCGGGCCTAGACGTGGCCTCAAGTGGCCTGACCCCGATGAGTGAGTGAGGACGGGTCCTCCTGGCCGTCGGGCACACAGAACTAGGGGAGCCGGGGCCAGTCGAGCTGGGGGCCTCCCCGAGAGGTGCGAGACCGCAGCAGGGGCGTGCGGGGGTCCAGGCCGGGTGGGGTGGTGCGGTGTTGAGCTGGAGGCTATGCGGGGGGCGGGGCGCCGGGCGCGGGGCGGGGACGGCCACGCACGTTTCCTGCAGGGCTGTGGCTCTGGACCGCCAGGGCCAGAAGCAGCCTGCCCGCGGTCAGCGGGGGGTGAGGTGCGGATGGCGGGGGCCGCCCGCCCTCCCCGCGCCGGTCGCCCGTCCCCACCCACGCCCCCGCCGCCACCCCACCCCACCCCACAACCCGCCCTCCCTCCTCCCATCGGGGAAGCTCACCAGTGAGCTGGGCAGCTGGGCCAACGCGCCTGCCCCACCGCCCTGGCCCCCCACCGACCCTCCCGTCAGGCTAAGCGCCGCCTGCCCCACCTCCAGCCCCCCAGCAGGACCGGGAGCCTACGTGGGGTCCTGACTGGCCAGTGGGCAGGACGTCCCTCGTCGGTAGGCGTGTGGCTCGTGCGTGGTCTTTCGCCGCTCCCCGGTGCCCTCCCCCGCCAGCACCAGGGCTCGGGGGTCCGGTGGGAAGTACCAGAGGGCCTCCGCGGCACCTAGGAGCAGCCTGGCGCGCAAGGGTTCGCCGTGCTCCTCCGAGTCCCGCGTGGCCCTGGAGGGCCACGGCCGGCCAGGAGGGCGACGAGGGGCAAAGGCGGGAGGGACAGGTGGGCCGGGGACCGGGCCCGGGGCCGGGACTGGGGCCGAGAGCCGGGCCCGGCGAGGGCCCCTTGGAGGAAGGGGAGGCAAAGGGAGGCCCGGCCAGGGGACGGGCCGGGGTGGGGGGAGGGCGAGTGGAGGCCGGGGCCACCCCACGCTGGGCAGGGGGAGAGACGAGAGGCGCTCGGCCAGATGTCGGCGGAAGCAGGCGGCCCGAGTGCCTCCCGGTGCCGCCGCCGGGGGCGAGGGGCGAGCAGGCGGCAGGAGAGCCCCGGCCGGACTGAGGGGGGCCGTGGGGCTTCGCAGGAAGGGCAGGGGGCGCGACCCGGGCGGCCTTCCCGCCTGGCTGACTGCCTTCCTCCCGGTCGCCGCCACCTGCCTGCTTGGAGGCCGGACTCTTGGGCCGGCTGGCCGGGACCCGCACCCTTGGCCAGGCGGGGCGGGCCGGGGCGGGCCGGGGCGGGCCGGGGCGGGCCGGGGCGGGGCTGGGCGGCCAAAGCTGGAGGCTGCCGGGGCGGCCAAGGCGCGCTGCGCCGGCGGCTGGGGCCGCTGAGCAGGCTCTTAGGGCGAGCGGCGGCAGGCGCTGACGTCTACGGCCATACCACCCTGAACGCGCCCGATCTCGTCTGATCTCGGAAGCTAAGCAGGGTCGGGCCTGGTTAGTACTTGGATGGGAGACCGCCTGGGAATACCGGGTGCTGTAGGCTTTTACGCCTCCTTTTCTCTTTTGCCGCCAACCCACGGGGCACAGGGACACACGGACACGGACAGGGACGCAACCAGGCCAGGAAGCCCGGCCCAGGGGCCCGGCCAGCGGCCCTCGGGCACCAGGAAAGCTTCGGGGGTGGCGGCGGCGTCGACGAGGACGACGACGGCGACGACGACGACGGCGGACGACGGCGGCCCGGCACTCCAGTCCAGTCGGGCCGCAGCGCTTCCCGGCCGCCCCTACTCTCCCCCGCTCCCACCCCCCGCCCGGGCCTTCAGGTTCAGGCCCTGCGGGAGCGCGCCCTGCCCTCGTGGCGGTGGGAGACGCTCCCCGTGGCGCCAGAGCCTCTCCTTGGGGCCGGAGCTCTGTCCTTGTCCAGCGGGGGCAGGCCCCTGGCTCAGAGGGCCTTCGGGAGCCACCCGGGCCGCCTCCGCCCTGCCGCCCCCCCACCCTCCACCCCGACCGGCCTCTGCCCCAACTTGGCTGCTCGGCTGCCCTCCTTCCCTCGGGCTCTGCCCACCCTTCCTGGCTCTGCAGGCCTGCCTCCTGGTGTGCCGGGATGTCTGCTAGTGGATTGGGAGGAGAAGACACCCGGGGCGGGCGGGCCCCTTGCCCTCCCCGGGGCGGGCGGGCCCCTTGCCCTCCCCGGGCAACTTGCTTCGTGTACTCTGGGGGTGGGGGTGGGGCTGGGGCTGGGGCTGAGGCTGGGGCTGGGGCTGGGCCTGGGGCTGGGGGTGCGGGTGGGGACGTGAGACGGCCACAACGGTGGTGGTGGCGGTGGCCGCCGGACACTCGGCCGACTAGCCAGCCTCTCTCTCTGAGGTGTGGCGTGGGGAGGGGGAGGGGGGTCGGGGAGGCGACGAGGCGGGCGTGGGGGCGGTGGTGAGGCGGCCTTGAGGTGGGGATCTCGTGCCCGGGAGGAACAGGTGCCCTCCTGCCCGGTGTCCCGCGCGGGCCTAGACGTGGCCTCAAGTGGCCTGACCCCGATGAGTGAGTGAGGACGGGTCCTCCTGGCCGTCGGGCACACAGAACTAGGGGAGCCGGGGCCAGTCGAGCTGGGGGCCTCCCCGAGAGGTGCGAGACCGCAGCAGGGGCGTGCGGGGGTCCAGGCCGGGTGGGGTGGTGCGGTGTTGAGCTGGAGGCTATGCGGGGGGCGGGGCGCCGGGCGCGGGGCGGGGACGGCCACGCACGTTTCCTGCAGGGCTGTGGCTCTGGACCGCCAGGGCCAGAAGCAGCCTGCCCGCGGTCAGCGGGGGGTGAGGTGCGGATGGCGGGGGCCGCCCGCCCTCCCCGCGCCGGTCGCCCGTCCCCACCCACGCCCCCGCCGCCACCCCACCCCACCCCACAACCCGCCCTCCCTCCTCCCATCGGGGAAGCTCACCAGTGAGCTGGGCAGCTGGGCCAACGCGCCTGCCCCACCGCCCTGGCCCCCCACCGACCCTCCCGTCAGGCTAAGCGCCGCCTGCCCCACCTCCAGCCCCCCAGCAGGACCGGGAGCCTACGTGGGGTCCTGACTGGCCAGTGGGCAGGACGTCCCTCGTCGGTAGGCGTGTGGCTCGTGCGTGGTCTTTCGCCGCTCCCCGGTGCCCTCCCCCGCCAGCACCAGGGCTCGGGGGTCCGGTGGGAAGTACCAGAGGGCCTCCGCGGCACCTAGGAGCAGCCTGGCGCGCAAGGGTTCGCCGTGCTCCTCCGAGTCCCGCGTGGCCCTGGAGGGCCACGGCCGGCCAGGAGGGCGACGAGGGGCAAAGGCGGGAGGGACAGGTGGGCCGGGGACCGGGCCCGGGGCCGGGACTGGGGCCGAGAGCCGGGCCCGGCGAGGGCCCCTTGGAGGAAGGGGAGGCAAAGGGAGGCCCGGCCAGGGGACGGGCCGGGGTGGGGGGAGGGCGAGTGGAGGCCGGGGCCACCCCACGCTGGGCAGGGGGAGAGACGAGAGGCGCTCGGCCAGATGTCGGCGGAAGCAGGCGGCCCGAGTGCCTCCCGGTGCCGCCGCCGGGGGCGAGGGGCGAGCAGGCGGCAGGAGAGCCCCGGCCGGACTGAGGGGGGCCGTGGGGCTTCGCAGGAAGGGCAGGGGGCGCGACCCGGGCGGCCTTCCCGCCTGGCTGACTGCCTTCCTCCCGGTCGCCGCCACCTGCCTGCTTGGAGGCCGGACTCTTGGGCCGGCTGGCCGGGACCCGCACCCTTGGCCAGGCGGGGCGGGCCGGGGCGGGCCGGGGCGGGCCGGGGCGGGCCGGGGCGGGGCTGGGCGGCCAAAGCTGGAGGCTGCCGGGGCGGCCAAGGCGCGCTGCGCCGGCGGCTGGGGCCGCTGAGCAGGCTCTTAGGGCGAGCGGCGGCAGGCGCTGACGTCTACGGCCATACCACCCTGAACGCGCCCGATCTCGTCTGATCTCGGAAGCTAAGCAGGGTCGGGCCTGGTTAGTACTTGGATGGGAGACCGCCTGGGAATACCGGGTGCTGTAGGCTTTTACGCCTCCTTTTCTCTTTTGCCGCCAACCCACGGGGCACAGGGACACACGGACACGGACAGGGACGCAACCAGGCCAGGAAGCCCGGCCCAGGGGCCCGGCCAGCGGCCCTCGGGCACCAGGAAAGCTTCGGGGGTGGCGGCGGCGTCGACGAGGACGACGACGGCGACGACGACGACGGCGGACGACGGCGGCCCGGCACTCCAGTCCAGTCGGGCCGCAGCGCTTCCCGGCCGCCCCTACTCTCCCCCGCTCCCACCCCCCGCCCGGGCCTTCAGGTTCAGGCCCTGCGGGAGCGCGCCCTGCCCTCGTGGCGGTGGGAGACGCTCCCCGTGGCGCCAGAGCCTCTCCTTGGGGCCGGAGCTCTGTCCTTGTCCAGCGGGGGCAGGCCCCTGGCTCAGAGGGCCTTCGGGAGCCACCCGGGCCGCCTCCGCCCTGCCGCCCCCCCACCCTCCACCCCGACCGGCCTCTGCCCCAACTTGGCTGCTCGGCTGCCCTCCTTCCCTCGGGCTCTGCCCACCCTTCCTGGCTCTGCAGGCCTGCCTCCTGGTGTGCCGGGATGTCTGCTAGTGGATTGGGAGGAGAAGACACCCGGGGCGGGCGGGCCCCTTGCCCTCCCCGGGCAACTTGCTTCGTGTACTCTGGGGGTGGGGGTGGGGCTGGGGCTGGGGCTGAGGCTGGGGCTGGGGCTGGGCCTGGGGCTGGGGGTGCGGGTGGGGACGTGAGACGGCCACAACGGTGGTGGTGGCGGTGGCCGCCGGACACTCGGCCGACTAGCCAGCCTCTCTCTCTGAGGTGTGGCGTGGGGAGGGGGAGGGGGGTCGGGGAGGCGACGAGGCGGGCGTGGGGGCGGTGGTGAGGCGGCCTTGAGGTGGGGATCTCGTGCCCGGGAGGAACAGGTGCCCTCCTGCCCGGTGTCCCGCGCGGGCCTAGACGTGGCCTCAAGTGGCCTGACCCCGATGAGTGAGTGAGGACGGGTCCTCCTGGCCGTCGGGCACACAGAACTAGGGGAGCCGGGGCCAGTCGAGCTGGGGGCCTCCCCGAGAGGTGCGAGACCGCAGCAGGGGCGTGCGGGGGTCCAGGCCGGGTGGGGTGGTGCGGTGTTGAGCTGGAGGCTATGCGGGGGGCGGGGCGCCGGGCGCGGGGCGGGGACGGCCACGCACGTTTCCTGCAGGGCTGTGGCTCTGGACCGCCAGGGCCAGAAGCAGCCTGCCCGCGGTCAGCGGGGGGTGAGGTGCGGATGGCGGGGGCCGCCCGCCCTCCCCGCGCCGGTCGCCCGTCCCCACCCACGCCCCCGCCGCCACCCCACCCCACCCCACAACCCGCCCTCCCTCCTCCCATCGGGGAAGCTCACCAGTGAGCTGGGCAGCTGGGCCAACGCGCCTGCCCCACCGCCCTGGCCCCCCACCGACCCTCCCGTCAGGCTAAGCGCCGCCTGCCCCACCTCCAGCCCCCCAGCAGGACCGGGAGCCTACGTGGGGTCCTGACTGGCCAGTGGGCAGGACGTCCCTCGTCGGTAGGCGTGTGGCTCGTGCGTGGTCTTTCGCCGCTCCCCGGTGCCCTCCCCCGCCAGCACCAGGGCTCGGGGGTCCGGTGGGAAGTACCAGAGGGCCTCCGCGGCACCTAGGAGCAGCCTGGCGCGCAAGGGTTCGCCGTGCTCCTCCGAGTCCCGCGTGGCCCTGGAGGGCCACGGCCGGCCAGGAGGGCGACGAGGGGCAAAGGCGGGAGGGACAGGTGGGCCGGGGACCGGGCCCGGGGCCGGGACTGGGGCCGAGAGCCGGGCCCGGCGAGGGCCCCTTGGAGGAAGGGGAGGCAAAGGGAGGCCCGGCCAGGGGACGGGCCGGGGTGGGGGGAGGGCGAGTGGAGGCCGGGGCCACCCCACGCTGGGCAGGGGGAGAGACGAGAGGCGCTCGGCCAGATGTCGGCGGAAGCAGGCGGCCCGAGTGCCTCCCGGTGCCGCCGCCGGGGGCGAGGGGCGAGCAGGCGGCAGGAGAGCCCCGGCCGGACTGAGGGGGGCCGTGGGGCTTCGCAGGAAGGGCAGGGGGCGCGACCCGGGCGGCCTTCCCGCCTGGCTGACTGCCTTCCTCCCGGTCGCCGCCACCTGCCTGCTTGGAGGCCGGACTCTTGGGCCGGCTGGCCGGGACCCGCACCCTTGGCCAGGCGGGGCGGGCCGGGGCGGGGCTGGGCGGCCAAAGCTGGAGGCTGCCGGGGCGGCCAAGGCGCGCTGCGCCGGCGGCTGGGGCCGCTGAGCAGGCTCTTAGGGCGAGCGGCGGCAGGCGCTGACGTCTACGGCCATACCACCCTGAACGCGCCCGATCTCGTCTGATCTCGGAAGCTAAGCAGGGTCGGGCCTGGTTAGTACTTGGATGGGAGACCGCCTGGGAATACCGGGTGCTGTAGGCTTTTACGCCTCCTTTTCTCTTTTGCCGCCAACCCACGGGGCACAGGGACACACGGACACGGACAGGGACGCAACCAGGCCAGGAAGCCCGGCCCAGGGGCCCGGCCAGCGGCCCTCGGGCACCAGGAAAGCTTCGGGGGTGGCGGCGGCGTCGACGAGGACGACGACGGCGACGACGACGACGGCGGACGACGGCGGCCCGGCACTCCAGTCCAGTCGGGCCGCAGCGCTTCCCGGCCGCCCCTACTCTCCCCCGCTCCCACCCCCCGCCCGGGCCTTCAGGTTCAGGCCCTGCGGGAGCGCGCCCTGCCCTCGTGGCGGTGGGAGACGCTCCCCGTGGCGCCAGAGCCTCTCCTTGGGGCCGGAGCTCTGTCCTTGTCCAGCGGGGGCAGGCCCCTGGCTCAGAGGGCCTTCGGGAGCCACCCGGGCCGCCTCCGCCCTGCCGCCCCCCCACCCTCCACCCCGACCGGCCTCTGCCCCAACTTGGCTGCTCGGCTGCCCTCCTTCCCTCGGGCTCTGCCCACCCTTCCTGGCTCTGCAGGCCTGCCTCCTGGTGTGCCGGGATGTCTGCTAGTGGATTGGGAGGAGAAGACACCCGGGGCGGGCGGGCCCCTTGCCCTCCCCGGGCAACTTGCTTCGTGTACTCTGGGGGTGGGGGTGGGGCTGGGGCTGGGGCTGAGGCTGGGGCTGGGGCTGGGCCTGGGGCTGGGGGTGCGGGTGGGGACGTGAGACGGCCACAACGGTGGTGGTGGCGGTGGCCGCCGGACACTCGGCCGACTAGCCAGCCTCTCTCTCTGAGGTGTGGCGTGGGGGGGGGGAGGGGGGTCGGGGAGGCGACGAGGCGGGCGTGGGGGCGGTGGTGAGGCGGCCTTGAGGTGGGGATCTCGTGCCCGGGAGGAACAGGTGCCCTCCTGCCCGGTGTCCCGCGCGGGCCTAGACGTGGCCTCAAGTGGCCTGACCCCGATGAGTGAGTGAGGACGGGTCCTCCTGGCCGTCGGGCACACAGAACTAGGGGAGCCGGGGCCAGTCGAGCTGGGGGCCTCCCCGAGAGGTGCGAGACCGCAGCAGGGGCGTGCGGGGGTCCAGGCCGGGTGGGGTGGTGCGGTGTTGAGCTGGAGGCTATGCGGGGGGCGGGGCGCCGGGCGCGGGGCGGGGACGGCCA
The DNA here is from genome assembly GCF_030014295.1 of Loxodonta africana. Taxonomy (NCBI): domain Eukaryota; kingdom Metazoa; phylum Chordata; class Mammalia; order Proboscidea; family Elephantidae; genus Loxodonta; species Loxodonta africana. The sequence goes on from NC_087362.1 coordinate 23,881,492, forward strand.
CGCACGTTTCCTGCAGGGCTGTGGCTCTGGACCGCCAGGGCCAGAAGCAGCCTGCCCGCGGTCAGCGGGGGGTGAGGTGCGGATGGCGGGGGCCGCCCGCCCTCCCCGCGCCGGTCGCCCGTCCCCACCCACGCCCCCGCCGCCACCCCACCCCACCCCACAACCCGCCCTCCCTCCTCCCATCGGGGAAGCTCACCAGTGAGCTGGGCAGCTGGGCCAACGCGCCTGCCCCACCGCCCTGGCCCCCCACCGACCCTCCCGTCAGGCTAAGCGCCGCCTGCCCCACCTCCAGCCCCCCAGCAGGACCGGGAGCCTACGTGGGGTCCTGACTGGCCAGTGGGCAGGACGTCCCTCGTCGGTAGGCGTGTGGCTCGTGCGTGGTCTTTCGCCGCTCCCCGGTGCCCTCCCCCGCCAGCACCAGGGCTCGGGGGTCCGGTGGGAAGTACCAGAGGGCCTCCGCGGCACCTAGGAGCAGCCTGGCGCGCAAGGGTTCGCCGTGCTCCTCCGAGTCCCGCGTGGCCCTGGAGGGCCACGGCCGGCCAGGAGGGCGACGAGGGGCAAAGGCGGGAGGGACAGGTGGGCCGGGGACCGGGCCCGGGGCCGGGACTGGGGCCGAGAGCCGGGCCCGGCGAGGGCCCCTTGGAGGAAGGGGAGGCAAAGGGAGGCCCGGCCAGGGGACGGGCCGGGGTGGGGGGAGGGCGAGTGGAGGCCGGGGCCACCCCACGCTGGGCAGGGGGAGAGACGAGAGGCGCTCGGCCAGATGTCGGCGGAAGCAGGCGGCCCGAGTGCCTCCCGGTGCCGCCGCCGGGGGCGAGGGGCGAGCAGGCGGCAGGAGAGCCCCGGCCGGACTGAGGGGGGCCGTGGGGCTTCGCAGGAAGGGCAGGGGGCGCGACCCGGGCGGCCTTCCCGCCTGGCTGACTGCCTTCCTCCCGGTCGCCGCCACCTGCCTGCTTGGAGGCCGGACTCTTGGGCCGGCTGGCCGGGACCCGCACCCTTGGCCAGGCGGGGCGGGCCGGGGCGGGGCTGGGCGGCCAAAGCTGGAGGCTGCCGGGGCGGCCAAGGCGCGCTGCGCCGGCGGCTGGGGCCGCTGAGCAGGCTCTTAGGGCGAGCGGCGGCAGGCGCTGACGTCTACGGCCATACCACCCTGAACGCGCCCGATCTCGTCTGATCTCGGAAGCTAAGCAGGGTCGGGCCTGGTTAGTACTTGGATGGGAGACCGCCTGGGAATACCGGGTGCTGTAGGCTTTTACGCCTCCTTTTCTCTTTTGCCGCCAACCCACGGGGCACAGGGACACACGGACACGGACAGGGACGCAACCAGGCCAGGAAGCCCGGCCCAGGGGCCCGGCCAGCGGCCCTCGGGCACCAGGAAAGCTTCGGGGGTGGCGGCGGCGTCGACGAGGACGACGACGGCGACGACGACGACGGCGGACGACGGCGGCCCGGCACTCCAGTCCAGTCGGGCCGCAGCGCTTCCCGGCCGCCCCTACTCTCCCCCGCTCCCACCCCCCGCCCGGGCCTTCAGGTTCAGGCCCTGCGGGAGCGCGCCCTGCCCTCGTGGCGGTGGGAGACGCTCCCCGTGGCGCCAGAGCCTCTCCTTGGGGCCGGAGCTCTGTCCTTGTCCAGCGGGGGCAGGCCCCTGGCTCAGAGGGCCTTCGGGAGCCACCCGGGCCGCCTCCGCCCTGCCGCCCCCCCACCCTCCACCCCGACCGGCCTCTGCCCCAACTTGGCTGCTCGGCTGCCCTCCTTCCCTCGGGCTCTGCCCACCCTTCCTGGCTCTGCAGGCCTGCCTCCTGGTGTGCCGGGATGTCTGCTAGTGGATTGGGAGGAGAAGACACCCGGGGCGGGCGGGCCCCTTGCCCTCCCCGGGGCGGGCGGGCCCCTTGCCCTCCCCGGGCAACTTGCTTCGTGTACTCTGGGGGTGGGGGTGGGGCTGGGGCTGGGGCTGAGGCTGGGGCTGGGGCTGGGCCTGGGGCTGGGGGTGCGGGTGGGGACGTGAGACGGCCACAACGGTGGTGGTGGCGGTGGCCGCCGGACACTCGGCCGACTAGCCAGCCTCTCTCTCTGAGGTGTGGCGTGGGGGGGGGGAGGGGGGTCGGGGAGGCGACGAGGCGGGCGTGGGGGCGGTGGTGAGGCGGCCTTGAGGTGGGGATCTCGTGCCCGGGAGGAACAGGTGCCCTCCTGCCCGGTGTCCCGCGCGGGCCTAGACGTGGCCTCAAGTGGCCTGACCCCGATGAGTGAGTGAGGACGGGTCCTCCTGGCCGTCGGGCACACAGAACTAGGGGAGCCGGGGCCAGTCGAGCTGGGGGCCTCCCCGAGAGGTGCGAGACCGCAGCAGGGGCGTGCGGGGGTCCAGGCCGGGTGGGGTGGTGCGGTGTTGAGCTGGAGGCTATGCGGGGGGCGGGGCGCCGGGCGCGGGGCGGGGACGGCCACGCACGTTTCCTGCAGGGCTGTGGCTCTGGACCGCCAGGGCCAGAAGCAGCCTGCCCGCGGTCAGCGGGGGGTGAGGTGCGGATGGCGGGGGCCGCCCGCCCTCCCCGCGCCGGTCGCCCGTCCCCACCCACGCCCCCGCCGCCACCCCACCCCACCTCACAACCCGCCCTCCCTCCTCCCATCGGGGAAGCTCACCAGTGAGCTGGGCAGCTGGGCCAACGCGCCTGCCCCACCGCCCTGGCCCCCCACCGACCCTCCCGTCAGGCTAAGCGCCGCCTGCCCCACCTCCAGCCCCCCAGCAGGACCGGGAGCCTACGTGGGGTCCTGACTGGCCAGTGGGCAGGACGTCCCTCGTCGGTAGGCGTGTGGCTCGTGCGTGGTCTTTCGCCGCTCCCCGGTGCCCTCCCCCGCCAGCACCAGGGCTCGGGGGTCCGGTGGGAAGTACCAGAGGGCCTCCGCGGCACCTAGGAGCAGCCTGGCGCGCAAGGGTTCGCCGTGCTCCTCCGAGTCCCGCGTGGCCCTGGAGGGCCACGGCCGGCCAGGAGGGCGACGAGGGGCAAAGGCGGGAGGGACAGGTGGGCCGGGGACCGGGCCCGGGGCCGGGACTGGGGCCGAGAGCCGGGCCCGGCGAGGGCCCCTTGGAGGAAGGGGAGGCAAAGGGAGGCCCCGCCAGGGGACGGGCCGGGGTGGGGGGAGGGCGAGTGGAGGCCGGGGCCACCCCACGCTGGGCAGGGGGAGAGACGAGAGGCGCTCGGCCAGATGTCGGCGGAAGCAGGCGGCCCGAGTGCCTCCCGGTGCCGCCGCCGGGGGCGAGGGGCGAGCAGGCGGCAGGAGAGCCCCGGCCGGACTGAGGGGGGCCGTGGGGCTTCGCAGGAAGGGCAGGGGGCGCGACCCGGGCGGCCTTCCCGCCTGGCTGACTGCCTTCCTCCCGGTCGCCGCCACCTGCCTGCTTGGAGGCCGGACTCTTGGGCCGGCTGGCCGGGACCCGCACCCTTGGCCAGGCGGGGCGGGCCGGGGCGGGGCTGGGCGGCCAAAGCTGGAGGCTGCCGGGGCGGCCAAGGCGCGCTGCGCCGGCGGCTGGGGCCGCTGAGCAGGCTCTTAGGGCGAGCGGCGGCAGGCGCTGACGTCTACGGCCATACCACCCTGAACGCGCCCGATCTCGTCTGATCTCGGAAGCTAAGCAGGGTCGGGCCTGGTTAGTACTTGGATGGGAGACCGCCTGGGAATACCGGGTGCTGTAGGCTTTTACGCCTCCTTTTCTCTTTTGCCGCCAACCCACGGGGCACAGGGACACACGGACACGGACAGGGACGCAACCAGGCCAGGAAGCCCGGCCCAGGGGCCCGGCCAGCGGCCCTCGGGCACCAGGAAAGCTTCGGGGGTGGCGGCGGCGTCGACGAGGACGACGACGGCGACGACGACGACGGCGGACGACGGCGGCCCGGCACTCCAGTCCAGTCGGGCCGCAGCGCTTCCCGGCCGCCCCTACTCTCCCCCGCTCCCACCCCCCGCCCGGGCCTTCAGGTTCAGGCCCTGCGGGAGCGCGCCCTGCCCTCGTGGCGGTGGGAGACGCTCCCCGTGGCGCCAGAGCCTCTCCTTGGGGCCGGAGCTCTGTCCTTGTCCAGCGGGGGCAGGCCCCTGGCTCAGAGGGCCTTCGGGAGCCACCCGGGCCGCCTCCGCCCTGCCGCCCCCCCACCCTCCACCCCGACCGGCCTCTGCCCCAACTTGGCTGCTCGGCTGCCCTCCTTCCCTCGGGCTCTGCCCACCCTTCCTGGCTCTGCAGGCCTGCCTCCTGGTGTGCCGGGATGTCTGCTAGTGGATTGGGAGGAGAAGACACCCGGGGCGGGCGGGCCCCTTGCCCTCCCCGGGCAACTTGCTTCGTGTACTCTGGGGGTGGGGGTGGGGCTGGGGCTGGGGCTGAGGCTGGGGCTGGGGCTGGGCCTGGGGCTGGGGGTGCGGGTGGGGACGTGAGACGGCCACAACGGTGGTGGTGGCGGTGGCCGCCGGACACTCGGCCGACTAGCCAGCCTCTCTCTCTGAGGTGTGGCGTGGGGGGGGGGAGGGGGGTCGGGGAGGCGACGAGGCGGGCGTGGGGGCGGTGGTGAGGCGGCCTTGAGGTGGGGATCTCGTGCCCGGGAGGAACAGGTGCCCTCCTGCCCGGTGTCCCGCGCGGGCCTAGACGTGGCCTCAAGTGGCCTGACCCCGATGAGTGAGTGAGGACGGGTCCTCCTGGCCGTCGGGCACACAGAACTAGGGGAGCCGGGGCCAGTCGAGCTGGGGGCCTCCCCGAGAGGTGCGAGACCGCAGCAGGGGCGTGCGGGGGTCCAGGCCGGGTGGGGTGGTGCGGTGTTGAGCTGGAGGCTATGCGGGGGGCGGGGCGCCGGGCGCGGGGCGGGGACGGCCACGCACGTTTCCTGCAGGGCTGTGGCTCTGGACCGCCAGGGCCAGAAGCAGCCTGCCCGCGGTCAGCGGGGGGTGAGGTGCGGATGGCGGGGGCCGCCCGCCCTCCCCGCGCCGGTCGCCCGTCCCCACCCACGCCCCCGCCGCCACCCCACCCCACCCCACAACCCGCCCTCCCTCCTCCCATCGGGGAAGCTCACCAGTGAGCTGGGCAGCTGGGCCAACGCGCCTGCCCCACCGCCCTGGCCCCCCACCGACCCTCCCGTCAGGCTAAGCGCCGCCTGCCCCACCTCCAGCCCCCCAGCAGGACCGGGAGCCTACGTGGGGTCCTGACTGGCCAGTGGGCAGGACGTCCCTCGTCGGTAGGCGTGTGGCTCGTGCGTGGTCTTTCGCCGCTCCCCGGTGCCCTCCCCCGCCAGCACCAGGGCTCGGGGGTCCGGTGGGAAGTACCAGAGGGCCTCCGCGGCACCTAGGAGCAGCCTGGCGCGCAAGGGTTCGCCGTGCTCCTCCGAGTCCCGCGTGGCCCTGGAGGGCCACGGCCGGCCAGGAGGGCGACGAGGGGCAAAGGCGGGAGGGACAGGTGGGCCGGGGACCGGGCCCGGGGCCGGGACTGGGGCCGAGAGCCGGGCCCGGCGAGGGCCCCTTGGAGGAAGGGGAGGCAAAGGGAGGCCCGGCCAGGGGACGGGCCGGGGTGGGGGGAGGGCGAGTGGAGGCCGGGGCCACCCCACGCTGGGCAGGGGGAGAGACGAGAGGCGCTCGGCCAGATGTCGGCGGAAGCAGGCGGCCCGAGTGCCTCCCGGTGCCGCCGCCGGGGGCGAGGGGCGAGCAGGCGGCAGGAGAGCCCCGGCCGGACTGAGGGGGGCCGTGGGGCTTCGCAGGAAGGGCAGGGGGCGCGACCCGGGCGGCCTTCCCGCCTGGCTGACTGCCTTCCTCCCGGTCGCCGCCACCTGCCTGCTTGGAGGCCGGACTCTTGGGCCGGCTGGCCGGGACCCGCACCCTTGGCCAGGCGGGGCGGGCCGGGGCGGGGCTGGGCGGCCAAAGCTGGAGGCTGCCGGGGCGGCCAAGGCGCGCTGCGCCGGCGGCTGGGGCCGCTGAGCAGGCTCTTAGGGCGAGCGGCGGCAGGCGCTGACGTCTACGGCCATACCACCCTGAACGCGCCCGATCTCGTCTGATCTCGGAAGCTAAGCAGGGTCGGGCCTGGTTAGTACTTGGATGGGAGACCGCCTGGGAATACCGGGTGCTGTAGGCTTTTACGCCTCCTTTTCTCTTTTGCCGCCAACCCACGGGGCACAGGGACACACGGACACGGACAGGGACGCAACCAGGCCAGGAAGCCCGGCCCAGGGGCCCGGCCAGCGGCCCTCGGGCACCAGGAAAGCTTCGGGGGTGGCGGCGGCGTCGACGAGGACGACGACGGCGACGACGACGACGGCGGACGACGGCGGACGACGGCGGCCCGGCACTCCAGTCCAGTCGGGCCGCAGCGCTTCCCGGCCGCCCCTACTCTCCCCCGCTCCCACCCCCCGCCCGGGCCTTCAGGTTCAGGCCCTGCGGGAGCGCGCCCTGCCCTCGTGGCGGTGGGAGACGCTCCCCGTGGCGCCAGAGCCTCTCCTTGGGGCCGGAGCTCTGTCCTTGTCCAGCGGGGGCAGGCCCCTGGCTCAGAGGGCCTTCGGGAGCCACCCGGGCCGCCTCCGCCCTGCCGCCCCCCCACCCTCCACCCCGACCGGCCTCTGCCCCAACTTGGCTGCTCGGCTGCCCTCCTTCCCTCGGGCTCTGCCCACCCTTCCTGGCTCTGCAGGCCTGCCTCCTGGTGTGCCGGGATGTCTGCTAGTGGATTGGGAGGAGAAGACACCCGGGGCGGGCGGGCCCCTTGCCCTCCCCGGGCAACTTGCTTCGTGTACTCTGGGGGTGGGGGTGGGGCTGGGGCTGGGGCTGAGGCTGGGGCTGGGGCTGGGCCTGGGGCTGGGGGTGCGGGTGGGGACGTGAGACGGCCACAACGGTGGTGGTGGCGGTGGCCGCCGGACACTCGGCCGACTAGCCAGCCTCTCTCTCTGAGGTGTGGCGTGGGGGGGGGAGGGGGGTCGGGGAGGCGACGAGGCGGGCGTGGGGGCGGTGGTGAGGCGGCCTTGAGGTGGGGATCTCGTGCCCGGGAGGAACAGGTGCCCTCCTGCCCGGTGTCCCGCGCGGGCCTAGACGTGGCCTCAAGTGGCCTGACCCCGATGAGTGAGTGAGGACGGGTCCTCCTGGCCGTCGGGCACACAGAACTAGGGGAGCCGGGGCCAGTCGAGCTGGGGGCCTCCCCGAGAGGTGCGAGACCGCAGCAGGGGCGTGCGGGGGTCCAGGCCGGGTGGGGTGGTGCGGTGTTGAGCTGGAGGCTATGCGGGGGGCGGGGCGCCGGGCGCGGGGCGGGGACAGCCACGCACGTTTCCTGCAGGGCTGTGGCTCTGGACCGCCAGGGCCAGAAGCAGCCTGCCCGCGGTCAGCGGGGGTTTTTTGTGGATGGCTTGGACCCGCCCGCCCTCCTAGCGCAGATCGCCTGTCCCTACCCACACCCCTCCACCCCACTCCACAACCTGCCCTCCCTCCTCCCATTGTGGAAGCTCACCAGTGAGGTGGGCTCTTGGCCAAGGGTCGTGCGGGAGCGCTCTGTCCCTGGATCCTCTTGTCAGCCCAAGCTTCCCCTGCCGCACCTCCAGCCCCCAGGAGGGCAGGGAGACTTCGTGGGTTCCTTACTGGCCAGCAAGCAGGACTCACTCCTCGGGGCACCTGTGGCTAGAGGGATCCCTCTCCTGTTTTTTTTTTTTTAAATGATCTTTTGCTTTCTTCACGTATAGTATCCATGATGTCATTTCACAGCTCATCTGGTCTTTGGTCATTAGTGTTGAACACATCAAATCTGTTCTTGAGATGGTCCCTAAATTCAGGTGAGATATACTTAAGGTCATACTTTGGCTTTTGTCAACTTCTAATTTTCTTCAGTTTCAACTTGAACTTGGGTATGGACCTGGCCTTGTTCTAACTTGTGATATTGAGGTTTTCCATCACCTTTTCCCAGAGATGTAGTTGGTTTGATTCTTGTCTATTCCATCTAGTGAGGTCCAAGTGTGTAGTCGCCATTTATGTTGGTGAAACCAGGTATTTTCAATGAAGAAGTCATTGGTCTTCCAAAATTCAATCATGTGATACCTGGCAACATTTCTATCACTAAGGTCATATTTTCCAACTAGTGCTACTTCTCCTTTGTTTCCAACTTTTGAATTCCAATTACCAGTAATTTTCAGTGCATCCTGATTGCATGTTTGATCAATTTCAGACTGTAGAAGTTGGTAAAAATTTTCAATTTCTTCTTATTTGGCCTTAGTGATTGGTCCATAAATTTGAATAGTAGTCGTACTAACTGGTCTTCCTTGTAAGCGTATAGATATTATCCTATCACTGATAGCATTGTACTTCAGGATAGATCTTGAAATGTTCTTTTTAATGATGAATGCAACACCATTCCTCTTCAAGTTGCCATCCCTGGCATAAGAGTCCATATGATTGTCTGATTCAAAATGGCTAATACCAGTCCATTTCAGCTCAGTAATGCCTAGGATATCAGTGTTTGTGCGTTCCATTTCATTTTTGACAACTTCTAGATTCATACTTTGTGTATTCCATGTTCCGATTATTAATGGATGCTTGCAGCTGTTTCTTCTCATTTTGAGTCATGTCACACCAGCAAATGAAGGCCCCGAAATCTTGACTCCATCCATGTCATTAAGGTTGACTCTACTTTGAGGAGAAAGCTCTTCCCCAGTCATATTTTAAGTGCCTTCCAACCTGGGTGCTTTCCAACTTGAGTGCCTTGCATCTTCTGGCACTATATCAAACAATGTTCTGCTGCTATTCATAAAGTTTTCACTGGCTAAATATTTTCAGACGTAGACTGCCATGTCCTTCTTCCTAGTCTGTCTTAGCCTGAAAGCTCAGCTGACACCTGTCCACCATAGGTGACCCTGCTGGTATTTGAATACCAGTGCAAGAGCTTCTAGCATCACAGCAACATGCAAGCCCCCAGAGGAGGGCAAACTGAGAGACATGTGGGAGAGATACATATGTGGCAATTGAAAATGCCCAGGCTTCAGCCAGGTGGGCTTTAGTTCTTTAGGTGATATCTTTGCTTTTTAACACTTTAAAGAGCTCTTTCCCAGCAAATATGCCCAATGCAATATGTCATTTTATTTCTTGACATCTGTTTCCATGGGTGTTGATTGTGGATCCAAGTAAAATGAAATCCTTTACACCGTCAATATTTTCTTTATTTGTCGTGATTTTGCTTACCGGTCTAGTTGTGAGGATTGTTTTCTTTATGTTGAGGTGTAATCCATACTGAAGGTTGCAGTCTTTGATCTTAATCAGTAAGTGCTTCAAGTCCTCTAAGCTTTCAGTAAGCAAGGTTGTGTCATCTGTGTTGTGCAGGTTATTGAATCTTCCTACAATCTTAATGATGCTTTCTTCTTTGTATTGTTCAGCTTTTGGATTATTTGCTCAGCATACAGATTGAATAAGCATGGTGAAATGATACAACCCTGACACAGACCTTTCCTGGTTTTAAACTGTGCAGCATCCCCTTGTTTTGGTCCAATGACTGTCTCTTGGTCTTTGTACAGGGTCTGCTTGAGCACCATTAAATGTTCTGGAATTCCCATTCTTTGAATGTTATCCATTTAATTTGTTATGATGCACATCAAATGCCTTTGCATAGTCAATACAACACAGGTAAACATCTTTCTGGTATTCTCTGCTTTCAACCAACATTCATCTGACATCAGCAATGATGTCCTTCATTCCATGTCCTCCTCTGAATCCAGCTTGAATTTCTGGCAGGTCCCTTTCAATGTACTCCTGCAGGTGATTTTGAATTATCTTCAGAAGATTTTGCTTGAGTGTGATATTAATGACATTGTTTGATAATTTCCATATTAAAAACAAAAAACCAAACCCACTCACTACCATCGAGTTGATTCTGACTCATAGTGACCCTGTAGGACAGAGTAGAACTGCCGATAGAGTTTATAAGGAGCGCCTGGTGGATTTGAACTGCTGACCTCTTGGTTAGCAGCCATAGCACTTAACCGCTACAGTACCAGGGTTCCCACTTCCATATTATGTGAGCACAAATATGAATCTCTTCCAGTAGGTTTGCCAGGTAGCTGTGTTCCAAATTTCTTGGCATAGATGAGTAAGCGCTTTCAGTGTTGCATCCATTTGTTGAAACATCTCAATTGGTATTATGTTAATCCCTGGCACCTTGTTTTTCGCTTATGCTTTCAGTGCAGCTTGGGCGTCTTCCTTCTGTACCATTGGTTTTTGATTTTATGCTACCTCCTGAAATGCTTGAATGTCGATCAATTCTTTTTGGTACAGTGACTCTGTGGAATCCTTCCATCCTCTTTTGATGTTTCCTGAGTCATTCTACATTTTGCTGATAGAATCTTTAATATAGTGCCTCAAGGCTTGGATTTTTTTCTTCAGTTATTTCAGCATGAGAAGTGCTGAGTGTGTTCTTCTGTTTGGTTTTCTAATTCCAGGTCTTTGCACATTTCATTAGTAAAGATTGTCAATCTTGAGTATTGCATTTCTTTCTTTTTAAAAAAATCATATAAGATCAAAGGGTCAACCACTATTTTAAAGCATGAAAGAGAAGGTTGGAGGGCTGGGATATTAAGCAAATGGAAATGAAACAACTAGAACAGAAATAATGAGAATGTTGACAGGATGTGAAGGATGTAACCAATGTCTCTGATCTCTAACTCTAGAAACTGGAATGCAAGTGGATTTTGCTGTGCATAATTTCACCAACAATAAAGTAAAATAAATCATTGATTTTTAGTGCTGTGTTCCCAATTTGGGAACTTCATCCCTGGTTCTGGAATGAGCAAAACGTACCTTGTTTACAAATTACGGTGTTTGCTTGAATCTGTTAAGTAACTACCTAAAGAACTGAAGAAAAGCATTCCTGTTCATTTCATCCATCTTGAAGCTCGCTCAGGGCAGTGGAGAAGCAGGCAGAGCCTGAGGCATGTTAAGGCAAACTGAGGAGTGCATGGCTGCATGGGGAACAGATGGTGACTAAGAGGCCAGGCTCAAAACCCTGGGGAGAAGTTTTTTTTGGAACTTGGAGCTTTCCAAAACACCCAGAAAAGCTGAAGCCGCTGACATTGAGTTGATTCTGACTCATAGTGATCCTATAGGGCAAAGTAGAACTGCCCCATAGGGTTTCCAAGGAGCAGCAAAAAGTTAGCACCTGAGCTCTTAACCACTACGGCACCCCTCCAAAAAAAAAAAAAAATGCTGTTGAGTAGATTCCGACTCATAGCGACCCTATAGGACAGAACAGAACTGCCTCAGAAGGTTTCCAAGGAGTGACTGTCTAACAGCTGACCTTTTGATCAACAGCCAAGCTCTTAACCACTGTGCCACCAGGGGTCCCTGTGGTGCCCAGGTGTGTGAATTTGTATAGCCACATGCTTACTTCGGGGAAAGACAAATGCCCAGAAAGGCCTGAGGAGATCCTAAAATTTTATGTAGGGTTGATTTCTTGGCTCAGTCTAAGCTTAGATATGGATCGCCTCAGTACAGAACCAATCTGTAAGGACTGCAAGAGGTTATTTGTTTTTCTTTTTTTTTTTTTCCCAACTGTTCCTCTTCATTTCTCTCCCCTCCCACTCTATTTTTTTTTTTTTTTAACTCCTGGATTTCAAGGAAGTCTCACTCAAATACTAGCTGAATACAAGCTAAAGGAACAGAGAAGTCCGTGAATACATATGTCAATGAACCTAGCTTCTGCAAAAATAGTTTGGAAAATTCACTAAACAAATGGACTACCATAACAAACAAAAAAAAAAAAAACCAAACCCAGTGTTGTTCAGTTGATTCCGACTCGTAGGTCTACTATAGCCTATGACAAAAAGACATGAAAAAAAAGCAAACAAACAAAAAATGAAAACCAAACAACCCCCCCCCCGTCAGCAAACCTTCAGGAAGGAGAGAAATCCAAAATTCACATTATACCTATATTACAATGTTTAATATTACATATTCCTCAGATTTTGTATACCCTGATGTGTTTTCCTCACTACTTTTCTTTTCCTGTTTTTTTCTATTCGCATTTCATTTTCTTTAGGCAATTGTGCCCATTTTACTGCTGAGTCAATGAAAGGCAGTGTTCATTTCTGTTACTGGGTTGCTTTTTTATTGCTCGGCTTTTCATTTTATATTTTTTATAGTTCCTATCACTCTGCTGATATTAAATATCTGATCCTGTTTTGCCTAGCTTTTCTTTTAGTGCTTTTAACATATTACCCATTGCTGTGTCGAGTTGATTCCGACTCCTAGTGACCCCATAGGACAGAGTGGAAGTGCCTCATAGGGTTTCTGAGGAGCAACTGATGGATTTGAACTGCTGACCTTTGGGTTAGCAGCTGAGCTCTTAACTACTACACTGCCAGGGACCCAGAAGTAACAAAGGGAGGTTATAAAAAAAGGAAGGAAAACATATGTTCTCTGAATTTGGAAAAAGCCTTGAGGGTTTTCTTTCTTTCTTTTGTAATATTTCAGGGCTGTCATTAGGACTATTGTTACTGCTGTAACATTATCACACATTTAGTGGCTTAAAACAATACATACTTATTATCATGCAACTCTGTAGGTTAGAAGTCTGTTCTGGAGCTTACTGGGTTGGCTTCTTCCGTGGAGACTCTCAGGAAGAGTCCTTTTCATTGCCTGTTCTACCTTCTTGAGCCTGACCCAAGCTATGATGGCCTGCTTGACTTCCTGTTCCTGCTCCAGGGTAGAGGGTCCTTTTTCTAAGGTGTTTTTTCCCCAGCTGCAGTGCTTTTCTACCAGTGTAACCAGCTTTCGGATTTGGTGCTTTTCTCTTGCAGATTAAAATTTTATTCTTTATGGAGGAAAGAAGAGATGGTTGTGGAGAGAGCCACTGCAGATTAATTATTCTGTTCTGCAGTGGAGGTAAAGGAGGTGTGCTCAGGTCGTTACAGCAGTTGACTCTCCTCCCCCACAAAGGAGTACCCCAAAAAGAGGACAGAGGAGCTTTTTCTAAGCTGTCCCACATATCAGAGAAGATGCCTGCAAGAGGGTAGAAATCCTTCTACATGTGTACTCCTTGGAAAATTCACACTATCCTACCTTAAGTATACTTGGCATTTAGAAATTCATTGAACATTTCTAATTTAATCTTCTTACTATCGTGAATGTCATCTGGTGGCATCTGCCCCAGGTAAGCTAATATCTAGATCTTGTTTCTCCATGCAGGAATCTGTTTCTCTCTAGATTTCTGTCTTTTTTCTTTTTTCCCCCTGTGACTTCATGTATTGGATAAGTTGAAGAGAAATACTTTCATTTTCCCTTTGTCCAGCTTTATTGTTGTTATATTGTTGTTTTAAGAATAAGAACAACCTTTTTCTCAGATTTCTACATTTCCATGTTGAGTATCTCCTTTCATTGTAATAACCAGGAACTGGAACCAATCCAAGTACTTATCAACAGCTTAATGTATTGGTAGTCACACATTGGAATGCTACTCAGGATTACAATCAATGAATTCTTTTTTTTTTAATTGTACTTTAGATGAAGGTTTATAGAGCAAATTAATTTCTTATTAAACAATTAGTGGTTAAGTGTTACAGCTGTTAACCAAAAGGTCTGTAGTTCGAATCCGCCAGGTGCTCCTTGGAAACTCTACGGGGCAGTTGTACTCTGTCCTATAGGGTCACTATGAGTCGGAATTGACTCTATGGCAGTGGGTTTGGGTTTTTTTGGGTTTATTGTTTTGTGACATTGGTTGTCAGCCTCATGACATGTCAACACTTTCCCCTTCTCGACGTTGGGTTCCCCATTACCAGCTTTCCTGTCCCCTCTAGCCTTCTCGTCCTTGGCCCTGGGTTGGTGTGCCCATTTAGTGTTGTTTTGTTTTATGGGTCTGTCTAATCTTTGCCTGAAATGTGAACCTCAGGAGTGACTTCAGTACTGCATTAAAAGTGTGTCCAGGGTCTATACTCTTGGGGTCTCTCCAGTCTCTGTCAGACCAGTAAGTCTGGTCTTTTTTGTGAGTTAGAATTTTGTTCAACATTTATCTCTAGTTCTATTGTAATCCCTGTCAGAGCAGCCGGTGGTGATAGCCGCGCACCATCTGGTTGTGCTGGACTCAGTCTGGTGGAGGCTATGGTAATTGTGTTCCAATTGTGGACTAATCTTTCCCTCGTGTCTGTTTTTTTTTCACTCTCCCTTGCTCCAGATGTGGTGGGACCAGTGAAAAATCTTAGATATCTGCTCACAAGCTTTTGATACTCCAGATGCTACTTACCAAAGTAGGATGTAAAACACTTTCTTTATAAACTATGCTATGCCATTTGAGCTGGATGTCCCCCGAGGCCATGGTCCCCAGCCCTCAGCCCAGTAATTCAGTCCCTCAGGGAGTTTGAATATGTCTACGAAGCTTCTATGACCTTATCTTGGTCAAGTTGTGCTGGCTTCCCCAGTATTGTACAATCAATGAATTTTTAATAGACACAACAATGTGGATGAATTCTCAGTAGTCTTGCTGAGTGAAAGAAACTAAATGAACAACAAAAAAATGTTATACAATTTCATTTATTAAATTATAGAAGATGCAAATTAACCTAAATAACATAAAGAAGACTAGTCGTTACCTGAGGGCTTTGTGTGACAAAGTAAAATATAGGAGGAAGGGATTACAGAGGAACAAGAGGAAAGTTTTGGAAGTGATAGGTTTTGTTCCATATCTCGATTACAGCGATGGTTGTACACATATGCCAATACTTTTTATCAAAGTGTACACTTAAATATTCACAGCTTGTTTTATGTCAAATATATTTCAAAGAAGCTGTTATAAATAAATTTATATGTAGGTAGAGAAGGGATGATAGACAACTAGACAGTGAGACATGGAATGTCAGAAACTCCTGCAAGTTCATCTGCATGGATGCTCATCCTCTACACAAAAATGCTTTAGGTTATCACTAGAATGCAGTAAAATCGCACCCTGTTCTCATTACAGGTAAGACAGTCTAAAAACTCCATTAACCAACACAAAACAAAATAACCCATTGCCATCAAGTCGATTCCAGCTCAGAGCGACCCTATAGGACAGAGTAGAAATGCCCCATAGAGTTTCCAAGGAGCACCTGGTGGATTTAAACTGCCAGCCTTTTGGGTAGCAGTCGTAGCTCTTAACCACTGCACCAGCAGGGTTTCCACAAAACCCATTAAGCTTGTATAATTCTGTATTGAGATGGTTCAGGGGAGCAGTTGGTTCACGGGTAAAGAGTGCAGGACTGTATACCGGGATAACTTTTACTAGATATGTACTCTTGGATGCATCACACAACCCTTCTACACTTCTGTTCATAGTTTTACGTCTTTAAAATAGAGATGATAAAGACACCTTCACACATATTTTGTGTGCTTATATAAAAATCAAATAAGTTGATGGGTATTAAGAGTTTAGCATAGCACAATCACGTAATAAGAAATCATTTTTTTTTTCCAGAATCCTATAATTGCTGTCTCCCCAACTCCCTTAAGGTATTTGTGTCTGCTCTGGTGTGTGGCCCTCTCAGAAGTCCTATCTTGCTATATAGGAGGAAGACATGCAAATAGGAGCCCCTTCTTCTGCTGATAAAAACCGGTCCAACCAACCCTGCAGCTCTGGGAGAGGCGCCCTGCCCCAGGATTCTAAGGTGCCCCCATTCAGTGATCCACACTGAACACAGACCAGTCACCATGTAGTCTGTGCTGAGCTGGGTTTTCCTTGTTGCTATTTTAAAAGGTCATTTTACAGAGAACAAGAGATGTTGAGTATATGAGTGGGTATGAGTGGGAGAAGAAGTGGCTGTGTGTGACAGTTTTCCTGACCAGGATGTCTTTTTGTTTGCAGATGTCCAGTGTGAGGTGCAGCTGGTGGAGTCTGGGGGAAATGTGAGGTAACCTGGGGAGTCTCTGAGACTCTCCTGTGCAGCTTCTGGATTCACTTTCAGTAGCTACTGGATGTACTGGTTCTGACAGGCTCCAGAGCAAAGGCTGTACTTCGTTGCACAAATTAACCCTGATAATGGTACTAAGAACTACGCAGACTCCGTGAACGGCCGATTCACCATCTCCCCCAGAGACAACGCCAAGAACATGCTGTATCTGCAAATGGACAGACTGAAAGTCGAGGATACAGCTATGCACTACAGTATAGTTGACACAGTGAAGCATTGAGAGCCCAGACACGAACCTCCGTTGCAGGGAGGGGGCTGGGCAGCAGGGGGCGCTCAGGACACGCTGAGCACAGGATTCTGATCCAGGAGTGGGTGCACATGTAGTTTTAAGGGCTGATTTCCTGTTGTGGTCTCGGGATTCTTCTCTATCTCACAGTTTCCTCGGGGAATCTATTTTTATGATTCAGTGCCTACCCTTCATGCCTTCTAATTCAAAACTGTATTGTAACAGGAGAAAGCATCCTCCCATGCAGAAAAAACAATCTGTCCCTTAAGGAGGGGAAATGGCTCTGCCAGATTCCTTAGGATCAGAGTTTTGATGAAGCTCAGGGAAATCTTAGGATCCTTTCCCAATCAGGCTCAGGGCAGATGGAGTCCCTGGGTAGCACTAACAGTTAAGTGCTCGACTACTAACTGAAATGTTGGCAGTTTCAGCCCACCCAGTGATGCCTTGAGAGACAGTCTTGGTGATCTGCTTTCGAAAGGTCAGGCTCAGGGCAGAGACCTCAGTGGGATTCTCCAATTAGGACCCTCCTTGAGATTATAGTTAGAGCCCAGATGGTGACTAGGTCATGGTCAGTAGCATATAAAAGCAGAATGAGGTTCACATCCAACTCTCCACCTCACAAAGGAGTGTGGGCATCTGAGAGTACTGGTCTGATGTCCTGTTTTCTCCTAGTCTATTTTCTTTCTTTCTAGTCCAGCAAGGTCACGTAATTCATGGTAGTTATGCAGTTTATATTTGCAAATACAAGAGTGTTCATATATCAATAACTTAGTTAAAAAATATATGTTAGTCTGGGTCCTCCTAGATGCAAACACCAAGACAGAATTAAGTTTGCAAGGATTTTATTGGGGGAATTCATGTGTACGAGAAAATGCAGAGGGAGGCTGGGGAAACTGTCTGCACACAATGCAAGCTTGAGAACTAGAGGAGAGTGGGAGGGAAGAGTCAGTGTGACTTTCCTAAACTACTGTGCAGTCCAAGAAAGGTCCAGGAAGGCCATTGGGTATCATCGATGCAAAGTTGCCCTTTAGAAGAACCGGCCTGACTTAGTGTTGCTGCTGCCCCTAAACTTTGGGCATGGGTAGCCCTCTGAACCTGCACACACAGTGACGGATTTAAGAGCATAGTGCTTGAGCATTCCGTTGATATCCTGCTCATTGCTCTTGTAGAGAAGAGGGTAATGTACCTCATTCTGTTTTCTGTTGGTGATAGGATTAAAACAGGGCCGGCATTGCTGACACATCTCAGCCACATACAGTCAAAATAGGCAAATTGTATTTTTACTTATTTGTAGCTCATGATGTATTTTGAAGGTCACAATTTTTTTGTTTT
Source organism: Loxodonta africana (assembly GCF_030014295.1). Lineage (NCBI taxonomy): Eukaryota > Metazoa > Chordata > Mammalia > Proboscidea > Elephantidae > Loxodonta > Loxodonta africana. The sequence goes on from NC_087362.1 coordinate 23,898,949, forward strand.
TTAAAGTTGTGCACTGCAGTGTGGACTAAACAATCAGAACGGCTCTTAATTAATGTTTGAAGTGAACTCATTCACATTTTACATAGAATTAAGTAAAAGTGTAACATAACCAACTCACTGTGATTCTGCTTATACCTAGGTTGAGTGACCCAGGTGTGTCTGGAGGATTTGGGCCCAGGAGTGGGGAACCTTCAAAGTCCCTCTCATGTTCTGTGCAGTTTTGGATTCTCTCTAACAAATGTTATCCTCATGTCTCTCTCATTGCATTCAGTTCTGTCAATACTAGTCTCTTACTCTATTGCTGTTTTTAATAAGGAGTTCTGTATTGTGCACCTTATAAATTATGAATATTTTTCATTCTGTTTTTCCATTTTGACTACTATGTTCTGTGACTTCTGGCTTCAGACTTTGTTTTCACTGAGTTTTTTGTTGTCTTTAAAGTTAATTAATCAATTAACTGAATCATATAGTGTGTTATGCATAGTTCGCTTGATTTATTACCTAATAGGGATAGCCATCTCTTCATTCTCCCCACTCCTTGTTTTTAGATTCCAATGTGCCCTGTAGAGCATTCTTTCCCAAGTCCTATGACAACCCATGTCCAGCGTCTAAACTTGATGCTGAGCTGCTGTGAGGAGGACCATGTTTCATCCACACCCCATTTCTAGAACCAAGTATATTGCAATCTGCTGTCATAGGAACTAGTTATTTTTAAAATCAGATTTATTGAGAGAATGAGGACGTATCCAGTTCCTTTCTCAGTGTAAGGTAAAAATATTCTGAAATCCTTGAAGAAAGCTAAATGATTAAAGTTGCAGTGCCATGCTAGTGCATGTACTAAATATTGGCTACACAGAATGCCAGTATTCAAATAAGATTGATGTGTTCAGATAGATGAAAGTTTTAACACACCATTTGCTATTTCCTTAAGGTAGAAATGTCACATTTATTTTCAGGTTGAGGCTCTATGAACATAGTGAAATTATTTTTGTTGCTGCTTTATCATGACTGGTTGCTTCAGAAACTCCTTCCTTCTTCCCTGATTTCCCATCTATGCTTAGTAGTTATGTATATCATAAAGTCCTCGGATTTAAGGGGTGTTATAGAGTTGAATGTCATGATATTTCAAAGGAGATACTATGGTGATATTAATAACACAACAAATGAAAACAACAACAAAAAAAAAAAAACAAAGGAAACACTAACCTGGACAATATTTTAAAAAGAATGTTTAAGTTACATAAAGAATTAGAAAGAGGCTGATGGAGTTACATTTTATTTCTTGTGTTCAAACCTCCAGTCATAAAGTATTATTTGTGAGTCAAACTCTATGAAACATTTGAAATTTTGTAATACAGTTTCCATATTGTTCTCAGGAAAAATAGTTGTAATTACAGTGTCACTGTACTATGGGATACTGTAGGGTTTGTCTGAACCTAGCAATTCATTATGTTACAGTACTAATATCAGTGAAAACTTTGATTATTGAGTGATAGTTCTTCTAAGCACATCTTAGGTATTACTTGACTGAATCATGGCCGGTGCCCAGCAGAGGGCAGCAGAGTCAGTCTTGTAGATAAGGATGTCTTAGAGTCTCAAGTTCAACTGAGACACATCTTCCTGTCCAGGTGACTTCTGGGAAATCTCTGATTGGTGACCTCAGCAGCACTGGTGTCAATGAGCCACTGACTAACTGACCACACTTTTAGGTGCAGAGAGAGATGGGGTTGTGGTAGAGGGCCATGGGGTTAGCCCAGCGACATTGCGTCTAGGGCAATTCTATCATTGACTCATTTCTCAGTTGGAAAGATTGAGTAGGAAGTGATGTACTCATTACATACTGAATGTTCACATCTGTTCTTGTCCACAGTGGTGTTTCCCAACTTCAGTGGAGCTTCTTTTGCTGGGACACCGTATTTGAAAAAATGGTTCTTATTTCCAAGAACAGACCCAAATTTCTTGATTTCTGGATGATGGCACTGCTTCTACTAAAGTGCACAAATATTATGTGTAAACCTCAATTAACTTTAGCTCTGGGTACACATCTCTGTGCACCACACAGCTCAACACGCAGCTCCACATCAGTATTTGACCACTCCACGTACCCTCTCCCTGCCCTGGTTCCTGGAGAGGTCAGGCTGGTCCTCTATCTAATAAAAAATATTGGTCAAGCTCAGGGTGGATAGACCTTGGCCTATCATCTCTGGTAATGTCTGGACACAGTCCATATGTGGATGATGGGTGTGAGCACCACCCGATGCATGTGGTGACCCCACAACTCTCTCTCTCTGTGCTCCATTCTTTGACTCTAGTGAGAAGAAGAGAGAATGTCAACAAGGCTAGAAACATTAACTAAATAATCATTTTATTGTAGATGCCATATGCTGATGGTGTTTGAAGTAATATTAAGTCCCAGAATTACAGAATATTGCTGTGGAATAGATGTGTGGGGCAGCTGCAGTAGATGGGAAATTAGCTGTCACTTGGTCATCACTCAAAATTTGTGGACTTCCATGTTGACTCAGTAAGTAAATGAAGTTTTCCCTTTGCAGAAGAGTTCAATGTGATATTTTTGTAGTATATGAATCAGCTACATTTTTCTCAGAGTTTATTTAAAAATGGCGATATGAGAAAGTATGCTTGTATGGGTCTTTGCATATATGTGTGTGTGTGCACATACTGTAGGAAGGCCAAATTCCATGGGTAATGACACCTTTGCTTGGCATCCATTATCCTTCCAACTTTGGGTAATCGGACCTTGCTTTCTTTGTGAAAATCAACTTTTCCTTTCAGTGACATCTAGTAGGGATGTATAATAAGTATATCATTCCCTACCATCGATTGAGTCTGTAGCCAAATTTAGGCCAAACTTAACCTTCCTAAGATCATGATTCATTAATTGAGCCAAAGAGGTGGGAAAGTCACTTGGAGCTGAGCGTTTCCAAGAACAGTGCTGAGGAGGCCAGGGATGTTGCCTGTGACACAAAACCCCATTTTATCTGTGTCTGAGAGCCTCCTCTCAGCCTCTTCTCCGACTACGAGAGGACTGTGTGTGTTCAATGAACTAATCAATACCTCTTATTAATGGTTTTCTGCTGCTGGCAATCAAGATCCTCAGCAACAGAGCCAAAGTGTAAATCACAGGCCTTTAAATGGTTGCAGAACTATGGACTCATGACACCACTACGAGGTAGGTAATGATTCTACTTTACAGAAGATGTTTAAAATAATTAAGTTCCACAAAATCATACAGCTAAGAAGGATCAGCATAGAGGTGCCTATAGAGAACTGAGTGGTTCTAGAAGTTTCTGCACATTATTTTATGTACCAGTGAGGAAAATATGACCTTGAGGGAGTCTCCAGGCCCCTACAAGCATGGAAACCTAATTCCAGTGCAGGTGCAGATGGGGGTGGGTGAAAATTGCTGTAAGCAAACTGTTCGCCTGATAGCCTTCCACCCCAGCTGTCCAACACATCTTCTAGGTCATGGGATGAGAAGGTGGAAGGCACACAGGCAGTCATCTGTCTCTTCAAGGGTTCAATACTCACAGTCACAAAGTGGGTCCTACATCAACTGTTCTTACAGAAATGCAGGGTTAAGTGCAGACACACTCGGGAGGATGCATCAGGAGTGGCACAGGTTGGTACTAGATTGTTTACACAGTAAATTTAAATTATCTGTGGATTGAGTATCTCTCATCTAACAAATTCCTCCTTGTTTCTTATTACAGAGAAACTAAAAGAGCATTTGGGAGTAACCCCCCCAAAGCACATACCTCTCTGTTTCTTGAAGGAAAAAATAACACACATTTATGTTGATATCTAGTCACACTTCTCTAGAACAGTAATCACAAGGGCAATTGTCCCTGAGCTGGCATTCAAGGGAAGGGTGCTATGTTTTAACCAGAGTCTCTCAGCATTCACTGCTTCTCTCACTTCTAATAACTTCATGTCCTGAGAACCTGGACCTGCAATAATCAAGTTGCCCCCCTCAGGGAGAAGGGCACATGGAAACCCACACCTAAGTCTCACCACTACTCTGTCAGTGACTCATTCTTCTAGTGCACCCTGAGAACTGTGTCCAATCTATAAGGTACCCCCCCCAAAAGTAAACCTAACCCGTTGCCACTGAGTCAATTCTGACATATAGCAAACCTACAGGACAGAGTAAACCTACTCCATAGGGTTTCCAAGGAGCTGCTGGTGTATTCAAACTGCTGACCCTTTGGTTCACAGCCATAGGTCTTTATCACTGCACCACCAGGGCTCTATAGGGTCAGGACTTGTTTAAAGGCAATGCAAATCACAACCAGCCACACCCCTCCTGGACTGAAAAGCTGAACACTGGTCTTGCATCTGTGACTCTTGTGCTTCACAATGGGCACACTTTGTTCCACTCTCCTGCTGCTGACTGTTTCTTCCTGTGACTGCTCTGGTCAGGGAATCACACAGGGATGAAAAGACTCTGTTCTCATCTTGAACAACATTACCTTCTTCTTGTGCTTTCCTCACAGGGGTTCTTTCCCAGGTCACCCTGAAAGAGTCTGGTCCTGGGCTGATGAAACCCACTCAGACCCTATGACTGATCTGCACTTTCTCTGGGTTCTCACTGAGCACTAGTAGTATGGCTGTCAGCTGGATCTGTCAGTCACCAGCGAAGGCGCTGGAGTGCGCTAGTATATTGGGATGACAATAGGAGTTGCAACCCACCTCCAAAGAGCTGGCTCACGATCACCAAAGACACTTCCAAAAACAAGATGTTTCTAACTATGACCAACATGTATTACTTCTTGAAGGCAAAATACCACACATCTGTCTTGATAAGTAGTCACACTCCTCTAGAATAGCCACATATTACTGTGCATCAGAAGCATAGAGACACACCCCAGAGGCCTTCTGTACAAATATCTGGACTGATTCTCAGATGTGTCCCTATCTCTGCAGAAAAAGAGAGTGTGGTGGATAAGGCATTTCCTACCAGGCTCTAAGGTTTCAGAGCCCTGTCTTCCTTTATTGCCTTTACTTAGAAGTCTCATGTTCCCTGTTAGTGGTGATTACAAATGAGACACTATATTCTGTTTTCCATAAAGACTCAACATGACAGGTTTCAGTTCCACATGCCAGATGGATCATCTATGAGACACAGCCTGTTATATGGACTCAGATCACTCGAAGTGGAAGAATACAAATAATAACATTATATATATTCAAATGTTTCATTTGAATACAGAGAGGTTTAGGAGATAAGAAAGTATAAAAACATACAGAAATGTAGATAGCAATCTCTCTTGTAATAAGAAAAATATAGTCCAAAAGGTGAGCAAATTAAATAATTTTATAAAATGATAAAGATGATTAAACATAATATGGTGAGCCTAACAGTGGTAGTACTCTAAATGAATTTTCTGGGGTTTCACATGGGAGTTGTACATGGTACAAATCTTGGCCGTGGAGATAATATGTATCCAGGAAGTCCATAATGACCCAAGATTCGTAAAAACCCTGGCTTCTCAAAAGGGAGATCCTTAAGTTTAGCACACAGAAACACTTTTTATTAAATCTGAGGAGAAAACAAGATTAAAGAAGAATATTACTCAAAGCATTCTTTATGAAACTTGAAGTGAAAGTTTCATAAGGGTAGAATAAAAGTATAAAAACCATGAGAATTCCTGAAAATACAGAAAATTCTGAGTTCTGGATTATTATAGTAAGGTATTAGAATGTCCCACATTCAACAAAAAATTATAAAACATACAAGATTACAGGAGAAGATGGCCCAATCAAAAGAAACACATTAAGAAGCACAAATTTTCCAGTGGAGACCAGGCTAATTGGAAAAATAGAAGATCTCCAGACAGCAATGTCAAATATGTTCAAAGACATTAAAGAATACATGGAAAACAAACTAATTGAAATCAGGAAATAAAATGAGAAACTCAGTAAGGAAATGGAAAACATTAAAAAAAAGAGAAATACTGGAATTGATGAATAAAATAATAGAATTAAAAAATGCAAAAGAAACATTCGACAATGGATTCAAACAGAGGGAAGATAGAATAAGAGATATTCCTTGGTTCTTTTTTCTGTTGGATTGATCTATAAGTCCATTCTTTCACTAATACCACACTATGCTGTATTCTCCACCTTACATTAAGTTTTGAAATTGAGTAATGCATGCCCTTGATTTTTTTTCCAAATTATAAAAATGATTTTAGTAATCTTGCTTGTCTATCAGTTTGTCCTACTGTGGTGACTTGCATGTTGCTGTAATGCTGGAAGTTATGCTACTGGTCACCCATGTGGGTGAGTGACCCATGGTGGACAGGTTTCAGCAGAGCTTCCAGATTAAAACATACTGGGAAGAAGGACCTCGGGATCTACTTCTGAAAAAATTGGCCAGTGAAAACCTTATGAATAGCTGTTGAACATTGTCTGACATAGTACCAGAAGTTAGCCCCTCACTTTAGAAGGCACTGAAAATATGACTGAGGAAGAGCTGCCTTCTCAAAGTAGAGTCTACCTTAATGAATGGACAGAGTAGAGCTTTTGAGACCTTCATTTGCTGATGTGCCATGACTCAGAATCAGAAGAAACAGTTGCAAACATTCATTAATAATCAGAATATAAGATGTACAAAGTATGAATCAAGGAAAATTGGAAGTTGTCAAAAATGAAATGGAACCCTTGAAGATCTATATCCTAGGAATTAATGAGTTGAAATGGACTAGTATTGGCCATTTTGAATTGGTCTACTATGCCGGGAATGACAAATTGAAGTGCAATGGGGTCACATTCATCATCAAAAAGAACATTTCAAGATCTACTCTGAAATACAATGCTGTCAGTTATAGGATAATATCCATGTACCTACAAAGAAGAGCAATTAATATTATTATTATTCAAACTTACATATAAACCACCAATGTCCAAAATGAAAAAAAAATGGAGATTTTTACCAAGCTTCTGGAGTCTGAAATTAATCAAACATGCAATCATGATGCAATGATAATCACTGGGGTTTGGAATGCAAAAGTTGAAAACAAGGAATAAGGATTGATAGTTGGAAAATATGACCTTGGCGATAGAAGCGATGCAGAAGATGCCAAGATGGAGTTTTGCAAGACCAAGAGCTCATTCATTGGAAATACCTTTTTCAACAACACAAGCTGTGACTATACTCGCGGTCCTCACCAGATGTGATACACAGGAATCAAATTAAATACATCTGTGGAAAGAGATGATAGAGAAACTCAATATCATCCGTCAGAACAAGGCCAAATTCAAGTTTAAGATGAAGAAATTTAAAATGAGTTCGCAAGAGCCAAATAATGACCTTGCGTATATCCCACCTGAATTTAGAGACCGTCTCAAGAAAGATTTGACACATGGAGAGCTATTGACTGAAGACCGGGCAAGTTGTGTAATGACATCGAGGACATCATACATGAATAAAACAAAAGGTCATTAAAAAGATAGGGGGGAAAAAAAAAGACCACGATGGTTGTCAGTAGAGACTCTGAAAATTGCTCTTGAATGTAGAGTAGCTAAAGCAAAAGGAGGAAATTATGAAGTAAAAGAGCTGAACAGAAGAATTCAAAGGATGGCTTGAGAAGGTGAAGTAAAGTATAAAGATATGTCCAAAGACTTGGAGTTAGAAAACCACAAGGAAAGAACACACTCAGCATTTCTCAATCTGGAAGAACTAAAGAAAAAAGTTCAAGCCTCAAGTTGCAATATTGAAGGATTCTATGAGCAGAAAATTGAATGAAACAGGAAGCATAAAAGAAGATGGAAAAAATACACACAGTCACTGTACCGAAAAGAATTGGTCATTTTTCAGCAATTTCAGGAGGTAGCATATGATCAAGAACCAATGGTCTGAAGAAAGAAGTCCAAGATGCACTGAAGGCATTGGTGAAAAACAAAGCTCCAGGGATTAATGTAATACCAACTGAGATGTTGCAATAAACAGATGCAACACTGGAAGAGTTCACTACTCTATGCCAAGAAATTTGGAAGACAGCTACCTGGCCAGCCAACTGGAAGAGATCCATATTTGTGCCCAATCCAAATAAAGGTGATCCAACAGAATGTGGAAATTATTGAACAATATCATTAATATCATATGCAAGTGAAATTATGCTAAACATAATTCAAAACTTTTACAACAGTACATCAATAGGGAACTGCCAGAAAATCAAGCTTGATTCAGAAGAGGACATGGAATCAGGAATATCGTTGCTGATATCAGATGGATCTTGGCTGAAAGCGGAGAATAACAGAAAGATGTTTACCTGTGTTTTATTGACTAGGCAAAGGCATTTGACTGTGTGGATCGTAACAAATTATGGATAGCATTGTGAAGAATGGGAATTTCAGAACCATTAATTGTGCTCACGCAGAAACTGGATATAAATGAAGAGACAGTTATTTGAACAGAACAAGAGCATACCACATAGTTTAAAATCAGGAAAGGTGTGTGTCAAGGTTGTATCCTTTCACTATACCTATTCAGTCTGTAAACTGAGCTAATAATCCAAGAAGCTGGATTATATGAAGAAGAACAAGGCATCGGGATTGGAGGAAGACTCATTAACAACCTGCTATACGCAGATGACACAACATTGCTTGCTGGAAGGGAAGTGGACTTGAAGCACTTACTGATGAAGCTCGAAGACTACAGACTTCAGTATGGATTACACCTTAACATAAAGAAAATAAAAATCCTCACAATTGGACCAATAAGCAACATCATGATAAACGGAGAAAATGTTGAAGTGTCAGGAGTTTCTTTTTACTTGGATCCACAATCAATGCCCATGGAATCAGCAGTCAAGAAATCAGATGACATATTGCCTTGGACAAAAACACTTCTCTAAAGTGTTAAAAAGCATAGATGTCACCTGGAAAAATGTCTTAGTTATCTAGTGCTGATGTAACAGAAATACAAGTGGATGGCTTTAGCAAGTAGAACTTTATTCTCTCAGAGTTTACGAGGCTGGATGCCTAATTCAGGGCTCTAGCTCCAGGGAAGGCTTTCTCTCTCTGTCAGCTCTTGGGGAGGTCCTTGTGATCAATCTTCTCCTTGTCTAGGAGCTTCTCAGGTCAGGAACCCTGGGTTCAAAGGAACATGCTACGCTCCTGGCTCTTCTTGCTTGATGATAATGAGGTCCCTTTCCTCTCTGGTTGCTTCTCTCTTTGATATCTCAAAAGAGATTTATTCAAGATACAACCTAGTCTTGTAGATTGTGTTCTGCATCATTGACATAACTGCCTCTAATCCTGTCTCTTAACATCATAGAGTAGGATTTACAACACATCCAAAACCCAACACCCAATGCCGTCAAGTCGATTCCGACTCATAGCGAACCTATAGGACAGAGTAGAACTTCCCCATAGAGTTTCCAAGAAGCACCTGGCGGATTTGAACTGCCGGCCTCTTGGTTAGCAGCCATAGTACTTAAGCACTATGCTACCAGGGTTTCCTACACCACATCAGATAATGAAATTGTGGACAATCACACAATACCCTAGCCAAGTTGACACACATTTTTGGTCAACACAATTCAATCCATAGCATCATCTAAAATATAAATGTTTAACCATATTGAGAATTCGTATTTCGAGAAACTGCAACTCTCATACATTGCAAGTGGAATATACAATAGTGCTTTGGAAAACAGTTGAGCAGTTTCTTAAGAAATTGGACATGTACTTATGATGTAGCCCAGGAATGTAGCCCCTACATATCTACCCAAGGGGGTACAAAATCCACTAAAAATCTTTGATACAAATGTTGTCAGCACATTATTCACAGTAACTCAAAACTGGAATGATCCAAAAGTTGATCGACCAGTGAATATTAAATCAATGTATACTGTGCATACAGTAAGGTACTATTCATCAATAAAAATAAACTCCAGGGCACAGAAGGAGCAGACATTTTCCACAATGTAGTTAGCAGGCAGTGCACCTCAATGAGCCTGGGTGGGTTGGCAACTCTGCTGGGGCATTGTTTGAGTTTAGTCTTGTATTCTTCGTACAATTGTGTGTCTGTATCCGACCACCTCTGCATAATGAACGGGGACATGTAGGCAAGATGGGTAGTGATGAAAGTACTAACTAAAGAGTCTAGTCTTCAAATCTTGAACCTTTTGTCTATACAATTGTTACTGTTTCTGTGGGAGATTGGACGTGACCAACAAAAATCATCCCTTCAACTTTAGATAATAGCACCTTGTTTTCTTTGTGAAAGATGACATTTTCCATGCAGTGATTTCTAATAGGAAATATAATAAGCACATTGTTCCCTTTCATGAAGTTGAGTTTGTAACAAAATTTAGGCCAAACTTAACCTTCCCATGATTCTGGATCATTAATTGCACCAAGCATATGGAAAGTCAGTTGGAGCTGAGTGTTTCTAGGAACAGTGATGAGGAAGTCAAGGATGTTATCTAAATCTAGAGCCCCATTTTCTGTGTGTCCCTGGGCTTCCTCTCAGCCTCTTCTCTAACTATGAGAGGACTGTCTTCATTATCTAGTGCTGCTATAGCAGAAATGCCACAAGCAGATGGCTTTAACAAAAAATTTATTTCTTCACAGTGAAGTAGGCTCAGAGTCCAAATTCAGGGTGTCGGCTCCAGGGAAAGGCTTTCTTTCTCTGTTGTCTCTAGAGGAAAGCCTTTGTCATCAATCTTCCCACGGACTAGGGGTTTCTCCATGCAGGAACCCAGGGTCCAAAGGACACTCTCTGCTCCAGCACTGCTTTCTTGGTGGTATGAGCTCCCCCTGTCTCTCTGTTTACTTCTCTTTTTTATGTCCCAACACAAACCAGCTCAAGGCACAATCCAATCACCTAGATTGAGTCCTCCCTCATCAACACAACTGCCACCCATTCCTCATCATTAACATCATAGAGGCAGTATTTACCACACATAGGAAAATCACATCGGATGGCAAAATGGTGGACAATCACACAATACGGGAAATCATGGCCCAGCCAAATTAATACACACATTTTTGGGGCACACAATGCAATCCAGGAAAACGACTGTGCATGTTCAATAAACTAATCGATACCTGTAATTCATGGTTTTCTGCTTCTGGCAATCAAAAACCTTAGCAACAGAGCTAATGTGTAAATCACATGTCTTTAAATGATTGCATAACTTTGGACTCACAACAGCACTTTGAGGTAGGCAATGACTGTATTTTACAGATGATGTTCAAAATGATTCCTAGAGTGCAGAGCAATCATCATGGATGTGCCTATAGAGGACTGAGTGGATCTACAAAAAGTCCAATTAATTCAGATTACTTTTTGTAGCAAGGAGAAAAATATGAGCTTGAGGAACTCTCCTGGCTGCTACAAGCACAGGAACCAATTCTTGTGTAGGTTTAGTGAGAGGCTGAGTGAGAACTTTCTGTAAGACACCTGTTTCCCTGATAGTCCTCCACTTCAGCTGCCCAGTATGTCTACTCAATCATGGGGTGAGAAGGAGAAAGGCATACAGCGGTCATCTGTCTCTCACAAGGGCTCATTAGGCAAAATCACTAGATGGTTTATCTATCGACTATTCCTACAGAAATGCAGGCTTGAATGTAGACACACTCAGGAGCACACACAAGGAGGGGCACAGGTTGGTGCTGGATTCTTTATTCAGTAAATTTAAATTATCTGTGGATTGACTCTCTCTCATTTAATAAATTCCTCTTTGCCACTTCTTATTACAGAAAGGCTAAAAGAGTATTTGGGAATAACCTCCATTCTCCCCAAGCACATAACTACCTGCTTCTTGAAGGCAAAACTAGCCATATTTATCTCCATCTCAGAAACTCTGGTGAAGTACTGGTTAAGAGCTATGGCTGGTAACCAGAAGGTCGGTGGTTCGAATCCACCAACATTCCTTGGAAACCCTATGTGGCAGTTCTGCTCTGTTCTATAGGGTGACTATGAGTCCGAATCTACTCAATAGCAATGGGTTATCTTGATACCCAGTCACGCTTCTCTAGAGGAGTAATCATAAGGGAAAATGTCCCTGAGCCAGAATTCAAGATGACAATGTTATTTGTTTTAAAGCCTCACAATCTTCACTGCATCTTACATTTCCAAGAATTTCGTGTCCTGAGATCCTGGACTTTAAATGCTCAGGTTGTCCCTCAGGGAGAGGATTACATGGAAGCTATCACCCAGGGCTAAGTGCTCCTCCATCAGTGACTCACTCCTTTACTATACCCTGAGACCTGGGTCCACTTTATAGGGACAGGGCCTGTTTAAAGGGAATGCAAATCTCCACCAGCCTCACCCTCTCCTGGGTTGAAAAACTGAGTGTTGGCCTTGTATCAATGACTCCTGTGATCCACCATGGACACACTTTGTTCCATTCTCCTGCTGCTGACTGTTCCTCCCTGTGAGTGCTCTGGTCAGGGGATCACACAGGGATGAAAAGACTCCTGTCATCCTCTTGAACCAGGATCACTTCCTTTTTATGCTTTCTCCACAGGAGCTCTTTCTCAAGTCACCCTGAAGGAATCTGGTCTGGGGCTGGTAAAACCCACCCAGACCTTATCGCTGACCTGCACCGTCTCTGGATTCTCACTGAGCACTAGTGGTATGGGTGTCGGCTGGATCCGTCAGCCTCCAGGGAAGGTACTGGAGTGGCTTGCAATCATATATTGGAATGATGAGAACTACTACAACCCATATCTGCAGAGCCGGCTCACAATCTCCAAAGACAACTCCAAAAACCAGGTGTTTCTAACTATGACGAACATGGACCCTATAGACACGGCCACATATTAATGTGCAAGAGGAGCACAGAGACACAGCCCAGGGGAACTTCTGTACAAAAACCCTCGCTTATTGTCTCAGATGTGCTCCCCATCTTTGCAGAAGAGGAAAGTGTAGGGGAGAGGGATTTCCTTCCAGGCTTTGGGGTTTCCTCTCTCTACCCAGCAGTCTCAGAGCCCTGTCCTCCTTTATTTCCTCTATTGAGAAGACTAACATGTCCCCTGTTAGTGGTGAATACAAGTGAGACACCATATTCTGTTTTCCATAAAGTCTAAATATGACAGGTTTCAGTTCCATATGCCAGATGGATCATCAATGAGATGCAGCCTGTTACATGAACTCAGATCACTCAAAGTAGAATACAGATAATAACATTATATGACATCATTAAAACATTTCATATAAATATAGAGAGGCTTAGGAGATAAGAATGCATAAAAATGTAAAGAAATATAGATATCAACCTCTCGTAATAAGAAAAATACAGCCCAAAAGATGATCAAATAAAATAATTCTATAAAATCATAAAGCAGATTAAATGTATAATAAGCATGGTGTGTCTCACAGTGGTAGTGCTCTAAATGAATATTTTGGTCTTTCACATGGGAATTTTACCTGGTAAATCTTGGGCCCAGGAGACAATTTTGTATACAGGGAGTCCATAACGACCCAAGATCAGTAGTAAGAACCCTGGTTCCTCAAAAGGGAGATTCCTAAGTTTGGTATAAAAAAGTAAAAGCTATTGAATCTGAGGAAAAATTTGGCCAAAAAAAAAAAAAAAAGATACTGCAAATCATCCTTTATGAAAACTTAGGTTCACATTTGAGCACAAAAACAAAATTGTTCAAAGTTTAGGAAAAATCCTTTGAAAAATAATCATCATTCTATAGAAATAAAGAAATCACCTTCCTATTAACAGAGGTCAACAAGTGAGAAAACCACAATATGTGAGACCAGGAAAATGAAAGTCTTCAGAGAAATTGTAAATGATATGAAATTACTAAAAATCAACCATAGGAGAGGAGGGGCAAGAAGATGGCATAAGGAGTTGCTCCCCTATAGCCCCCTACAACTAAGCTAACTAACTAAAGAAAAAAAATTAAGACAGACAGATATGTTGCAGTTCTGGACAGCAGTTGAAATGTTAAAAAATCGATATAAGACCTGAATTAGGAGAGAGAGAGAGCGGGACAGTGGAAAAACTGCCCTGTCTTTAAACCACACAGTATCCCCTTGTTCTGTTTGAACAACTGGCTTTTGGTCTATTTACAGTTTCTTCTTGGGAACAACTAAGTGTTCTTGAATTCTCATTCTTTGCAATGTTATCCAGAATTTGTTATGATCCGAGCAGTTGAATGTTTTTGCATAGTCAATAAAACACAGGTCAATATCTTTCTGATGTTCTATATTTCAGCTGGAATCCATCTGACATCAGCAATGATATCCCTCATTTCGCGTCCTCTTCTGGACCCAGCGTGAATATCCCTGTCGATGTACTGCTACAACCACTTTACAATGATAGCAAAATATTGCTTGCGTGTAGTATTAATGATAGTGTTCTATCATTTATGAATTCTGTCAGGTCACTTTTCTTTGCAATAGGCAGTGATAGGCTAATATCCATATACCTATAAGGAAGACAGTTTATATGACTATTATTCAAATTTACTTGCCAACCACTGAGGCCTAAGATGAAGAAACTGAAGATTTTTACCCACTCTTGCAGTCTGGAATTGATCAAACATGCCATTCAGATGCATTGATGTTGTCGTTAGATGCCGCTGAGTCGGTTCCGACTCATAGCAACCCCATGCACAGCAGAATGAAACACTGCCCGATCCTGTGCCCTCCTTACAATCATTGTTATGCTTGAGCTCATTGTTGCAGCCACTGTGTCAATCCACCTTGTTGAGGGTCTTCCTTTTTTCCGCTGATCCTTTACTCTGCCAAGCATGAAGTCCTTCTCCAGGGGCTGATCCCTCCTGACAACATGTCCAAAGTATGTGAGACACAATCTCGCCATCTTTGCTTCTAAGGAGGATTCTGGTTGTACTTCTTCCAAGACAGATTTGTTTGTTCCTTTTGGCAGTCCATGGTTTATTCAATATTCAATATTCTTCACCAACACCACAATTCAAAGGCATCAATTCTTCTCCGGTCTTCCTTATTCATTGCCCAGCTTTCACATGCATATGATACGATTGAAAATATCATGACTTGGGTCAGGTGCACCTTAGTCTTCAAGGTGACAACTTTGCTTTTCAACTCTTTAAAGAGGTCCTTTGCAGCAGATTTACCCAATGCAACGTGTCTTTTGATTTCTTGACTGCTGCTTCCATGGGCGTTGATTGTGGATCCAAGTAAAATGAAATCCTTAACAATCTGTTCTCCATTTATCATGATGTTGCTCACTGGTCCAGTTGTGAGGATTTTGGTTTTCTTTATGTTGAGGTGCAATCCATACTGAAGGCTGTGGTCTTTGATCTTCATTAGTAAGTGCTTCAAGTCCTCTTCACTTTCAGCGAGCAAGGTAGGTTGTGTCATCTGCATAACGCAGGCTTGTAATAAGTCTTCCTCCAATCCTGATGCCCCGTTCTTCTTTATATAGTCCAACTTCCTGGACTATTTTCTCTGCATACAGATTGAATAGATACGGTGAAAGGATACAATCCTCATGCACACCTTTCCTGACTTTAAACCAACCAGTATCCCCTTGTTCTGTCTGAACAACTGCCTCTTGATCTATGTGAAGTTTCCTCTTGAGCACAATTAAGTGCTCTGGAGCTCCCATTCTTCGCAATGTTATCCCTAATTTGTTATGATCCACACAGTTGAATACCTTTGCATAGTCAATAAAACACAGGTAAACATCCTTCTGGTATTCTCTGCTTTCAGCCAGGATCCATCTGACATCAGCAATGATATCGCTGGTTCCACGTCAGCAAAAAAGAGGAAGATATTAATGAGATAGATTGACACAGTGGCTACAAGAATGGGCTTCAAGCATAATAATTGTGAGGATGGCACAGCACCAGTCAGTATTTCCTTCTGTTATCCACAGGGAAGCTATGAGTCAGGATAGATTCAAAAACACCTAACAACAACATTTCTGGACTTGCTATTCTCTTCTACTGATCTGTTTGTGTACTCTTTATCCAATACCATTCTATCTTAATCACTGTAGATTTACAATAAATCTTGATATCAGTTAAAGACAGTCCTTGAACTCTGTTTTTCTTTAATATTATATTTGCTTTTCTGGGTATTTTCATGTACATATTAACTTTAGAGTAGAATCAGTATATTGATATCCAGAAAATGACATGCTGAGATGTTGGCTGTAATTGAGTTGAATCTATAGAACAAGCTGGTTTTCTGAGAGTTTTTAGCATGAATGGGTGTTGGATTTTGTTGAATGTTTTTCTACAATTATTGTTATCATCATAGTGTTTCCTTATTTTGTCTTTTGGTGTAATGACATACATGAATTGATTTGGGAGTTTTAAACCAGCTTTTTGGTATCTGAGATACATTGCACCTGGTTGTGTTGTATAATTCTTTTAATACATTGTTAGTTTCAATTTGCTAATATTTTGTTGAGGATTTTTGAATTTATGTTGATGAAAGTTATTGGTCTGTAATTTTCTTTCTAGTACTATGAGTTGGAATCGACTCGACGGCGCTGGGTTTTTTGGTTTGGCACCATAGAATGAGGTACAAAGTGTTCCCTCTCCTGCTTTTTTGAAAGACTTTGAGAAGGGTTGATGGCAATTCGTCTTTACGTGTTTGATTGAAAGCACCAGTGAAACCACATGGTTGTGATCCATTCTCTTTTGGAAGGTTATTGTTTACTCAGTCCATATATTTAATAAATATAAGCTTATTGAAATTACGCATTTCCTCCTGTGTGAGTTTGTTGGATCGAGCGTTTCGAGGAATGAGTTAATTTCATCTAAGATATCAAATTTGTGGGAATAGAATTGTTCGTAATATTCTTTATTATGATTTTAACGTCCACAGAAAATTCTTGAGTTTGAAAAGCAGGTGAAGTTATTTTCCCTAAAGGTAACAGAACAATAGGAGATGAATCCCTTAACAATAATCAGTAACTACACTTATTCAGATAAGACAAAAATAAGTCTATTAAAATTACTTGGTACTAGAGAAATGTTTAAGCGCTGACTTGAACAAGAGTTTAAGTATAGATGGTTATTTTGAATATAGATACATACCTGTATATATATATATAAAGAGAGAGAGAGAGAGAGAGGCAGGCAGGCAGACAGAAACAGAGAGACAGGGATAGCGATTGTCTCCTGATCCCAGGATTTTACGTCTGCAAATACCCCTGTGAGGTTCAGATGGTGGAGTCTAGGGGAGAAGTAAGATGGCTTGGATGGGTGACTTGATTCTATGCCTCTTAGAAAGGAGGTTTTCACTGGTATAAAATTCCTGGTTAAAGTTGTTTTTATTTCAACAGTGAAGATACCACTCTGTTGCCTTCTTGCTTGTATGGTTTTGAGAAGAATTCCGCTGTAATAATTTTCCTGTTCCAGTGTAATTAACATATTCTCTGACACACCTCAAGATTATCTCTTTTTCTTTATCTTTCAGAAATTTTAATTTGATGTGATTGTATGCGTGTGTGTGTGTATATTACGTCTTTAAATATTTCTTCTTCTCTGTCTCTTCCCCTTTGGGATTCCAAAAACACCTACATTAAACTGTTTGATATTGCCCACAGCTGTAAGATGTGCTGTTTTGTTTTTCAGACACTTTGCCTTCCAGTTTAGAAAAGTTTTTCACACATTTTGAAGTTTACAGATTATTTTCTTTTACAGCTGTGCCAAGTTGAATTATGATCCTGTTAAAGGCATTGCTCATTTCTGTTACTGTGTGACTTCATTTAATTATTGAATTTCCTTTTGGTTCTTTCTTACAGTATCCCTCTTTCTGCTGAGGTTACCTCTCTAATGCTGCAGTCTGTCTACTCTTTCCTTGAGAGCTTTCAAAATAGTTATTTTAACTTCCCTGTTTAGGTTGATAGTTCCAATCTATGTGTCATATATAAACTTCACTTTGAAAATTTGTCTACAAACACTGTTGTCTTGCTTTTTGGAATGCCCATAACATTGGTTGAAAGCCAGCTATGTTGGAAGGAGTACTAGATAACGGCATTTTATCTTGTTTTTTTATTATTTATTTATTATAACTACATTTCTCCATGGAGATGATCATAGTCTACCATTGCTAGGCTTTATTATGAAGGTTTGTGTGACTGTAGTTTTGTCTGCCTTTGGAGTTCATTGTTTCCATGGTTACCAAAGTAAAAGTTGTCCTTTGCTATGGGCATCAGAAACTTCAGTTTCCTCTAGTGATGCACTGTTGTTGTTGTTGTTATTTTTCCTTTTCTCTTGGCTTTTAGTCTTTACTTTGAGCTCCCCAGAGAGAATCTGCCCTTTCCTCACTTCCGGATGTACTCCAGTGTTATTTTATTTGGTGGTTGTTAGTGTTGTGGTGGAGTCTGTGTTAAGGTGGTGGCTTTCTATGATCTTCTAACCAAGCCTCATTCTTAAGAAGGCATTGCACATTCTGTTTCTAATATATGGCCTTCCAAGAGTCCCTGTGCCTCCTCCAGAAACCATCCTGGGCCTAGCAGGACTTCTTGCACTGCCTCCAGGGTACAGTGTCCTTTACCCCATCTATTCCCTGCCCATCTGCAGAGGATTACCACAAATGACCTCAGCTTCCTGTTTTTCTGCCCATCTCTTACACATTAAGGATTTCATAACGTTATGGAAGACAGGGTATATGGTTCTGGACAGAGTTTTGGTGGTGACCTCTGTCCCTCTCAGTCTCTACAGGGTTTCACCAGTGCCCGCAGAAAATGGGTGCTCCCTGGCTGTGCAGGCTCACTCTTGTGGGGGACATCAGGCACTTGACCAGCTCTGTAGTCACCTGGCTTCCCGGAAACAGCTGTGAAGACTGAGACTCAGCTCTGAGCCATGGCAATTTTTCCATTCTGTGTTGCTCACATTTTCTCTCAGTGTGTGGTCCATCAGTGGTAAATATTGATAATTTTCTACCTGGATGTTCTCTGTGGCCTCCTCTTCCTCCAGGGAGCACAGAGAAGGCTCACCCCATGTATTCACACAGAAAACTGTTGGTCCTGAGTCTGAGGTGGATTTTCGCCACGATACAGATTTCACACCTCATGAGCTCACATTAGCAAAAATTCCCCTAAACAAGGCTGCAGATTTGATTATAACAAAGTTTCTCTGTTATCCACAGTGTCCTGAATTTCTCCTGCAGATAATAGAGATTGCTGCCCATACCTTTCAGTGAGATTTTCCTAAGGGCAAGCAAAGATGCTCATTCATTCTACGGCACAACGCTCGAGGAGCAGACACTGACCTTGTAGGCCTTCAACACTCTGCACAGTGGACCACACAGCAGGTGACGGTGTTTTGTGTGGTCTGCCTGTCTGACTGGGCATCCCATGCTACTCTCCTCCTCTGCCACCTCTTGCTTCCTCGTGTTGCTGTGGGTGTCCCCACAGCCATAGACACCAGTCCTCCAAGCCATTCCTCCCAGCGGGAGTGGGTTTGATGAGGACACTTCTACTAGAGGCCTCGGTCAAGCACAGACCACAAAGGGAAACAGCCAGTGAAGATTCCCACGGTGGCTATAGCCACACCCATCACTTCTGAGTTAGTTGAAACATTCTTTGGGCTACTCTAGCTACTATTTGTGATTGGTAGCTTGAGACATGAGGATACCACAGAGTATTGCTGTGCAAGCCTCCAGCAGCCAGGCAGAGGCTGGGTTCTGCAAGGACAGAGCAGACGTATTCACTTGGTACCTGCGAAGTGAGTCTAGCTTATAGTTCCTTTGTGAACAACCACTTGTTGCAAGTGTCTATACCCTTCTGCATGATTCTTATACTGAGTGGGTACAAACAATGACACAAATACAGGGACTAATTCAAAGCAGTATACACTGTGATAGGTGGTACTGTGGATAGCGGTGGGGTGCTATGTTAGGACCTAGTGTATAGTATCTCCTCAATAAAAACCAGTTGCCTTCAAGTCGACTCTGCCTCATGCAATGCAATGTATATCAGAGTAGAATTGTGGTTCATACTGTTTTCAAGGGATGATTTTTTGGAAGTAGATCACCAGGCCTTTCCTTCCCCTGAGGCATCTCTGTGTATATGCAAATCTCCAACTTTTTGGTTTGCAGCAGAGCACATTAACCATTTGCACAAGCAGGTATACTCCATCTTATTAATAGCCTCCCCCTTTGGCCTCATTTAGTCTCTTTGAAGTCAGAGGCTTAGGTAGGGCAGGGTTTAAGAACATTCCAGCAAAAGGGGCTCCAATGAGTTGGTTTGATAAGAATTCTAGTAACAGTCTCATGGCGGAGTATGCTGGGTGAGCCTATGGGCTGACTCACCATCTCCACAGATGACCCTAGAACACACCGTGCCTTCAAATGAACAACCTGAGCCCAAGGATGTGGCCATCTATCACTGTGGGACAACACAGTGAGCCATCCCAGACCCAAACCTCCTTGCAGGGAGGGGGTCGGCCTGCAGAGGGTGCTCACAACCGCCATGCAAAGGGTCCAGCCCAGTGCAGGTGCAGGAGCAGGACTGGGAGGGACTTCCTGTTGAGGGCTGTGGATAACTGTCTTGAAAGATTTCTCAAGGACTGTCGTTCACTTCCTTCTCTCTCACCCTCACCTCACAGAACGCCAGAAAAGAGGAAGCAGGCTTTGTCCTCAGCTTGACAATCTGTGTGTCAAACATTGAGTCATTTCCAACTCTTCTTTTGTTTGGGGAAACACAGCAGAGGACAATCTGCTTGATGCCTTCACAGGCTCTTCCACGAACTGCAGAAAGCCCTCCATCCATTATTCTTTCTGACTCGTGTTCATTCAGTGAAACATTTGTGTCCCAGCAAAGGAATGGTTGAACATTCCCTTCTTGCCAGACTCAGGCTTACTGCTTTGGTAAGGGAGGCAATGAGACACCTCTGTGGGCGCAGGCGTCTGTCTCTGCTCAGGTGGTGGAGGTACAATGAACGCAGTCAGGCCTGGACATCCGCTGTCCAAATAGAGGTCTGCAGTGAAAAATATGAACCATATTTCCAAAACTCAGCATGAGGAAAAGATGTGGAATTTCTCACTTTTTAAGACTACACACAAAGTGATGATGTTTTGATATAACAGGTTGAATGAAATATATTATTATAGTTATTCTCACCTGTTTTTTTATTTTACTGCTGATACTGGAAGATTCCGTATTGCATATGTGGCTCTCCTTATGTTCTCAGTGAGCAACACTGCATTACGAAGTAGGGGCCACACATGGCACAGAGTGAGGGACCTTACCTGACATCAAAACAAAACAAAACAAAAAACCAACAAAGATTAAACAACAACAACAACAAAACACTGCCATCCAATTGATTTTAACTGGGGCAGAGTACAGAGAAATCAGGTAGAGAGGCTGGTCTAGATGTTTTGTTTATTTTTCTCCACCTTTTCCTCAAATTGGATTTGACTTCTTTGAGACATAAGGTAGGATTATTTAAAATGATGGAGGGAAACACAGTGTTTCCTTATTGGTGATTCATTTGTGGGGTCCCAAGGAGAGACTTCCCAAAGCCAGTGGCAGAGCAATAAATGGTCCTCAACTGGCCAAATAACCCCCATTGTTCCTGGGGCTCAGACCTTTTAGGTCAGCTCTTTTCCACCCTTTATGGTCTCTCTGTCTTCATTGACCTCCATGTTTGTGCAGACAGACTAGGATGATGTTCATCCCAAGGATGAACACCAGGCAACAATCTGTGTCTGCTTGTGAGATCATGCATTCCAAGATGGCTCCCAGGGTCTCTGCCACGAGGACCTCCGCCAGCCCTGGGTGGGGAAGAACATCCCACATGTTGTGGTGTTGTCTGCACCCGGTAGGGGTTCTCCGGTCTCACGACAGAGTAACTACTCTCAGGTTAAGTGGATCTAGTCAGGTTTTCTAATTTTAAAGCATACACATTCATGTAAAATGCTTGACTGTTTTTTGTAGTAAATGATATTGAGAAATTTTTCACTTAGAGAAATAATCTTCTCCTTAGCAAAATGATCTGCAGGAAATAAAAATCTCCCCTCTCAGTGATCTTGGACAACAATAGAATTAAGTTAGGAATAAATGCAAATATAACTGGAAAAAATCCAACTCCACGTTAAACCATACTCTTCGAAATAATTCATTGAGCCAAAGGAGAATTCTGAATGAAAATAAGAATGATGATGTTCGAAAACATCAAAACTCGTGGAGTAAAGGTAAAAGAGTTCTAAAGGGAAATTTATAGGTGCAAGAGCAAATATTAAATATAAATGGAAAGGCTGACAATCAATTACACTTCCTTTTTAAGATTCCGGTGAGTGAAAGTGAATTAAGCTAAGAGAAACAGAGAAAAGGAATAATAGAGACAGAAATATAAATCAATAATTTAGAAAGCAATTATATAAGAGCAAAGTAATCCAAGCCAAGAATTTTTCTTTGTAAAGACTCATAAAATTGCTGAACCACTAGGAAGGCTGTTTAAAAAAAAATGCAGATGGATCAAAAGAACACAGTATATAGCCTCAGAAAACACCCACATAGCACTGCAGAAAGAGGGAAATGGTCATTTCAGTAAATGGTCTTTGTCGATGGATCTTATCTATGTGAGCAACAACAGAAACTATTGAGTCCCTCTTCAAGTAAAATGCTACCATAAAAATGGATGGCAACTGGAATTTAAGTCCAGTAGATTGAATTTTAAACATGCTCCCATCATTGGCTTCCAGGCCTTTTACTGGTTTGCCTAACATACACTTGTTTCTGAGATCAACATGTAGATCAGGATGATGACAACAGCAATGATGAGTGGGAATCTCAATTGTGTGAGAAAAGTGACCACAGTGCAGGAAGCCTGCAGACTCAAACCTTCTAGAGTGAGTCAGAGTCCATATGGACTGTGGGGACTGGGGCCAGCTGTGCTCCCCATCCATATGACCAACCCAATGCAGGTAACTCCCATGGGCTCTCAGGCAAATAACCATAAAGACAGCAGCATATATTTGTTCATTTATTGTGTGTTTTCTGGACAGTTCGTAGAATTTTTAGAGTGAAGCCAGGGATGTTCTGTTCTGGAATTTCCCTTTGTAGTGGCCACACCTCAGTGGACACAAAAGTGGTCTCCTGAGTGGAGAGTACATCTGTGACCTGCTGGTGAAGCCACTTTCCACCCTGAACTCACTGAAGACTGCTTCAGATGCCAGCCTGTGTCCTGCTCTCCCTGGGCCAGAAGGGCTCCCCTGAATTTTTCAGACTATGACCAGAGAACATGCCATGGAATCGGCCATGATTCTCTGGGGGTACACTGAGTTCTGAGGGGACCCACATGGGTGATGACCACGTGGTGGCCTGTCCTGATCCCAGGGTCCAGGTTTCCCCCACGTCCCGAGTCTGCAGTCTTCATCACACACAGAAACTTCCTGCTCAGCAACAGGTCCGCCTGGATTCTCACAGTTGTCTGGCTTCTGTCTACAAAAAGGAGCACATGTGACATGACAGCTCTGTACCTAGACATAGGACTGCAGATGTCCACGCAGACACACACACACAGGCAGACACACACATGCACACACATGCATGCACACACACACAGACACATGTATATACACATACCGACACACACACAAAACACACATGCATACAAGGCACTCACAGGCACATAGATACCCATGCACATGGGCCACTAAAATTCAGACACACAATGCACACACATATGCACACAAGCATGTAGGTACACACCCATGTGTGCAATGACAAAGATTTATGCACATCAGCACATGTGTGCACACACACATGCATTTGTTGAGCACGCATGTACACACACAGAGACATAAAAGCACACAAGTACTTCTCATCCTCTCTGTGCCATGCAAGTGGAGTTTTCTAGTACAGAAATGAGGCGACATACATTACAAGGCATCACCTAGGCCCATCCTGAATCAAACCTCCATGGAGTGCATTAGCGATGCCAATACACAGCTGTGTGTGCAACTCAGATGGATGCTGCCTCTGCTCTGTGTTTATCCTTAAAGCGTGGCAATAATAGAGCCTGCTGTATGGAGTGCATGTTGCAATAAAGGAAATTCGGCTGTGAAGGACCTATTACAAATACGAGCATAATCAATACCTTGTAGTGTTCGCTGCAATTATTGTGGATGATCATTTGTGTGTTCTATTCTATATTGTTAATATGTTGGGTCATGACACACTCTATGCTTGTGGAGATGAACTGACTCTTTTTTTCCCTCAGTTATGAACGTCACGGTAGTCAAAGTCCTCCTGATGAGGACTGCAAGGCCCAGTTCTCCAGCACAGAGTGACTACCATGGTCTGGGATTTGCCACCACATACATGGGGGTTTGGCCAGCCCAGGGGGTGATGCACACCTCACAGGTCAGGCTCTCCTCTGAGCTCATGGATGGGGGCCCAGTCTCAGGGCCGAGAACCAGCACAGGGACCCTCACCCAGACTCCTTGTATACCCCTGAGTGTGGTAGCCCCTCCACCTTCTCCCCGTCATGGCCTGGCCTTGAAGTCCCATTGTTCCTGCCAGGCAGCCATGTGTCAGGAGTGAAGTTGGACCCTGAGGTTTTTGACCAAGTCCATCTCATCCTCCTGGGACTCAGCCCAGGGTACCCTGACCCATATCCTTGTGGCTGATGCACCTAAGTTGTGGCAGTGAGTAGGGACTGGGCAGGGGCCTGGGCAGGGCGTGGGGTGGGGTAGCTGGTTAACTCCTCCACGCTGGTGCTGACCACCGCAGCCAGTTACCCACCCAGCACCTATGCAGAGCCTCCAAGAACAAAGCCCGTTTTCACTCAGAAATGAGCAGTGCGAGAGCCCAGGATATGGATTTATATTACTGTGCCAGACCAAGAGAGGGGAAGACAGTGTGAGCCCAGGTACAGACCACCCCTGCAGGGAAGGGGTGGCCTGCAGATGGAGCTCAGGACACATAGAACACAGGCGAGGCCCCAGGGCAGGCAAGGAGGCTGGGAAGGGTTTCTGATTAGGTCAAGGGCTTCCTCCTAGGGCTAAACAGGAACCTTCCTTGTCTGCACTAATATTCAGGACAAAAAGCAGTGTACCATAAAGCATTTTCTTAAATTTTGGTTTTGAAATATGTTGTTGGGATTAACCTACCACCTTTCTCCATAATCAGAACCCCACAACCCTTTTTTTTTTCCCCTGGAAATTCTGAAATCTGTTTTAATAAATGAGGGCATAAAAGAAAAGATAATTTAGTGGATATCTATTTTCTGCAGGCCCTATTTCACTCTCACAACTTTACTGGGATATAGCAGTGTCACATCCAGAGACAAACCTTGATTTCTTATCTCCAATCCTTGCTTATTCTTGGCTTCCAGATCAATATGGCACCAAGTATATGGCTATTTTGTTTCCTCTTTTCCTCACTATTCTCGTTGGGTTCCTTAGTGGGAGGGGTTTTGCCCACATAGAATTCAGGGGTGAGGCAGAGGACCTATGTCTTCAAACAGACTTTTAGAATCCAAACCCCGTTATTTGCATCCTCAGTTTCCCTGGGTTGGGTGGTTGTTGTGTCTTTTATTTATGCTTCCCAGGCTGGGCCCAGACATAAGCATTGAAATATTCTGCCTCATGAATATGATAATAACCTGAGGTCTAGTAGGTTAAAAATGGATATGTCTGTGTCCCCAAAGCATCACTCAGCAACCCCACCCCTCCCAAGAGAAGCACTGAGAACACAGCTCTGTCACCATGGACTGGAGCTGGAGAATCCTCTTCTTGGTGGCAGCAGCTACAGGTAAGGGGGTCCCCAGTCCCAGGAATGAGGAGGGGGCTGTGCCTATCCAAGGCAGGTTTCATTAACCTCTGTCTGCCTTCAACAGGTGGCACTCCCAGGTCCAGCTGATGCAGTCTGGAGCTGAGGTGAGGAAGCCTGGGGCATCAGTGCAGATCTCCTGCAAGGCTTCTGGATACACCTTCACCAGCTACTTTATAAGTTGGGTGCGGCAGAGCCCTGGACAAGGGTTTGAGTGGATGGGATGGATTTATCCCAGTAGTGGTAGAACAAACTATGCACAGAAGTTCCAGGGCAGAGTCACTATGACCAGTGACACATCCACAAGCACAGCCTACATGGAGCTGAGAAGTCTGAGCCCTGAGGACATGGCTGTGTATTACTGTGTGAGAGACACGGTGTGATAACCACATCCTGAGGATGTCAGAAAACCTGAGGGAGAAGGCAGCTGCATTAGCTGAGGAAATGACAGGGACAATTTGGCTGCAGGTTTTCTTACTTGGGGCTGAGTAACTGAGGAAAAAGAACAATAGAAGCCTGTATTCACCTACATTAGATAACGGGAGGTGGGAGAGTCTCAAATGTCCCTTTCTTATTTCTTTTTATTCCTAGTGGGAAGACGATGGATGGGCCAAGTTGGGAGCGTTGATCTAGGTGGCAAAGGTGTGACTTTGGACTGGTAGGGTTTCTCTCTCACTGGCCCTTTGCTGTCCCCTCTTGCTGACAATCCTTTGAAGCTGTGCAGTTTGGGGGTCCTTGATGGGGTGTGGAAAAGGAGGTGAGAGTTGTTTGCTTTAGGTGGTGTCTATTGACAGGAGAGAGGAGATGGAGATGCTCTTGGATCAGCCTTCACCACCCAATAGATAATCCAAAAGCATTTTAATGTCACTTTTTCCACTGGCCTGAGACATAGCTGACTTTACTGCAAAGATCCAACTTAATGAACTCACTAATATTTTCATGTTTTCTCCCTAGTATATCTTCTGCTACCAAGTTCACGAGGTCTGTTAATTATGTCTTTTGTTTTCTTTCAGAACCCTTATTCATTGGTTTTATTTTTTTCTCTTGCCTTACCGCATTGGTAGGCGAAAACAGCAGGCATTTTGTCTTATTCTCCATCTTCAGAGCAAGCTTATATCATTTCACTTTTTATTATGATGTGTTTTGTACATTTTAAACATGCTCTTTTAACTTAGGGGTTTATTTGTTCTAATCATAGTGTGGAAGACATTCCAGAGCGGGGATTATAGGGTTTTTTTGGTTGATTTTCAGAAGGAAATTGTCAGCTCTTTCTTCCTAGCCTGTATTAGTCTGGAAGCTCTGCTGAAATCTGTTAAGTGTCGTGACAACATGCAAGCTTCCACTGACTGATGGTGCCTCAACGAGAGGTGCATTGGCTGAGAACCAAATTTTGTCTCCAACATGAGAGGGGGAACGCTATCATTGAACCATCAATGCCTCACTAGATGTTCTGTGAATGGCAATTGGTAATGTAGGTTGATTGTGCTGTCTAGGTCGTCTGTAACTGTACATATTTTCTTCCTACTTGTTGCATCAATCACAGGAAGTGGAGTGTTGAATTCTCTAAGTATGATATAGATTTGTCTATTTCCCATGTCAATTCCATTAATTAGGATTTTTCTATCTTTCAGAGAATTCATCACTTTGTCCTTATGAAGGTACCTCTTTATCCCTGTAGTTTTCCTTTCTTTGATGTCCACTTTGTCTGAAATTGATACAGTTATTCTTTCTTTTAGTCCGTGTATTGCTATTACATATTTATTCATCTTTTACCTTTAGCTTTTCAAAGTATTTATATTTAAAGTGGCTTTCTCATAGATGGAATATATCTGGAACCTTTTTTTTAAACTAATATGACAACCTAGGTTTTTAATTGCAACATTATTATTTATACGCTTGCATTAAAATCCACATTTTGCTAATTATTGCTATTGGTTAGATTGCTCCTTTTTTTCTTCTTTTTTCTGCTAACATTTTCTTTAATCACTTCAATGGTAGCACATATAGCTTTTCTATTGACTTATTGTTCATTTCTTATTTTATTAAATTTTTGGTGGTTACCATAAACTTTACAATAAAAATTTTAAACAATAAATTTATGTTTTAAACACTAAATTATGATTCTATTTCAAATATTAATACACCCTTCTATGTAGTGTGGAGAGGAGCCCTGGTGGTGCAGCTGTTAAAAGTCCTTGGCTGTGAACCAAAATGTCAGTGATTCAAACCCAACAGCCATGTATTGGTAGCAAGATGTGGCAATCTGCTTCTGCTAAGATTTACAGCCTTGAAAACCCAATTGTTCAGTTTTACTTATCCTATGGTGTTGCTATGAGTTGGAATTGACTTGATGGCAATGGGTTTGGTCTTTATATAGTGTAGTATCCCAGGGTGGTGCAAACTGTTGAAGCATTTGGCTGATAACTTAAAGTTTAGCATTGCTATTGGGCATTCCTATTGCGTATCTGGATCTGATAGCCTCTGGAAAACAAATGAGAATAGGTGGGCAACACTGGTAGTGATGGAAGTACTGACTAAAACCCAGCCTTCAAGTGTCAAGTCTTGTGTCTCATACGATTGTTACAGTTTCTGTCTGAGGCAGGGTGTGACAAACAGAGGGAAACCATGCAACCATGTTATGGGCAACTTGGGACAGAGTTATGTTTGGTGGGGAGAGGCATTATGTGGCATGGCTTGGGTGGTCTTATTCTTCCATCACTGAGTTCAAGACTCTGCCTAGGCAGGTCTTTAAACACAAGTGTCTCCATTTTGTGCCATCCACATCTCATTTAAAAATATTTTATCAGACAGTGGCTTGTGCTTAAACTTGTTTGTGAATGGACTTTGTGGATATTCATGTGGTTAAACTTGAACAAGTGGGGTGGTCCTGCATTCGAGTCAATATCTGGCAACAATAATCTGGGTGAGAACCTCTTTACTGGTCCTTGGCACAGGGAGGAGTAGTGACATGGCTCCTGCATTGATGGTGACATAAGGGTCACTCCATGCTCTGCAAACATTGTGCTGGACTTGAAAAATCCCCAAGACCCATAGAAGGGGCTGGGCAATGAGCTTTTGTGTCCGCAGCAACCTGAAAGGATGGACTGGCTCTAAGGACAGGAACTCGTATGTCCCCCAATCCATAAGTCCATGTCGGATCCAATCCCTACTAGAAGGCCTGCATCTGGCAACTCCCTGTACTGTGATCACTTTTTTTTATATACATTTGAGATTCTCCACTCACCATTGCTGTTGGCATTGCACCGGTCTATATGTTGATGTTGAAATGAGTTCAGGTATGCAAACTAATGATGGAATCAGAAACTAGTGTATCTACAATATAAGGTCTGGATGTCAATGACGGGAATGTGTTTAATACTCCATTCACAAAATTCCAATTCCAATTGCCATGCTTGCTTTATAGCAGAGCAGCATTTTACTCAGATTGAGAGGAGTCCCTTCTCCTACGTGATGGAGGTGTGTGAGTAGGGTCTGCAACAAACTGGTCCTTGCACTTCTAATTACTCTCTTTCCCTGTAGGTCATCCATGAGGTACGGTTGGTGACAATGAGGAAGAGAAAGTGAGGGAGCCTAAGCAGTGGACAGGACCCCACAGAGTTATGTGTGACCTCAGATCCGTGTAGTAGATCACGGCCTGGGAAAACTTACACCAAGGTAATAGCTTGACTGCCTCGTTGAAGGTGGAGAAAACTGAGGTTTGGAGAATTTACTTAAAACACCAAAGGGTCCCCTGGCAACTAGGAAGAACTTGACCATAGTATCACAGAATAACTGGCCCCAAATCATCACAGTTAACCGCTCACACATAGAAGGAACTACAGTTCAAGAAGGGTCACTGGAACCTCCCACGTGTATCATACAAATGCCCAAAGAACAGGGAGTGACCCGGAGCAGCACAGGCTCTAGAGGTCTCCAGAGCCCCCAAAGCCCCCTAGGCACCTCTGAGGTCATGGTGTATAGAGATGGTGCCAGGTGAAGGGACTCTAAGCAGACAGAACCTCCCTGCAAGGAGGCAGCTGAACTCAAGTGGGCACTTAGGACCCACTAATCTCAGGGGACCAACTCCAGGGCAGGTACAGAGGAAGGCTAGGGAGGCTTTTCTTCTATGCATCTGGGTTTTCCTTTTTTCAAAAAATGATATAAAATAAGAATTTGACAAGGGCTGCTGGTGTTTCTAAATCCTATTCTCTCAGGAGTATTTACCTAAAAAATAAAGCAATGAGTACCAAGTTTTGGAAGTAATAGGATCTGAAAGACGGGGTGCAGAATGGTGAGAGAGACACTGATCATAGGAATAAGACATTCTGTTGTTAAGCCTAGATCAGGGTGGCTGGACTGAGTGTGTGAAATGAGGTGTTGTGTCAGATGTGGCTGCAGGTGCACACATCCAAGTTTATCATAAATCCATTAGTAAAGATGAGGAATGATGGAGGTAAACTGAAAATACATAAATACTGTACAAAATTGTGTTATGTGGAATTTAGGAGTAAGATCTAAAGTTGCTGAGAACACAGATGCCTGGAAAATGTTTTGAAACATCTGAGTTAACAAGAACCTCATATTATTCCTATTATCGGTGATATCAGAAGCATGGCACAGAATGACTCATTACAGGACTGAGCTGAGAACCAAGAGTCTTTTTCATTGAACAGCCTGAGGCTCAGAACACCCAGGCAGGGGCTTGTGGGAGTTTGTCCCAGGTGAGGAGCAGATTTCTCAGCTGCCCATGGGTATTGCAGAGCACTCCTGTGTGATGAGAACAGCGCTTCACTCAGAGTTGCTCATGTGCTGTGGATGGTCCCTGAGGAGACCAGGATGAAGTCACTGAATGTGGTCAGCATCACAGCCCCGTTGTGTTTCAGAAAAGGTTCAGGTGGTCTCTGAACCACTCAAAGGTGGAGTCACAAGAAAGAGCATGCCCCCTGCGTATTGTTTCCATCAGGTAGTAAGAGCTCTATCTTCACAGGGTTATTACAATGCAGGGGACACATATATCACCGAGGATTAGGACTTGTACCCTCAATGTCCCATTGTTACATGGTCC
This sequence comes from Loxodonta africana, assembly GCF_030014295.1. Classification (NCBI taxonomy): domain Eukaryota; kingdom Metazoa; phylum Chordata; class Mammalia; order Proboscidea; family Elephantidae; genus Loxodonta; species Loxodonta africana. The sequence goes on from NC_087362.1 coordinate 23,929,729, forward strand.
TTGTGTCTTTTATCTTCTCTTTCTTAGGCAGGGCCAGGTCTGGAGCGATGAAATATTCTGTCTCATTAATATGCAAATAATGTGAAGTCTGTTAAGGTAAATATCTATATTTCTGACTATTTTACTGTCCAGGACATCTTTGTGTTTGCAGGTGTCCAGTGTGAGGTACAGCTGGTGGAGTCTGGGGGAGAGGTGAGGCAGCCTGGGGGGGATCCTTAAGACTCTCTTGAGCAGCCTCTGGATTTACCTTCAGTAGCTACTAGATGAGCTGGATTTGACAGGCACCAGGGAAAGGGCTGGATTGGGTTGGACAAATTAGCCCTAATGGTGGTAGTAAGTACTACGCAGATTCTACGAAGGGCAATTCACCATCTCCAGAGACAACGGCAAAAACACACTGTATCTGCAAATGGACAGCTGGAAAGTCAAGGACATGGCCCTGTATTCCCGTACAACTCACACAGTGAGGGGGAGTCTGTATGAGCTCACAAACCTCTCTGCAGAGAGGAGACTGGGCTTCAGGGGACGCTCATGACCAGCCAAACACAACTCAGACCCAGGAGCAGGTGCAGATAGAGTTTAAGGGCTGGTTTCCCATTGTTGCCTGGGGATCATTCTCCATCTTACAGTTTCCAGCAGGGAATCTTTCTATTTTTCTGATTCTGTGCCTGTTCCTGATATCTGTGAATCCTAACGTTATATTGTAACAGGTAAAAACATTCTCACATGCAGAAATACAGCCTGCCTCTTATGGAGGGGAAAGGACTCTGTCAGGGTCCCCAGGACCGGAGTTTGATGAAGCTCAGGGGAACCTGGGGAGCCTTTTCTAGTCAGACTCGGGGCAGATGGAGACGCTGGGTGGTACCAAAGTTTAAGCGTTTGTCTACTAGCTGATAGATTGGCGGTCTGTACTCATCCAGTGAGGCCTTTAGAGACAGGCATGGTGATTTCCTTCCAAAAGATCAGACTCGAGGGAAAGACCTCAGTGGGATTCCCCAGTTAGGACCCTCTTGGGGGTTCAGGTTAGAGCCAAGAGTGTGGCTAGGTCAGTGTCAGTAACATATAAAAGCTGTATGAGTTGCACATTCCTCCTCCCCACAGGGATGTCTGGACTCTTTTTTGTCCTAGTCCATTTTCTTTCTAGCTCAGCAAGGTCACCGAATTCTTGGTTGTGGTATAGTTTATATTTGCTAATGCAGGCATGCTTATATTCTCAATAACACTGTTAAAGTTGTGTGTTAGTCTGGGTCCTCCAAGATGCAAACAGCAGGATGGGATTAAGTGCGTGGATTTCATTGGGGGAAATATCTGTGTTAGAGAAAATGTGAAGGAGCCTGGGCACACTGGGGGAGCCATCAGCCCATTATGCAAGTCTAACCCTAAGGGAAAGAGAGTGAAGGAAGGTTGGGTGGAACTTTCCTAAACATCTCTGCAGTCCAAGAAACGTACAGGGAGGTCAACAGTTGTCCTCGATCCAAGGTCACCCTTCAGAGAAACAGCATGTCTCTCAGAAATGGACATGACTTAGTATCTCTGCTGCTGCTCGACCTTGGGTGGGGGTAGCCCTGAGGAGCTTAGGCTTCTGCGCAAACCAGGTGATGGATTTCAGAGCACAGCGCTCCTCCCTTGGTCCGTTACCCTTCCGGTAACTGAGGAAAGGGAGGGGCATTCTCAGGGCTGATGCGGTCTTCACCTTTTTGTTTGAGAAAACATGTTCATATTGGATTCTCTTGGCGAGAAGCCTAGATGTTTAGGATGTGTTTGTTTTCTGGAGTGTAGTGACCGTCTCATGTGTAATAATATCAGATCTTGCTTCTCACCAACACCCTGTTCCTCTTCTCCAGGAAATTCCATTATGTGCCCTGACGACTATGTCACTTACCTTCCTAGTGTTTTTTTTTCCCCCTATATTATTTTTATTGTATTTTTGGTGCTAGTTTATACAGCAAATTAAGTTTCCGTTTGACAATTTATGGCCAAACTGTTCAGTGACATTAGTTACAGTTTTCAAAATTTGTCAACATTCTCTTTGTGTTCTGGTTGTTCCATTTGCAGTACTCTAGTTTCTCTTCCCCCCTTCCCCGTTTCTCTTCTCATGTTTGCTTTGGAATGATTGTTGACCTATTGGTCTCATATAAATGGTTTTTTAATAAAGCCCTGTACTCATGAGTACTGTCTTTTATTTTGTGTGTCAATCTGTTATTTTGCTAAAAGGTGGTATCAGGTAAAGTTTCAGTTCAAGGTTTAAAGAGTATCTCAGGAGGATAATCTCAGGGAGTCCCCCAGTCACAACTGATCCAGTAAGTCTGGGCTTGTCTTTTTTTCAAAGAATTTGAATACTATTCTGTGTTTTTTCTCCCATTTTTTCCAGGTCCATCTACTGTGGCCCTTATCAGAAAGGTCAGTAGTGGTCCCTGGGCACTATCTAGTTCTTGCTATCTCTGGGTAGATGAGGCTGTTACTTGTGTAGAGTGTTAATCCTGGAGACTAGTTTCTTCTGAGACTTTACTTTCCTACCTTCTCTTGTGCTCCCAAGAAATAGATGTATCTTAGATGGCTGCTTGCAAGCTTTTTAGACCCCAGATGTTAACTCACCTCACTAGGATACAGAACATGAACTTTGTGGTTCCAATTGACTGAGTTGTCCCATGAGACTAAGGACCTAAGCCTTCAAATGCAGAAAACCAATCTTGCAAAGTGTTTGGTTATGCATAAGAAGTATCTGTACTTGTGTCCTCTGTGAATATATATGCGTGCACACATGTATCTATAAGGACATATACATATAGATACTTCTGTCTATGCAAAGATGTATACTCATCTGCACCTACCTGCACACATATATGCCTATATACCTAGATATGTGTTAATACACTCATTTTTTGTTATTGTTGGTGTTGTTGCCAAATTACATACATCATATTCTTTAGCACAAATGTTCTTTTCTCTTGTACACTTCTTAGTGGTATCAGTTACTTTGGTCAAGCTGTCTCATCACAGCCACATTCTGTGCTACTTTTCCCATCATCAAAAATAACAGGTATTTACAATCTAGCGGGCGAATCCTGCTCACCCTCAGCACATCTTTGTTAACCACCAATGAACCTTAGTCTCTGTATATATACCTGTACTTGTTCTTTTATAAAAGTGGGATCATACAGTGTTTGCTCTTATGTGACTGACTTATTTCACTTAGCATTATGTCCTCCAGATCCATCCATGTTACAATGTATTTCATGGTCTCATCATTGTTATATATGGTTGCATAGTTTCATCATATATATGTACCACATTTTGCTTATTAATTCATCCACTGAAGGGCTCTTAGGCTGTTTCCTTTTTTTTTTTTTTTTTGGTACTGTGAATAATTTTGCAATGAACATAGGAGTGTGTATGTCTGTTTGTGCCACTTCTGTTAGGTCCCTAGTGTCTATACCTAAGAGTGGAGCCGCTGGACTATATGGTATTTTTAGGTCTAGTTTTTTGAGAAAGCGCCATATGGTTTTCCGTAGTGGTTGTACAATTTTACAGTTCCACCAGCAAAGGATAAGGGGTTCCAATCTCCCCATATCCCCACCAACATTTGTTGCTTTTTTTTTTTTTTTTTAAATCAGGGCCATTTTATTTTGTGTGAGATGGTATCTCATTGTAGTTTTGATTGGTGTCTAATAGCTAATGAAAAAGCCCTGGTGGACCAGTGGTTAAAAGGTACTCAGCTCTTAACTGAGAGGTCACTGGATCAAACCCATCAGCCGGTCCATGGGTGCAAGATTTGCAATCTGATTCCATAAATATTTTCATCTTTGGAAACCCTGTGGAGCAGTTCTACTCTGTCATTTAGGTTGCTATGAGTCAGAACCGACTTAATGGCAGTGGGTTTGGTTTCGTTTAATAGTTAATGATATTGAGCATCTTTTTCATGTATTTGAATGTCCTCTTGGTGGAGTGTCTCTTCATGTCCCTTGGTCAGTTTTAAGTGGGTTGTTTGTCTTTTTGTTGCTGAGTTGTTATCTATATATCTCAGCGATTGAACCCTTATCGGATATGTCATTTCTGAGGGTTTTTTCCAGTCTGTAGGTTGTCTTTTTACCCTTTTGATAAAAGTATTTTGATGAGCATAGGTGATCATTTTTATGAGGTCCCAATTTTATAATTTGCGTATTTCTAGTTATGTTTGATAGCCTGTTTTTACAGAAAAACAGGTCCCATGGTTTTCTCCCTATGTTTGCTCCTAGGAACTTTATAGTTTCAGGTTTAACATAAAAGTCTTTGATCCATTTTGGTTTAGTTTTTGTGTATGGCTTGAGATATGGGTCCTGTTTTATTTTCCTGCCAGTGGATATTCCTCTTTGCCAGTTTCATTGAATGGATTCTGACCTCTTTTCAAAAATCAATTTTCTATAAACTTTTTCCTGGGTTCTCAATTCTATTCCATTAGTATATGTGTCTATCACTGAACCAATACCAGGCTACTTTGATTACCGTAGCTATATAGTATGTTTTAATGTCGAAGGGAATGAGGTATCCTACTTTGTTCTTTTTCTTCAATGTTGCTTTTGGCTGTTTGGGACCTCTTTCCTTTCCATCTGAAGTTTTTCCATTTTGGTTAAAATGTTGTTGGGATTTGTATCCCGATTGCATTGTAACTGTAGATTTCTTTAGGTAGTATTGACATTTTCACTATAGCAAATCTTCTGATCCATGAGCACGGCATGTCCTTCCATGTGTGTAGGTCTCTTTTAGTAATGTTTTGTCATTTTCATTGTGTAAGTCTTTTGTGTCCCTGGTTACGTTATTCCTAGGCATTTTATCGTGTGAACGGTATTGCTTTCTTGATTTTTTTGGAATACTTGTTAATGCATAGGAATTGAAACGATCATGTTTTCTAACCATTCTGTCACTTTCTGCCTTTTGCATGTGAAGTTTAGACCATTTACACTTAAAGTTATTACTGAAAATGAAGAATCTATTTATTTTGCTTTTTTTTTTTGAGTGTCTTACAAATTTTTGGTATTTTTATTCTCACTTTTCTGTTGTTTTTTGGGGTTTGTCTGTGTTTTTATGGTGATTCTTTTCTATTTCTTCCATTTTTTCTCTTCTGCATAATTTTTCTAGGTGTTTTATTAGTGTTTACCCAAACACTAAATTATACAACTTGCAATATGCAACAACATTTAACATGCGATAAGGAAGTTACATAGTATTAACATATTAAAACTATTCCTGTTTTGCTCCTCCCTCTCCCTTTTCTGTTGGTGAGTCTCTATTGGCATCATTATATTTCCTATGTCTGGTAGGTTTAATTTGTACCTATTTCTTATGCACTTGATGTTGAATTGTTTGGGGAAATTAACTATTGTGTTTATTCCCTGAAAGTATTGTACACTTTGTCCTTATTTTTGCTGATGCTGTTACATTTTTTGATCTCTCTCTTTTTGTTACTTATTTTTATTGGTATTTCCCACGTGTACATTTAAGCATTTGTTTAATGTTCTTTCCTTTCCATTGGAGAACTCCCTAAGGTAATATTTGCAGAGATAGTCTGGTAGTGGAAAATTTCCAGAGCTACTGTTTATTTGAGAATGTCTTGATTTCCGCCTCATTTTTGAATGACAATGTTGCTGGGTAAGGAATCCTTGGTTGGGGGAGAAATCCACACTAGTTCTTATAGTGGACCCTTGATATGTTCTATTGTGATTTTCTCTTGCTGCTTTGAATTCTCTCCTTGTCTTTGGCTTTCACGAATTTTATTATGATGTGACTTGGGGCAGAGCTCATTGTTTTTCTTCTGTCTTGAGTTTGCGTGGCTTCCGGTATTTGCAGGCTTGGTTCCTAATCCAGGTCCAGTTAATTGGCTGTGATTATTGTGACCCCAATACCCCCCAACATGTTTTCTCCTTTTTCAAAATGGGCAACTGAGAGCTTAACAGAACTAAGGCCATGATAAACCTATAAGCTGTTCTTCCTCTGCCTCCTTCACTTACCTGCGTTAATGACTTTGTTTTGACCAAATGTTAATAACCTTGTTCTTTGTTTAAAACTGATGTAAATAACCTTTTGTTCTGTCAATTTTTTTTTTTTTTTTCTGTCCGGACTACCTGTGGCATACAACCCCCACAGGAAAGTTGGAGCCCAGGTATCAGATATGTATATCTTTAGCCTAATAAAGAAATGTCTGTCAGGGGACTACAAAGACACTTGTAACCCTTGTAAGATTCTATGTAAACTCTAATGTAAAATTGCTCTTTGGGACTCTAAAGAGACAGCCTGTGTTGCTGTCGAGTCCCCGGTGATGTATGCATCTCCTTAATAAACTTTCTCACTCTTTCTGACTTGGAGTATGTTTCATTGGCTCGACTGCTCCAGGGCACGGACCCTAGTAGGGTAACAATTATGTCTTGGAAAATTCTTTCTATGCCTTTGTTATTATCATGATGCTCTATACTTCCAAAATTATAATGTTAGATTTCTTAATTGAATTCCACATTTCCATTTGGCTTTGTTTTGTTTCCTCTGTCCTTTTCTCTTGCTTCTTTTGAGACGTCATAAGTTCAATTACTCTGTATTCTAGTTTACTTTTTCTATCTTCTGTCTGCTCAGATCTAATGTTGAATATTTCTCTTGTATTTTTTAAAATAATTTTTATTGTGCTTTAAGTGAAAGTCAGTCTCTCACACAAAAACCCATATACACCTTGCTACACACTTCCAATTACTCTCCCCCTAATGAGACAGCCCACCCTCTGCCTCCGCTCTTTTCGTGTCCATTTCGCCAGCTTCTAACCCCCTCCACCCTCTCATCTCCCCTCCAGGCAGGAGATGCCAACATAGTCTCAAGTGTCCACCTGATCCAAGAAGCTCACTCCTCACCAGCATCTCTCTCCAACCCATTGTCTCTTGTATTTTTGAATTTAATTATTTGTCTTCAGTTCTATTACACCTGTTCCTCAATTACCGACTATCTTATTATCTGACATTTCCCATTTAGAACAGTAGTAAAACATTTGTTATTCGTCTGTTTTGCCCATTAACAACATATGTCTGGAAGAAACGGATGCGGAGAGTAATAGAGGCTGTACTGGTTAAGGTTATGTGTCTACTTGCCTGGACATTATTCTCAGTTCTTTGGCAGTTTAGTAATGATGTAATTTGACAGTTATGTCATGATGACAGAGTGGACCTACATTCATAAAAAGGCCAAAGCCAGTGCCTGGATATAAGGCATTTAAAGACAAAGTGACCTTGTTATTATGCAGAAATATTGCCTGATTCAAGGTGAAGCCATTTATGATTTGTGAAGCAGATAATTCACTTGCATTCAAGAAAATAACCAAGCACTTGTTGTCTGTTTATTACCAATTGAATCAGAGAGCTTGGACGATGCCAGCCCTCTGTTTTTTTAATTGCTTCATACCAGAGGTAAAGGACTATTGTATGCAAATGGCAATTCCTTTTAAGATTCTCCTGCCCCTTGACAATGCACCTGGATTTCCCCCACATCTCAATGATCTCCACCAGATGTAAATGTAGTTTATCTACTGAAAAACACCACCCCTATTCTATGCCTTGTGCATTAACTTGTCATTTGGACTTAAAAGGCTCACTATTAAAGGTCAACATGTGCCAAAGCTATAGCCATGGTGGAAGATGGTAAGGTGACATGGTGCGGGCTTTGGAAAGACTGCAATTTTCGCATAGCACCTTGGTCTCTGGAACTTATCCATGTCAATAAATGAGGAGTGAGCGTATTTGTTTCTTTCACTCTCACTTTTTTAATGTTTTTAATCTCCTTATTGAGCTTCTCATTTTGTTTTCTGTGTACTCTTTGCTTTTTTTAAACATATTTAACATTATTGTCAGGAAGTATTCTATTTTTTTTCATTATTCTGGTATCCATAGCATAAATTTCCACTTATTCATGTTTTTCTTTTGATTAGGCCATCGTGACTGTGTATGTATATACACACTTAACAAATATATGTAGTTTCTGGAAGCCCTGGCGGCGTAGTGGTTAAGTGCTACAGCTGCTAACCAAAGGGTTGGCAGTTCGAATCTGCCAGGTGCTCCTTGGAAACTCTATGGGGCAGTTCTACTCTGTCCTGTAGGGTCGCTATGAGTCGGAATCGACTCGATGGCACTGGGTTTTGGTTTACTGGATGTAGTTCCTGTATTTCACGGAATTATTTTTCATAGGTATATGTCATGGATTGAATTGTGCCCTCCCAAAATATGTGTCAACTTGGTTAGGCCATGATTCCCAGTATTGTGTGGTTGTCCTCCATTTTGTGATTGTAAGCTTATGTTAAAGAGAATTAGGGTGGGATTGCAAAACTCTTACTAAGGTCACATCACTGATCCAAGGTAGAGTTTCCCTGGAGGGTGGCCTGCACCACCTTCTATCTTACAAGAGATAAAAGGACAAGGAAATAAGCAGAGGGTGGGGAATTCACACAACCAGAAAAGCAGTGCGGAAGCAGAGCACATCCTTTGGACCTGGAGTTCCAGCACTGAGAAGCTCCTAGTCCAGGGGAAGATTGATGACAAGATGTTCCTCCAGAGCTGACAGAGAAAGCCTTCCCCTGGAACTGACACCCTGAATTTGGACTTCTAGCTTACTAGGTTGTGAGAAGATAAATTTTTCTTTGTTAAAGCCATCTACATGTGGAATGTCTGTTATAGCAGCAGTAGATGACTAAGACAGTATACCTCCTCCATCTACTCCTTAGTTCAAATAGAGGGTAGTCTGGCATTCTGATTATTTCAGCACTGGGTCAACACTTCTTTCTGAGGATTTATTTCTATTAGTCTAAAAATTGGATTCTAGTCTGTCTTCACAAGTTTTAGATATTTTGAAAAGTTTTAAGTCTCTTGGTGCCTATCCTGGCTGATTTTCCCTGAAACGACCAACTTTTCTGGTGTGAGTGTCCCTCTATCTTCTGTTGATTTGACTGACAGCTTTCATAGATGGCTGTGCTTTTGGGCTCAGTTTCTGTCATTTCCCTTTGTAGGATTAGGGCATGGGTTTCCCTCTGTGACTAACTGTGCATGTGTGAGGTTGTTCTGCTAGCTGTGGGTAGAAGTGGCAGACCTCATTTTTCCTGAGGTGGGGATGGGGCTGACTTTACGTCCTTCTCACACTGGTGACCCTGAGGTGGCTCTCCCACTGAGCCTAGTTGTGGGTACGGGGTCAGTGGCTGCCTGCTGTGTTGCCTGTTGTTCTAAGTGATGAATGGATTCCATGGCTCTTCTGCTGCCATTGATCCTAGTGCCCATTGGCCTTGGGTCTCTGAGACATTCAATGCCCCTCCCTCACAGCATCTCTGCTTCCCTCTGCCCCTTCCCAAGTGTGCAGCTTGTGAATTTCCCTAGCCAATCTGTGCCACCTCAATTCCACTATGCTTTTGTCAGTTTAGCTCCTGTCTTGAGTTCTTTTTGCAGAGCAGTGTCGTCCCCATTGCCAAATGGTTCTAGTGAGTCAAGTCCTTTGGTGCCAGCAGACAGAAACTCCCAGGTTCTCTTACAAGCCTGCTCCTTCTCTCCCTTGTTTGGGGACTCACCTTCTCTCTCCAACACTTCAAATGCCGTCAGATCTCTGATATCACAGTCTGTGTCTGTTTGTATTCTTTATCCAGTGGCTTGGCTGCAGGGTGATAAACGAGAGTGACTGTTCACTTCACCATCTGGATTACATTGTGGATTACTTTGATAGGGATGTTTTCTCAACTAGTGACATTCCCACGAGTAATAACTTCAAATCTTGCTTCTGACCAATGCCCCTTTCCTATTCTTCTGGAATTTTCATTACATATCCTGAAGACTGTCTTATTTTAGTCTCATTAGTTCTTAACCTTATCTCTACCAGACCACAATAGGAAATCAGCCCCTAAACTCTCGTTCTTTTTGTGGTGAATACTGAATTCTTTCATTCGAAACATCCTACAAATGATGAATTTTTTTTCAATCTAGTGTTTCAATTTTGTGTAACATCTCCATTCGGGGTTCCGGGAGGAAGGAAGTGGGTACAATATGCGTTAGTAGATAATATAATTAAGAAAGGTGTTACACAGAGAACTGTTTATACTGTGGGTCCAATGGATAGTTTGGTTTGGTTTTATTTTTGCTTAAATACCAAGACATAGGTAAGAACAGTGTGTTATTGTGGAGAAAAAACAAAAAAACTTTAAAAGGAAAATGAAAAATACGAAATTATTTTCACATGCATCATTGATGGTCATTTACTTGATTTCCTTTTCATTGCTCTCGCAAAGAAGACAGTAACGCACCCTAGTCGTCTTCTGTTGATGATAGGGTTAAAACTGGGCAGGCATTGCAATCACTCATATCTCAGCTCCATGAAGTCAAAATACGAAAATCACATTTTTGCATATATAGGTCATAATATGTATTTGAATGCATGATTATCCTGCGTTTTTAAGTTGTGCACTGCAGTAAGGTCTTCCCAATCAGAAGAGCTCTCAACTAATGTTGGAAGTGACCTGATTCATACTTTACATAGTAAGAGCTTAGTGTAACTTTTCCTAGGTGACTGATCCAGGTGTATCTGCATGAGTTATGTCCTGGAGCAGGTAACCTTCACTCCCCCTCTCATGTACTGCACAATTTCCGGAATGTCTGTAACAGATCTTATCTTGTGTCACCTTCACTGTGTTTAGTTTTCTCAATTCTTGCCTCAGTCTATTGCTGGAGTCAGTTCTTTATTGTGTTACTTATGAATTATGAATAATGTTTTTTTTTGTTTTAAATTTTCATTTGACTTTTGACTTCATGCTTGCCATCAATGAATATTTTGTTGCTTTTAAGTTAATTAATCAATTGATTAAATTATATACTTTATTTCCCACAATCACACCTGATTTATCACCCGTTAGGGTATGGTCATCTATCCCATTCTTGCTCCTTTTTGGTTTTAAGATTCCAATGTGCTCTGTAGAGTACTCTTTCCCATGATGCATGGCAATCCATGTTTGATATTTGAACTTGATGCTGAGCTTGTAAGAAAAAGTTTTTTTTTAAATAAGAACATTGTTGGAGAGAACAAGCATATATTAAGTTCATTTTTCAGTGCAAAATGAAAGTGTTTTTTCAAGACTTGAAGAAGGTTAAAGAGTTCAATTTGCTGTGTCATGATGCTATAAAAGATGCTATAGAGACTGAATATTAACCATCTAGAATACCAGTATTCAAGCAAGATTTATGTGTTCAGATAGTTGAAAATTTAATGTACTGTTTACTATTTCTTCAAGTAGAAACATGAAATTTATTGCCAGGGTAGGGTTTCTATGACTGCACAGTGAAATTCTTTTTCTGAGTGTTTTCTCAGAGATGGCTGCTTCAAAATTCCTTCCTTCTTATCTATGCTGTGTAGACAATTGTACCCTAAAGTACTCAAATTTAAGGGATATTATAAAATTGAATGTTGTTACGATATTTCAAAGGAGAACACAAAGTAATATACAAAACAACTACAGCAAGACTATACAGCCTTGCCAATATTTCAAAGAATGTTTAAGTGACATGAAGAATTGGAAGGTGGCTGATAGCGTGTACATTGTATTTCTTGTGTTCATACCTCCAGTTGCAGTTTTATGATTTCAAATAGTATTATCAGTAAGTCAAACTCTATGAAATGTTTGAAATGTCATGGTAAATATTTACACATTGTTCTCAAGAAAAGTAGTATTACTTTACATTGTCACTATACTTTATGATATCATTAGGTTTGCTTCACCTTTGCACTTACTTAAGTTACACCATTAATAGCAGTGAAATCTTTATAGAATGAAGGTTCCTCTAAGCACTTCTCATGGCCGTTATCCAGCAGGAGGCAGCAGAGTCAGCCCTGTGGAACTAGAAGACCTTAGAGCTTGAAGCTAAACTCAGACATTTCCTCCCCCAGGTGATTTCTGGGAAATGTCTGATTGGTGAAGTCAACACCATGGGGATCAATGAGCCATTGATCAACTATCCATAACTTCGAGTAGAGAGAGATAGAAGGCTGGGCTGGAGGGCCACGGGTTGACCGTGCATTGTGTTTAGGGCTCTCCAGTTGTTGACACAGTTCTCAATGTGAGAAATTTGGGTAGTATGTGAGGAACTCATTATATGCTGAGTGTTCAGCTCTATTTTGGTCCACAATGAAAGTGCCCAGTGTCTGTGCAGTATCCTTTGATGAGAGTTTTTTTTTTTTTTGAATTTTTAAAAATAATTTTTATTGAACTTTAAGTGAACGTTTACAAATCAAGTCAGTCTGTTACATATAAGCTTATATACACCTTACTCCATACTCCCACTTACTCTCCCCCTAATGAGTCAGCCTTTCCAGTCTCTCCTTTTGTGACAATTTTGTCAGTTTCTAACCCTCTCTACCCTCCTATCTCTCCTCCAGACAGGAGATGCCAACACAGTCTCAAGTGTCCACCAGATACAAGTAGCTCACTCTTCATCAGCATCTCTCTCCAACCCATTGTTCAGTCCCTTCCATGTCTGATGAGCTGTCTTCGGGAATGGTTCCTGTCCTGGGCCAACAGAAGGTTTGGGGACCATGACCGCTGGGATTCCTCTAGTCTCAGTCAGACCATTAAGTATGGTCTTTTTATGAGAATTTGGGGTCTGCATCCCACTGATCTCCTGCTCCCTCAGGAGTTCTCTGTTGTGCTCCCTGTCAGGGCAGTCATCAGTTGTGGCCGGGCACCATCTAGTTCTTCTATCTCAGAATGATGTAAGTCTCTGGTTCATGTGGCCCTTTCTGTCTCTTGGGCTCATAGTTATCATGTGACATTTGTGTTCTTCATTCTCCTTTGATCCAGGTGGGTTGAGACCAATTGATGTGATGAGACATTTTTCCTGAGAATAGAGTTATTGTGTCCAAGGTAGACCCATATTTCTTGATTTCTGGATGACATCACTGCTTTTATCTCCTTACACCAGTTTCTTTGGCCTGCGACTATTACTAACTTACCAGTGTGGGAAAAGAGTTAAATGAATGGTGGGACCACAACTTAACCTGATAAGTCTCCATAACAGGTCTTAACTTATTGATCACACCAATTACACACCATTCCACTACCAAATGGACTATTCCCATGATGACTGGCTGAGCTAGCACAGCCTCTGGTGGCCATTTTTTCTGTCCTACATTTTTTCACTGTAAGTGCTCTGTGTTTCCTCTTTCCAAGACAACACTTCAAACTCTTCCATCACCATCCTCCTATATTTGTGCTTTTTGGTGGACATTTCTGTAATTTTTAATCTGTATATCTTGTTCAACATTTCACTCAGATCCCTTACAGCTCCACACAATAATAACCCAATTAACTCCCAGGTAATTATGCTCACCTGGAGCCCTATTTACACAGTGTTTAAGTGTTTGGCTACTAATCAAAAGTTCAGCAGTTCGAATCCACCAGCCTGCTCCTTGGAAATCCTATAGGGCAGTTCTACTCTGTCTTATGGTCACTATGTCTGGGAATCGACTCGATAGCAAATGGCTTTTTTACATGTTCCAGGAGGCAGAAGGGACTGGTAAAGTTCATTTCCTCAGTGTTCCTCAGTTAACACCAAAATAATCGTCTCACAATCTCATAAAGTCCAGTGTGTATTCCTGGTTTATGGAACGCACCTATGCCTCCTCAGCCTCTACACTTTTCTCTCACACTTCTTTCCCAACTTTCCCTTGAGGATGTGTTTGTCACTTACTCAACACAGACTCATTTTGAACTCAGATGGGCCTCTTATTTATTTATTTTTTCCATGTAGTAGTATTGACACATTCTAATGTGTGGTTCTTCCAGGCCAAATGTCAAGTTGTAGTGTCTAAACAAGGATTACATTTGGAATCCAGTGAAACAAAGAAACCCAGATGTAACTTCTAGCTTGGTTGATTCAATCGTGATCTAACCAGGTAGATTTTTTTTTTCCTCCAATTTTTCCTATTGATATACCCAGCATATCACCTTCAATCTCCAGTAGACTCCCACCATGTATGAACATGGCGACAACAGTCCCAAGGGTCACAAGTAGATATGACAATGGGTTGGAGAATGTGAAGGGACATTGTTTTCTGCCCCCGCTGGCCGAGCATCTCCCCTGACTGCCTGGCTAGAACTATTCAGCAACAACAAACTCAACTGAATTGAATATTACCCAGAGACACTGTTATATTTCTCTGTAGAGTTCATGCTTCTGTGTTTTACAACGACAAATATCTGGTCTCTCCTTTCCAGAAGCTTACACTTCTTTCTTGATTTTCCTATCAACATCTTACAGGAAAAAAGAAAAAGAATCAGTCAGACCTACCATGTCCTCAACATGTAACCTACCACAACCGTTTCATTCTCCCTCTGGTTATAATGGCTGTTTCTTTTCAGTGGATTCATCACTGGTAACCTTCAAAGGGATACCTCAATCTTTATTGGTTATATTTTTCTATCACAAAAAGGTGCTTTCTGATATGCCTTTGACAATAAATTTAACTCATTCTAGACACCAGGTATAGTTGTCTTTAATAATCTCAACAAGTGCCACAGGCTCTTTTTTAGCCCTGGTGACCTTATACATTCTTCTTTCCTGGGAAGCAGACCCTAGGAACCCAGCACACCCATATGTGCTCATTTATTAAATTTTTCTCCCTGAGAGCAAAATTTAACATCAGTAACCCTCCTGACCCTCACATGTCTGTCAGTTTGTTGTACTGTGGGGGCTTGCATATTGCTGTGATGCTGGAAGCTTGCCACCAGTATTCAGATACCAGCAGGGTCACCCATGGAGGACAGGTTTCAGCTGAGCTTCCAGACTAAGACAGACTAGGAAGAGGGGCCCGACAGTCTACTTCTGAAAAGCATTAGCCAGTGAAAACCTTATGAATAGCAGTGAAACATTGTCTGATATAGTGTTGGAAAATGAGCCCCTCAGGTTGGAAGGCACTCAAAAGATGACTGGAGAAGAGCTGCCTCCTCAAAGTAGAAAAAAAAAATTTTTTTGACGTGGATGGAGCAAAGCTTTCGGGACCTTCATTTGCTGATGTGGTGTGACTGAAAATGAGAAGAACAGCTGCAAATATCCATTAATAATCGGAACCTGGAATGTACGAAGTATGAATCTAGGAAAATTGTACAAGGAGACTCTAAAACTTGCTCTCAAAAGTCGAGCAGCTAAAGCAAAAGGAAGAATTGATGAAGAAAAAGAACTGAACAGAAGATTTCGAAGGGCGTCTCGAGAAGACAAAGTATTATAATGACATGTGCAAAGAGCTGGAAATGGAAAACCAAAAGGGAAGAACATGCTTAGCATTTCTCAAGCTGAAAGAGTTGAAGAAAAAATTCAAGCCTCGACTTGCATTAGTGAAGGATTCTATGGGGAAAATATTAAAGGATGCAGGAAGCATCAAAAGAAGGTGGAAGGAATACACAGAGTCATTATACCAAAAAGAATTAGTCAATGTTCAACCATTTCAAGAGGTAGCACATGATCAGGAACCAAAGGTACCGATGGAAGAAGTTCAAGCTGCTCTGAAGGCATTGGCGAAAAACAAGGCTCCAGGAATTGATGGAATATCAACTGAGATGTTTCCAACAAACAGATGCAGCACTGGAGGTGCTCACTAGTCTATGCCAAGAAATACAGAAGACAGCTTCCTGGCCAAGTGACTGGAAGAGATCCATATTTATCCCTATTCCCAAGAAAGGTGATCTAACCAAATGTGGAAATTACAGAACAATATCATTAATATCACATGCAAGCAAAAATTTGCTGAAGATCATTCAGAAATGGCTGCAGCAGTATATCAACAGGGAACTGCCAGAAATTCAGGCCAGTTTCAGAAGAGGACGTGGAGCCAGGGATATCACTGCTGATGTCAGATGGATCCTGGCTGAAAGCAGAGAATACCAGAAGGATGTTTACCTGTGTTTTATTGACTATGCAAAGGCATTCGACTGTGTGGATCGTAACAAACTATGGATAACATTGCAAAGAATGGGAATTCCAGAACACTTAATTGTGCTCATGAGGAAACTTTACATAGATCAAGAGGCAGTTGTTCAGACAAAACTAGGGGATACTGATTGATTTAAAGTCAGGAAAGGTGTGCGTCAGGGTTGTATTCTTTCACCATACCTATTCAATCTGTACGTTGAGCAAATAATCCGAGAAGCTGGACTACATGAAGAAGAATGGGGTGTCAGGATTGGAGGAAGACTCATTAACAACCTGTGTTATACAGATAACACAACCTTGCTTGCTGAAAGTGAAGAGGACTTGAAGCACTACTAATGAAGATCAAAGACCACAGCCTTCAGTATGGATTGCACTTCAACAACAAGAAAACAAAAATCCTCACAACTGGACCAATGAACAACATCATGATAAATGGAGAAAAGATCGAAGTTGTCAAGGATTTCATTTTACTTGGATCCACAATCAATGCCCATGGAAGCAGCAGTCAAGAAATCAAAAGATGCATTGCATTGGGTAAATCTGCTGCAAAGGACCTCTTTGAAGTGCTGAAGAGCAAAGATGTCATCTTGAAGACTAAGGTGCACCTGACCCAAGCCATGGTATTTTCAATTGCATCATATGCATGTGAAAGCGGGACAATGAATAAGGAAGACCGGAGAAGAATTGATGCCTTTGAATTGTGTTGGCAAAGAATATTCAGCATACCATAACCCAGTCATGGATCACCAAAAAAACGAACAAATCTGTCTTAGAAGAAGTACATCCAAAATGCTCCTTAGAGGCAAGGATGGCGAGACTGCATCTTACATACTTTGAACATGTTGTCAGGAGGGATCAGTCCCTGGAGAAGGACATCATGCATGTGGCAGAGTACAGGGTCAGCGGAAAAAAGGAAGACCCTCAAAGAAGTGGATTGACACAGTGGCTGCAACAATGAGCTCAAGCATAACAATGATTGTTGAGGACGGCTCAGGACTGGGCAGTGTTTCGTTCTGTTGTGCATAGGGTCACTACAAGTCTGAACCGACTCGAAGGCACCTAACAACAACAACATCCCTCCTGATTCAACAGTCCTTGAAGAGCAGGACAGATACTTCTTTCTCCTTGCAAACTCAGGCCCCAGAGATCCCTTGGTGAGTCATGGGACTATCTGGGTCTGGATGTCAGATGCTATCTCGTCCCCTCCACAAGCCCACATCCAGTCAGCCCACTTCTACAGGTCCTACCCAGAGGATTCAGATTTGTCCTGTTAATCAGCTTGTCTTACTTCTGGTGACTTTCCTATCACCTGCATTCAGTCATGGAGGTTTTTTATTATTTAATTGCCTTGACTAATAATGAGTATCCCATTGGAAATGTGCTGCACTGGAGGCTCTGTTTATGGAATGATATGAGCAAAGGGATTGTAAGAGATGCATGATCTAAATACATCAACATACAGGTGAGGGCACTGGGCTGAGTGTGGCTTGACCTGCTCAGCTGCACGGGTGTCAATGGTCAGGTCAGGAACAGATAAGACAAGCTTTGTGTAATCCTAGGTGGGCATAGATAAAGTCTCACAATGGTCTTCTCTGGTTCCCAGGTGGTGGTTATAACAATAATGACAGTAATAATAATACCTAACCGCACTGGATGCCTACTAAAACATTCACACATAAGTTTCTTCCATGATTCTCCAATTATATCTTTTCAGACCGAAACTCAGAGAGGTAAAGCTAACTCCTCAGGGTCACACAGTGAGAAGGGATGGAGCTGTGCTGTTCTTTTCGCCACGACTTACTTGTAGAATTGCAACCCCAATCCCAGGATTCAGTGGCACAAAACTTCAAGAAAGCAGCTTTAGATTATTTTTCAATGCAACCCTCTTGCTGGGACAGAGAGCTTCTCTCTGTCTTTGGTGATCTTGCCCCTTTTATAAATTATTCATAAGGCAGCTCTGCTGACAAGAACGATTTATATTATTTCTCCTAAAGTAGTGGAAACCATTTTAACATAAAAATGTTTTATAAATACGTGAATATATTAATGTATGACTTAATGAATGAATTAGAGAAGGGAAGTGGGAGACAGTTAATTGAAGTATGAATACTGATATAAGAGTTGGAGGAGACAGTATTTTTGGTCTCAAAATGCATCTACACAGCTCACCTCCCTTCCTGACCTGTGTTCCCTGGTCTGGACATGGGCTTTTCTGTCCAGTACCCCTATAGGTTTCACTACAACTTAAGTGGTGAACATATCTCAACCTGTCCTTCTAGAGAAGATTCTCCTCTAGAGACATGTCCAGGGACCATTTCTCCCAGCAACTGAGCTCTGTGACTGCTGTGAACATAGTTGTGTATTACCATATGAGAGACACAGCGAAGGAAAGGTAGTAACAGCCTGGACACAAACCTCCTCCAGCAAGAGCCCGGGGCTGTGGGTCCATCACAGTGCACATCTGGTGTTTGTTGCTGTATGTACGTGTGTTTGCATATGTTAATTTTCATGCATTATTGTGTGGGTTATTTTGTGTCGTAGAATGTGTGCTAATGTCTGTGTTTCTTTGATTGTTATACCGCCAGTGTGTCTTAGTGTGTGTGTTTTTCTGTGTGTTAATCTCTGTGTTAATGTGTGTGTCAGAATTAGTGTGGGTGTATATTATACATATGTTAATGTATGTGTGTGTGGTAATATGTGTGTATTTGTATATGGGTTAGGGTTTGTGTTAGTGTATTGGTTAGTGTGTCTTAGTATGCATGTGTATGTTAGCGTGTCTGTTAGGATCCAAATGTTATTATGTGAGTGTGTGTGGTAGTGTGTGTTTGCATTAGGGGGTATGTTTCTGCTTGCATGGCAATATGTATGCATTAGTGAGTGTTTGCATGTTTTCATCCCTTTTACCCCATTTGTTCTGAAGAAATTTTAGAAGACCTTAGTAAAAGAAGGGCCTTAGTGTTTCGTTTCTTCATAATTTTCCAAATTTTAAAAATAAAAAAAAAGATCTCAGATACTGCAACAATTGACTGATAACTCTGAGTTCTAAGTTCATGCCATTCCCCTCCATGCCTGTAAAACTCTTTCACACATCTGTGGTCATCACACAGTTCAACACACAGAACTCCTCCTCAGTGTTTGTCCACGTCCACTCTCCCCATGCTGATTTCCGGAGAGCTCAGATGGGTCCTCTCTCTGATGAAATATTAATCGAGCTCAGGGTGGATGAACCTCACTCCTTCATCTCTGGCCATGACCAGGCACAGTCCATAGATGGATGATGTGTGAGCACCGCCTGCTACACCTGGTGATCCCATGAGTGTCTCCCTTTGTACTACATTCTCTGACTCTTGTGAGCATAAGAGAGTGTAAACAAGGCTAGAAACACTAACGAAACTACCATTTTCCTATAGAATCCATATGCTGGTAGTGTCTGAGGAACTACTAAGTCCCAGTCCCAACTTTAAAGAGTATTTCCACCGAATAAACATGTTGGGCAACTGCAGTGAATGCAAAAACTAGCTGTAACTTGACCTTCATTCAAAAGTTGTGAACTTTCGTTTTTTCCTCAGTAACCAAATGAAATTTTTCCTTTGCAGAAGAGTTCAAGGTGATGTTTTTGTTGTATATGAATCAGCTACAATTTCTCAGACAGAAAAGTGAAGATATGTGAAAGTGTATGTGTATGGTCTTTGCATGTGTGTGTGGTCTTTGCATGTGTGTGTGGATATGCTGTGGGAATTCCAGACCTCATGGGAAATGACACCTTTGCTTGACATCCACCATATCTCAGCCTTGGAAAATAGCAGCACCTTGGTTTTATTTCAGACGGTCACCCTTTTCCATTCAGTAACATCTATTATTGATTGGGCCTGTAGCTAAATTTAGGCCAAATTTAACCTTCTCTAGTCTCTGAATCATTAATTGAATCAAACGGGAAAGTCAGTTTGGAGCTATGTTTTTCTAAGGGAAGGTCTAAAAAATGCAGGGACCTTGCCTATGACCCAGCACCCCATTTTCTGTGTGTCCATGGGCCTTCTCCCTATTTCCCTGATTCTGAGAGGACTGTGTATGTTCAATAAACCAATCACAGCCTCTTAGTCATGGTTTTCCATTGCTGGCACCCAAAACCCTCAGTAATAGAGCCAGTGTGTAAAGCAATGTTCTTTAAATAATTGTAAAACTATGGACTCTCAGCAGTATTCTAAGGTAGGGAATTGTCTTAATTGACAGAAGCTGTTCAAAGTAATTATCTTTCACAACATCATGCAGTTCAGAAAGTTCAGAATGCCTATAGAGTGTTGTGTCATTCTAGAAATGTCCAATTTGTGCACATTTCTTTATGTAGCACTGAGGACCACATGAGTTTGAGAGGTCCCTAGGCCTCTACAAGCACAAGAATGAGCTCCAGTGCAGATGTGGGGAGGGGCTGGGAGAAAAATTTCTGTCAGGAAACTGTTTCCCTGAGAGCCCCCTACTCTAGCTGCCCAACACATCTACTCAGTCATGGGATGAAAAGGGGGAAGGCAGACAGGCAGTCATCTGTCCCTCACAAGGTCTTGTTGGGCACTAGCACAAGGTGGGTTATACATCGACTATTCCTACAGAAACGTAGGCTTGAGTGCAGGCACACTCAGGAGCACATACCAGGTGAGGTACAGGTTGGTAATGGGTTGTTCACACAGTAAAATTAAGTGATCTCTGTATTGACACTGTCAATTTAACAAGTTCCTCCTTCTCTCTTCTTATCACAGGGAGGCTGAAAGAGCTTTTGGGAATAACCTTCACTCTCTCAAAAGCAGACTTCTGTTTGCTTCTCAAAGGCAGGAATACCACCCATCTTTTTCTATGTCTAGTCATACTCCTCCAGGCCAGGAGTCACAAGGACTAGTGTCCCTGAGGTAGTATTTAAGGAGAGGACATTGATTTAACCAGAGCCTCACAGCCTTCATAGAAGCTTACACTTCTAAGAACTTCATTACCTGAGATCCTGCATCTACAATACACAGGGTTCCCCTCAGTGAGAACAAGGCATGGAAGCCCACATCAAAGGCTCACTGCTCCTCAATCACAGCCTCCCTCCCTTACTGCACCCTGAGAGTTGGGTCCACTCTATAGGGTCATGTCCTGTGTAAGGGGAATGCAAATCTCCATCAGTCCCACCATCTCCTGGGTTGAAAACGTGATGCCTAAGCCCACATCAGTGTCTTCTGTATTCCATCATGGACACGCTTTGTTCCACTCCCTTCCTGTGAGTAGTCTGTTCAGGAATTCCACAGGGATGAAAAAAACTCCCATTTTCATCTTGAATCTACTTTACCTTCTTCTTGTATTTACTCCACAGGGATCCTTTCACAGGCCACCCAGAAGGAGTCTGTTCCTGGACTGATGAAACCCAGCCAGACCTTATCACTGTCTGCACCTTCTCTGGGTTCTCACTGACTGCTGTCGACAGGATCACGTATTACTACTGTATGAGAGACACAGTGAGGGCAATGAGAGCCGAGACACAAACCTCTCTGCAGGGAGAGGGCTGGGCTGCAGGGGGTGCTCAGGACCCATGAATCACGGGGCCCATCTGGTGAGACGATGCAGAGAAGCCTAAGGAAGGGGTTCTTAAATTAGCTTGGTATGTCCTCTTCCTGACAAGAAAGTACTTTTCCCACAGTCCTCCCCATTCTTGTAATTGTGGATGTGTTTGCGTGTAAGTGCTTGCACATTTTAATTTTTGTGTGTGTGTGTTAATGTGCATGCACAATTGTCTTGCTTAGTGTGTGTTATTCTGTTTGTTAATAGCATGTGTGTTAATGTCTGTGTTTCATTTGATTGTTATAACACCAGTGGGTTTTAGTGTGTATGTTTCTCTGTGTGTTAATGTATATGCATGTCTCTGTATCTGTGTGGGCGTGTATTATATATATGTTTGTTAGTGTATGTATGTGTTTGCATTAGTGTATGTCATTGTGTGTGTTAGTGAGAAAATGTTATTATGTGATTCTCTGTGTTAGTGTGTGCTTGCCTTAGCATGTGCATTACTGTGTGCATGTAATATGCATGCATTACTGTGTGTATATGTGTACTTGTTTTTGGGAGTGTGCTTTATCCCATTTCTCTAGCATGTCTTTGAGAAGAGAATGTCCTTAGTATTTCTGCATAATTTTCCAATTTTCAAAAAAGATTAAAAAAATCAAATGCTGCAACACTTACCTGATGGATATGGGCTCAAGCTTTATGTCATTTCCTCCATGTTTCTTTAATGCCTTCACTGGTCGTTACGTACTATAAAGTGCACAAATGTGTGTGAAAAATTCGATTAAATTGGGCTCTGTTTACCCATCTCTGTGTGCTATACAGTCAACACACAGAGCACCTCACCAGTGTTTGACCACTCCACACACTCTCTTCCCGTGATGACTCCAGGAGAGACCAGGTGATTCCTCTGTGTGATAAAAGTAGAGATCAGGCTCGTGGTGGATGGTCCTCACCCCATCGTCTCCGGTAATGGCTGGAGACAAACCACATGTGGATAATGTGTATGGACACCAGCTGCTGTACCTGGTGACCCTGTGATTATCTCCCTCTGTGCTCCATTGTTTGGCTCTTGTGAGCAAAAGAGAGAATGTAAACAAGGCTAAAAACACTAAGTAAACCAGCATTTTGTTTCAGATGCAGAATGCTGGTGGTGTTTGAGGTGCTGTTGAGCCCCAGCGTCACAAAATATTGCCATGCCATCCATGAAAACTAACTGTAACTTGGTCATCACTCCAAAGTATGGACTTCTGTGTTGCCTAAGTAAATAAATGAAGTTCTCCCTTTGCAGAATAGTTAAACATGATAGTTTTGCAGTGTATTAGTCAGCTACATTTTCTAAGACAAAGTATTCTTAAAAAATGGAAATATGAGAAAGTGTTTTTGGGTCTTTGCATATGTGTGTGTTTATGTACCTATCTGTGTGCACATGCACATACTGTAGGATGGGTAGCTTGCATGGGGAATGACACCTTAGCTAGACATCCATCATCCCTCCAACTTTAGATAAGAGCACTTCGTTTTTCTTGTGAAAGATAACCCTTTCCATGCAGTGACATCTAGTAGGAAATACAATAAGCACATATTTCCCTGTTATAAAATTGAGTGTCTAACCAAATTTAGGCCAAACTTAATCTTCCCATGATTCTGAATCATTAATTGCACCAAGGATGTGAGAGGCAATTGGAGCTGAGTGCTTCCAGGAACAGTGATGAAGAAGTCAAGGATGTTGCCTAAATCCAGAACCCCATTTTCTTTGGGTCCATGGGCCTTCTCCCAGCCTGTTTCCTACTATTAGAGGACTGTGCATGATCAGTAAACTAATCAATACCTTTAATTCATGGTTTTCTGCTGCTGGCAGTCAAAAACCCTCAGCAACTGAGCCAATGTGTAAACCGCAGGTCTTTAAATGATTGCATAATTCAGGGCTCAGAACAACAGTTCTGGGTTGGCAACGGTCTTATTTTATAGACAATGTTCAAAATGATTAAGTCCCACAAAATCATAGAACACAGAGTGGTTAGCATGGATGTACCTATAGAGAACTGAGTGGTTCTACAAAATGTCCAACTAATGCACACTATTTTCTGTAGCAATGAGAAAAATACGGACTTGAGGAACTCTCCTGGCTGCTTCAAGCACAGGAACCAATTCTAGTGTAGGTGCAGAGAGTGGCTGGGTGGGAACTTTCTGTCAGAAAGCTGTTTCCCTGAGAGCCCTCCACTCCAGCTGCTCTATACATCTACTCAATCTTGGGATGAGAAGGAGAAAGACAGACAGGCAGTCATCTGTCTCTCCCAAGGGCTCCTTAGGCAAAATCACAAGATGGGTTATCTATTGGCTATTCCTTCAGAAATGCAGGCTTGAGTGTAGACTCACCCAGAAGCACCCCAAAGGAGGGTCACATATTGGTACTGGATTGTTTATTCATTAAATTTGAATTATCTGTGGATTGACTATCTCTCATCTAACAAATTCCTCCTTGCCTACTAGTATTACAGAAAGGCTAAGAGAGTATTTGGTAATAACCTCCATTCTCCTTAAGCACATAACTATCTGTTTCTTGAAGGCAAAGGTAAGCACATTTGCCTTGAAATCTAGTCACACTCCTCTAGAAGAATAATCACATGGGCAAATGTCCATAAGGAAGCATTCAAGGTGAGGATGCTATATGTTTTAACCAAAGTCTCACAGCCTTTACTGCATCTTACATTTCCAAGAACTTCCTGTCCTGAGGTCCTGGACTTTCAGTGGTCAAGTTGTCCCTCAGAGAGAAGGGTACATGGAAGCCCTCATCTAAGGCTCAATGTTCCTCCATCAGTACTGGCTTCTTTACTGTACCCTGAGGCCTGGGTCCACTTTATAGGGTCAAGACCCATTTAAAGGAAATGCAAATATCCACCAGCTCCACCTTCTCGTGGGTTGAAAAACGGAGCCCTGGCCTTGCATCAGTGACTCCTGTGATCCACCATGGACACGCTTCGTTCCACTCTCCTGCTGCTGAGCCTTCCTTCGTGTGAGTGCTCTGGTCAGGGGATCACGCAGGGATAAAGAGACTCCTGTTATCCTTTTGAACCAGCATCACTTTCTTCTTGTGCTTTCTCCACAGGGGTTCTTTCCCAAGTCACCCTGAAGGAGTCTGGTCCTGGCCTGATAAAACCCTCCCAGACCTTATCGCTGACCTGCACCGTCTCTGGATTCTCACTGAGTACTAGTGGTGTGGGTGTCAGCTGGATCCGTCAGCCTCCAGGAAAGGCACTGGAATGGCTTGCAATCATATATTGGGATGATGATAAGGGTTACAGTTCATCTCTGAAGAGCCGGCTCACGATCTCCAAGGACAACTCCAAAAAGCAGGTGTATCTAACTATGACAAACACGGACCCTGTAGACACAGCCACATATTACTGTGCAAGAGGAGCACAGAGACACAGCCCAGGGGAACTTCTGTACAATAACTCAGGCCGACTCTGATGTGCTTCCCATCTGTGCAGGAGAGAAAAGCGTGGCGGAGACACATTTCCTTCCAGGCTCTGGGGTTTCCTTTCTCTACCCAGCAGCCTCAGAGCCCTGTCTTCCTTTATTTCTTCTATTGAGAAGACTCATATACCCTATTAGGGTGAATACACTTGAGACTCTGTATTCTGTTTCCCATAAAATCTAAATATGACAGGTTTTAGTTCCACATGCCGGATGGATCATCAGTAAGATGCGGCCTGTTACATGTGCTCAGATCACCTAAAGAACATAGATAATAACATTCGTGACTTTATTAAAATATTTTATATAAATATAGAGAGGCTTAGGAGATAAAGTATAAAATGTACAGAAATATAGATATCGATCTCTTGTACTAAGTAAAACTATAGTCCAAAAAGTGATCACAGAAAATAATTTTATAGAACGATAATGCAGATTAAATGTATTATAAGCATGGTGTGTCTCAGAGTGGTAGTGCTCTAAGTGAATATTCTGGGCCTTCACAATGTTACCCATAATTTCTGATGATCCACACAGTTGAATGCCTTTGCACAGTCAATAAAACACAGGTAAACATCTTTCTGTTATTGTCTGCTGGCAGCCAAGATCCATCTGACACCTGCAATGACATCCCTTGTTCCATGTCCTCCTCTGAATCTGGCTTGAATATTTGGCAGTTCCCTATAGATGTACTGCTGCAACTGCTTTTGAATCATAGCGAAATTTTACTTATATGTGATATTGGAAACCCTGGTGGCGCAGTGGTTAAGTGCTATGGCTGCTAACCAAACGATTGGCAGTTTGAATCCGCCAGGTGCTCCTTGGAAATTCTATGGGGCAGTTCTACTCTGTCCTATAGGGTCGCTGTGAGTCGGAATTGACTCGAAGGCACTGGGTTTGTTTTCTTTTTTTGGTTTTGTGATATTAGTATTGTTTGATCATTTACGCATTCTGTTGGATCACTTTTCTTTGGAATAGGCATAAGTATGGATCTCTACCAGTCGATTGGCCAGGTAGGTGCCTTCCTAATTTCTTGGAGTAGTAATGTAAGGTCTTTCAATGCTGTAACCTTTTGTTGAAACATCTCAGTTGGTATTCTGTTAATTCCTGGAGCCTTGTTTTTCACCATTGCCTTCAGTGCAGCTTGGATTTCTTCCTTCAGTACCATCTGTTTTTCATCATATGCCATCTCCTGAAGTTGTTGAACGCTGACCAATTCGTTTTGGTATAGTGACGCTGTGTATTCTTTCCATTTTCTTTTGATACTTCCTGTGTCATTTAATATTTTCTCTGTAGAATCTGTCAATATTGCAACTCCAGCCTTGAATTTTTTCTTCAGGTCTTTCGGCTTGAGAAATGCTGAGTGTGTCCTTCCCTTTTTGTTTTCGAACTTCAGATCTTAGCATATGTCATTATAATACTTTATT
The DNA here is from genome assembly GCF_030014295.1 of Loxodonta africana. Taxonomy (NCBI): domain Eukaryota; kingdom Metazoa; phylum Chordata; class Mammalia; order Proboscidea; family Elephantidae; genus Loxodonta; species Loxodonta africana. Next base: position 23,956,115 of record NC_087362.1, read on the forward strand.
TTGTATCTCTAGCTGCCATTTGAAGTCTTCTGTTCAGCAATTTTACTTCATCATTTCCTCCATTTACTTTAGCTACTCTACATTCAAGAGCAACTTTCAGAGTATCTTCTAACATCTATTTTGGTCTTTTATTTTTTCCTGTCTTTTTAATGACCTCTTGCTTCCTTCATGAAGGATGTTCTTGATGTAATTGCACAACTTGTCTGGTTTTCAGTCATCAGTGTTCAATGTGTCAAATCCATTCTTGATGAAATGGTCTCCAAATTCAGGTGGGATATACTTAAGGTCAGATTTTGGCTCTGATGGACTGGTTTTAATTTTCTTCAGCTTCAGCTTGAACTTGCATATGAGCAATTAATGGTCTGTTCCACAGTCAACCACTGGCCTTGGTCTGACAGAAGATATTACGCTTTTCCATCATCTCTTTCCACAGATGTAGTTGATTTAATGCCTGTGTTCTCCATCTGGTGAGGTCCATGTGTATAGTAGCTGTTGATGTTGTTGAGAAAAGTATTCGCAATGAAGTCGCTTGTCTTGCAAAATTCTCTTACTCCATCTCCAGCATTATTTCTACCAACAAGGCCATATTTTCGGACTACCAACTTTCACCTTCCAATCACCAGTAAATATTAACCACCCCCCCCAAAAGAAACCCAAAAAACCCAGTGCCCTCTCGTCGATTCCGACACATAGTGACCCCATAGGCATCTTTATTGCAGGTTTAATCAATTTTAGGCTGCAGAAATTGGTAAACATCTCCTATATTTTTACCTGGTAGGATAAAAGGTGACGTAGGCCACAGCCCAGGGAAACTCCCCTTTCATGGGATTAGGGCTGTGACCTGAGTAAGGGTGTTTCAGCTCACCGTAATCCTCTTGAATATAACCTAATCTTGCCTCATGAACCATAGGCAGAGACTAGGATTTACAACACATAGGAAAATTGCATCAGGTCACAAAATGGAGGACAATTAGACAATACTGAGAATCATGGCTTAGTCAAGTTGATACCTATTTTTTGGGGACACAATTTAATCCATGACAATGGACCAAGATTAAATAAGAAGAAAAGGAAGTCACTTGTGTTGGAGAGGATGTGGAGAAATTGGAGCCCTCACTCATTGCTGGCGTAAATGCAAAATGACACAGAGTTGTGAAAAACAGTCTGGTGGTTCCCCAACAACCAGAAGTAGAGGCACCCTATGACCCAGGAATTCCATCACTAGGTATATACCCCAGGGACCTAAGAGAAGTGATGCAAACAGACACATGCATGCCTGTGTTCATCAGAGCACTATTAACAATAGCAAAAAGATGGAAACACCTTAAGTTCCCACCTATGAATGGATGTGTAAGTAAAATGTGGCACATGCATACAATAGGATACAACTCAGTAATAAAGAAAAATGAGTTTGGAAAACATCTTGGAACGTGGACGTGCCTTCAGGACGTTCTGTTGAACATGATAAGTCAATCACACACACAAAAGCAAATATTCCATGTTCTCACTTTTATTAAGTGACATGTACAAGTAAAATGTTTGTTAGTTATTACTAAAGATGGCAAGGGAGGGGAGATTGACTCACTAGATAATAGACACTTGTCATTTTTTGCGATGGGGAAGGTAAGATTGAATGAGGGTGAAGTGTACACAGGTTGACGAACGTAAAAAATGTCAGTAAAAATACACAAGAAGAAAGGTCCTTTAGGTAATATCTATGGCATATATAATATTGAAACAACAGCAAAAACAACCTAAATATATATACGTGTGTGTACATATGTAGGTATGTAGGCATGTATGTGTAGGTATGTATAAATGCGTGTATATGTGGGTATATGGATATGTGTATGCATATTCATCTATGTGACTGTATGCACTTATATTCATATGTATATATATGTATATATAAAATAAAGTACATAAGGGGCACAGTTACTGATACTTCTTAGACATAACCAAACACCTCCTGGGATTAGATTTCTGGTTTTGAGGGATTAGGGCTGTGATCTCATGGGACATCTCAGGCAATTGGCATGATATAGTTCATAAAGCTGTGTTTTACGTCTTAGTTTGCTGAGTAGTTTCTGGGGTTTGAAAAGCTTGTCAGTGTTCTGGATCATAACCATTTTAATAGATGTTTAGTTGTGACTCATTTATATTTTAATTTGCAATTCTGTAATAACATATGGTGTTAAACACCTTTTCATATACTTACTTGCCATTTGTATATCTTTAATGAGATAACCTGTTTGGATGGTTTTCCCATTTTGTTTTCTTATGGTTGAGTCTTAAGGGTTCTTTGCATATTTTGGATACAAATTCTTCATCAGATATGTGTTTTACAAATATTTTCTCCCATTCTGTGAGTTGTCCTTTCATTCTTTTAAACAGTGTGTTTTGCAGAGCAGAAAGTCTTAATTTTATTGAAGACCAGTTGGTCATTTTTTTTTTCTTTTATTGATTATGCCTTTGCTGCTGAATGTAAAAAAGTCATTGCCAAAGCCAAGGTCACAGAAATTTTCCGTTTCTTTAGATTGTAGAAGCAGTAATGTTTTATTTCTTACCTTTAGTTCTGTGATACATTTTGACTTAATTTGTAAGCTCTGTGCCTAGATTCATTTTTTTTCCATGTATACATCTAGCTGTTTCAGAACTGTTTGTTGAAGAGACTATCTTTTCTCCACTGCACCACTGTTGTTCAGATGTCACGAATTGGTTGACTACATTTTGTGTGAGTAAAGAGAACTTGAACTACTTACTGATGAAGATCAAAGACTGCAGACTTCAGAATGAATTACACCTCAACATAAAGAAAAGAAAAATCCTCACAACTGGACCAATAAGCAACATCATGATAAATGGAGAAAATATTGAAGTTGTCAAAGATTTAATTTTATTTGCATCTATAATCATTGCCTACGGAAGCAGCAGTCAAGAAATCAAAAGACGCATTGCATTCGGCAAATCTCCTTCAGAAGACTGTTTTAAAGTGTTCAAAAGCAAAGATGTCACTTTGAGGACTAAGTTGCTCCTGACCCAAGCCATGGTGTTTTCAATCATCTCATATGCATGCAAAAACTGGACAATGAATAAGGAAGACTGAAGACGAATTGATACCTTTGAATTATGGCGTTGGCGAAGAACACTGGAAGAGCGAACAAATCTGTGTTGGAAGAAGCCAGAATGCTCCTTAGAAGCAAGGGTGGTGAGACTTCATCTCACACATTTTGGACATGTCATCAGGAGGGACCAGATCCTGGAAAAGGACAACATGTTTGGTAAAGTAGAGGGCCAGCAAAAAAGATGTCCATCAACGTGATGGATTGACACAGTGGCTGCAACAATGGGCTCAAGCATAACAATTGTGAGGATGGTGCAGGACCGGGCAGTGTTTCCTTCTGTTGTGCATAGGGTGACTATGAGTTGGAACAGATTTGAAGACACCTAACAACAATAAAAATTCTGGGCTCACTATTCTGTTCTACTGATCTATTTGTCTACTCTTTATCCGATACCATTCTATCTTAATCACGGTAGCTTTATAGTAAATCTTGATGTTAGCTAATGTCAGTCCTTGAACTCTGTTATTCTTTAGTGATATATTTGCTTTTCTGGGTATTTTGATTTACATATTAACTTTAGAGTAGAATTAGTGTATTAATATTCAGAAAATGACATGCTAAGATTTTGATTGTGATTGAGTTGACCCTATAGAACAAATTGGGGAGAATTGGCATCTTAATAATTTTAAATGTTCCTATCCATGAACTTGGAAACCCTGGTGGTGTAGTGGTTAAGTGCTATATCTGCTAACCAAGAGGTTGGTGGTTCGAATCTGCCAGGCGCTCCTTGGAAACTCTGTGGGGCAGTTCTGCTCTGTCCTATAGGGTCACTATGAGGCAGAATCTACTTGATGGCAATGGGTTTGGGTTTTTTTTTTTTTGGTATCCATGAACACCCCACTCATCTGGTTTGTTGTACTGTAGTGGCTTCCTGTTCCTCTGGAAATTTTCTACATAGGCAATCGTACACCTGCTTACCAAGCAGGTTATTATTTCTTCCTTTCAAATCTGGAGAGTTTTTATTGCATTTTCTTATCTAACAGTGTTAGCTAGGACCTCTAATAAAAAGCTGAATAACAAAGAGAGGGGACGTACTTGCCTTGTTCCCATTCTTAGCATGAAAGGATCTAGTTTCTCACCATTAAGCAAGATGTTAACAGCAACTTTTTTAAAACGTGATTTTATTAAGTTGAAAACGTTGTGTACTATTCCTAGTTTTCTGATAATTTTTTTCATGAATGTGTGTTGGATTTTGTTGAATGCTTTTTCTACAATTACTGTTATGATCGTAATGTGTCTTTGTTTTTTCTTTCAGTGTGGTGAATGCTGAATTGTTTTCAGAGTTTTACACCAACTGTTTTATTTGAGATAAATTGCACCTGGTTGTGATGTATAATTCTTTTAATACATTGTTAGTTTCAATTTGCTAATGTTTTGTTGAGGATTTTTGAATTTATGTTGATGAAAGTTATTGGCCTGTAATTTCCTTTCTAATAATGAATTCGTCTGATTTTGGTATTTGCATAATGCTGGCACCATAGAATGAAGTACAAAGTGTTCTTCAGCTTTTTTGAAAGACTTTGAGAAGGATTGATGGCAATTCTTCTTCATGTGTTTGATTGAAATTACCAGTGAAACCACCTGGTTGTGATCCTGTCTTTTTTGGGAGGTTATTGTTTACTCATTCAATATATTCAATAAATATAAGCTTATTTAGATTATGCATTTCTTCCAGTATGAGTTTGTTAGATTGTGTATTTCAAGGAATGGGTTCATTTCATCTAAGATTTCAAATTTGTGGGAATAGAATTGTTCATAATATTCCTTTATTACAATTTTAACGTCTATGGGAAATTCTTGTGTTTGAAGATCAGACTATGTTACTTTCCCTAAAGGTAACAGAACAACAGGAGATGGAATTCTTTAGCAATAAGCAATAATTATACTTCTTTATTAGAAGTGTCAGATAGATAAAATTAAGTCTATTCAAGTTACTTGGTACCAGAAAAATGTTTAAGTACTTATTTGAACAGGAGTTTAAATTTAGATGGATATTTTTGAGTATATATATACATATAGATAGATAGAGAGAAACAGACGTACAGACAGACAGAGACAGAGAGACAGAGACTGGGCAATTGGTCTCCTGATCCCCGTACTACCCAAACCCACCCCAACCCTAGTATTACGTGTCTGCGAATACCCCTGTGAGCTTCAGATGGTGGGGTCTGGAGGAAAAATAAGACAGCCTGGATGGGTGACATGACTCTGTCTCTTAGAACGGATGTTTCCACCAGGTATGGAATTCCTGGTTGAATTTGTTTTTATTTCAACAGTAAATATCACTTCATTGCCTTCTTGCATGTGTATGGTTTTGACGAGAAGTCTGCTGTAATAATTTTCCTGTTCCACTGTGAGGAATGTATTCTCTGGCATACTTCCAGATTATTACTTTTTCTTTATCTTTCAGAAGTTTTATATGATATGATTAAGTGAGTATGTGTTATTTCTTTAAATATTTCTTCTTCTCTATCTTTCTTTCCCTTTGAGATTCCAATAACATCTACATTAAATTGTTTGATATTGCCCCAAAGCTATTGGATGTTCTGTTCTGTTTTCCATACACTTTGACTTTCAGTTTAGAAGTTTTTTTCACACATTTTCAAGGTTACAGATTGTTTTGTTTTACAGCTGTGCCAAGTTTACTGGTGGTCTTGTTGAAGGCATTGATCATTTCTGTTACTATGTGACTTTATTTAACTCTTGAATTTTCATTTGATTCTTCCCTATAGTTTCCATCTTTCCGCTGAGATTATCTAATACTGTAGTCTGTCTACTCTTTCCTTGAGAGCTTTTAAAATAGTTACTTTAGCTTCCATTTTTAGTTTGATAGTTCCAATATATATGTTGTATATAAATCTCACTTTGATAATTTGTCTACAAACACTTTTGTCTTGCTCTTTGGAATGCCCATAACGTTGGTTGAAAGCCAGCTATTTTGTAAGGAATAATAGATACTGGCATTTTATTTTTTATTATTTATCTACTGTAACTATTTAACTATTTCTCTGCATGGAGATGATCATATTCTACCATTGCTAGGACTTTATTGTGAAGGTTTGTGTGAATGTAATTGTGTCTGGTTTGGATTTTATTGTTTCCTTGGTTATCCAAGCGGAAGTTCTTTTTTACTTCGAGCATCAGAGACTTCAGTTTTCTCTAGAGATACATGGTTGTTGTTATTTTTCCTTTTTTCTTGGCTTTTAGTCTTTACTTTGTGCTCTCCAGAGAGAATCTGCCCTTTCATTGCTCCCAGGTGTATTCCAGTGTTATTTTATTTGATGGTTTTCGGTGTTGTGGTGGAGTTTGTGCTAAGATTGTGGCTTTCTATGATCTTCTCACTGAGCTTCATTCTTAAGCAGGCATTGCGAACTTTGGGTCTGAGGTATGGCCTTCCAAGTGTCCCTGTTCCTCCTCCAGAAGCCACCCTGGGTCTGACAGGACTTCCTGACCCTCTTGCAGGATAGAGTGTCCTTGACACCATCTATTGTCTCCTCAGCTTCAGTGGATTACCACAAGTGAGCTTTGCTTCCTCTTTTGGTGCCCTTCTCTTGCACATTAAGGATTTCGTAGGGAAGAGAAGGTATATGGCTCTAGACAGAGTTTTGGTGGTGATCTCTGTCCCTATCCCAGTCTCTACAGGGTTCCATCAGTGCCCATATAACATGGGTTCTCCCTGGCTGTGGGAGCCTCATGGTGGTGTGTGACATCACTCACCTGACCAGCTAGCCACCTGGCCTCACAGGAACATCCTGTGAAGATTGGCACTCAGTTGAGCCACTGCAACTTTTCCATTCTGTGTTGCTCACAATTTCTCTCAGTGTGTGGTCCAGCAGCAGTAAACATTGGTAATTTTCTACCTGGAGGTCCCATCTGGCCTTCTCCTCCTCGCAGGAGCACACAGCAAGGCTTACCCCATGTATTCACCCAGAAAACCCTACTTCCTGAGTCTGAGGGGAATTCTCACCACAACACAGATTTCACACTTGCCTCCTCAGCTCATATTAGCACAATACCCCAAATCAATATATAGCCTCCGATGTGTTTATTACAAAGTTTCTCTGTTATCCACAGTGCCCTGCATTTCTCAAGCAGATAATTAGAGATCACTGCCCACATCTTTCCGAGATATATTCTTAAGGGCAAAGATGCTTATTTAATCTATGGTTCAAGACTCTGGGGGCAGAGACGCAGACGTTGCAGGTCTCCATGGCCTCACACTCTGCACATTGGGCCACACAGTGGCTAGGATGCTTTGTGTAGACTGCCTGTCTGACTGGGGTCCCCATGCTGCTTTCTTCCTCTGCCACTTCTTGCCTCCACATACTGCTGTGGGTGTCTGCCAAGCCACAGATGCCAGCCCTCCAGGCAACTCCTCCCAGTGGGAGTGGGTTTGATGAGGACACTTGTACTAGCAGCCTGGGTCAAGCACAGATCTGAAAGGGAAGTGACCAGCAAAGTTTCCCCCAGCCGTGATAGCCACACCCATCATTTCTGAGTAAGTTGAAACATTCCTGGGGCCACTCTAGCTACAATTTGCAATGGGCAGCTTGAGATATGAGGTCATTACAGAGCATTACTATGCAAACCACCAGCTGCCACACAGAAGCTGAACTCTGCAAGGACAGAGCAGTTGCGTTCGCTTGGCACATGTGAAGTGAGTCTAGCTCATAGTGCCTGTGAACAAATCCTTGTTCCAGGTGTGTGTAACCTTCTAGATGATGCTTATGCTGATTAGATACAAACACCACTACAAAGACAGGAATTGATTCAAAGCAGTATTCACTGTGATAGGTGGTACTGTGGATAGCAGTGACGTGCTGTGATAGGATCTAGTGTATAGCATCTCCTCAATAAAAGCCCGTAACCTTCAAGTTGACTCTGACATGTCAATGCCATGCGTATCAGAGTAGACTTGTGTTCCACATGGTTTTCAATGTCTGATTTTTTTGGAAGTAGATCACCAGGACTTTCTTTCTTCTCAGGCACCTCCGTGAACTTTATCCTCCAACTTTTTGTTTTGCAACAGAGCACGTTAACCATCTGCACTAAGTAAGGACAATGCGTTTATCAATAACCTCCCCTTTTGCCTCATTTATTCTTTTTGAAACCAGAGATTCAGGTAGTACAGATGGTAAGAATGTTCCAGCAAAAGGAGCTGGAATGAATTGGTTTGGTAAGAAATTCTAGCAACAGTCTTATGGCAGATTATGGGCTAGGTCACCACCTTTAGAGATAACTGCAAGAACACACTGTGTCTGCAAATGGGCAACCTGAACCCAAGGACATGGCTGTGGAGCACTGTTCAAGGCACAGAGTGAGGGGGTCCCAGACACAAACCTCCTTGCAGGGAGGAGGCCAGCCCGCAGGGGGTGCTCAGGAGCACCATGCACAGGGACCAGCCCAGGGCTGGTGCAGGAGGAGGACAGGTAGGGACTTCCTGCTGGGGTCTGTGGATAATGGTCTTGAAAAAAATTTCTCAAGGACTGTCCTTCACTTCCTGCTTTCTCACCATCACCTCACAGAACTCTAGAAACAAGGAAGCAGACTTTGTCCTCAGGTTGACAATCTATGAGTCAAACATTGAGCCATTTCCAACTCTTCCTTTGTTTGGGAAGAAAGAGCAGAGGACAATCTACTTCCTGCCCTCACAGGCCTTTCCCTGCACTGGAGAAATCCCTCCAGCCATTGTTGCTTCTGGCTTGTATGTTTATTCAGTGAAATATGTGTGTTCCATTAAAGCAATGGTTCAACATTCTATTCTTGCCAGACTTAGTCTCAGTGTCCTGGTAAGAGAGGTAATAAGACACCCCTGTGGGCGCAGGCCTCTCAGTCTGCACAGGTGGTGAGACAGATGTAGTCAGGCCTAGATATGTGCTGTTCAAATAGAGGTCTGTAGTGAAAAATACACACCAGATTTCTAAAACTCAGTGTGAGGAAAATTTGTGGAATTTCTCATTTTTTAAGATTACATGCAAAGTAATAATTTTTTGATATAGTGGGTTAAATGAGATGTATTATTACCATTATTCTCATTTGTTTTTAATTGTTTTACTGTGGATACTGGAAGATTCCATATTACACATGTGACTCTCCTTGTGTTGTCAGTGAGTGGCACTGCAGTAGACAGTAGGGGCCACAAGTGGCACAGAGTGATGGGCCTCACCTGACATAAGAAGAAAAACAAAAACAAAACAAAAAACACTGTCATCATGTAAATTTCAACTGAGCCAGAGTAGAGAGAGACCAGATATAGAGGTTGGTCTGGATATTATGTTTATATTTCTTCAGCCAGCTTCTCAAATTGGATTTGATGTTTTAGAGATATAAGGTGGGGCTAGTCAACATGATAGAGGGAAGAACCAGGTTCCCTTATTGGTGACTCATTTGTGGGAGGTCAAGGAGAGACTAAAGCCACTGGCAGAATAATAAATGACTGTCAAATGGCCAAATATCCCCTATCATTCCTGGGCCTCAGACACCTGAAATCTGCCCTTTCCTCCCTTCTCTGGTCTCTCTGGTCCCTTGCCCTAACTGCGCAGACAAAATCTACACACAGCTTCAACAAAGGTTGAACACCAGGGAACAGTCAGTGTCTGCTTGTGAGGTCATGCATTCCAAGGGTCGCACCCATAGTCTCTGCTAAAGGACCTCAACCAGTCCTGGGTGGGGTGCAGAATGACACCCCACAGATCCTGCTGTTGTCTGTAACTGCATAGAGTCCCCCAGTCGCAGGGCATAGTAACTACTCTCAGGTTAAGGAGATCTAGGCAGTTCTTCTAATTTTAAAGCATTAATGTTCATTTATAATGCTTGATTGTTTTTGGTAGTTAATGATGTTGAGAAACTTTTCTCTTAGTGAAATAATCTTCTCTTTAGGAGAATGACCTGCAGGAAACAAATGTCTCTCCTCTCAGTGATCTTAGATGACAACAGAATTAAGCTAGAAATGAATGCAAATATAACTGAAAAACCCAACTGCATGTTAAACCATAGCCTTTGAAATAATTCATTGGGCCAAAGGAGAATTCTGAATGAAAATAAGAGTGATGATGATAGCAAACACCAAAACTCATGGAATAAAGGTAATATAATGCTACAGGGACATCTGTAGGTTTAAGGGAAAATATTAAAAATAAATGGAAAGACTGACAATCAATTACTTAAATTTCATTTTTAAGAATCTGGTGAATGAAAGTGAATTAAGCTTAAGAGAAGTAGGGAAAAGGAATAACATATATATATAGAAATATAAATAAAAAATTTAGCAAATAATTGTATAAGAAACAAAGCAATCCAAGCCAAGTATTTGTTCTTTGTAAAGACTCATAAAACTGATAAACCTCTAGGAAGACTGTTTTTTTAGAAAAAGCAGATGGATCAAAGGAGCACAATATATAGTCTCAGAAAAGGCTCACATAGCACTGCAGAAAGAGGGAAATGGTCATTTCAGTAAACGGTCTTTGTCAATGGATCTTATCCACGTGAGCAGTAACAGAAACTACGGGCCGCCTTTTCAATCCATGTAAAATGCTACCATAAAAACAGGCATTGCAGCTGGAATTTGAGCCCAGTGGATTGAATATTAAACATACTCTGATCATTGGCTTCCAGACCTTTCATCAGTTTGTCTAATGTGCACTCATTTCTAAGATCATCGTGTAGACCAGGGTAATGCCAACAGCAATGATGAGTGAGGAATCTCAACTGTGTGAGAAAAGTGACAGCAGTGTAGTAAGGCCACAAACCCAGGCCTTCTAAAGGGGGTCAAAACCCACATGGACTGTGGGGACAGTGGCCAGCTGTGCTCACCATCCACATGACCAGCCCAATGCAGGTAAATCCCGTGGGCTCTCAGGCAAATAATTACAAAGGCAGTGGAGTGTAGCTGTTTATATATTGTGTGCTTTTTGGACAGTTTGTACAATTTTTAGAGTGATGCCAGGGTTGTTCCATTGCTATGGGATTTCACTTTGGAGTGGCCACTGCTTGTAAGTGGAGAGCACATTTGGGACGTGCTGGTGAAGCCACCCTTCACCCTGCACTCACTTACCACACTCCAGATGCCAGCCTGTGTCCCACTCTCCCTGGGCCAGGAGGGCTCCCCTGCTCTTTTCAGACTGTGACCAGAGAACCTGCCATGGAATCTGCCATGATTCCCTGGGGGCTGCACTGAGTGCTGAGGGGACCCACATGGGTGATGACCATGTGGTGGCTTGTCCTGATTCCAGGGTCTGGTCTCCCCCCACATCCGGAGTCTGTACTCTTCATCACACACAAAAGCTTCCTCCTCAGCAGCAGGTCCTCCAGGGTCCTCACACTTTTCTGACTTCTGTCCACAACAAGGAACACACATGACATGATAACTCTGTACCTAGACACAGGACTGCAGAGGTATATGAACACACACACACACACAAGCATGCACCTACATGCACACAAAGGCACACATATACACTGACATAAAACACACAAGCTCACAAAGGCACACACAGGCTCATGTACATGGGCCACTACCAGTCAGACACAATATAAACACACATATGCACACAAACATACATGGGTATACACATATATGTGCACACAAAGACACAGATCATGCACATCAGCACATGCAGACACAAACACACACATGCATTTGTGCATGCGTGCACACACACAGAGACAGATGCAGACACACAAGTACTTCTCATCCTCTCTGTATGATGCATGTGGAAATTTCTAGCACAAATGAGGTGACATTACACAGGCGCCACCAAGACCCATTCTGAACCAAACCTCCATGGTGTGCATTAGCTATGCCAACACACAGGTCTGTGTGCAACTCAGTGGATGGTGCCACTGCTCTGCATTTACCCTTAAAGGGTGGTAATGATAGAACGTGTTGTATGGAATGCGTGTTGTCATTAAAGGAGATTCGGTTGTAAAGTACCTACCACAATGAAGGGCATTATCAGCACCTCTTAATATTTGCTCTAGTAGTTGTGGATGATCGTTTGTGTGTTCGTTCTGTTTCCTTAACATTTTGAGCCATGACACTCTCTGGTTGTGGAGAACAATTGACTCTTTTTTCTCTCAGTTATGACCCCGCACTAGTCAAAGTCCTCCTGAGGACTGCGTGGCCCAGTTCTCCAGCACAGGGTGACCAACACGATCTGGGATTTGCCCCCACATATATGGGGGCTTGGCCAGCCCAGGCAGTGATGCACACTGCACAGGTCAGGCTGCCTATGCACTCATGGGATGGGGTCCCTATCTCAGGACCAGGACCCAGCACTGGGACCCTCACTCAGACTCCCTGGATAGCCCTGAATGTGGTAGCCCTCACATCTTCTCCCCCCTCACAGCCTTACCTTGATGTCCCATTGTCCCTGCCAGGTGGCTGTGTGTCAGATGTGAGGTTGGCCCCTGAGGTTTATGACCAAGTCCATATCACCTTCCTGGGACCCAGCCCAGGGCATCCTGACCCATACCTGGTGGCTGATGCAACTGAGTGGTCTGTGGTGAGTGGGGATTTGGTCAGGGCCTGGGCAGGGCCAACCGGCTACTCCACCTTGGTGCGGACCGCCACGGGCACTTACCCACCCACCACTTACGCAGAGCTGCCGAGAGCAATGTTGTTTTCCAGTTAGAAATGAGCGGCGTGAGAGCGCAGAACCTGGACATGTATTACTGTGCCAGACCAGAGAGGGGATGACAGTATGAGTCCTGCACAGACCTCCCCTATAGGGAGGGGGCCAGCCTGCAGAGGGAGCTCAGGATCCATTGAGCACAAGGGAGGCCCCAGGGCAGGCAAGAAGGGAGGGAAGGTTTTCTGATAGGATCAGGGGCTTCCTTTTAGGGCTCCACAGGAACTGCCCTTGACTGGGCTAATATTGAGGTCAAAAACTTGTTCTGTTGGTCCTGCCTACATGTGCCCCACCCCCACCTCTACCCGTCGATGAAGAGAAAGAGAAAAGCAAATCTAAAAAAAGTATGGCTTAAATTTTCATGCCGACTTCAGAAGACAAAAAGGGAAGTGACTGGCAAAAAGCTGCAATCTATTATCCAAATTATACGAGAATTCTCTGGTGTAATGACAAGGCAGAAGAGACTGGGGGACTGCTCTATAAATGGATATTAGAAATTTCATATCTACTTGTAATAGAATACATAGTGTACCATAAATTGTTTTCTTTATTTTTGGTTTTGAAATCCATTGTTAGGATTAACCTACCACCTTTCTCCATAATCAGAAGCCTCTCCCCCCCTTTTTTCCCTGAAATTCTAAAATCTGTTTTAATAAAATGAGGGCTTAAAAGAAATGATGATGTCATAGACGTGTATTGCATGCAGGCCCTATTTCATTCTCACAACTTTACTGGGGCATAGCAGTGCCTATACAGGGTCACAACCAGAGGGAAACCTTGGTTTCTTACCTCCAATCCTTGCTTATTTCTGGCTTCCAGATGAAATAGAAATCACCCCAAGTATATGGTTGTTTTGTTTCCTCTTTTCCTAACTACACTCCTTGTATTCCTCAGTGGGAGGGGCTCCACACACACAGAATTCAGGGATGTGGCAGAGGACCTATGTCCTCAAATAGACTTTTAGAATCAACACCCCTCGATGTGCATCCTCAGCTCCCCTGGGTTGGGTGGTTGTGTCTTTTATTTATGCTTCCCAGGCTGGGCCCAGACCTAAGTGTTACAATATTCTCCCTCACGAATATGAAAACAATGTGAGGTCTGGTAGGATAAATATGCATATGTCTGTGTCCCCAAAGTATCACTCAGCAACCGTGCCCCTCCCAACAGAAGCCCTGAGAACACAGCTCTGTCACCATGGACTGGAGCTGGAGAATCTTCTTCTTGGTGGCAGCAGCTACAGGTAAGTGGTCCCCATTCTAAGGTATGAGGAGGGGGCTGTGACTATCCAAGTTGGATTTCATCCACCTCTGTTTGGTTTCAATAGGTGGCCACTCCCAGGTCCAGGTGGTGCAGTCTGGAGCTGAGGTGAGGAAGCCTGGGGCGTCAGTGAAGATCTCCTGCGAGGCTTCTGGATACCAGCTACATTATAAATTGGGTGCGGCAGAGCCCTGGACAAGGGCTTGAGTGGACGGGATGGATCAACCCCAGCAATGGTGGAACGAGATAGGCCCAGAAGTTCCGGGGCAGAGTCACCATGACTAGTGACACATCCACAAGCACAGCCTACATGGAGCTGAGAAGTCCGAGCCCTGAGGACATGGCTGTGTATTACTGTGTGAGAGACATGGTGTGATAACCACATCCTGAGGATGTCAGAAAACCTGAGGCAGAAGGCAGCTGCATTGGCTGAGGAAGTGACAGGGACAATTTGGCTGTAGGTTATCTTACTTTGGGGTTGAGTAATTGAGGACAAGGAACAATAGATGCCTGTATTCACTTAAGTTAGACAGCAGGAGTTGGGAGAGTTTCAAATGTCCCCTTCTTATTTCTTTTTATTCCTTATGGGAAGATAATGGATGGGCCAAGGTGGGAGCATTGGGCTATGTGGCAAAGCTGTGACTTTTGGCTGCTAGTGTTTCTCTCTCTCTGGCCCTCTGCTGTCCCCTCTAGTTGAAAAACCTTTGAAGCTGTGCAGTTTGGGAGTCCTTGTTGGGGTCTGGAAAAAGAGATGAGGGTTGGCTGCTTTAGCTGATGTCTCCTGACAGGAGGGAAGAGATGCTCTTGGATCAGCCTTCATCACCCAATAGATTATCCAAAAGCATTGTAATGTTACTTTTTCACAGGCCTGAGACATAGCTGAGTTTGTACACAGAACTTTACTGCAAAGATCCAACTTAATGACCTCACTAATGTTTTAATATTTTTTCCCTAGTATATTTTCTGCAACCAAGCTCACAAAGTCTGTTAATTATGCCTTTTATTTCAGAGCCTTATTTATTTGTTTTATTTTCTTTGTTTGCCTTACTGCTGGCAGGCAAAAACAGCAGGCATTTTGTCTTATTCTCCATCTTCAGAGCAAGCTTACATCACTTCACTTTTTATTATGGTGTTTGTTGTGTATTTTTAATATACTTTTTTCAGTTCTAATCATAGGTGCAAATAATTTTTTTTTACCCTGAATGAAATTTGAATTTTTTTCTATTTCTCCCTCTATTGAGAACATCATTTGTTTATCTTCTATTCTCTGTTCATGCAGTATATGTATGAATGGATGTTCACGTGTGTACGTGAACATCATTGGGTGGGGGTAGTGATATTGATTAGTGATATTGATATATATATTTCTTTCTTTCTTTCTTTTCTTTTCACATTGTTATTGTGTGCTCGCGAGCTGATTTTCCACTCAGCAACACTAGAAGGCAGAGTAGTAGTAGATTTTGCGCCATCCACATCACTTTTAAAAATATTTTATCACACAGTGGCTTGTACTTAAACTGGTCGGTGGATGGACTTTATAGATATTCTTGTGGTTAAACTTGAATAAGTCGGGTGGTCCTGCATTCCAGTCAATATCTGGAAACGATTATCTGGGCGAGCATGGTTTCAGCGGTCTTTGGCACAGGAAGGAGTGGGGACATGGCTCCTGCATTAATGGTGACATAAGGGTCACTCCATGCTCTGCAAACATTGCATTGGACTTGAAATATCCCCCAAACCGATAGGGGGCCTGGGAAATGAGCTTTTGCATCCACTGCAACCTGTAAGGACAAACTGGCTCTAAGGACAAGAACTCGTATAAATGAGCACTCTAGGCCCCCAGTCCATAAGTCCATGTTGGATCCAATCCCTTCTAGAAGGCCTGCATCTGGGAACTCCGTGTACTGTGGCCACTTTTTATAAACATTTGAGATTCCCCACTCACCATTGCTGTTGGCATTGTGCCTGTCTACATGTTGATCTTGAAATGAGTGCAGGAAGATGAACTAATGATGGAATCAGAAACTAACGTATCTACAATGTAAGGTCTTGATGCCAATGACGGGAATGTGTTTAATACTCCATTCACAAAATTCAATTCCAATTGCCACGCTTGCTTTATAGCAGCATTTTACTCGGATTGAGAGAAATGCCTTCCCCTGCGTGATGGCAGTGTGTGAGCAGGGTCTGCAACTAACTGGTCTTTGCGCTTCTAATTACTCTCTTTCTCTGTAGGTCATCCATGAGGTACGGTTGGTGACAATGAGGAAGAGAAAGTGAGGAAGCCTGAGCAGTGGACAGGACTCCACAGAGTTAAGTGTGACCTCAGATCTATGTAGTAGATCATGCCCTGGAAAAACTTACACCAAGGTAATAGCTTGACTGCGTCTTTCAAGGTGGGGGAACCTGAGGTTTGGAGATTTTGCATAAAGCATCAAAGGGTCTCATGGCAATTAGGATGGACTTCATCATTGTATCACTGCATATCTGGCCTCAAATCAACACAATCAAGTGCTCACACATAGAAGGAATTACAGTTCAAGAAGTGTCACTAGAGCCTCCACCATGTGTCATACAAATGCCTAAAGAGCAAGGAATGCCCCAGTGGAGCACAGTCTCTGGATGTCTCCAGAGCTCCCAAAGCCCCCTAGGCACCTCTGAGGTCATGGTGTATAGAGATGGTGCCAAGTGAAGGGACTCTAAGCAGACAGAACCTCCCTGCAAGGAGGCAGCTGAACTGAAGTGGGCACTTAGGACTCACTAATCTCAGGGACCAGCCCCAGGGCAGGTGCAGAGAAAGGTTAGGGAGGCTTTTCTTCTACGCATCTGGGTTTTCCTTTTTTCAAAAAATGATATAAAATAAGAATTTGACAAGGGCTGCTGGTGTTTCTATATCCTATTCTCTCAGGAGTATTTACCTAAAAAATAAAGCAATGAGCACCAAGTTTCGGAAGTAACAGGATCTGGAGGACAGGCTGTTTCAATTAACTCAGTGGGTCCAGAATGATGAGAGAGACACTGATCACAGGAATAAGACATTCAGATGTTAAACCCAGATCACGGCACCTGGACTGAGTGTGTGAGGGTTTGGGTCAAATGTGGTTTCAGGTATACACATCCAAGTTTATCTTAAATCCATTAGTAAAGATGAGGAATGATGGGGGTGAACTGAATATACATAAATACAGTACAAAATTGTGTTATGTGGAGTTTAGGAGTAAGACCTAATCTTGCTGAGAACACAGATTCCTGGAAAATATTTTGAAACAGCTGAGTTAACAAGAACCTCATATTATTCCTATTATCGGTGATATCAGAAGCATGGCACAGAATGACTCATTACAGGACTGAGCTGAGAACCAAGAGTCTTTTTTATTGAACAGCCTGAGGCTCAGAACACCCAGGCAGGGGCTTGTGGGAGTTTGTCCCAGGTGAGGAGCAGATTTCTCAGCTGCCCATGGGTATTGCAGAACACTCCCGTGTGATGAGAACAGCGCTTCGCTCAGAGTTGCTCATGTGCTGTGGATGGTCCCTGAGGAGACCAGGATGAAGTCACTGAATGTGGTCAGCATCACAGCCCCGTTGTGTTTCAGAAAATGTTCAGGTGGTCTCTGAACCACTCAAAGGTGGAGTCACAAGAAAGAGCATGCCCCCTGCGTATTGTTTCCGTCAGGTAGTAAGAGCTCTATCTTCACAGGGTTTATTACAATGCAGGGGACACATATATCACCGAGGATTAGGACTTGTACCCTCAATGTCCCATTGTTACATGGTCCTTGCGTCTTTTATCTTCTCTCTTTCTTAGGCAGGGCCAGGAGTGGAGCAATGAAATATTCTGTCTCATTAATATGCAAATAATGTGAAGTCTGTTAAGGTAAATATCTATATTTTTGACTATTTTACTGTCCAGGATGTCTTTGTGTTTGCAGGTGTCCAGTGTGAGGTACAGCTGGTGGAGTCTGGGGGAGAGGTGAGGCAGCCTGGGGGGATCCTTGAGACTCTCTTGAGCAGCCTCTGGATTTACCTTCAGTATTTTAGCTACTAGATGAGCTGGATTTGACAGGCACCAGGGAAGGGGCTGGATTGGGTTGGACAAATTAGCCCTACTGGTGGTAGTAAGTACTACGCAGATTCTACGAAGGGCAATTCACCATCTCCAGAGACAACGGCAAAAACACACTGTATCTGTAAATGGACAGCTGAAAAGTCGAGGACATGACCCTGTATTACTGTGCAACTCACACAGTGAGGGGGATTCAGTGTGAGCTCAGACACAAACCTCTCTTGAGGGAGGGGACTGGGGGTCAGGGGGCGCTCATGACCAGGGAAACACAGGACTCAGAACCAGGGGTAGGTGCAGAAGAGTTTAAGGGCTGGTTTCCTGTTGTTGTCTGGGGATTGTTCTGCATCTTAGAGTTTTCCCCAGGGAATCTTTCTATTTTTCTGATTCTGTGCCTGTTCTTGATATGTGTTAAATCAAAAGTTGTATTATAATAGGAAAAACATTCTCACATGCAGAAAATGCAGTCTTTTTCTTACAGAGGCAGAAGGACTGTGCCAGCGTCCCCAGGATCGGAGTTCTGATGAAGCTCAGGGGAACCTGAGGAATCTTTTCCAGTCAGACTCAGGGCAGATGGAGACCCTGGATGGCACCAAAGTTTAAGCGTTTGTCTGCTAGCTGATAGGTTGGTGATTTGTACCTATCCAGTAAGGCCTTTGGAGATAGGCATTATGATTTCCTTCTGAAAGGTCAGAGTCAGGGCAGAGACCTCAGTGGGATTCCCCAGTTAGGACCCTCTTAGGTGTTCAGGTTAGAGCCCAGAGGGTGGCTAGGTCAGTGTCAGTAACATATAATAGCTGTATGAGTCACACATTCCTCCTGCCCACAGGGATGTGTGCACCTCAGAGTCAACATGGTCTGGACTCTTTTTTGTCCTAGTCTCTTTTCTTTCTCTCTAGCTCAGCAAGGTCACCTAATTCTTGGTTGTGGTATAGTTTATATTTGCTAATGTGGTGGTGTAGTGGTTAAGTGCTATGGCTGCTAACCAAAGGGTCGGCAGTTCGAATCTGCCAGGCGCTCCTTGGAAACTCTACGGGGCAGTTCTACTCTGTCCTATAGGGTCGCTATGAGTCGGAATCGACTCGAAGGCACAGGGTTTAATGCAAGCATGTTTATGTTCTCAATAACATTGTTAAAGTTGTGTGTTAGTCTGGGTCCTCCAAGATGCAAACACCAGGATGGGATTAAGTGTGTGGATTTTACTGGGGGAAGTATCTGTGTTAGAGAAAATGTGAAGGAGCCTGGGCACACTGGGGGAGCCATCAGCCCATTCTGCAAGTCTGACCCTGAGGGAAAGAGAGAGAAGGAGAGTTGGGTGGAACTTTCCTAAACGTCTCTGCAGTCCAAGAAACGTACAGGGAGGTCAACAGGTGTCCTTGATCCAAAGTCACCCTTCAGAGAAACAGCCTGTCTCTCGGAAATGGACATGACTTAGCATCTCTGCTGCTGCTCGACCTTGGGTGGGGGTAGCCCTGAGGAGTTAGGCTTCTGCACAAAACAGGTGATGGATTTCAGAGCACAGCGTTCTCCCTTGGTCCATTTCCCTTCCTGTAACTGAGGAAAGGGAGGGGCATTCTCAGGGCTGATGCGGTCTTCACCTTTTTGTATGAGAAAACGTTCTTATTGGATTCTCTTGGCGAGAAGCATAGATGTTTAGGATGTGTTTGTTTTCTGGAGTGCATTGACGGGAATGTTTCCTCAACTAGTGACAGTCTCATGTGTAATAATATCAAATCTTGCTTCTCACCAACACCCTGTTCCTCTTCTCTGGGAAATTCCATTATGTGCCCTGAAGACTGTCTCACTCTACCTTCCTAGTGTTTTTTCTTTTTTTTTTCCGTCTGTTTTTTTTTATTGTGTTTTTGGTGCTAGTTTACACATCCAATTAAGTTTCCATTTGACAATTTCTGGCCAAACTGTTCAGTGACATTAGTTACAGTTTTCAAAATTTGTCAACATTCTCTTTGTGTTCTGGTTGTTCCATTTGCAGTACTCTAGTTTCTCTTCCCTCCCTCCCCGTTTCTCTTCTCGTGTTTGCTTTAGAGTGATTGTTGACCTATTGGTTTCATATAAATTTTTTTTAATAAAGTCCTGTACTCATGAGCACTATATTTTGTGTGTCAATCTGTTATTTTGCTAAAAGGTGATATCAAGGAAAGTTTCAGTTCAAGGTTTAAAGAGTATCTCAGGAGGATAATCTCAGGGAGTCCTCTAGTCACAACTGATCCAATTAGTCTGGGTTTTTTTTTTTTTTTTCCAAAGAATTTGAATACTATTCTGCGTTTTTTCTCCCATTTTTTCCAGGTCTATCGAATGTGGCCAGTATCAGAACGGTCAGTGTTTGTACCTCGGCACTATCTAGTTCTCATCCTGTCTCAGTAGGTGAGGCTGTTACTTGTGTAGAGTGTTAATCCTGGAGACTAGTTTCTTCTGAGACTTTACTTTCCTACCTTCTCTTTTGCTCCCAAGAAATAGTTGTATCTTAGACGGCTGCTTGCAAGCTTTTTAGACCCCAGATGTTACTCACCTCACTAGGATGCAGAACATGAACTTTGTGGTTCCAATTGACTGAGTTGTCCCATGAGACTAAGGACCTAAGCCTTCAAATGCAGAAAACCAGTCTTGCAAAGTGTTTGGTTATGCATGAGAAGTATCTGTATTTGTGTCCTCTACAAATATATATGCGTGCACACACATATCTATAAGGACAATACATATAGATACTTCTATCTATGCACACATGTATACTCATCTGCACCTACCTGCAGTATACGTATACATGCATTCATACACTCATTTTTTGTTATTGTTGTTGTTGTTGTTGCTCACCCTCAGCACATATTTGGTAACCAGCAACAAACCTTATTCTCTGTGTATATACTTATACTTGTCATTTTATAAAAGTGGGATCATACCATATTTGTCCTTATGTGATTGACTTATTTTGTTTAGCATTATGTCCTCCAGATCCATCCATGCTACAAAGTATTTCATGGTCTCATCATTGTTATATGTGGTTGCATAGAGTTTCACTGTATATATGTACCATATTTTGCTTATTAATTCATCCACTGAAGGGCACTTAGTCTGTTTCCTTTTTTTTGCTACCATGAATAATGTTGCAGTGAATGTAGAAGTGCATAAAAAAAATTTTTTTTATGTCTGTTTGTGTCACTTCTGTTAGGTCCCTAGTGTACATAGCTAACAGTGAAGCCGCTGGACCATAAGGTATCTCTAGGTCTAGTTTTTGGATAAAGCACCATATTGTTTTCCATAGTGATTGTACCATTTTATAGTTCCACCTGCAAAAGATAAGGGGTTCCAATCTCCCCATATCCTCACCAACATTTGTTGCCTTTTTTTTTTTTTTTTAGTCAGTGCCATTTTAGCTGATGTGAGATGGTATCTCATTGTAGTTTTGAGTTGCATGTAATAGCTAATGAAAAAGCCCATGTGGACCAGTGGTCAAAAGGCACTCAGCTCCTAACTGAGAGGCCACTGGATGAAACTCACCTGCCACTCCATGGGAGCAAGATGTGGCTATCTGATTCCATAAATACTTTCATCTTTGGAAACCCCGTGGAGCAGTTCTACTCTGTCATATAGGTCGCTATGAGTCAGTACCGACTTGATGGCAGTGGGTTTGATTTCATTTAATAGTTAATGATATTGAGCATCTTTTTCATGTATTTGAATGTCCACTTGGTGAAGTGTCTCTTCATATCCCTTGCTCAGTTTTAAGTGGGTTGTTTGTCTTTTTGTTGCTGAGTTGTTATCTATATATGTTAGAGATTGGACCCTTATCAGATATGTCATTTCTGAGGGTTTTTTTCCAGTCTGTAGGTTGCCTTTTTACTCTTTTGATAAAAGTATTTTGATGAGCATAAGTGATCATTTTTATGAGGTCCCAACTATATAACTTGTCTTTTGCTATTTGTGTATTTGTAGTTATGCTTGATAGCCTGTGTTTACAGAAAAATAGGTCCCATGCTTTTCTCCCTATGTTTGCTTCTAGGAACTTTATAGTTTTAGGTTTAACATAAAAGTCTTTGATCCTTTGGTTTAGTTTTTGTGTATGGTTTGAGATGTGCGTCCTGTTTTATTTTCCTGCCAGTGGATATCCCTCTTTGCCAGTTTCATTGAATGGATTCTGACCTCTTTTCAAAAATCAGTTGTCCATAAACTTTTTCCTGGGTTCTGAATTCTGTTCCACTAGTATATGTGTCTATCACTGAGCGAATACCAGCCTCCTTTGATTACAGTAGCTGTATAGTATGTTTTTATATCGGGGAGGATGAGGCATCCTACATTGTTCTTTTTCTTCAATGTTGCTTTGGCTTTTTGGGACCTCTTTCCTTTCCATATGAAGCTTTCCTTTTTGGTAAAAATGTTGTTGGGATTTGTACCCAGATTGCACTGTAACTGTAGATTTCTTTAGGTAGTATTGTCATTTTCACTATAGTAAATCTTCTGATCCATGAGTGCGGAACGTCCTTCCATTTTTGTAGGTCTCTTTTAGTAATGTTTTGTAATTTTCATTGTTTAAGTCTTTTATGTCCCCGGATAGTTTATTCCTAGGCATTTTATTGTGTGCATGGTATTGTTTTCTTGATTTCTTTCTGGAATACTTGTTAATGCATAAGAACCGAACTGATCATGTTTTCTTATCCGTTCTGTCATTTTCTACCTTTTGAATGTGTTTAGATCATTTACACTTAAGGTTATTACTGAAAATGAAGAATCTATTCATTTTTCTTTTTTTGAGTGTCATAACTTTTTGGTATTTGTATTCTCACTTTTCTGTTGTTTTTTGGGGTTTATCTGTGTTTTTATGATGATTCTTTTCTATTTCTTCCATTTTTTTTCTTCTGTGTATTTTTTTAGGTGTTTTATTAGTGGTTACACAAATATTAAATCATATGACTTTCAATATGCAAGATTTAACATACAATAAAGAAGTTACATAGTATTAACATATTAAAACTATTCCTGTTTTGTTCCTCCCTCTCCCTCTTTTTGTTGGTGAGTCTCTATTGGCATCATTATATTTCCTGTGTCTGATAGGTTGAATTTGTATGTATTTCTTATGCACTTGATGTCTAATGCTTGTGGAACTTAGCTACTGTGTTTATTCCCTGAAAGTATCATATACTTTGTGCTTATTATTATTTTTTTTAAATAATTTTTATTGTGCTTTAAGTGAAAGTTTACAAATCAAGTCAGTCTGTCACATATAAGCTTATACACACCTTACTCCATACTCCCACTTACTCTCCCACTAATGAGTCAGCCCGCTCCCTCCTTCCAGTCTCTCCTTTCGTGACGATTTTGACAGTTTCTAAGCCTCTCTACCTCCTATCTCCCCTCCAGACAGGAGATGCCAACACAGTCTCAAGTGTCCACCTGATACAAGTAGCCCACTCTTTGTCAGCATCTCTCTCCAACCCATTGTCCAGTCCCTTCCATGGCTGATGAGTTGTCTTCGGGAATGATTCCTGTCCTGGGCCAACGGAAGGTTTGGGGACCATGACTGCCGGGATTCCTCTAGTCTCAGTCAGACCATTAAGTCTGGTCTTTTTATGAGAATTTGGGGTCTGCATCCCACTGTTGTCCTGCTCCCTCAGGAGTTCTCTGTTGTGCTCCCTGTCAGGGCAGTCATCGGTTGTGGCCGGGCACCATCTAGTTCTTCTGGTCTCAGGATGATGTAAGTCTCTGGTTCATGTGGCTCTTTCTGTCTCTTGGGCTCATAGTTATCGTGTGACCTCAGTGTTCTTCATTCTCCTTTGATCCAGGTGGGTTGAGACCAATTGATGCATCTTAGATGGCCGCTTGTTAGCATTTAAGACCCCAGATGCCACATTTCAAAGTGGGATGCAGAATGTTTTCACAATAGAATTATTTTGCCATTGACTTAGATGTCCTCTTACTTTGTGCTTATTTTTGCCCATGCTGTTACATTTTTTGGTATCTCTCTCTCTTTTTGTTACTTGTTTTTATTTGTATTTCCTATACATAGGGTCACTATGAGTCGGAATTGACTCGACGGCACTGGGTATGTGTATATTCAAGCATTTGTTTAATGTTCTTTCCTTTCCATTGGAAAACTCCCTAAGGTAATATTTGCAGGGATAGTCTGGTAGTGGAAAATTTCCAGAGCTTCTGTTTATTTGAGAATGTCTTGATATCCCCCTCATCTTTGAATGACAATTTTGCTGGGTAAAGAATTCTTGGTTGGGGAGAAATCAACACTAATTCTTGTAATGGACTGTTAATATGTTATATGGTGATTTTCTCTTGCTCTTTTGAGCCCTCTCCTTGTCTTTGGCTTTCACGTATTTTAATAGGTTATGTCTTGTAGTGGGTCTCATTGTTTTTCTTGTCTGGAGTTTGCAAAGCTTCCTGTATTTGCAAGCTTGGTTACTGATTCAGGTCCAGAAAATTCACTATGATCATGTCTTGGAAAATCCTTTCCACGTCTTTATTATTATCATGATGCTCTAGACTTCCAGAATTAAAATGTTAGATTTCTTAATTGAATTCCACATTTCCATTTGGTTTTGGTTTCTTCGTTCTGTTCTTTTCTCTTGTTGCTTTTAATATTTAATAAGTTCAGTTACTGCGTCTTCTACTTTACTTATTCTATCTTGTGTCTGCTCAAATCCAATGTTGAATATGTCTCTTGTATTTGTAAATTCAACTATTTTAGTCTTCAATTCCATTACACCTACTCCACACTTACCAACTGTCTTATTATCTGACATTTCGCATTTAGAACAATAGTAAAACATCTGCTCTCCATCTGTTTTGCCCATTAACAACATATTTATGAGAAGAAATGGATGCTGAGAGTAACAGTGGCTGTAATGGTTAAGGTTATGTGTGTACTTGCCCAGGCCATTATTCTCAGTTTTTTGGCAGTTAAGTAATGACATAACTTGGTAGTTATGTAATGATGTAATTTTATAGTTATGTTTGAATGATGACAGAATGGATCTACATTCATAAAGAGGCCAAAGCAATGCCTGGATATAAGGCATTTAAAGACAAAGTGAATTTTTACTATGCAGAAATATTGCCTGATTCAAGGTGAAGCCATTTATGATTTATGAAGCAGATAATTCACATGCATTCAAGAAAATAACCAAGCACTTGTTGTCTGTTTATTACCAATTGAATCAGAGAGCTTGGATGATGCCAGCCCTCTGTTTTCTTAATTGCTTCATACCAGAGGTAAAGGACTATTGTATGCAAATGGCAATTCCTTTTAAAATTCTCCTGCCCCTTGACAAAGCACCTGGATTCCCCCCACATCTCGATGATCTCCACCAGATGTAAATGTAGTTTATCTACTGAAAAATACCACCCCTATTCTATGCCTTGTGCATCAACTTGTCATTTGGACGTTAAAGGCTCACTATTTAAGGTCAACATGTGCCAAAGCTATAGCCATGGTGGAAGATGGTAAGGTGACATGGTGCGGGCTTTGGAAAGACTACAATGTTCGCATAGCTCCTTGGTCTTTGGAACTTATCCATGTCAATAAGTGAGGAGTGCTTGTATTTTTCTCTTCCACTCTCTCTTTTTTAATGTTTTTAATCTCCTTATTGAGTTTCTCATTTTGTTTTCTGTGTCTTCTTTAAGCGTGTTTAACATTATTGTGTGGACGTGTTCTATTTTTTACATTATTCTGGTATCCATAACATATAGCATAAATTTCCATTTACTGATGTTTTTCTTTTGATTAGGCCATCTTCACTCATGAACTCTGTGTGTGTGTGTGTGTACATATATATTTGTATATACATTTTACAAACGTATGTAGTTTCTGTATTTCATGGAATTATTTTTCATAGGTATATAAAAAAAAATTTTTTTTTTTTTTTTTTTATGTCTTGGATTGAATTGTGTCCTGCCAAAGTACGTGTCAACTAGGTTAGGCCATGATTCCCAGTATTGTGCAGTTCTGCTCCATTTTGTGATTGTAAGTTTATTTTAAAGAGCATTAGGGTGGGATTGCAAAACCCATACTAAGGTCACATCCCTGATCCAAGGTAAAGAGAGCTTCCTTGGAGTGTGGCCCGCAGCATGTATTAAGACATAAAAGGACAGGGAAGCATGCAGAGAGTGGGGAACTCACAGCACCGAGGATGCAGTGCAGGAGCAGAGCACATCCTTTGGACCCGGGTGTTCCAGCACTGAGAAGCTCCTAGTCCAGGGAAAGATTGATGACAAGTATCTTCCTCCAGAGCTGACAGGGAAAGCCTTCCCCTGGAACTGACGCCCTGAATTTGGACTTCTAACCTACTGGACTGTGAGAAAATAAATTTCCCATTGTTAAAGCCATCCATTTGTGGTATTTCTGTTATAGCAGCACTAGATGACTAAGACAGCATACCTCCACAATCTTCCCCTTAGTTCCAATAGAGGGTATTCTTGCATTTTAATTATTTCAGCACTGGGTTAACAGTTCTGTCTGAGGATTTATTTCTTTTAGTCTAAAAATTGGATTCTAGTCTGTCTTCACAGGTTTTAGGTGTTTTGGAAAGTTTTAAGTCTCTTGGTGCCTATCCTGGCTGATTTTCCCTGAAATGACTGACTTTACTGGTGTGAGGGTCCCTCTGTCTTCTGTTGATTTGACTGACACCTTTCATATTTGGCAGCGCTTCTGGGCTCAGTTTCCATCTCTTCCCTTTGTAGGATTAGGGCATGACTTTCCTTCTGTGGGTAACTGTGCATGTGTGAGATTTTTCTTCTAGCGGTGGGTAGAAGTGGCAGAGCTCATCTTTCCTGAGGTGAGGTTGGGGGTCACTTTATGTCCTTCTCACACTGGTGACCCTGAGCTGGCTTCCCACAGAGCCTATTTGTGGGTTGGGGGTCAGTTGCTTCCTGCCATGTTGCCTGTTTGAAGTATTTTTCTTGTTCTGAGTGATGGATGGATTCCATGGCTCTTCTGCTGCCATAGGTCCTAGCACCCATTGGCCTTGGTTCTGTGAGACATTCAATACCCTTCACTCACAGCACCTCTGCTTCCCTGTGCCCCTTCTCAAGTGTGTGGCAAATTTTTTATTATTTAATTGCCTTGACTAAGAATGAGTCTCCCGTTGGGAATGTGCTGCACTGGAGGTTCAGTTTATGGAATCATATGAGCAAAGGGATTGTAAGACGCACATGAATCTAAATAGATCAACATACAGATGAGGACACTGTGCTGAGTCTGGGTGGACCTGCCCAGCTGCACAGGTGTCAAAGGTCAGGGCAGGAGCAGAGAAGGCATGCTTTGTGTAATCCTGGGTGGTCAGAGATAAAGTCTCACAATGGTCTTCTCTGGTTCCCAGGTGGTAGTTATAACAATAATGACAGTAATAATAATATCTAACAACTCTGGATCCCTAGTAAAACACTCACACATAAGTTACTTCCATGATTCCCCAATTGTTCTTTGCAGACTGAAACTCAGAGAGGTGAAGCTAATTCCTCAGGGTCACACAGTGCTTTTCACCACTACTTACTTGTTGGATTTCAACCACAGTCCCAGGATTCAGTGACAGAAAACTGCAAGAGGGCAGCATTAGGTGATTTTTCAATGGAACCCTCTTGCTGGGACAGAGAGCTTCTGTCTGTCTTTGGTGACCTTGCCCCTTTCAGAAATTATTCATAAGGCATCTCTACTGACAAGAATCACTTATATTATTTCCCCTAAAGGAGTGGAGATCATTTTAACATAAAGGCGTTTTATAAATACGTGACTATATTAATGTATGACTTAAGGAATGAATTAGAGAAGGGAGGTAGGATACAGTTAATTGAAGTGTGAATATTGACATAAGAATTGGAGAAGACAGTTTTTTTTAGTCTCAAAGTGCACCTACTCACTATTTTTTAGTCTCAGAGTGCTTCTACACAGCTCCCTTCCTGTCCTGACCTGTGTTCCCTGGTCTGGACATGGGTTTTTGCGCCCAGTACCCCTAAGATTTCATTACAACTTAAGTGGTGAACATACCTCGACTCGTCCTTCTAGAGAAGCTTCTCCTCTAGAGATATGTCCAGGGACTAAGTCTCCCAGCAACTGAGCTCTGTGACCATTGTGGACATAGTTGTATGTTACCATATGAGAGACACAGTGAAGGAAAGGCAGTGATAGCCCACACACAAACCTCCTGCATCAAGAGGGTTGGGCTGCAAGTCGATGACAGTGCCCATCTGGCGTTTGTTACTCTATGTATGTATGCTTGTGTATGTTAATTTTCATGCATTGTTGTGTGGTTTAGTGTGGGTTTTTCTGGGTCACAGCATGTGTGCTAGTTAATGTCTGTGTTTCTTTGACTGTTATACTGTCAGTGTGTCTTAGTGTGTATGTTTTTCTGTGTGTTAATCTTTGTGTTAATGTGTATGTTTCAGAATTAGTGTGGGTGTATATTCGTACGTACGTTTGTTGATGTATGTGTGTGTGGTAATATGTATGTATTTGTATATGGGTTAGGGTTTGTGTTAGTGTATTAGTTAGTGTGTCTTAGTACGTGTGTGTATGTTAGTGTGAGTGTTAGCAGGCAAATGTTATTATCTGAGTCTGTGTGGTAGTGCGTGTTTGCATTGGGGGGTATGTTTCTGCTTGCGTGGCAGTATTATACATTAGTGTGTGTTTGCATGTTTTCATCCCTTTTGTCCCATTTGTTCTGAAGAAATTTTAGCAAACTTTAGTAAGAGAAGGGCCTTAGTGTTTCCTTTCTTCATAATTTTCCAAATTAAAAAAAAAAACTTAGATACTACAACAATCTGCCTGATAACTCTGAGTTCTAAATTCATGTCATTCCCCTCTATGCCTTTTAAACTCTTTCACTGATGATGAACCCATCCAAGGTACACAAATTTTATGTGTAAACTTCAATTAATTTCAGCTCTGTTGTCATCGCACAAAACACACAGAGCTCCTCATCAATATTTGACCACGTCCCCTCTCCCCATCCTGATGTCAGGAGAGATGAGGTGGGTCCTCTATCTGATGAAATATTAATCAAGCTCAGGGTGGGTGAACGTCACTCCTTCATCTGTGGCCATGGCCAGGCACAGTCCATAGACAGATGTTGTGTGAGCACTGCCTGCTATACCTGGTGACTCCATGAGTGTCTCCCTTTGTACTCCATTCTTTGACTCTTGTGAGCAAAAGAGAGAATGTAAACAAGGTTAGAAACACTAACCAAACTACCGTTTTCCTATAGATACCATATGCTGGTAGTGTCTGAGGAACTACTAAGTCCCAGTCCCAGCTTTAGAGAGTATTTCCATTGAAAAAAGATGTTGGGCAGCTGCAGTGAAAGGAAAAACTAGCTGTAATTCGACCTTCACTCAAAAGTTGTGAGCTTTCTTTTTTTTTTTTTTTTCTCAGTAACCAAATGAAGTTTTTCCTTTGCAGAAGAGTTCAATGTGAGGTTTTGTTGTATATGAATCAGCTACAATTTCTCAGACAGAAAAGTGAAGATATGTGAAAGTGCATGTGTGCGGTCTTTGCATGTGTGTGTGGATATGTCGTGGGAATGCCAGGGTTCATGGGAAATGACACCTGTGCTTGGCATCCACCATACCTCAACCTTAGAAAATAGCACCTCGGTTTTATTTCAGAAGATCACCCTTTTCCATTCAGTAACATCTACCAGGGCTGTATAATAAGCACTTTTTTTCCCTATTATTGATTGGGCCTGTAACCAAATTTAGGCCAAACTTAACTTTCCCTAGCCTCTGAATCATTAATTGAATCAAATACATGGGAAAGTCAATTGAAGCTAAGTTTTTCTAAGTGAAGGTCTGAAAAAATCAGGGGTGTTGCCTGTGACCCAGCACCCCATTTTCCGTGTGTCCGTGGGCCTTCTCCTTATTTCCCTGATTCTGAGAGGACTGCATATGTTCAATAAACAATCACAGCCCCTTAGTCATGGCTTTCCATTGCTGGCACCCAAAACCCTCAGTAATAGAGCCAATGTGTAAAGCAATGTTCCTTTAATAATTGTAAAACTATGGCCTCACGGTAGTCGTATAAGGTAGGCAATTGTCCTAATTGACAGGAGCTGTTCAAAGTAATTACCTTTCACAACATCATACAGATCAGAAAGGTCAGAATGCCTATAGAGTATTGTGTCATCCTAGGAATGTCCAATTTGTGCACATCATGTAGCAATGAGGACTACATGGCCTGAGAGGTCCCTAGGCCCCTACAAGCACAGGGATGAATTCCAGTGCAGATGTGGAGAGGGGTTGGGAGAAAACTTTCTGTCAGCAAACTGTTTCTCTGAGAGCCATCCCCACCAGCTGCCCAACACATCTACTCGGTCATGGGATGAGAAGGAGGAAGACAAACAGGGAGTCATCTGTCCCTCACGAGGTCTCGTTGGGCACAAGCACAAGGTGGGTTATACATTGACTATGTCTACAGAAATGCAGGCTTGAGTGCAGGCACACTGAGTGCCCTCACAAGGGGGTACAGGTTGGTACTGGATTGTTCACCCAGTAAAATTAAGTGATCTCTGTATTGACACTGTCAATTTAACAAGTTCCTCCTTCTCTCTTCTTATCACAGGGAGGCTAAAAGAGCATTTGGAAATAACCTTCACTCTCCCAAAAGCAGACTTCTGTTTGCTTCTCAAAGGCAGGAATACCACCCATCTTTTTCTATGTCTAGTCACACTCCTCTAGCGTAGGAGTCACAAGGACTAGTGTCCCTGAGCTAGCATTTAAGGAGAGGACATTGATTTAACCAGAGCCTCACAGCCTTCATAGAAACTTACACTTCTAAGAACTTCATTACCTGAGATCCTGCATCTACAATAGACAGGGTTCCCCTCAGTGAGAACAAGGCGTGGAAGCCCACATCAAAGGCTCACTGCTCCTCAGTCACAGCCTCCGTCCCTTACTGCATCCTGAGACCTGGGTCCACTTAAGCCCCACTGTCTCTTGGGTTGACAAGGTGATGCCTAAGCCCGCATCAGTATCTCCTGTGTTCCACCATGGACATGCTTTGTTCCTCTCCCTCCCTGTGAGTAGTCTGTTCAGGAATTCCACAGGGATGAAAAAACTCCCATTTTCATCTTGAATCTACTTTACCTTCTTCTTGTATTTACTCCACAGGGATCCTTTCCCAGGCCACCCAGAAGGAGTCTGTTCCTGGACTGATGAAACCCAGCCAGACCTTATCACTGTCTGCACCTTCTCTGGGTTCTCAATGACTGCTGTCGACAGGATCACGTATTACTGTATGAGAGACACAGTGAGGGAAAGGCAGTGAGAGCTGAGACACAAACCTCCCTGCAGGGAGAGGGCTGGGCTGCAGGGGGTGCTCAGGACCCATGAATCACAGGGCCCATCTGGTGAGAAGATGCAGAGAAGCCTAAGGAAGGTTTTCTTAAATTAGCCAGATACGTCCTCTTCCTGACAAGAAAGTACTTTTCCCACCACCCTCCCCATTCTTGTAATTGTGAATGTGTTTGTGTGCAAGTGCTTGCACATTTTAATTTTTGTATGTATGTGTGTGTGTGTTTATGTGCATGCACAATTGTCTTGGTTAGTGTGTTATTCTGTTTGTAATAGCATGTGAGTTAATGTCTGTGTTTCATTGATTGTTATAACACCAGGGCATTTTAGTGTGTGTGTTCCTCTGCATGTCAATGTATGTGCATGTGTCTGTATCAGTGTGGGTGTGATTATTACATATATGTTTGTTAGTGTATGTATGTGTTTACATTAGTGTATATGATAGTGTGTGTGTTAGTGTGTATGAGTGTGTGTTAGTATGCATGTGTATGTCATTGTGTGTGTTAGTGAGAAAATGTTATTATGTGATTCTCTGTGTTAGTGTGTGCTTGCCTTAGCATGTGTGTTACTGTGTGCATGTAATATGCATGCATCAGTGTGTATATGTGTACTTGTTTTTGTGAGTGTGCTTTATCCCATATCTCTAGCATATCTTTAAGAAGAGAAAGTCCTTAGTATTTCTGCATAATTTCCCAATTTTCAAAAAAGGTTAAAAAAATCAAATGCTGTGACATTTATCTGACGGATCTGAGTTCAAGCTTTATGTCATTTCCCTCCATGTTTCTTTAATGCCTTCACTGGTTGTTAAGTAGTATAAAGTGCACAAGTGTGTGCGAAAAATTCAATTAAACTGAGCTCTGTTTACCCATCTCTGTGCACTACACAGGTCAACACACAGAGCACCTCACCGGTGTTTGACCACTCCCTGTGATGACTCCAGGAGAGACCAGGTGAGTCCTCTGTGTGATGATAATATGATAACAGTAGAGCTCAGGGTCGGGGTGGGTGGCCCTCAGCCCATCGTCTCTGGTAACGGCTGGAGACAAACCATATGTGGATAATGTGTATGGACACCACCTGCTGTACCTGGTGACCCTGTGATTCTCTCCCTCCGTGCTCCATTTTTTGGCTCTTGTGAGCAAAAGAGAGAATGTAAACAAGGCTAAAAACACTAAGTAAACCAGCATTTTTTTACAGATGCAGAATGCTGGTGGTGTTTGAGGTGCTATTGAGTCCCAGCGTCACAGAATATTGCCATGCCATCCATGAAAACTAACTGTAACTTGGTCATCACTGCAAAGTGTGGACTTCTGTGTTGCCTAAGTAAACGATGTTGAACGTGATAGTTTTGCAGTGTATTAGTCAGCTACATTTTCTCAGGCAGAGTATCATTAAAAAATGGAAATATGAGAAAGTGTTTTTGGGCCTTGCATATGTGTGTGTTTATGTACTTATCTGTGTGCACATGCACATACCGTAGGATGGGCAGCTTGCATGGGAAATGACACCTTAGCTAGACATCCATCATCCCTCCAACTTTAGATAAGAGCACTTCGTTTTTCTTGTGAAAGATAACCTTTTCCATGGAGTGACATCTAGTAGGAAATACAATAAGCACATATTTCCCTGTTATAAAATTGAATCTCTAACCAAATTTAGGCCAAACTTAATCTTCCTGTGGTTCTGAATCACTAATTGCACCAAGGATGTGAGAGCCAGTTGGAGCTGAGTACTTCTAGGAACAGTGGTGAAGAAGTCAAGGATGTTGCCTAAATCCAAGACCCCATTTTTTTTGGGTCCATGGGCCTTCTCCCAGCCTGTTTCCTCCTATTAGAGGACTGTGCATGGTCAGTAAACTAATCAATACCTCTAATTCATGGTTTTCTGCGGCTGGCAGTCAAAAACCCTCAGCAATTGAGCCAATGTGTAAACCGCAGGTCTTTAAATGATTGCATAATTCAGGGCTCAGAACAACAGTTCTGGGTTGGCAACGGTCTTATTTTATAGACAATGTTCAAAATGATTAAGTCCCACAAAATCATAGAGCACAGAGCGGTTAGCATGGATGTACCTATAGAGAACTGAGTGGTTCTACAAAATGTCCAACTAATGCACACTATTTCCTGTAATAACGAGAAAAATATGGACTTGAGGAACTCTCCTGGCTGCTTCAAGCACAGGAACCAATTCTAGTGTAGGTGCAGAGAGTGGCTGGGTGGGAACTTTCTGTCAGAAAATTGTTTCCCTGAAAGTCCTCGACTCCAGCTGCTCCGTACATCTACTCAATCATGGTTTGAGAAGGAGAAAGACAGATAGGCAGTCATCTGTCTCTCCCGAGGGCCCATGAGGCAAAATCACTAGATGAGTTATCTATTGACTATTCCTTCAGAAATGCAGGCTTGAGTGTAGACCCACCCAGAAGCACCCAAAAGGAGGGTCACAGGTTGGTACTGGATTGTTTACTCATCAAATTTGAATTATCTGTGGATTGACTATCTCTCATCTAACAAATTTCTGCTTGCCTACTAGTATTACAGAAAGGCTAAGAGAGTATTTGGTAATAACCTCCATTCTCCTTAAGCACATAACTATCTGTTTCTTGAAGGCAAAGGTAAGCACATTTGCCTTGAAATCTAGTCACACTCCTCTAGAACAGTAATCCCAATAATCACATGGGCAAATGTCCATAAGGAAGCATTCAAGGTGAGGATGCTATATGTTTTAACCAAAGTCTCACAGCCTTTACTGCATCTTACATTTCCAAGAACTTCCTGTCCTGAGGTCCTGGACTTTCAATGGTCAAGTTGTCCCTCAGGGGGAGGGGTATATGGAAGCCCTCATCTAAGCCTCAATGTTCCTCCATCAGTACTGGCCCCTTTACTGTACCCTGATGCCAGGGTCCACTTTATAGGGTCAGGACCCATTTAAAGGAAATGCAAATATCCACCAGCCCCACCCTCTCGTGGGTTGAAAAACGGAGCCCTGGCCTTGCATCAGTGACTCCTGTGATCCACCATGGACACGCTTCGTTCCACTCTCCTGCTGCTGAGCCTTCCTTCGTGTGAGTGCTCTGGTCAGGGGATCACGCAGGGATAAAGAGACTCCTGTTATCCTTTTGAACCAGCATCACTTTCTTCTTGTGCTTTCTCCACAGGGGTTCTTTCCCAAGTCACCCTGAAGGAGTCTGGTCCTGGCCTGATAAAACCCTCCCAGACCTTATCGCTGACCTGCACCGTCTCTGGATTCTCACTGAGTACTAGTGGTGCAGTTGTCAGCTGGATCCGTCAGCCTCCAGGAAAGGCACTGGAGTGGCTTGCACTCATTTATTGGGATGATGATAAGCGTTACAGTTCATCTCTGAAGAGCCGGCTCACGATCTCCAAGGACAACTCCAAAAAGCAGGTGTATCTAACTATGACAAACACGGACCCTGTAGACACAGCCACATATTACTGTGCAAGAGGAGCACAGAGACACAGCCCAGGGGAACTTCTGTACAATAACTCAGGCCGACTCTGATGTGCTTCCCATCTGTGCAGGAGAGAAAAGCGTGGCGGAGACACATTTCCTTCCAGGCTCTGGGGTTTCCTTTCTCTACCCAGCAGCCTCAGAGCCCTGTCTTCCTTTATTTCTTCTATTGAGAAGACTCATACACCCTATTAGGGTGAGTACACTTGAGACTCTGTATTCTTTTTTCCATAAAGTCTAAATATGGCAGCTTTCAGTTCCACATGCCGGATGGATCATCAATGAGATGCGACCTGTTACATGTGCTCAGATCACCTAAAGAAGAACATAGATAATAACATTCGTGACTTTATTAAAATATTTTATATAAATATAGAGAGGCTTAGGAGATAAAGTATAAAATGTACAGAAAGATAGATATCGATCTCTTGTACTAGGTAAAAGTATAGCCCAGAAAATGATCAAAGAAAATAATTTTATAGAATGATAATGCAGATTAAATGTATTATAAGCATAGTGTGTCTCAGAGTGGTAGTGCTCTAAGTGAATATTCTGGGCTTTCACAATGTTATCCATAATTTCTGATGATCCACACAGTTGAATGCCTTTGCGCAGTCAATAAAACACAGGTAAACATCTTTCTGTTATTGTCTGCTGGCAGCCAAGATCCATCTGACACCTGCAATGACTTCCCTTGTTCCACGTCCTCTTCTGAATCTGGCTTGAATATTTGGCAGTTCCCTATAGATGTACTGCTGCAACTGCTTTTGAATGATAGCGAAATTTTACTTGTACGTGATATTGGAAACCCTGGTGGTGTAGTGGTTAAGTGCTACGGCTGCTAACCAAACAATTGGCAGTTTGAATCCGCCAGGTGCTCCTTGGAAATTCTATGGGGGCAGTTCTACTCTGTCCTATGGGGTTGCTACGAGTTGGAATCGACTCGAAGGCACTGGGTTTGGTGTTTTTTTGGTTTTGTGATATTAGTATTGTTTGATCATTTACTCATTCTGTTGGATTACTTTTCTTTGGAATAGGCATAAGTATGGATCTCTACCAGTCGATTGGCCAGGTAGGTGCCTTCCTAATTTCTTGGAGTAGTAATGTAAGGTCTTTCAATGCTGTAACCTTTTGTTGAAACATCTCAGTTAGTATTCTGTTAATTCCTGGAGCCTTGTTTTTCACCATTGCCTTCAGTGCAGCTTGGATTTCTTCCTTCAGTACCATCTGTTTTTCATCATATGCCATCTCCTGAAATTGTTGAACGCTGACCAATTCGTTTTGGTACAGTGACACTGTGTATTCTTTCCATTTTCTTTTGATACTTCCTGTGTCATTTAATATTTTCTCTGTAGAATCTGTCAATATTGCAACTCCAGCCTTGAATTTTTTCTTCAGGTCTTTCGGCTTGAGAAATGCTGAGTGTGTCCTTCCCTTTTTGTTTTCGAACTTCAGATCTTAGCATATGTCATTATAATACTTTATTTTGTATCTCTAGCTGCCATTTGAAGTCTTCTGTTCAGCAATTTTACTTCATCATTTCCTCCATTTACTTTAGCTACTCTACATTCAAGAGCAACTTTCAGAGTATCTTCTAACATCTATTTTGGTCTTTTATTTTTTCCTGTCTTTTTAATGACCTCTTGCTTCCTTCATGAAGGATGTTCTTGATGTAATTGCACAACTTGTCTGGTTTTCAGTCGTCAGTGTTCAATGTGTCAAATCTATTCTTGATGAAATGGTCTCCAAATTCAGGTGGGATATACTTAAGGTCAGATTTTGGCTCTGATGGACTGGTTTTAATTTTCTTCAGCTTCAGCTTGAACTTGCATATGAGCAATTAATGGTCTGTTCCACAGTCAACCACTGGCCTTGGTCTGACAGAAGATATTATGCTTTTCCATCATCTCTTTCCACAGATGTAGTTGTTTTAATGCCTGTGTTCTCCATCTGGTGAGGTCCATGTGTATAGTAGCTGTTGATGTTGTTGAGAAAAGTATTCGCAATGAAGTCGCTTGTCTTGCAAAATTCTCTTACTCCATCTCCAGCATTATTTCTACCAACAAGGCCATATTTTCGGACTACCAACTTTCACCTTCCAATCACCAGTAAATATTAACCACCCCCCCCAAAAGAAACCCAAAAAACCCAGTGCCCTCTCGTTGATTCCGACTCATAGTGACCCTATAGGCATCTTTATTGCAGGTTTAATCAATTTTAGGCTGCAGAAATTGGTAAACATCTCCTATATTTTTACCTGGTAAGATAAAAGGTGACGTAGGCCACAGCCCAGGGAAACTCCCCTTTCATGGAATCAGGGCTGTGACCTGAGTAAGGGTGTTTCAGCTCACCGTAATCCTCTTGAATATAACCTAATCTTGCCTCATGAACCATAGGCAGAGACTAGGATTTACAACACATAGGAAAATTGCATCAGGTCACAAAATGGAGGACAATTAGACAATACTGAGAATCATGGCTTAGTCAAGTTGATACCTATTTTTTGGGGACACAATTTAATCCATGACAATGGACCAAGATTAAATAAGAAGAAAAGGAAGTCACTTGTGTTGGAGAGGATGTGGAGAAATTGGAGCCCTCACTCATTGCTGGCGTAAATGCAAAATGACACAGAGTTGTGAAAAACAGTCTGGTGGTTCCCCAACAACCAGAAGTAGAGGCACCCTATGGCCCAGGAATTCCATCACTAGGTATATACCCCAGGGACCTAATAGAAGTGACGCAAACAGACACATGCATGCCTATGTTCATCAGAGCACTATTAACAATAGCAAAAAGACAGAAACACCTTAAGTTTCCACCTATGAATGGATGTGTAAGTAAAATGTGGCACATGCATACAATAGGATACAACTCAGTAATAAAGAAAAATGAGTTTGGAAAACATCTTGGAACATGGCCGTGCCTGCAGGACATTCTGTTGAACATAAGTCAATCACACACACAAAAGCAAATATTCCATGTTCTCACTTTTATTAAGTGACAAGTACAAGTAAAATGTTTGTTAGTTATTACTAAAGATGGCAAGGGAGGGGAGATTGACTCACTAGATAATAGACACTTGTCATTTTTTTGATGGGGAAGGTAAGATTGAATGAGGGTGAAGTGTACACAGGTTGACGAACGTAAAAAATGTCAGTAAAAATACACAAGAAGAAAGGTCCTTTAGGTAATATCTATGGCATATATAATATTGAAACAACAGCAAAAACAACCTAAATATATATATGTGTGTGTACATATGTAGGTATGTAGGCATATATGTGTAGATATGTATAAATGCGTGTATATGTGGGTATATGGATATGTGTACGCATATGCATCTATGTGACTGTATGCACTTATATTCATATATATATATGTATATATAAAATAAAGCACATAAGGGGCACAGTTACTGATACTTCTTAGACGTAACCAAACACCTCCTGGGATTAGATTTCTGGTTTTGAGGGATTAGTACTGTGATCTCACGGGACATCTCAGGCAATTGGCATGATATAATTCATAAAGCTGTGTTTTACGTCTTAGTTTGCTGAGTAGTTTCTGGGGTTTGAAAAGCTTGTCAGTGTTCTGGATCATAACCATTTTAATAGATGTTTAGTTGTGACTCATTTATATTTTAATTTGCAATTCTGTAATAACATATGGTGTTAAACACCTTTTCATATACTTACTTGCCATTTGTATATCTTTAATGAGATAACCTGTTTGGATGGTTTTCCCATTTTGTTTTCTTATGGTTGAGTCTTAAGGGTTCTTTGCATATTTTGGATACAAATTCTTCATCAGATATGTGTTTTACAAATATTTTCTCCCATTCTGTGAATTGTCCTTTCATTCTTTTAAACAGTGTGTTTTGCAGAGCAGAAAGTCTTAATTTTATTGAAGACCAGTTGGTCATTTTTTTTTTCTTTTATTGATTATGCCTTTGCTGCTGAATGTAAAAAAGTCATTGCCAAAGCCAAGGTCACAGAAATTTTCCGTTTCTTTAGATTTTAGAAGCAGTAATGTTTTATTTCTTACCTTTAGTTCTGTGATACATTTTGACTTAATTTGTAAGCTCTGTGCCTAGATTCATTTTTTTTCCATGTATACATCTAGCCGTTTCAGAACTGTTTGTTGAAGAGACTATCTTTTCTCCACTGCACCACTGTTGTTCAGATGTCACAAATTAGTTGACTACATTTTGTGTGAGTAAAGAGAACTTGAACTACTTACTGATGAAGATCAAAGACTGCAGACTTCAGAATGAATTACACCTCAACATAAAGAAAAGAAAAATCCTCACAACTGGACCAATAAGCAACATCATGATAAATGGAGAAAATATTGAAGTTGTCAAAGATTTAATTTTATTTGCATCTATAATCATTGCCTACGGAAGCAGCAGTCAAGAAATCAAAAGACGCATTGCATTCGGCAAATCTCCTTCAGAAGACTGTTTTAAAGTATTCAAAAGCAAAGATGTCACTTTGAGGACTAAGTTGCTCCTGACCCAAGCCATGGTGTTTTCAGTCATCTCATATGCATGCAAAAACTGGACAATGAATAAGGAAGACTGAAGACGAATTGATACCTTTGAATTATGGCATTGGCGAAGAACACTGGAAGAGCGAACAAATCTGTGTTGGAAGAAGCCAGAATGCTCCTTAGAAGCAAGGGTGGTGAGACTTCATCTCACACATTTTGGACATGTCATCTGGAGGGACCAGACCCTGGAAAAGGACAACATGTTTGGTAAAGTAGAGGGCCAGCAAAAAAGAAGATGTCCATCAACGTGATGGATTGACACAGTGGCTGCAACAATGGGCTCAAGCATAACAATTGTGAGGATGGTGCAGGACCGGGCAGTGTTTCCTTCTGTTGTGCATAGGGTGACTATGAGTTGGAACAGATTTGAAGACACCTAACAACAATAAAAATTCTGGGCTCACTATTCTGTTCTACTGATCTATTTGTCTACTCTTTATCCGATACCATTCTATCTTAATCACGGTAGCTTTATAGTAAATGATGTCAGGTAATGTCAGTCCTTGAACTCTGTTTTTCTTTAGTGATATATTTGCTTTTCTGGGTATTTTGATTTACATATTAACTTTAGAGTAGAATTAGTGTATTAATATTCAGAAAATGACATGCTAAGATTTTGATTGTGATTGAGTTGACCCTATAGAACAAATTGGGGAGAATTGGCATCTTAATAATTTTAAATGTTCCTATCCATAAACTTGGAAACCCTGGTGGTGTAGTGGTTAAGTGCTATATCTGCTAACCAAGAGGTTGGTGGTTCGAATCTGCCAGGCGCTCCTTGGAAACTCTGTGGGGCAGTTCTACTCTGTCCTATAGTGTCACTATGAGGCAGAATCTACTCGATGGCAATGGGTTTGGGTTTTTTTTTTGGTAGCCAGGAACACCCCACTCATCTGGTTAGTTGTACTGTAGTGGCTCCCTGTTGCTCTGGAATTTTTCTGCATGGACAATCGTACACCTGCTTACCAAGCAGGTTATTATTTCTTCCTTTCAAATCTGGAGAGTTTTTATTGCATTTTCTTATCTAACAGTGTTAGCTAGGACCTCTAATAAAAAGCTGAATAACAAAGAGAGGGGACGTACTTGCCTTGTTCCCATTCTTAGCATGAAAGGATCTAGTTTCTCACCATTAAGCAAGACGTTAACAGCAACTTTTCTAAAACGTGATTTTATCAAGTTGAAAACGTTGTGTACTATTCCTAGTTTTCTGATAATTTTTTTCATGAATGTGTGTTGGATTTTGTTGAATGCTTTTTCTACAATTACTGTTATGATCGTAATGTGTCTTTGTTTTGTCTTTCAGTGTGATGAATGCTGAATTGTTTTCAGAGTTTTACATCAACTGTTTTATTTGAGATAAATTGCACCTGGTTGTGATGTATAATTCTTTTAATACATTGTTAGTTTCAATTTGCTAATGTTTTGTTGAGGATTTTTGAATTTATGTTGATGAAAGTTATTGGCCTGTAATTTCCTTTCTAATAATGAATTCGTCTGATTTTGGTATTTGCATAATGCCGGCACCATAGAATGAGGTACAAAGTGTTCTTCGGCTTTTTTGAAAGACTTTGAGAAGGATTGATGGCAATTCTTCTTCATGTGTTTGATTGAAATTACCAGTGAAACCACCTGGTTGTGATCCTGTCTTTTTTGGGAGGTTATTGTTTACTCATTCAATATATTCAATAAATATAAGCTTATTTAGATTATGCATTTCTTCCAGTATGAGTTTGTTAGATTGTGTATTTCAAGGAATGGGTTCATTTCATCTAAGATTTCAAATTTGTGGGAATAGAATTGTTCATAATATTCCTTTATTACAATTTTAACGTCTATGGGAAATTCTTGCGTTTGAAGATCAGACCTTGTTACTTTCCCTAAAGGTAACAGA
Organism: Loxodonta africana; assembly: GCF_030014295.1. Lineage (NCBI taxonomy): Eukaryota > Metazoa > Chordata > Mammalia > Proboscidea > Elephantidae > Loxodonta > Loxodonta africana. The sequence continues at coordinate 23,997,398 of NC_087362.1, forward strand.
ACAACAGGAGATGGAATTCTTTAGCAATAAGCAATAATTATACTTCTTTATTAGAAGTGTCAGATAGATAATATTAAGTCTATTCAAGTTACTTGGTACCAGAAAAATGTTTAACTACTTATTTGAACAGGAGTTTAAATTTAGATGGATATTTTTGAGTATATATATACATATAGATAGATAAAGAGAAACGGACGTACAGACAGACAGAGACAGAGAGACAGAGACTGGGCAATTGGTCTCCTGATCCCCGTACTACCCAAACCCACCCCAACCCTAGTATTACGTGTCTGCGAATACCCCTGTGAGCTTCAGATGGTGGGGTCTGGAGGAAAAGTAAGACAGCCTGGATGGGTGACATGACTCTGTCTCTTAGAATGGATGTTTCCACTAGGTATGGAATTCCTGGTTGAATTTGTTTTTATTTCAACAGTAAATATCACTTCATTGCCTTCTTGCATGTGTATGGTTTTGACGAGCAGTCTGCTGTAATAATTTTCCTGTTCCACTGTGAGGAATGTATTCTCTGGCATACTTCCAGATTATTACTTTTTCTTTATCTTTCAGAAGTTTTATATGATATGATTAAGTGAGTATGTGTTATTTCTTTAAATATTTCTTCTTCTCTATCTTTCTTTCCCTTTGAGATTCCAATAACATCTACATTAAATTGTTTGATATTGCCCCAAAGCTATTGGATGTTCTGTTCTGTTTTCCATACACAGTGACTTTCAGTTTAGAAGTTTTTTTCACACATTTTCAAGGTTACAGATTATTTTGTTTTACAGCTGTGCCAAGTTTACTGGTGGTCTTGTTGAAAGCATTGATCATTTCTGTTACTATGTGACTTTATTTAACTCTTGAATTTTCATTTGATTCTTTCTTATAGTTTCCATCTTTCCGCTGAGATTATCTAATACTGTAGTCTGTCTACTCTTTCCTTGAGAGCTTTTAAAATAGTTACTTTAGCTTCCATTTTTAGTTTGATAGTTCCAATATATATGTTGTATATAAATCTCACTTTGATAATTTGTCTACAAACACTTTTGTCTTGCTCTTTGGAATGCCCATAACGTTGGTTGAAAGCCAGCTATTTTGTAAGGAATAATAGATAATGGCATTTTATTTTTTATTATTTATCTACTGTAACTATTTAACTATTTCTCTGCATGGAGATGATCATATTCTACCATTGCTAGGACTTTATTGTGAAGGTTTGTGTGAATGTAATTGTGTCTGGTTTGGATTTTATTGTTTCCTTGGTTACACATGCAGAAGTTCTTTTTTGCTTTGAGCATCAGAGACTTCAGTTTTCTCTAGAGATACACAGTTGTTGTTATTTTTCCTTTTCTCTTGGCTTTTAGTCTTTACTTTGTGCTCTCCAGAGAGAATCTGCCTTTTCATTGCTCCCAGGTGTATTCCAGTGTTATTTTATTTGATGGTTTTCGGTGTTGTGGTGGAGTTTGTGCTAAGATTGTGGCTTTCTATGATCTTCTGACTGAGCCTCATTCTTAAGCAGGCATTGCGAACTTTGGATCTGAGGTATGGCCTTCCAAGTGTCCCTGTTCCTCCTCCAGAAGCCACCCTGGGTCTGGCAGGACTTCCTGACCCTCCTGCAGGATAGAGTGTCCTCGACACCATCTATTGTCTCCTCAGCTTCAGTGGATTACCACAAGTGAGCTTTGCTTCCTCTTTTGGTGCCCTTCTCTTGCACATTAAGGATTTCGTAGGGAAGAGAAGGTATATGGCTCTAGACAGAGTTTTGGTGGTGATCTCTGTCCCTATCCCAGTCTCTACAGGGTTCCATCAGTGCCCAGATAACATGGGTTCTCCCTGGCTGTGGGAGCCTCATGGTGGTGTGTGACATCACTCACCTGACCAGCTAGCCACCTGGCCTCACAGGAACATCCTGTGAAGATTGGCACTCAGTTGAGCCACTGCAACTTTTCCATTCTGTGTTGCTCACAATTTCTCTCAGTGTGTGGTCCAGCAGCAGTAAACATTGGTAATTTTCTACCTGGAGGTCCCATGTGGCCTTCTCCTCCTCCCAGGAGCACACAGCAAGGCTTACCCCATGTATTCACCCAGAAAACCCTACTTCCTGAGTCTGAGGGGAATTCTCACCACAACACAGATTTCACACTTGCCTCCTCAGCTCATATTAGCACAATACCCCAAATCAATATATAGCCTCCGATGTGTTTATTACAAAGTTTCTCTGTTATCCACAGTGCCCTGCATTTCTCAAGCAGATAATTAGAGATCACTGCCCACATCTCTCCGAGATATATTCTTAAGGGCAAAGATGCTTATTTAATCTATGGTTCAAGACTCTGGGGGCAGAGACGCAGACGTTTGCAGGTCTCCATGGCCTCACACTCTGCACATTGGGCCACACAGTGGCTAGGATGCTTTGTGTAGACTGCCTGTCTGACTGGGGTCCCCATGCTGCTTTCTTCCTCTGCCACTTCTTGCCTCCACATACTGCTGTGGGTGTCCGCCAAGCCACAGATGCCAGCCCTCCAGGCAACTCCTCCCAGTGGGAGTGGGTTTGATGAGGACACTTGTACTAGCAGCCTGGGTCAAGCACAGATCTGAAAGGGAAGAGACCAGCAAAGTTTCCCCCAGCCGTGATAGCCACACCCATCATTTCTGAGTAAGTTGAAACATTCCTGGGGCCACTCTAGCTACAATTTGCAATGGGCAGCTTGAGATATGAGGTCATTACAGAGCATTACTATGCAAACCACCAGCTGCCACACAGAAGCTGAACTCTACAAGGACAGAGCAGTTGCGTTCGCTTGGCACATGTGAAGTGAGTCTAGCTCATAGTGCCTGTGAACAAATCCTTGTTCCAGGTGTGTGTAACCTTCTGGATGATGCTTATGCTGATTAGATACAAACACCACCACAAACACAGGAATTGATTCAAAGCAGTATTTGCTGAGATAGGTGGTACTGTGGATAGCAGTGACGTGCTGTGATAGGATCTAGTGTATAGCATCTCCTCAATAAAAGCCCGTAACCTTCAAGTTGACTCTGACATGTCAATGCCATGCATATCAGAGTAGACTTGTGCTCCATATGGCTTTCAATGTCTGATTTTTTGGAAGTAGATCACCAGGTCTTTCTTTCTTCTCAGGCACCTCTGTGAACTTGATCCTCCAACTTTTTGTTTTGCAACAGAGCACGTTAACCATCTGCACTAAGTAAGGACAATGCGTTTATCAATAACCTCCCCTTTTGCCTCATTTATTCTTTTTGAAACCAGAGATTCAGGTAGTACAGATGGTAAGAACATTCCAGCAAAAGGGGCTGGAATGAATTGGTTTGGTAAGAAATTCTAGCAACAGCCTTATGGCAGATTATGGGCTAGGTCACCACCTTCAGAGATAACTGCAGGAACACACTGTATCTGCAAATGGGCAACCTGAATCCATGGACATGGCTGTGGAGCACTGTTGAAGACACAGAGTGAGGGGGTCCTAGACACAAACCTCCTTGCAGGGAGGAGGCCAGCCTGCAGAAGGTGCTCAGGAGCACCATGCACAGGGACCAGCCCAGGGCTGGTGCAGGAGGAGGACAGGTAGGGACTTCCTGCTGGGGTCTGTGGATAATAATAAAAAAAAAGTGGATAATGGTCTTGAAAAAAAATTTTCTCAAGGACTGTCCTTCACTTCCTGCTTTCTCACCATCACCTCACAGAACTCTAGAAACAAGGAAGCAGACTTTGTCCTCAGCTTGACAATCTATGAGTCAAACATTGAGCCATTTCCAACTCTTCCTTTGTTTGGGAAGAAAAAGCAGAGGACAATCTACTTCCTGCCCTCACAGGCCTTTCCCTGAACTGGAGAAATCCCTCCAGCCATTGTTGCTTCTGGTTTGTATGTTTATTCAGTGAAATATGTGTGTTCCATTAAAGCAATGGTTCAACATTCTATTCTTGCCAGACTTAGTCTCAGTGTCCTGGTAAGAGAGGCAAGAAGACACCCCTGTGGGCACAGGCCTCTCAGTCTGCTCAGGTGGTGAGACAGATGTAGTCAGGCCTAGATATGTGCTGTTCAAATAGAGGTCTGTAGTGAAAAATACACACCAGATTTCTAAAACTCAGTGTGAGGAAAATTTGTGGAATTTCTCATTTTTTAAGATTACATGCAAAGTAATAATTTTTTGATATAGTGGGTTAAATGAGATGTATTATTACCATTATTCTCATTTGTTTTTAATTGTTTTACTGTGGATACTGGAAGATTCCATATTACACATGTGACCCTCCTTGTGTTGTCAGTGAGTGGCACTGCAGTAGACAGTAGGGGCCACAAGTGGCACAGAGTGATGGGCCTCACCTGACATAAGAAGAAAAACAAAAACAAAACAAAAAGCCCTGCCATCACATAAATTTCAACTGAGCCAGAGTAGAGAGAGACCAGATGGAGAGGTTGGTCTAGATATTATGTTTATATTTCTTCAGCCAGCTTCTCAAATTGGATTTGATGTTTTAGAGATATAAGGTGGGGCTAGTCAACATGATAGAGGGAAGGACCAGGTTCCCTTATTGGTGACTCATTTGTGGGAGGTCAAGGAGAGACTAAAGCCACTGGCAGAATAATAAATGACTCTCAACTGGCCAAATATCCCCTATCATTCCTGGGCCTCAGACACCTGAAATCTGCCCTTTCCTCCCTTCTCTAGTCTCTCTGGTCCCTTGGCCTGACTGCGCAAAGTCTACAGACAGCTTCCCCAAGGGTGAACACCAGGGAGCAGTCAGTGTCTACTTGTGAGGTCATGCATTCCAAGGGTCGCACCCATAGTCTCTGCTACAAGGACCTCAACCAGTCCTGGGTGAGGTGCAGAACGACACCCCACAGATCCTGCTGTTGTCTGTAACTGCATAGAGTCCCCCAGTCGCAGGGCATAGTAATTACTCTCATGTTAAGGAGATCCAGGCAGTTTTTCTAATTGTAAAGCATTAATGTTCATTTATAATGCTTGATTGTTTTTGGTAGTTAATGATGTTGAGAAACTTTTCTCGTAGTGAAATAATCTTCTCCTTAGCAGAATGACCTGCAGGAAACAAATGTCTCTCCTCTCAGTGATCTTAGATGACAATAGAATTAAGCTAGAAATGAATGCAAATATAATTGAAAAACCCACCTGCATATTAAACCATAGCCTTTGAAATAATTCATTGGACCAAGGAGAATTCTGAATGAAAATAAGAGTGATGATGATAGCAAACACCAAAACTCATGGAATAAAGGTAATATAATGCTACAGGGAAATCTGTAGGTTTAAGGGAAAATATTAAAAATGAATAGAAAGACTGACAATCAATTACTTAAATTTCATTTTTAAGAACCTGGTGAATGAAAGTGAATTAAGCTTAAGAGAAGTAGGGAAAAGGAGTAACATATATATATAGAAATATAAATCAAAAATTTAGCAAACAATTGTATAAGAAACAAAGCAATCCAAGCCAAGTATTTGTTCTTTGTAAAGACTCGTAAAACTGATAAACCTCTAGGAAGACTGGTTTTTTAGAAAAAGCAGATGGATCAAAGGAGCACAATATATAGTCTCAGAAAAGGCTCACATAGCACTGCAGAAAGAGGGAAATGGTCATTTCAGTAAATGGTCTTTGTCAATGGATCTTATCCACGTGAGCAATAACAGAAACTACGGACTGCCTTTTCAATCCATGTAAAATGCTACCATAAAAACAGGCATTGCAGCTGGAATTTGAGCCCAGTGGGTTGAATATTAAACATACTCTGATCATTGGCTTCCAGACCTTTCATCAGTTTGTCTAATGTGCACTCATTTCTAAGATCATCGTGTAGACCAGGGTAATGCCAACAGCAATGATGAGTGAGGAATCTCAACTGTGTGAGAAAAGTGACAGCAGTGTAGTAAGGCCACAAACCCAGGCCTTCTAAAGGGGGTCAAAACCCACATGGACTGTGGGGACAGTGGCCAGCTGTGCTCACCATCCACATGACCAGCCCAATGCAGGTAAATCCCGTGGGCTCTCAGGCAAATAATTACAAAGGCAGTGGAGTGTAGCTGTTCATATATTGTGTGTTTTTGGACAGTTTGTACAATTTTTAGAGTGACACCAGGGTTGTTCCATTGCTATGGGATTTCACTTTGGAGTGGCCACAGCTTGTAAGTGGAGAGCACATTTGGGACGTGCTGGTGAAGCCACCCTTCACCCTGCACTCACTTACCACACTCCAGATGCCAGCCTGTGTCCCACTCTCCCTGGGCCAGGAGGGCTCCCCTGCTCTTTTCAAACTGTGACCAGAGAACCTGCCATGGAATCTGCCATGATTCCCTAGGGGCTGCACTGAGTGCTGAGGGAACCGACATGGGTGATGACCATGTGGTGGCTTGTCCTGATTCCAGGGTCTGGTCTCCCCCCACATCCGGAGTCTGTACTCTTCATCACACACAAAAGCTCCCTCCTCAGGAACAGGTCCTCCAGGGTCCTCACACTTTTCTGACTTCTGTCCACAACAAGGAGCACACGTGACATGATAACTCTGTACCTAGACACAGGACGGCAGATGTATATGAACACACACACACGCACAAGCATGCACCTACATGCACACAAAGGCACACATATACACTGACATAAAACACACAAGCTCACAAAGGCACACACAGGCACACACAGGCTCATGTACATGGGCCACTACCAGTCAGACACAATATAAACACACTTATGCACACAAACATACATGGGTACACACATATATGTGCACACAAAGACACAGATCATGCACATCAGCACATGCAGGCACAAACACACACATGCATTTGTGCATGCGTGCACACACACAGAGACAGATGCAGACACACAAGTACTTCTCATCCTCTCTGTATGATGCATGTGGAAATTTCTAGCACAAATGAGGTGACATTACACAGGCACCACCAAGACCCATCCTGAACCAAACCTCCATGGTGTGCATTAGCTATGCCAACACACAGGTCTGTGTGCAACTCAGTGGATGGTGCCACTGCTCTGCATTTACCCTTAAAGGGTGGTAATGATAGAACGTGTTGTATGGAATGAATGTTGTCATTAAAGGAGATTCGGTTGTAAAGTACCTACCACAATTAAGGGCATAATCAGCACCTCTTAATATTTGCTCTAGTAGTTGTGGATGATCGTTTGTGTGTTCGTTCTGTTTCCTTAACATTTTGAGCCATGACACACTCCGGTTGTGGAGAACAATTGACTCTTTTTTCTCTCAGTTATGAACCCCGCACTAGTCAAAGTCCTCCTGAGGACTGCGTGGCCCAGTTCTCCAGCACAGGGTGACCAACACATCTGGGATTTGCCCCCACATATATGGGGGCTTGGCCAGCCCAGGCAGTGATGCACACTGCACAGGTCAGGCTGCCTATGCACTCATGGGATGGGGTCCCTATCTCAGGACCAGGACCCAGCACTGGGACCCTCACTCAGACTCCCTGGATAGCCCTGAATGTGGTAGCCCTCACATCTTCTCCCCCCTCACGGCCTTACCTTGATGTCCCATTGTCCCTGCCAGGTGGCTGTGTGTCAGATGTGAGGTTGGCCCCTGAGGTTTACGACCAAGTCCATATCACCTTCCTGGGACCCAGCCCAGGGCATCCTGACCCATACCTGGTGGCTGATGCAACTGAGTGGTCTGCGGTGAGTGGGGATTTGGTCAGGGCCTGGGCAGGGAGTGGGACAGTGGAGTAGCTGGTTGGCTACTTGGTGCTGACCACCACGGGCACTTACCCACCCACCACTTACGCAGAGCTGCCGAGAGCAATGTTGTTTTCCACTTAGAAATGAGCAGCGTGAGAGCGCAGAACCTGGACATGTATTACTGTGCCAGACCAGAGAGGGGATGACAGTATGAGCCCTGCACAGACCTCCCCTATAGGGAGGGGGCCAGCCTGCAGAGGGAGCTCAGGATCCATTGAGCACAAGGGAGGCCCCAGGGGAGGCAAGAAGGGTGGGAAGGTTTTCTGATAGGATCAGGGGCTTCGTCTTAGGGCTCAACAGGAACTTCCCTTGACTGGGCTAATATTGAGGTCAAAAACTTGTTCTGTTGGTCCTGCCTACATGTGCCCCACCCCCACCTCTACCCGTCGATGAAGAGAAAGAGAAAAGCAAATCTAAAAAAAGTATGGCTTAAATATTCATACCAACTTTAGAAGACAAAAAGGGGAGTGGCTGGCAAAAAGCTACAATCTATTATCCAAATTATATGAGAATTCTCTGGTGTAATGACAAGGCAGAAGAGACTGGGGAAGTGCTCTATAAATGGATATTAGAAATTTCATATCTACTTGTAATAGAATACTAGTGTACCATAAATTGTTTTCTTTATTTTTGATTTTGAAATCCATTGTTAGGATTAACCTACCACCTTTCTCCATAATCAGAAGCCCCTCCCCCCCTTGTTTTTCTGGAAATTCTAAAAGCTGTTGTAATAAAATAAGGGCTTAAAAGAAATGATGATGTCGTAGACATCTATTTCCTGCAGGCCCTATTTCATTCTCACAACTTTACTGGGGTATAGCAGTGCCTATACAGGGTCACATCCAGAGGGAAACCATGGTTTCTTACCTCCAATCCTTGCTTATTCCTGGATTCCAGACAGAAATAGAAATCGCCCCAAGTATGTGGTTGTTTTGTTTCCTCTTTTCCTAACTACACTCCTTGTATTCCTCAGTGGGAGGGGCTCCGCACACACAGAATTCAAGGATGTGGCAGAGGACCTATGTCCTCAAACAGACTTTTAGAACCAACACCCCTCGATTTGCATCCTCAGCTTCCCTGGGTTGGGTGGTTGTGTCTTTTATTTATACTTCCCAGGCTGGGCCCAGACCTAAGTGTTGCAATATTTTCCCTCATGAATATGAAAAGAATGTGAGGTCTGGTAGGATAAATATGCATATGTCTGTGTCCCCAAAGTATCACTCAGCAACCGGGCCCCTCCCAACAGAAGCCCTGAGAACACAGCTCTGTCACCATGGACTGGAGCTGGAGAATCTTCTTCTTGGTGGCAGCAGCTACAGGTAAGGGGTCCCCTTTCTAAGGTATGAGGAGGGGGCTGTGACTACCCAAGTTGGATTTCATCCACCTCTGTTTGGTTTCAATAGGTGGCCACTCCCAGGTCCAGGTGGTGCAGTCTGGAGCTGAGGTGAGGAAGCCTGGGGCATCAGTGAAGATCTCCTGCGAGGCTTCTGGATAGCAGCTACATTATAAATTGGGTGCGGCAGAGCCCTGGACAAGGGCTTGAGTGGATGGGATGGATCAACCCCAGCAATGGTGGAACGAGATACGCACAGAAGTTCCAGGGTAGAGTCACCATGACCAGAGACACATCCACAAGCACAGCCTACATGGAGCTGAGAAGTCTGAGCCCTGAGGACATGGCTGTGTATTACTGTGTGAGAGACACGGTGTGATAACCACATCCTGAGGATAGCAGGAGTTGGGAGACTTTCAAATGTCCCCTTCTTATTTCTTTTTATTCCTTGTGGGAAGATAATGGATGGGCCAAGTTGGGAGCATTGGGCTACGTGGCAAAGCTGTGACTTTTGGCTTGTAGGGTTTCTCTCTCTCTGGCCCTCTGCTGTCCCCTCTTGTTGAAAAACCTTTGAAGCTGTGCAGTTTGGGGGTCCTTGATGGGGTCTGGAAAAGGAGACGAGGGTTGGCTGCTTTAGGTGGTGTCTCCTGACAGGAGGGAAGAGATGCTCTTGGATCAGCCTTCATCACCCAATAGATTACCCAAAAGCATTGTAATGTTACTTTTTCACAGGCCTGAGACATAGCTGAGTTTGTACACAGAACTTTACTGCAAAGATCCAACTTAATGAACTCACTAATGTTTTCATATTTTTTCCCTAGTATATTTTCTGCAACCAAGCTCACAAAGTCTGTTAATTATGCCTTTTATTTCAGAGCCTTACTTATTTGTTTTATTTTCTTCTTTTGCCTTACTGCTGGTAGGCAAAAACAGCAAGCATTTGGTCTTATTCTCCATCTTCAGAGCAAGCTTACATCACTTCACTTTTTATTATGGTGTTTGTTGTGTATTTTTAATATACTTTTTTCAGTTCTAAGCATAGGTGCAAATGATTTTTTTTAGCATGAATGAAATTTGAATTTTTTTCTATTTCTCCCTCTACTGAGAACATCATTTGTTTATCTTCTATTCTCTGTTCATGCAGTATATATATGAATAGATGTGCACGTGTGTACGTGAACATCATTGGGTGGGGGTAGTGATATAAGAGTTGATTAGTTGATGTATATATATATATATATTTATTTTCTTTTCACATTGTTGTTGTGTGCTTCCGAGCTGATTTTCCACTCATAACAACACTAGAAGGCAGAGTAAAATTGCCCCATAGGGTTTTGAAGGCTGTAATTTTTATGGGGGCAGGAGCAGATGGCCAGGACTTTTCTCTCCTGGTTGGTGACGGTTTGTATATTCTTCTGTTTTTTAGTTGAATGCTCTATTGTGGTTGTTAGATGCCATTGACTCGGCCCTGACTCACGGGGAACCCATGCACAACAGAATAAAATATTGTTCAGTCTTGCACCATCTCCATGACTGGTTGCAGATTGGATTGTAGGCCAATGGGCTGGCAGTGTGGTTGGGTGCCTGGAGGAACACAGATTGGAAAATCAGAAGCTCTCATATCTGGGTGCGAGAACTAAGGCAGAAGCTGACCAATTGGCCAGAAGATATTTGTCACTCATGCTGATGCTCTTGGTCGACGCCCCTACAAAGATGAATATCCATGGAACCAGAGAGCCGATCATGCTTGCACTCATGCCCTTTTTGTTTAGCCTGATAAGGATGATGTTCCACATGGGAAATCTCCCACTGGGCAGAAGTACCAGAGAGAGGAGACAAATGAGGAAGACATTCCAGACCAGGGATTAGAGGGTTTTCTATGGCTGATTTTCAGAAGGAGTTTGCCATCTCTTTCTTCCTAGTCTGTATTAGTCTGGAAGCTCTGCTGAAATCTGTTAAGTATCGTGACAACATGCAAGCTTCCACTGACAGATGGGTGGTGGCCGAGCACAAGGTGCATTAGCTGAGAATCAAATTTTGTCTCCAACACGAGCGTAGAGAATTCTATCATTGAACCATCAATGCCTCACTAGATATCTGTAAATTGCAATTATTAAAGTAGGTTGATACTGCTACTAGGTCGTCTGTATCTCTACATATTTTCTTCCTACTTGTTGCATCAATCACAGGGAGTAGAGTGTTGAAATATATAAGTGTAGTATAGATGTCTCTATTTCCTATTTCAGTTCCATTAGTCAGGGTTTTTATATCTTTTGGAGAATTCATCACCTTATCCTTATGGAAGGTACCTCTTTATCTCTGTAGTCTTCCTTTCTTTTATGTCCTCTTTGTCTGAAGTTAATACTGCTATTCTAACTTTCTCTTAGTCCATGTATTGCTGTTAAGTATTTATTCATCTTTTACCTTTAACCTTTCTATGTGTTTATATTTAAAGTGGCTTTCTCATAGATGGAATATATCTGGAACTTATTTTTTAAACTAATATGACAACCTAGGTTTTTAATTGTAACATTATTATTTATACCCTTGCATTAAAATCCACATTTGGCTAGTTATTGCTATTGGTTAGATTGTTTGCTCCTTTTTTCTTCTTTTTTCTGCTAACATTTTCTTTAATTAATCACTTCAATGGTAGCACATATAGCTTTTCTATTGACTTATTGTTCATTTCTTATTTTATTAAATTTTTGGTGGTTACCATAAACTTTATAATAAAAATTTTAAACAATAAAGTTATGTTTTAAACACTAAATTATGATTCTATTTCAAATAATAATACACCCTTCTACGTAGTATGGAGAGGAGCCCTGGTGGCGCAGTTGTTAAAAACACTTGTCTGTGAACAGAAAGGTCAGCGAATCAAACCCAATGGCCACATATTGGGAGCAAGATGTGGCAATCTGTTTTTGTTAAGATTTACAGCCTTGAAAACCTGATGGTGCAGTTCTACTCTATCCTACAGTGTCGCTATGAGTTGGAATTGACTTGATGGCAATGGGTTTGGTTTTTACACAGTGTAGTGTCCCAGGGTGGTATAAACTATTTGAGCATTTGGCTGATAAAGTTTAGCATTGCAATTGGGCATTCTTACTTATTGTGTGTCTGGATCTGACAACCTCTGGAAAAGAAATGAGAACATATGGGCAACATTCGTAGTGATGGAAGTACTGACTAAAGCCCAGCCTTCAAGTCTCAAGCCTGTGTCTCACACAATTGTTACAGTTTCTGCAGGAAGTAGGGTATGACAAAGAGCGGGAAACACTGTAGCCATGTTATGGGAAACTCAGGAGAGAGTTAGTTACCATTTGGTGGGGAGGGGCTTTATGTGGCACGGCTTGAGTGGTCTAATCCTTCCCTCAGTGAGTTCAAGACTCTGGCTGAGGCCGGTCTTTAAACACAAGTGTCTCCAGTTTGTGCCATTCACACCCCATTTAAAAATATTTTATCACACAGTGGCTTGTACTTAAACTGGTTTGTGGGTGGACTTTATAGATATTCTTGTGGTTAAACTTGAACAAGTCAGGTGGTCCTGCATTCCAGTCAATATCTGGAAACGATTACCTGGGTGAGCATGGCTTCAGCGGTCCTTGGCACACGGAGGAATGGGGACATGGCTCCTGCATCAATGGTGACATAAGGGTCACTCCATGCTCTGCAAACGTTACATTGGACTTGAAATATCCCCAAAACCCATAGGGGGGCTGGGAAATGAACTTTCGTGTCCACAGCAACCTGTAAGGACAAACTGGCTCTAAGGACAAGAACTCGTATAAATGAGCACTCTAGGCCCCCAGTCCATAAGTCCATGTTGGATCCAATCCCTTCTAGAAGGCCTGCATCTGGGAACTCCGTGTACTGTGGCCACTTTTTATAAACATTTGAGTTTCCCCACTCACCATTGCTGTTGGCATTGTGCCGGTCTACATGTTGATCTTGAAATGAGTGCAGGAAGACGAACTAATGATGGAATCAGAAACTAATGTATGTACAATGTAAGGTCTAGATGCCAATGACGGGAATGTGTTTAATACTCCATTCACAAAATTCAATTCCAATCGCCATGCTTGCTTTATAGCAGCATTTTACTCGGATTGAGAGAAATGCCTTCCCCTACGTGATGGAGGTGTGTGAGCAGGGTCTGCAACAAACTGGTCCTTGCGCTTCTAATTACTCTTTCCCTGTAGGTCATCCATGAGGTACGGTTGGTGACAATGAGGAAGAGAAAGTGAGGGAGCCTGAGAAGTGGACAGGACCCCACAGAGTTATGTGTGACCTCAGATCCATGTAGTAGATCATGCCCTGGAAAAACTTACACCAAGGTAATAGCTTGACTGCGTCTTTAAAGGTGGGGGAACCTGAGGTTTGCAGATTTTGCATAAAGCATCAAGGTGCCTCATGGCAGTTAGGATGGACTTGACCATTGTATCACGTGATATCTGGCCCCAAATCAACACAATCAAGTGCCCGCACATAGAAGGAATTACAGTTCAAGAAGTGTCACTAGAGCCTCTACCATGTGTCATACAAATGCCCAAAGAGCAAGGAATGCCCCAGTGGAGCACAGTCTCTGGATGTCTCCAGAGCTCCCAAAGCCCCCTAGACACCTCTGAGGTCATGGTGTATAGAGATGGTGCCAAGTGAAGGGACTCTAAGCAGACAGAACCTCCCTGCAAGGAGGCAGCTGGACTGAAGTGGGCACTTAGGACCCACTAATCTCAGGGGACCAGCCCAGGGCAGGTGCAGAGGAAGGCTAGGGAGGCTTTTCTTCTATGCATCTGGGTTTTCCTTTTTTCAAAAAATGATATAAAATAAGAATTTGACAAGGGCTGCTGGTGTTTCTATATCCTATTCTCTCAGGAGTATTCACCTAAAAAATAAAGCAATGAGCACCAAGTTTCAGAAGTAACAGGATCTGGAGGACAGGCTGTTTCAATTAGTTCAGTGGGTCCAGAATGATGAGAGAGACACTGATCACAGGAATAAGACATTTGGATGTTAAACCCAGATCACGGCACCTGGACTGAGTGTGTGAGGGTTTGGGTCAAATGTGGTGGCAGGTATACACATCCAAGTTTATCTCAAATCCACTAGTAAAGATGAGGAATGATGGGGGTGAACTGAATATACATAAATACAGTACAAAATTGTGTTATGTGGAGTTTAGGAGTAAGACCTAATCTTGCTGAGAACACAGATTCCTGGAAAATATTTTGAAACAGCTGAGTTAACAAGAACCTCATATTATTCCTATTATCGGTGATATCAGAAGCATGGCACAGAATGACTCATTACAGGACTGAGCTGAGAACCAAGAGTCTTTTTTATTGAACAGCCTGAGGCTCAGAACACCCAGGCAGGGGCTTGTGGGAGTTTGTCCCAGTTGAGGAGCAGATTTCTCAGCTGCCCATGGGTATTGCAGAACACTCCCGTGTGATGAGAACAGCGCTTCGCTCAGAGTTGCTCATGTGCTGTGGATGGTCCCTGAGGAGACCAGGATGAAGTCATCACAGCCCCGTTGTGTTTCAGAAAAGGTTCAGGTGGTCTCTGAACCACTCAAAGGTGGAGTCACAAGAAAGAGCATGCCCCCTGCGTATTGTTTCCGTCAGGTAGTAAGAGCTCTATCTTCACAGGGTTTATTACAATGCAGGGGACACATATATCACCGAGGATTAGGACTTGTACCCTCAATGTCCCATTGTTACATGGTCCTTGTGTCTTTTATCTTCTCTTTCTTAGGCAGGGCTAGGAGTGGAACAATGAAATATTCTGTCTCATTAATATGCAAATAATGTGAAGTCTGTTAAGGTAAATATCTATATTTCTGACTATTTTACTGTCCAGGATGTCTTTGTGTTTGCAGGTGTCCAGTGTGAGGTACAGCTGGTGGAGTCTGGGGGAGAGGTGAGGCAGCCTGGGGGGATCCTTGAGACTCTCTTGAGCAGCCTCTGGATTTACCTTCAGTATTTTAGCTACTAGATGAGCTGGATTTGACAGGCACCAGGGAAGGAGCTGGATTGGGTTGGACAAATTAGCCCTACTGGTGGTAGTAAGTACTACGCAGATTCTACGAAGGGCCAGTTCACCATCTCCAGAGACAACGGCAAAAACACACTGTATCTGCAAATGGACAGCTGAAAAGTCGAGGACATGACCCTGTATTACTGTGCAACTCACACAGTGAGGGGGATTCAGTGTGAGCTCAGACACAAACCTCTCTTGAGGGAGGGGACTGGGGGTCAGGGGGCGCTCATGACCAGGGAAACACAGGACTCAGAACCAGGGGTAGGTGCAGAAGAGTTTAAGGGCTGGTTTCCTGTTGTTGTCTGGGGATTGTTCTGCATCTTAGAGTTTTCCCCAGGGAATCTTTCTATTTTTATGATTCTGTGCCTGTCCTTGATATGTGTTAATTCAAAAGTTGTATTATAATAGGAAAAACATTCTCACATGCAGAAAATGCAGTCTTTCTCTTACAGAGGGGGAAGGACTGTGCCAGCGTCCCCAGGATCGGAGTTCCGATGAAGCTCAGGGGAACCTGAGGAATCTTTTCCAGTCAGACTCAGGGCAGATGGAGACCCTGGATGGCACCAAAATTTAAGCGTTTGCCTGCTAGCTGATAGGTTGGCGATTTGTACCTATCCAGTAAGGCCTTTGGAGATAGGCATTATGATTTCCTTCTGAAAGGTCAGAGTCAGGGCAGAGACCTCAGTGGGATTCCCCAGTTAGGACCCTCTTAGGTGTTCAGGTTAGAGCCCAGAGGGTGGCTAGGTCAGTGTCAGTAACATATAATAGCTGTATGAGTCACACATTCCTCCTGCCCACAGGGATGTGTGCACCTCAGAGTCAACATGGTCTGGACTCTTTTTTGTCCTAGTCTCTTTTCTTTCTCTCTAGCTCAGCAAGGTCACCTAATTCTTGGTTGTGGTGTAGTTTATATTTGCTAATGTGGTGGTGTAGTGGTTAAGTGCTATGGCTGCTAACCAAAGGGTCGGCAGTTCGAATCTGCCAGGCGCTCCTTGGAAACTCTACGGGGCAGTTCTACTCTGTCCTATAGGGTCGCTATGAGTCGGAATCGACTCGAAGGCACAGGGTTTAATGCAAGCATGTTTATGTTCTCAATAACATTGTTAAAGTTGTGTGTTAGTCTGCGTCCTCCAAGATGCAAACACCAGGATGGGATTAAGTGTGTGGATTTTACTGGGGGAAGTATCTGTGTTAGAGAAAATGTGAAGGAGCCTGGGCACACTGGGGGAGCCATCAGCCCATTCTGCAAGTCTGACCCTGAGGGAAAGAGAGAGAAGGAGAGTTGGGTGGAACTTTCCTAAACGTCTCTGCAGTCCAAGAAACGTACAGGGAGGTCAACAGGTGTCCTTGATCCAAAGTCACCCTTCAGAGAAACAGCCTGTCTCTCGGAAATGGACATGACTTAGCATCTCTGCTGCTGCTCGACCTTGGGTGGGGGTAGCCCTGAGGAGTTAGGCTTCTGCACAAAACAGGTGATGGATTTCAGAGCACAGCGTTCTCCCTTGGTCCATTTCCCTTCCTGTAACTGAGGAAAGGGAGGGGCATTCTCAGGGCTGATGCGGTCTTCACCTTTTTGTATGAGAAAACGTTCTTATTGGATTCTCTTGGCGAGAAGCATAGATGTTTAGGATGTGTTTGTTTTCTGGAGTGCATTGACGGGGATGTTTCCTCAACTAGTGACAGTCTCATGTGTAATAATATCAAATCTTGCTTCTCACCAACACCCTGTTCCTCTTCTCTGGGAAATTCCATTATGTGCCCTGAAGACTGTCTCACTCTACCTTCCTAGTGTTTTTTCTTTTTTTTTCCCCCCCTGTTTTATTTTATTGTGTTTTTGACGCTAGTTTACACATCCAATTAAGTTTCCATTTGACAATTTCTGGCCAAACTGTTCAGTGACATTAGTTACAGTTTTCAAAATTTGTCAACATTCTCTTTGTGTTCTGGTTGTTCCATTTGCAGTACTCTAGTTTCTCTTCCCTCCCTCCCCATTTCTCTTCTCATGTTTGCTTTAGAGTGATTGTTGACCTATTGGTTTCATATAAATGGTTTTTTAATAAAGTCCTGTACTCATGAGCACTATATTTTGTGTGTCAATCTGTTATTTTGCTAAAAGGTGATATCAAGGAAAGTTTCAGTTCAAGGTTTAAAGAGTATCTCAGGAGGATAATCTCAGGGAGTCCCCCAGTCACAACTGATTCAATTAGTTTGGGTTTTTTTTTTTTTTAAGAATTTGAATACTATTCTGTATTTTTTCTCCCATTTTTTCCAGGTCTATCGAATGTGGCCAGTATCAGAACGGTCAGTGTTTGTACCTCGGCACTATCTAGTTCTCATCCTGTCTCAGTAGATGAGGCTGTTACTTGTGCAGAGTGTTAATCCTGGAGACTAGTTTCTTCTGAGACTTTACTTTCCTACCTTCTCTTTTGCTCCCAAGAAATAGTTGTATCTTAGACGGCTGCTTGCAAGCTTTTTAGACCCCAGATGTTACTCACCTCGCTAGGATGCAGAACATGAACTTTGTGGTTCCAATTGACTGAGTTGTCCCATGAGACTAAGGACCTAAGCCTTCAAATGCAGAAAACCAATCTTGCAAAGTGTTTGGTTATGCATGAGAAGTATCTGTATTTGTGTCCTCTACAAATATATATGCATGCACACATGTATGTATAAGGACATATACATATAGATACTTCTATCTATGCACACATGTATACTCATCTGCACCTACCTGCAATATATGTATATATGCATTCATACACTCATTTTTTGTTATTGTTGTTGTTGTTGCTCACCCTCAGCATGTATTTGGTAACCAGCAACAAACCTTAGTCTCTGTGAGTTCTATTTCTAACTGTTTAAGATAATGCCAGATTTCCAACGTGGTTGTACCATTTTACAATCCCACCAGCAATGTATAAGAGTTCCAATCTCTCCGCAGCCTCTCAAACATTTATTATTTTGTGTTTTTTGGATTAATGCCAGCCTTGTTGGTGTGAGATGGAATCTCATTGTAGTTTTAATTTGCATTTCTCTAATGACTAATGATCGGGAGCATTTTCTCATGTATCTGTTGGCTGCCTGAATATCTTCTTTAGTGAAATGTGTGTTCATATCCTTTGCCCACTTCTTGATTGGGTTGTTTGTCTTTTTGTGGTTGAATTTGGACAGAATCATGTAGATTTTAGAGATCAGGCGCTGGTCTGAGATGTCATAGCTGAAAATTCTTTCCCAGTCTGTAGGTGGTCTTTTTACTCTTTTGGTGAAGTCTTTAGATGAGCACAGGTGTTTGATTTTTAGGAGCTCCCAGTTATTGGGTTTCTCTTCATCATTTTTGGTAATGTTTTGTATTCTGTTTATGCCCTGTATTAGGGCTCCTAGGGTTGATCCTATTTTTTCTTCCATGATCTTTATCGTTTTAGTCTTTATGTTTAGGTCTTTGATCCACTTGGAGTTAGTTTTTGTGCATGGTGTGAGGTATGGGTCCTGTTTCATTCTTTTGCAAATGGATATCCAGGTATGCCAGCACCATTTGTTAAAAAGACTATTATTTCCCCAATTGACTGACACTGGTCCTTTGTCAAATATCAGCTGCTCATACGTGGATGGATTTATATCTGGGTTCTCAATTCTGTTCCATTGGTCTATGTGCCTGTTGTTGTACCAGTACCAGGCTGTTTTGACTACTGTAGCTATATAATAGGTTCTGAAATCAGGTAGGGTGAGGCCTCCCACTTTCTTCTTCTTTTTCAGTAATGTTTTGCTTATCCGGGGGTTCTTTCCCTTCCATATGAAATTAGTGATTTGTTTCTCTATCCCCTTAAAGTATGACATTGGTATTTGGATTGGAAGTGCGTTATATGTATAAATGGCTTTTGGTAGAATAGACATTTTTACTATGTTTAGTCTTCCTATCCATGAGCAAGGTATGTTTTTCCACTTAAGTATGTCCTTTTGAATTTCTTGTAGCAGAGTTTTATAGTTTTCTTTGTATAGGTCTTTTACATCCTTGGTAAGATTTATTCCTAAGTATTTTATCTTCTTGGGGGCTACTGTGAATGGTATTGATTTGGTTATTTCCTCTTCAGTGTTCTTTTTGTTGATGCAGAGGAATCCAAGTGATTTTTGTATGTTTATTTTATAACCTGAGACTCTGCCAAACTCTTCTATTAGTTTCAGTAGTTTTCTGGAGAATTCCTTAGGGTTTTCCATGTATACGATCATGTCATCTGCAAATAGTGATAGCTTTACTTCCTCCTTACCAATCTGGATACCCTTTATTTCTTTGTCTAGCCTAATTGCCCTGGCTAGGACTTCAAGTACGATGCTGAGTAAGAGCAGTGATAAAGGGCATCCTTGTCTGGTTCCCGTTCTCAAGGGAAATGCTTTCAGGTTCTCTCCATTTAGAGTGATATTAGCTGTTGGCTTTGCATAGACGCCCTTTATTATGTTGAGGAATTTTCCTTCAATTCCTATTTTGGTAAGAGTTTTTATCATAAATGGGTGTTGAACTTTGTCAAATGCCTTTTCTGCATCAATTGATAAGATCATGTGGTTTTTATCTTTTGTTTTATTTATGTGATGGATTACATTAATGGTTTTTCTGATATTAAACCAGCCTTGCATACCTGGTATAAATCCCACTTGATCAAGGTGAATTATTTTTTTGATGTGTTGTTGTATTCTATTGGCTAGAATTTTGTTGAGGATTTTTGCATCTATGTTCATGAGGGATATAGGTCTAAAATTTTCTTTTTTTGTAATGTCTTTACCTGGTTTTGGTATCAGGGAGATGGTAGCTTCATAGAATGAGTTGGGTAGTATTCCGTCTTTTTCTATGCTTTGAAATACCTTCAATAGTAATGGTGTTAAGTCTTCTCTAAAGGTTTGGTAGAACTCTGCAGTGAAGCCGTCTGGGCCAGGACTTTTTTTTTTGTTGGAAGTTTTTTGATTACCGTTTCAATCTCTTTTTTTGTTATGGGTCTATTTAGTTGTTCTACTTCTGAATGTGTTAGTTTAGGTAGGTAGCATTGTTCCAAGAATTTATCCATTTCTTCTAGGTTTTCAAATTTGTTAGAGTACAATTTTTCGTAGTAATCTGAAATGATTCTTTTAATTTCTTTTGGTTCTGTTGTGATGTGGTCCTTCTCGTTTCTTATTCGGGTTATTTGTTTCCTTTCCTGTATTTCTTTAGTCAGTCTAGCCAATGGTTTATCAATTTTGTTAATTTTTTCAAAGAACCAGCTTTTGGCTTTGTTAATTCTTTCAATTGTTTTTCTGTTCTCTAATTCATTTAGTTCAGCTCTAATTTTTATTATTTGTTTTCTTCTGGTGCCTGATGGGTTCTTTTGTTGCTCACTTTCTATTTGTTCAAGTTGTCAGGACAGTTCTCTGATTTGGGCTCTTTCTTCTTTTTGTATGTGTGCATTTATCAATATAAATTGGCCTCTGAGCACTGCTTTTGTTGTGTCCCAGAGGTTTTGATAGGAAGTATTTTCATTCTCGTTGCTTTCTAAGAATTTCCTTATTCCCTCCTTGATGTCTTCTATAACCCAGTCTTTTTTCAGGAGGGTATTGTTCATTTTCCAAGTATTTGATTTCTTTTCCCTAGTTTTTCTGTTATTGATTTCTAGCTTCATTGCCTTGTTGTCTGAGAAGATGCTTTGTAATATTTCTATGTTTTGGATTCTGCAAAGATTTGTTTTATGACCTAATATGTGGTCTATTCTAGAGAATGTTCCATGTGCACTAGAAAAAAAAGTATATTTTGCAGCAATTGGGTGGAGAGTTCTGTATAAGTCAATGAGGTCAAGTTGGTTGATTGTTGTAAGTAGGTCTTCCGTGTCTCTATTGAGCTTCTTACTGGATGTCCTGTCCTTCTCCGAAAGTGGTGTGTTGAAGTCTCCTACTGTAAATGTGGAGGTGTCTATCTCACTTTTCAATTCTGTTAAAATTTGATTTATGTATCTTGCAGCCCTGTCTTTAGGTGCGTAAATATTTAATATGGTTATGTCTTCCTGATCAATTGTCCCTTTTATCATTATATAGTGTCCTTCTTTATCCTTTGTGGCGGATTTAAGTCTAATGTCTATTTGTCAGACATTAATATTGCTACTCCTCTTCTTTTTTGCTTATTGTTTGCTTGATATATTTTTTCCATCCTTTGAGTTTTAGTTTGTTTGTGTCTCTAAGTCTAAGGTGTGTCTCTTGTAGGCAGCGTATAGATGGATCGTGTTTCTTTATCCAGTCCGTGACTCTCTGTCTCTTTATTGGTGCATTTAGTGCATTTACATTCAGCGTAATTATAGATAAGTAAGTTTTTAGTGCTGTCATTTTGATGCCTTTTCATGTGAGTTGTTGGCCATTTCATTTTTCCACATGCTTTTTTGTGCTGAGACGTTTTTCTTAGTAGCTTGTGAGATCCTCATTTTCATAATGTTTAACTTTGTGTTTATTGAGTCGTTACGTTTTTCTTGGCTTTTTTCTTGAGTTATGGAATTGATATTCCTTTTTGTGGTAACCTTATTATTTACCCCTATTTTTCTACGTAAAAACCTAACTTGTATGCTTTTATATCGC
This sequence comes from Loxodonta africana, assembly GCF_030014295.1. Classification (NCBI taxonomy): domain Eukaryota; kingdom Metazoa; phylum Chordata; class Mammalia; order Proboscidea; family Elephantidae; genus Loxodonta; species Loxodonta africana. Next base: position 24,019,099 of record NC_087362.1, read on the forward strand.
CTTGTATCACTCTCCATCTGGCAGTTCAATGCCTCCTATATTTAGTCCCTCTTTTTGATTATTGTGATCGTTTATCTATTGATTTCCATGATTTCCTGTTATGTGTATTATTTTGTTTATTTATTTATTTTTTAGAATTAGTCTTAATTTGTTTGTTTTTGTGCTTTCCCTATTTGAGTTGCGTCGATATCAGGACGTTCTGTTTTGTGACCTTGTATTGTGCTGGTACCTGATATTATTGGTCATCAGGCCAAACAATCTCCTTTAGCATTTCTTGCAGTCTTGGTTTAGTTTTTGCAAATTCTCTAAACTTGTGTTTATGTGTAAATATCTTAATTTCGCCTTCATATTTCAGAGAGAGTTTTGCTGGATATATGATCCTTGGTTGGCAGTTTTTCTCCTTCAGTGCTCTGTATACGTCGTCCCATTCCCTTCTTGCCTGCATGGTTTCTGCTGAGTAATCTGAACTTATTCTTATTGATTCTCCCTTGAAGGAAACCTTTCTTTTCTCTCTGGCTGCTTTTAAAATATTCTGTTTGTCTTTGGTTTTGGCAAGTTTGATGATAATATGTCTTGGTGTTTTTCTTTTTGGATCAGTCTTAAATGGGGTTCGATGAGCATCTTGGATAGATATCCTTTCGTCTTTCATGATGTCAGGGAAGTTTTGTGTCAGGAGTTCTTCAACTATTTTCTCTGTGTTTTCTGTCCCCCCTCCCTGTTCTGGGACTCCAATCACTCGCAAGTTATCCTTCTTGATAGAGTCCCACATGATTCTTAGGGTTTCTTCATTTTTTTTAATTCTTTTATGTGATTTTTTTTCAGCTATGTTGGTGTTGTTTCCCTGGTCCTCCAGAAGTCCCAGTCTACATTCTAATTGCTTGAGTCTGCTCCTCTGACTTTCTATTGTGTTGTCAAATTCTGTAATTTTATTGTTAATCTTTTGGATTTCTGAATGCTGTCTCTCTATGGATTCTTGCAACTTATTAATTTTTCCACTATGTTCTTGAATAATCTTTTTGAGTTCTTCAACAGTTTTATCAGTGTGTTCCTTGGTTTTTTCTGCATTTATCCTAATTTCATTTGTGATATCTTTAAGCATTCTGTAAATTAGTTTTTTATATTCTGTATCTGATAATTCCAGGATTGTATCTTCATTTGGGAAAGATTTTGATTCTTTTGTTTGGGGGGTTGGAGAAGCTGTCATGGTCTGTTTCTTTATGTGGTTTGATATGGACTGCTGTCTCCGAGCCATCACTGGGAAACTAGATTTTCCAGGTAATCAGCTAAAAAAAAAAAATGCAGTCAGATCCCTATCTGAATTCTCCCTCTGGCTCCGGGTATTTGGATGTTAATGGAGCCGCCTGGGGAGGGTGGGGGAGGGATCAGAGAGCTAGGAGTGTAGCACCACCGAATATAGAGCTGAACACCGCGTTCACGCTCCGCAACCGTCCGCCAAAATCCGGGCGGGACGGGTCCCCAGCTGGGATGCTGCTTTCCCTGCTCTGAGACCAGTCACTTCCTCCCGAGGACTTCTCCCTCCAGTGCGCTGCTGGCACGAACTGGGTGGGCGTTTCCTGCATGAACGGGTGGGCCAGCCACCAGGGTCTATTCAGGCGAATGTAATTGGACCCCGCGGTCACGCCCCGCCCGCGCGCACCCAAATCCCAGCGGGACGACTCCTGGCTGGGACGCTGCTTTCCCCGCTCAGGGACCAGTCACTTCCTCCCGGGGACTTCTCCTTCCGGTGTGCCACACCTCTCACGCGAACTGGGTGGGCGTCACCCGCACGACCAGGTGGGCCCGCCCCCTGGGTCAATTCAGGGTAATAAAATTGGACCCCGCGCTCACGCCCTGCCGGCGCGAATGCCCAAATCCCAGTGGGACGGTACCCCAGGTGGGACGCTGGTTTCCCCGCTCCGAGACCAGTCACTTCCTCCTGGGGATTTCTCCCTCCGGTGCGCCACGCCACACGCGCGGACTGGGTGTGCGTCTCCCCGCCCGAACATGTGGGCCCCGCCCCGGGGTCACTTTAGTGAAATATAGCTGACCCCCCCCCCCGCTCGCGCCCCGCCCGGTTCCCGCCAAACTCCCGGAGGGATGGCTCCCCAGCTGGGATGCTGTTCTCCCCACTCCCAGATCAGTCACTGCCTCCCGGGTGCTTCTCCCTCCGGCTGCGCCGCTACGCCGCCCGCGCCAACCAGCTAGACTTCCTCCCGGGATGGGTTGGGGGGGGAAGGGCTGGGCCCCCCTTCTGTGCTGTCTGCCCCCCTGGGCTCTGCCCCAGATAGGGCTCCGAAGGTCACCTGCCTGGTACGCTGGCTTCTAGTTCTGAAAACGGTCGCTGTCTGCCTGTGTTTGTTCGTTTTCCGTCTCTAAGTCTGTACTTGTTGTTCAGAGTTCATAGATTGTTATGTATGTGATCAATTCCCTTGTTTTCCCGAGTCTTTGTTGCAAGAGAGATCCGCGGTAGCGTCCACCTAGTCCGCCATCTTGGCCCCGCCCTCTCCTCATCAATGTTTGATCACGTCCCCTCTCCCCATCCTGATGTCAGGAGAGATGAGGTGGGTCCTCTGTCTGATGAAATATTAATCGAGCTCAGGGTGGGTGAATGTCACTCCTTCATCTCTGGCCGTGGCCAGGCACAGTCCATAGACAGATGTTGTGTGAGCACTGCCTGCTACACCTGGTGACTCCATGAGTGTCTCCCTTTGTACTCCATTCTTTGACTCTTGTGAGCAAAAGAGAGAATGTAAATAAGGCTAGAAACACTAACCAAACTACCGTTTTCCTATAGATACCATATGCTGGTAGTGTCTGAGGAACTACTAAGTCCCAGTCCCAGCTTTAGAGAGTATTTCCATTGAAAAAAGATGTTGGGCAGCTGCAGTGAGATGAAAAACTAGCTGTAATCCGACCTTTACTCAAAAGCTGTGAGCTTTTTTTTTTTCCTCAGTATCCAAATGAAGTTTTTCCTTTGCAGAAGAGTTCAATGTGAGGTTTTTGTTGTATATGAATCAGCTACAATTTCTCAGACAGAAAAGTGAAGATATGTGAAAGTGCATGTGTGCGGTCTTTGCATGTGTGTTTGGATATGTTGTGGGAATTCCAGGGTTCATGGGATATGACACCTTTGCTTGGCATCCACCATACCTCAACCTTAGAAAATAGCACCTCGGTTTTATTTCAGAAGATCACCCTTTTCCATTCAGTAACATCTACCAGGGCTGTATAATAAGCCTTTTTTTCCCCCTATTGTTGATTGGGCATGTAACCAAATTTAGGCCAAACTTAACCTTCCCTAGCCTCTGAATCATTAATTGAATCAAATACATGTGAAAGTCGATTAGAGCTAAGTTTTTCTAAGGGAAGGTCTGAAAAAATCCAGGGATGTTGCCTATGACCCAGCACCCCATTTTCTGTGTGTCCATGGGCCTTCTCCTTATTTCCCTGATTCTGAGAGGACTGCGTATGTTCAATAAACCAATCACAGCCCCTTAGTCATGGTTTTCCATTGCTGGCACCCAAAACCCTCAGTAGTAGAGCCAATGTGTAAAGCAATGTTCTTTAAATAATTGTAAAACTATGGCCTCACGGTAGTCGTATAAGGTAGGCAATTGTCCTAATTGACAGGAGCTGTTCAAAGTAATTACCTTTCACAACATCATACAGATCAGAAAGGTCAGAATGCCTATAGAGTATTGTGTCATCCTAGCAATGTGCAACTTGTGCACATTATGTAACAATGAGGACCACATGGCCTGAGAGGTCCCTAGGCCCCTACAAGCACAGGGATGAATTCCAGTGCAGATGTGGAGAGGGGTTGGGAGAAAACTTTCTGTCAGCAAACCGTTTCCCTGAGAGCCATCCCCACCAGCTGCCCAACACATCTACTCGGTCATGGGATGAGAAGGGGGAAGGCAAACAGGGAGTCATGTGTCCCTCACGAGGTCTCGTTGGGCACAAGCACAAGATGGGTTATACATTGACTATTTCTACAGAAATGCAGGCTTGAGTGCAGGCGCACTGAGTGCCCTCACAAGGGGAGGTACAGGTTGGTACTGGATTGTTCACCCAGTAAAATTAAGTGATCTCTGTATTGACACTGTCAATTTAAGAAGTTCCTCCTTCTCTCTTCTTATCACAGGGAGCCTAAAAGAGCATTTGGAAATAACTTTCACTCTCCCAAAAGCAGACTTCTGTTTGCTTCTCAAAGGCAGGAATACCACCTATCTTTTTCTATGTCTAGTCACACTCGTCTAGCCTAGGAGTCACAAGGACTAGTGTCCCTGAGCTAGCATTTAGGGAGAGGACATTGATTTAACCAGAGCCTCCCAGCCTTCATAGGAACTTACACTTCTAAGAACTTCATTACCTGAAATCCTGCATCTACAATACACAGGGTTCCCCTCAGTGAGAACAAGGCATGAAAGCCCACATCAAAGGCTCACTGCTCCTCAGTCACAGCCTCCGTCCCTTACTGCATCCTGAGACCTGGGTCCACTTAAGTCTCACCATCTCCTGGTTTGAAAAGTTGATGCCTAAGCCCGCATCAGTGTCTCCTGTGTTCCACCATGGACACGCTTTGTTCCACTCCCTTCCTGTGAGTAGTCTGTTCCGGAATTCCACAGGGATGAAAAAAACTCCCATTTTCATCTTGAATCTACTTTACCTTCTTCTTGTATTTACTCCACAGGGATCCTTTCCCAGGCCACCCAGAAGGAGTCTGTTCCTGGACTGATGAAACCCAGCCAGACCTTATCACTGTCTGCACCTTCTCTGGGTTCTCACTGACTGCTGTCGACAGGATCAGGTATTACTGTATGAGAGACGTAGTGAGGGAAAGGCAGTGAGAGCTGAGACACAAACCTCCCTGCAGGGAGAGGGCTGGGCTGTAGGGGGTGCTCAGGACCCGTGAATCACAGGACCCATCTGGTGAGAAGATGCAGAGGAGCCTAAGGAAGGAATTCTTAAATTAGCCAGATACGTCCTCTTTCTGACAAGAAAGTACTTTTCCCATGGTCCTCCCCATTCTTGTAATTGTGAATGTGTTTGTGTGTAAGTGCTTGCACATTTTAATTTTCATATGTGTGTGTGTTAATGTGCATGCACAATTATCTTGGTTAGTGTGTTATTCTGTTTGTAATAGCACGTGTGTTAATGTCTGTGTTTCATTTGATTGTTATAACACCAGGGCATTTTAGTGTGTGTTTTTCTCTGCGTGTTTATGTATATGCATGTTTCTGTATTAGCATGAGTGTGTATCGAGTGTATGTTGTTAGTGTATGTATGCTAATGTGTTTGCATTAGTGTATATGATAGTGTGTGTGTTAGTGTGTATGAGTGTGTGTTAGTATGCATGTGTATGTCATTGTGTGTGTTAGTGAGAAAATGTTATTATGCGATTCTCTGTGTTAGTGTGTGCTTGCCTTAGCATGTACGTTACTGTGTGCATGTAATATGCATGCATTAGTGTGTGTATATGTGTACTTGTTTTCATGAGTGTGCTTTATCCCATTTCTCTAGCATGTCTTTAAGAACAGAATGTCCTTAATATTTCTTCATAATTTCACAATTTTCAAAAAAGGTTAAAAATATCAAATGCTGGAACATTTACCTAACGGATCTGAGTTCAAGCTTTAGGTCATTTCCTTACATGTTTCTTTAATGCCTTCACTGGTGATTAAGTCTTGCTGAAATGTATGTGTAAAATTCAATTAAATTGAGCTCTGTTTACCCATCTCTGTGCACTACACAGGTCAACACACAGAGCACCTCACCAGTGTTTGACCACTCCCTGTGATGACTCCAGGAGAGACCAGGTGAGTCCTCTGTGTGATGATAATATGATAACAGTAGAGCTCAGGGTCGGGGTGGGTGGCCCTCAGCCCATCGTCTCTGGTAACGGCTGGAGACAAACCATATGTGGATAATGTGTATGGACACCACCTGCTGTACCTGGTGACCCTGTGATTCTCTCCCTCCGTGCTCCATTGTTTGGCTCTTGTGAGGAAAAGAGAGAATGTAAACAAGGCTAGAAACACTAAGTAGATCAGCATTTTGTTACAGATGCAGAATGCTGGTGGTGTTCGAGGTGCTGTTGAGTCCCAGCGTCACAGAATATTGCCATGCCATCCATGAAAACTAACTGTAACTTGGTCATCACTCCAAAGTGTGGACTTCTATGTTGACTAAGTAAAAGAAGTTTTCATTTTGCAGAATAGTTGAATGTGATAGTTTAGCAGTGTATTAGTCAGCTACGTTTTCTCAGACAGAGTATTATTAAAAGATGGAAATATGAGAAAGTATGTTTGGGTCTTTGCATATGTGTGTGTTTATGTACCTATCTGTGTGCACCTGCACATACCGTAGGAAGGGCAGCTTGCATGGGAAATGACAACTTTGCTTGGCATACATCATCCCTCCAACTTTAGATAAGACCACCTTCTTTTTGTGTGTGTGTGTGTGTGAAAGATAACCTATTCCATGCAGTGACATCTAGTAGGAAATATAATAAGCACAGTATTCCCTGTAATAAAATTGAGCCTCTAACCAAATTTAGGCCACACTTAACCTTCCCATGATTCCAAATCATCAATTTCACCAAGGATGTGAGTGGCAGTTGGAGCTGAGTGTTTCTAGGAACAGTGATGAAGAAGTCAAGGATGTTGCCTAAATCCAGAACCCCTTTTTCTTTGGGTCCATGGGTCTCCTCCCAGCTTCTTTCTTACTATTAGAGGACTGTGCATGGTCAATAAACTAATCAATACCTCTAATTCATGGTTTTCTGCTGCTGACAGTCAAAACCTTCAGCAGTTGAGCCAATGTGTAAACCACAGGTCTTTAAATTATTCCATAATTGAGGACTCACAATAACACTTTAAGATAGGCAATGATCTTATTTTATAGACTATGTTCAAAATGATTAAGTCCCACAAAATCATAGAGCACAGAGTGGTAAGCATGGATGTGCCTATAGAGAACTGAGTGGTTCTTCAAAATGTCCAAACAATGCACACTATATTTTGTAGCAGTGAGAAAAATATGGGCTTGAGGAACTCTCCTGGCTGCTGCAAGCACAGGAACCAATTCTAGCGTAGGTGCAGAGAGTAGCTGGGTAGAAGTTTCTGCCAGGAAACTGTTTCCCTGAGAGCCCTCCACTCTAGCTGCTCAATATATCCACTCAATCATGGGGTAAGAAGGAGGAAGGGCTCATTAGGCAAAATCACAAGATGGGTTATCTATTGGCTTTTCCTGCAGAAATGCAGGCTTGAGTGTAGAGCCATTTAGAAGCACACACAAGGAGAGTCACAGGTTGGTTCTGGATTGTTTACTCATTAAATTTAAATTATCTGTGGATTGACTATCTCTCATCTAGCAAATTCCTCCTTGTCTATTCTTACTACTGAAAGGCTAAAAGAATATTTGGGAATAACCTCCATTATCCTTAAGAACATAACTATCTGCTTCTTGAAGGCAAAAGTAACCACATTTATCTTGATATCTAGTCACACTCCTCTAGAAGAGTAATCACAAGGGCAAATGTCCATGAGCAAGCATTCAGGATGAGGATGCTATATGTTTTAACTACAGCCTCACAGCCTTCACTGCATCTTACATTTCCAAGAACTACGTGTCGTGAGGTCCCAGACTTTCAATGGTCATGTTGCCCCTCAGGGAGAACGGTACATGGAAAACCTCACCTAAGGCTCAATAGTCCTCCATCAGTGATTGGCTCCTTTACTGTGCGCTGAGACCTGGGTCCACTGTATAAGGGTAGGACCTGTTTAGAGGAAATGCAAATCTCCATCAGCCCAACCCTCTCCTGGGTTGAAAAACTGAGCCCTGGCCCAGCATCAGTGACTCGTTTGATCCACCATGGACATGCTTTTCTCCACTCTCCTGCTGTTGACCATTCCTTCCTGTAAGTGCTCTGGTCAGAGGATCACACAGGGATGAAAAGAATCCCGTTATCCTCTTGAACCAAGATTACTTTCTTTTTATGCTTTCTCCACAGGGGTTCTTTCCCAAGTCACCCTGAAGGAGTCTGGTCCTGGGCTGATAAAACTCACCCAGACCTTATCACTTACCTGCACTGCCTCTGGATTCTCACTGAGCTCTAGTGGAATAGCTGTCAGCTGGATCCGTCAGCCTCCTGGGAAGGCACTGGAGTGGCTTGCACTCGTATTTACAACTCATCTCTGAAGAGCCGGCTCACAATCTCCAAAGACAACTCCAAAAACCAGGTGTTTCTAACTATGATGAACACAGACCCTGTAGGAACAGCCACATATTACTGTGCAAGAGAAACACAGGGACACAGCCCAGGGAAACTTCTGTGCAATAACTCAGGCTGATTCTTTTTTTTTGAATAATTTTTATTGTGCTTTAAGTGAAAGTTTACAAATCAAGTCAGCCTCTCACACAAAAACCCATATACACCTTGCTACACACTCCCAAATACTCTCCCTCCAATGAGACAGCCTGCTCTCTCCCTCCACTCTCTCTTTTCATGTCCTTTTCACCAGCTTCTAACCCCCCCCACCCTCTCATCTCTGCTCCAGGCAGGAGATGCCAACGTAGTCTCAAGTGTCTACCTGATCCAAGAAGCTCACTCCACACCATCATCCCTCTCCAACACATTGTCCAGTCCAATCCATGTCTGAAATGTTGGCTTTGGGAATGGTTCCTGTCCTGGGGCAACAGAAGGTCTGGGGGCAATGACCACCAGGGTCCTTCCAGTCTCAGTCAGACCATTATGTCTGGTCTTATGAGAATTTGGGGTCTGCATCCCACTGCTCTCCTGCTCCCTCAGGGGTTCTCTGTTGTGTTCCCTGTCAGGGCAGTCATCGGTTGTAGCTGGGCACCATCTAGTTCTTCTGGTCTCAGGATGATGTAGTCGCTGGTTCATGTGGCCCTTTCTGTCTCTTGGGCTCATAATCACCTTGTGTCCTTGGTGTTCTTCATTCTCCTTTGATCTAGGTGGGTTGAGACCAATTGATGCATCTTAGATGGCTGCTTGCTAGCATTTAAGACTCCAAACGTCAGGCTGATTCTTTTCAATGTGCTCCCCATCTGTGCAGAAGAGAAAAGTGTGGCAGAGAGGCATTTCCTTGCAGGCTTTGGAGTTTCCTCTCTCTACCCAGCAGTCTCAGAGCCCTGTCTTCCTTTATTTCCTCTATTGAGAAGACTCATGTCCCCTGTTAGGGGTGAATACAAGTGAAATACTGTATTCTGTTTTCCATAAAGTCTAAATATGACAGGTTTCAGTTCCATATGCCAGATGGCTCATCAATGAGATGCAGCCTGTTACATGAACTCAGATCACTCAAAGTAGAATACAGATAATAACATTATATGATATCATTAAAATGTTTCATGTAAATATAGGGAGGCTTATTTGATCACCTTTTGGGCTATATTTTTCCTATTACAAGAGGTTGATATCTATGCTTCTTTATGTTTTTATGCATTCTTATCTCCTAAAAAAAAAAATAAATAAAGAAGCATAGATATCAACCTCTTGTAATAGGAAAAATATAGCCCAAAAGGTGATCAAATAAAATAATTCTATAAAATCATAAATCAGATTAAATTTATTATAAGCATGGTATGTCTCACAGTGGTAGTGCTCTAAATGAATATTTTGGTCTTTCACATGGGAATTTTACCTGGTACATTTTGGGGCCAGGAGATGTATCCAGGGAGTCCATAATGACCCAAGGTAAGTAAGAACCCTGATTCTTCAAAAGAGAAATGCCTAAGTTTTGCACAAAGAAATATATCTTATTGAATCTGAGAAAAAATCTGGCAAAAAAAAAAAGATACTGAAAAGCATCCTTTATAAAAGTGTAAGTTCACATTTGAGCAAAAAACAGAATTGTTCAAAATTTTGGAAAAATCCATTGAAAAATAATCATCATTCTGTAGAATTAAAAAAGTCACGTCCTTGTTAAATGAGATCAACAAGTGAGAAAACCGCCAAGTGTGAGACTGGGAAAATCAAGGTATTCAGAGAAATTGTAAGTGATATGAACTTACTAAAAATCAACCAATAAAAGAAGAAGAGCAAGAAGGTGGCATAAGCAGTTGCTCCTCTATAGCCCCCTACAACTAAACTAATGAACAAAAAATAAAAATTAAGATAGATATTATGCAGCAATGGACAGCAGTTGAAACGTTAGAGAATCAATTTAAGACCTGAATCAAGAGAGAGAGTGGAAGAGTGGAAAGACTGTCCTGACTTTAAACCACACAGTATCCCCTTGTTCTATTTGAACTATTGCCTCTTGGTCTGTTTATAGGTTCCTCATGAGCACAATTAAGTGTTCTGGAATTCCCCTTGTTGGCAATATTATCCATAATTTGTTATGATCCACACAGTCGAATGCCTTTGGGTAGCCAAGAAAACCCAGTTAAACAACTTTCTATGTTTCAGCCAGAATCTGTTTGACATCAGCAATGATACCCCACTTTTCATATCCACTTCTGAATCTGGGTTGAGTATCTGGCAGTTTCCTATGAATGTACTGCAGCAACCTCTTCTGAATGACAGGAAAATTTTACTTCTGTGATATTGATGATATTGTTCGATCATTTATGAATTCCGTTGGGTCCCTTTTCTTTGGAATAGGCCTAAGTATGGATCTTTTCCAGTTGGTTGGCCAGGTAGCACATGTGACATGGCAACTCTTCACCTAGACATAGGACTGCAGATGTACGTGCACACATGTATATGCACACACGTACATGTACACACACACACAAAAATGTATACATGCATATGCATACACAGGCATACACATATAAAACACACACAGGCAAAAACATACACATGCACACTGGCCACTTTCACATGCACAATACACTCACATATGCACACAAGCATACATGGGCACACACTTGCATGTGCACACAAAGTTGCAGATTCATGCATATCAGCACATGCATGCACAAACACACATACATGGATTTGTGCACACATGCACACACAGAGAGACACACATGCCCATACAGGTACTTCTTGCCCTCTCTGTGCCATGCACATGGAGTTTTCTAGGACAGAAACGAGGTGACATTACACAGGCATCACCAAGACCCATCCTGAACCAAACCTCCATGGTGTGCATTAGCTATGCCAAGACACAGCTCTGTGTGCAACTCAGATGGATGGTGCCACTGCTCTGCATTTATCTTTAAAGGGCAGTAAAAATAGAACCTGTTGTACAGAAAGCATGTTTCCAGTAAATGAGATTCAGGTGTAAAATACCTACCACAAACACTGGCCTAATCGACACCCTGTAATATCTGCTCTAGTAATTGTGGACGACCATTTGTATGTTCTAGTCTCTTTCCTTAACACATTGGGTCATGATGCACTGTCTGCTTGTGGAGACCAACTGACTCTTTTTTCCCTCAGTTATGAACCCTGGAGTAGTCAGAGTCCCCCGGACGAGAGCTCAGCCCAGTTCTGCAGCACAGGGTGACTGCAATAGACTGTGATTTGCCCCCACATACATGGGGGCGTGGCCAGCCGATGGGGGATGCACACCCCACAGGTCAAGCTGTCCTTTGCATCCATGGATCAGGGCCCAGTCACAGGACCAAGATCTAGCACTTGGACCCTCACCCAGACTCCCTGGATACCCCTGAGTGTGGCAGCTCCTACATCTTCTCCCACCTCATGGCTTCGCCTTGATGTCCCATTGCCCCTGCTTGGTGGCCACGTATCAGATGTGAGGTTGGCCCCTGAGGTTTATGACCAAGTCCATCTCACCTTCCTGGGAGCCAGCCCAGGACGTCCTGACCCATATCCTGGTGGCTGATGCACCTAAGTTGTCTTTGGTGAGCGGGGATTGGGCAGGGTTTTGCGCAGGGCTTGGGGTAGCTTGTTAGATCTTCCATTGTGGTGCTGGCCCCCACAGCCAGTTACCTACTCAGCACCTACACAGAGCCGCCAAGAACAATGCCCATTTCCACTTAGAAATGAGTAGCAATTGAGCTGAGTTTGTGGACGTGTATTACTGTGCCAGACCAATAGAGGGGAAGACAGCGTGAGTCCAGGCACAGACTTCCCTTCAGAGAGGGGGCTGGTCTTTAGAGGGAGCTCAGGACCCATAGAACACAGGGGAGGCCCCAAGTCAGGTGCAGGGAGTCTGGGAAGGGTTTCTGATTGGGTCAGGGTCTTCCTTTTAGAGCTCAGCAGGAACCTCTATTATCTGCACCAATATTCAGAACAACAACCTGTTCTGATGGTGTTGCCCACATGTGCCCCACCCCTACCTCTACACGTGGATAAAGAGAAAAGCACATCTAAAAATATATGGTTTAAATTCTTGTGCCGTCTTTAGGTGATAAAAAGGGGAGTGACTGTTTCGTTTTTCAGTGTAATGCATATCTATTACTCTTATAATGTGAATCACCATTTTTTTTATGATTTGTGGAAAATAAATTCTAGAAACTATAGTTTCATATGTTTAGTTTATTCATAATACAAACATTTTCATATTTTGAATTTTCTTTTCCATAAATTATGTAACATTATTGTTCACTTATTTTCTTCTGGAAAAGTTATTGTTAATTTTTTATTTTTATGAGCTAAAATTTCACATATAAATTGAAATACATAGATCTTTAGTGTACAGTTAGATTACTTTTGGCAAATATATACATTCATGCCTACAATATCTAAGGATGTGGGGCAGTTCCATCATCCTAGAATGTTTCCTCCTCTCTGCCTCCAGGTAATTCCCATATAAACAAACACTACTTTGATTGCTGTCATGAGAGATTATTTTTCCCTGTATTATGTATGGGTTGAATAGTGTCTCCTCAAAATATGTATTGTAGTTCTGCCCCTGTTCCTATACTTATGATTCTGTTGGGAAACAGTGTTTTCATTTGGTATGAAAGTTAATGAAGTCATACCAGATTAGGGTGCATCCTAAGTCTACTCGCTTCCGAGTTATAAAAAGAACAGAACAGACACAGGAATATACACAAGGGCAATCCACCATGATGACATAACCATAATAAATATCTATGCACCCAATGACAGGGCTCCAAAGTACATTAAAAGAAACTGGAAAGAGAGATTGACAGTTTCACAGTAATAGTACAAACTTCACCACACCACTCTTGATAAAGGACAGAACATCTGGAAAGAAACTCAACAAAAATACAGAAGATCTAAAGGCCACAATCAAACACTTGAACTCATAGACGTATATAGAACACTCCGCCCAACAGCAGCAAAGTGTACATTCTTTTCCAAGGCACATGGAATGTTCTTCAGAATAGACCACCTCTTAGGGCACAAAGCAACCCTCAACAAAATCCAACACATTGATATATTACAAAGAATCTTCGCTGACCACAAGGCCTTAAAAGTAGGAATTAATAACAAGAAGAGGAAGGAAAAAAAATTAAAAACATGGGAACTGAATAATGCCTTGTTAAAAACCACTGGGTAATAGAAGAAATCAAAGATGGGGGGAAAAAAAATCCTAGAATGAAAACATGTCTCACCAAAACATTTGGGACACAGCAAAGGCAATGCTCAGAGATCAATTTCCAGCAATAGATGCACATATCAAAAAAGAAGAAAGGGACAAAATCAAAAAGTTAACTATATAACTTGAAGAAATACAAATAGGGCAGCTGAAGAAGCCCACAACCACTAGAAGAAAGGAAACAATAAAGATCAGAGTAGAAATAAATCAGAGAATAGAAAAACAATAGACAGAATCAACAAAATAAAAAAGTGGTTGTTTGAAAGGAACAACAAAATTGACAAACCACTGGTGAAAATCACAAAAGAAAATCAGGAGAGGAAGCCAAAAACCCAAATAGGAAATTAAATGGGGAACATTACAACAGACCCAACTGAAATAAAAAGTACCATAACAGACTACTATGAAAAATCATACTCCAACAAATTTGAAAACCTAGAGAAATGGACAAATTTCTGGAAACACACTCTCTACCTAAACTAACGCAAACTGAAGTAGAAAATCTGAACATTCCCAAAACAAGGGAAGAGATTGAAAGGTAATAAAAATCAACTTCTCCTCCCCGCTGCAGGGAAAAAAAAAAAAAAAAAAATTCTGGCCATAGCGGCTTCACTGGAGAATTCTGCCTAACATTCAGAGAAAAGCTTACACCAGTACTACTCAAATTATTCCAGAACACAGAATAAAAAAGGGGGTACTTCCAAATTCATTCCAAGAAGCCAGCATAACCTGATGTCCAAACTAGGCAAAGACACCTCAAATAAAGGGAATTACACAACAATATCTCTCATGAATATAGATGTAAAAATTCTTAACAAAATTCTAGCCAAGATAATTCAGCATTATATCAAAAAATAATAATTATTTTAATACACCCTGACCAAGTGGGATACATACTAGCCATGCAAGGATGGTTCAACATTAGAAAATCAATCAACACAATCCATCACATAAATAAAACAAAAGAATCACATGATCATCTCAATCGACACAGTAGAGGAATTTGACAAAGTTCGACACTCATTCCTGATAAGAAAATCTCAATAAAATAGGAATAGAAAGGAAATTCAACATAATAACAAAACCAACAGCCAACATCATTCCCTCTGAGAACAGGAAAATGACAAGGATGCCCTTTATCACCACTTCAATTTAATATTGTGTTGCAAGCCTTAGATAGAGCAATAAGGCAAGAAAGAGAAATAAAGCGTATCCAAATTGGTAAGGAGGAAGTAAAACTATTCCTATCTGAGGATGATATGTTACTACATATAGAGAACCCAAAGGACTCCCCAAGAAAACTACTAAAACTAATAGAAATATTCAGCAGACTAGCAGGATATAAGATAAATATAAAAAGTCAGTTGGATTCCTCTACACCAATAAAGAGAAGTACAAAAAGGAAATCAGGAAAGCAATGCCATTTATAATAGCCTCAAAAAACAAAAAACAAACAAAAAAACCCAAAACAACTCAGAAATAAATATAACCAGGGATGATACACACAATATACTAGACCTATACAAAGGAAACTACAAAACACTACAGCAAGAAATCAAAAGAGACCTACATAAATGGAAAAAGATACCATGCTCATGGATAGGTAGACTAAACATTGTGAAAATGTCAATTCTAACCAAAACAAATACAGTGAAATTCTGATCCAAACACCAACAGCATTCTTTAAAGAGATGCAAAAACTAATCATTAACTTTATATTGAAAGGAAATAGGCCCTGGATAAGTAAAACATTATTGAAGAAGAATAAAGTAGAAAGTCCCATACTATCTGACCTCAGAACCTAGTATACAGCTATGGTAGTCAAAACAGCCTGGACTGGTAAAAGGACAGACACACTGACCAATGGAACAGAATTGAAAACCCAGATGTATATCCATCCACCTACGATTACCTGATCTTAACAAAGGTCCAAAGTCCACTAAATAGGGAGAAGACAGTCTTTTTCACAAATGGTGCTGGAAAAACTAGATGTCCATATGCCAAAAAAAACAAAAACAAAACCTCGCATGATACAAAAACTGATTCAAAATGGATTAAAGACCTAAATATAAAACCAAAAACTATAAAGATCATGGAAGAAAAAATATGGTTTGATACTAGGGGCCCTAATATACAGCATACATGGAGTACAAACCATAACTTACAATCCACAAACACCAGAAGATAAGCTGGATAGATAACAGGGTTCTTCTAAAAATTAAACACTTAAAGCTCATCAAAAGATTTCACTAAAACAGTAAAAAAAGAGCATACAGACTGGGAAAAAAAGTTTTTGCTATATCAGGTAAGGGCCTAATCTCTAAAATCTATAGGAAAATCCAATATCTCTACTACAAAAAGACAAATAATCCAATTAAAAAAAGTGAAAAGGATATGAATGGACACTTCACCAAAGAAGACATTAAGGCAGCTAACAGACTCATGAGAAAATGCTTGTGAACACCAGCCATTAGAGAAATGCAAATCAAAACTACTATGAGATACCATCTCACTCCAACATTACTGACATGAATCAAAAAAACAGAAAATAACAAATATTGGACAGGTTATGTGGCAATTAGTACTCTTCTGCACTGCTGGTGGGAACGCAAAATGGTACTATCATTTTGGAAAGCTATATGGTGCTTCCTTAAAAAAGCTAGGAATAAAAAAGCCAGCAATCCGAACATATCCTAGAGAATTAAGAGCCATCACATGAATAGACACAACATAAGTGCCCATCAAAAGATGAATGGATAAAAAAAACTGTGGTACATACACACAATGGACTACTATGCAATGGTAAAGAACAATGATGAATCTACGAAACATCTCACAACATGAATGAATCTGGAGGGCTTTATGCTGAGTTACAGAAGTCACTTACAAAAGGACAAATACTGTATCTGGCCACTATTATAAAAACTCAAGGTTTATACACAGAAAGAATCTTTGACAGTTACATGGGAGGGGAGGGTGGGGAGGCAAAAACACTAACTGGGGAATAGATAAGTGGTAACTTTGGTGATGTGTAAGACAGTACACAATACTGGGGAAACCAGGACAACTTGACCAAGCAAAGTCATAAAAGCTTCACTGAAAGATTCTAGTGCACTGACAGACCGAGTTACTGGTCTGTAGGCTAAGGACCATGATCTCAGGACATCTAGCTCAATTGACATAACATAGTTTATAAGGAAAACATTCTACATTCTTCTTTGGTGAGTAGCGCCTGGTGTCTTAAAAGCTTGTGAGTGGCTATCAAAGATACTTCTACTGGTACCACCATGTATGGAGCAAGAGAGAATGAAGAAAACCAAAGACACAAGGGAAAGATTAGTCCAAAGGACTAATCGACTACAACTACCACAACCTTCACAAGACTGAGTCCAGCACATGTAGATTGTGCTTGGCTACCACCGCTGACAGCTATCACCATAACCCTAATAGAGGGTTCCGGACAAAGCTGGAGAAAAATGTACAACAAAATTCAAACGCACACACACACAAAAAAGAGACTAAACTTACTGGTCTGACAGAGACTAGAGAAACTCCAAGATTACGGCTCCCTGATACCCTTTTAACTAACTGCTGAAGTCACTCTTGAGGTTCACCCTTCAGCCAAAAATTAGACAGGTCTACAAAACAAACAATAATACACATGGCTCAACCGTGTATATGAGACTAAATGGGTACACCAGCCCAGGGGAAAGGACAAGAAGGCAAGAAGGGACAGGAAACCTGGATGAATGTAAATGGGAAATCCAAGATTGAAAAAGGGAGACTGTTAACACACACCATGGGGTTGGCAACCAATATCACAAAACAATAAGTGTATTAATTGTTTAATGAGAAAATAATTTGCTCTGTTAACCTTTACCTATAGACAAAAAAAGAAAAGAAATACAAGGGAACACAGAAGCCAAGGTATGTCATAAAACACCAAGGAATGCCTGGGGCTATGTTCAAGAAACGACCCTCTCCTAGACTCAATACCCTGATTTGGACATTTAGCTTCCAAATCTCAATCTGTTTCTGTTCTTTAAAGCCACTCACTTTTGATAGCTTTTTTTTTTTTAACAGACACCCTTTTTCTTTAACTCCATTTAAATGAAATCAAACAATGTAGATACCCTTTTGTGTGTTTTTTTTTCTCAATGTACATTTGATGTGCATCTGTGTTATTATACCTATCAAAGTTAAAAATATTTCATTGCATGACTAAATGTCAATATGTTGATTCATTCTCCTGTTTATGGACTTGAAAGTTTGCTCTAGTTTATGGCTATTATGAACAAAGCTGATATATATATTCTTGTAAATTTTTTTCTGTGGTATTATTTCATTTATCCTGAGAATATGTGCAGAAGTAAAATGTATTTCTAATAAAGTCAGAATAAGCTTAACTTTTGGAGCCCTCGTGGCATACTGGTTAAGAGCTCAGCTGCTAACCAAAAGGTTGGCTGTTCAAATCTACCAGCCTATCCTTTGAACCCCTATGAGGCAGTTCAAATCTGTCCTATAGAGTCACTATGTGTAGGAACCGACTTGACAGCACCGTACAACAACAAGCTTAACTTTATAAGAAATCTCTAGATCGCTTTTCCCAAACTAGTTGTACAATTTTGAATACCACCAACAATAAATGAAAGCCCTAGTTGCTCTACATCCTTGCAAGCAATGCTGATATTCCTTTTCTTTCTTAATTTTTGATGTTTCAGTTGGTATAAAGTGTTATTGCATCATGGATTTAGTTGGCATTTCACTAATGAGTAAAATTATTGAGCATCTTTTCATCACATTATTCGTCATTTAATTATCTTATTTTGTCAAGTGC
Organism: Loxodonta africana; assembly: GCF_030014295.1. Taxonomy (NCBI): domain Eukaryota; kingdom Metazoa; phylum Chordata; class Mammalia; order Proboscidea; family Elephantidae; genus Loxodonta; species Loxodonta africana. Next base: position 24,037,444 of record NC_087362.1, read on the forward strand.
CTTTTAGACATTAGTATTGGGTTGTGAATCGTTTCACTTTTAAGATAAAAAATACATACATTCTGCATTCAAGTACTTTTTCAGATATGAGTTAAGTGTTGTGCCTATTCCTTCATTTTCTAAGAGTAGTATTTTCCTTAAGGAGGCTTCTAATTCACAGTAGGATGTAATTAAGATCAAGTAAAATTTAGTATTTTCATGTTACCGTTAATTTTTTTTTTCTGAGATTTTTTGCTTACCACAAAATCACAAAGGCATTCTGTTACGACTGTTTTTTTTAAAGCTTAGAACATTGGATTTTATGCATTGATTTATGACCTACCACAAAATACTTCCTGAATATGACATGAGGAAATGGTTGAGGCTTGTTTGTTTTTTTCAGTTTTCACTATCCTCAGGTTTTTAAATTGTTATGTGTCTTTCTGATGAGGATGAAGGGCAGCCCCTCGCCAAGAACTCAAGGCCCCCCGTGACCTCCCCCAGCCAAGAACCCTACCTTGGAGACCCTTCCTCCCTTACTTACATCCTCCATCAAGGAAAGCCTTTGCCTTCCTCTTGGATGCTTTCTTGGTTGAGAAACTCTATTTCTCACAGATTTTTTTTTTTTTTTTTTGGCAAATTAGAAACATTTATAAAAGTTTCAAGGAGGCTTGGTGGCACAACGTTTAAGAGCTTGGCTACTAAGCAAAAGGTCCGTGGTTAGAATCCACCAGTCACTCTATGGGGAGGGGGGGAGAACTGGGCGATCTTCTCCCTTAAAGTTTTCAGCCTAGGAAGCCCTATGTGGCAGTTCTTCTCTGTCATATAGAGTCACTATAAGTCCTAATCAACTTAGAGTTGATTAAGTTCAACTTCAACATACAAGTTTCAAATCTTAAAAAATTTATTCCAGACCTACCCACCCACAAGAAAAGTAGATTATCACCCTTTAATTCTTTATGTTCCCTTCGTATAATTATTACATTTTAGAATTATCTATTTCATGGGCCTTTATAATTTTCTTTCTTGATTCTTCCTTAGACCAGGGTTCAGAAAACTTTATTTTTTTTCTGTAAAGGAAGTAATCTGTAAAGGTAAATATTTTAGCTTTGTGAGTCACACAATATCTGTGGCAACTACTTAATTCTGCTAAAGTAGTGTGAAAGCAGCCCTAGACAGTGCAGATGGACGTAGCTGTGTTCCGATGAAACCTTATTCACAAAATAAGGGGATGAGCCATAGACTATAGCTTGTTGACCCCTATTCAACCTGCATGTGTGTGAGCAGGGTCTGCACCAAACTGGTCTTTGCACATTCCATGACCCCTCTCTGTAGCTCACCCATTGGCTGTCTTTGGTGACAGCAGGGAAGAGGCAGGACGGAAGCTGAGTGGTGCACCGGACCCCCGTGGTTATGTGTGACCTCAGACTCCTGTAAGAGAGCATGCCCTGGAGGTCTTTACACCAAGGTGATAGTTTAACTACCTTTTGGAGGTAGGGGAAAATGAGGATTGAGGATTTTAAAGAAAACACCAGACAGTCCCATGGCAATTAGGAAGAACTCAAACATTATAGGACAGAGCATCTAGCTCCAGAGGAAACACACCCAATGGGTCAAACATAGAGGGAATCCTTTTAGTTTAAGGAAAAGTCCCTGGAACCTCCCCATACCAAACCGAAAAAACCCAGCGATCCTATAGGGCAGAGTAGAACTGCCCCATAGAGTTTCCAAGGAGCACCTGGCGGATTTGAACTGCTGACTCTTTGGTTAGCAGCCGTAGCACTTAACCACTACGCCACCAGGGTTTCCTGAACCTCCGCATGTGCTGTGCAAATGCACAAAGAGAAGGGGCTTCCCTGGAGGGATCACAGGTCTCAGGGTCTTGGGAACTCCCAAAGCAACCTCAGCAAATGGAAGGTCATTATGTCTAGAGAAACTACCAGGTTAAGTCACTGTGATTCCAGACACGACCTCCCTGTAATGAGGGGACAAGCCTGAAGGAGGCACTCAGGAACCACCAGACACAGGGAACCATCCCCAAGAGCAGGTGCAGAAGACTGGGGGGAGCTTCCTTTCAGTGTATAGACTTTCCTTATTTCAACAGAAATCTAAAATAAGAATTTGGCAAAAATTGCTGGTAAGTTTATCAACATAACTATTCTATTTGAAGCATTTAACTAAATCAATAAAGCACTAAGAACTATACATGAAAGGTGGATTTTCTAGGGATCACTATGAGTTGGAATCGACTCGAAGGCACTGGGTTTGGTTTTTTTTTTTATAGGCTTATTAACAATGAGAAGCAGAAAACAGGACAGTATCATTAATTCAGTGATCAAGAATTTTGGGAGAAACTGATTTGAGGGATAATGTACTCTGATGTCAAGCCTGGATGATGTTGCCTGGGATGGGTGTGTGAGAGGGAGGGAATGGGATAATGGTTGTGGCAGGTGCTTAGATTCAAGGTGATCAGAAATTAATTAGTAAAGATTAGAAATGATGGAAATGAACTGAAAATGCAGAAATAATGTGTAAATCAGTATTATGCGGAATTTGGAAATGAAACCCAATGTTATTAAAACACAAATAACTGGGAAAGGTTTTGTAAGATGCGAATTAACAAGAGCCCCATAAAATTCCTATTATCATTGGGATCTGCTACACAAGCCTGCATCACTCATCACAGGGTTGGTCTGAGAACCAAGAGTCTTCTCACTGAACAGCCAGGGGGCTCAAGACACCTAGCCAGGGGCCTGGGAATATTTTCTCCAAGTGAGGAGCAGATTTCACAGCTACCCATGGATCCTTCAGTACCCTCATTTGGGATGACAATGGTCCTTATCTTAGAATTACTCATAGGATGCGACTGGTGTCTGAGAGGACCACAGTGAAGCCCATACAACTAGTCAGAAGCAGACCCATATCTGGACCCCAAAAAGGTACAGGTAGGCTGTATACCAAGCAGAGGTAGGGTCACAAGAAGGAGCAAGTCCTGTGGATGCTGTGCCTCTCAGTGGGAAGAGCTCTGCACAGTGTTTGGAAACATTACAGGGAACACACATATCAACAAGAATTAAGTCTTGTACTCTCATAATCACATTGCTTCATGGTACCTGTATCTTATATCTGCTTCTCAGGCTATGCCAGGTATTAAAAAAAAAATTTTTTTTTATGAAATATTCTGCCTCTTGAATATGCAAATAATATAAGAACTATTGAGTTAAATATGGTTAAGTCTGTACCCCCAGCGCATGGCCGATTAACTACATTCCTCCCCTACAGAAGCTGGTGAGAGCATAGCTCACTTGCCATGGACTGGAGCTGGAGAATCCTCTTCTTGGTGTCAGTAGCTACAGGTAAGGTGGTCCTAGTTCCAGGATGAGGTGGGTTCTGTGGCCAGTCAAGGAGGTTTCATCCACTCCTTTCTCCTTTTCACAGGTGTCCACTCCCAAGCCCAGTTGGTGCAGAGCGGGGCTCAAGTGAGAAAGCCTGGTGCATCAGTGAAGGTCTCCTGCAAGGGTTCTGGATACAGCTTCACCAGCTACTATATACACTGGGTACGACAGACCTCTGGACAAGGTCTTGAGTGGATGGGAAGGATCAACCCAAACTCTGGTGTAACAGACTATGCACAGAAGTATGAGAACAGAGTCATCATGACCAGGGACACATCCTCCAGCACAGCCTACATGGAGCTGAGAAGTCTGAGCGCTGAGGACACAGCTGTGTATTACTGTTAGGAAGACACGGTGTGATAAACACATCCTGAGGGTGTCAGAAAACCTGAGGGAGAAGGCAGCTGCATTGGAAGTGAGGAGAAGACAAGGGTAGCTTGGGTGACGACTTACTTAAGTGAATGAGAAAAGAGAATCATAGAAACATGTATTTACTGTGGTTAGATGAGGAACAATGGAGACAGACTGAGCATGCATAAATGTGCAAAATTCTATCACATGGAGTTAGGAAATGAGACCCAAAGTTGATGACAACATTTGCTATACAACAGCTACCCTTTACACAAAATTCATAGAGAGGAGGCTGAAAATAATAAAGCTGATATAAGCATTCACAGGGAGGTTTTTGTTTGAATTTAAGTTTTCAAGTCAGTTGAGTAAATATCTTGGAGCCCATTTGCTAATCATGTAATTACCCTACATTTTAACTCCATAAGAAATTGTCATATTCTCTTTCAAAGTGGTTGTGCTATTTTGCATTCCCTCAGCAAATGACAGTTCCTGGTGTTCCATATTCTTGGCAGTATGCTGTTGACAGAATTTTTAATTTTAATCATTCTGATAGTTTAGTAGTGCTTTCACATGGTTGTTTTAATTTACATTTCCGTAATGAAAGAACACTTTGAATATCTTTCCACATCTTTTTGGGTGATAACCCGGTGCCGTCAAGTCGATTTCGACTCATAGTGACCCTATACGACAGAGTAGAACTGCCCCATAGAGTTTCTGAGGAGCGCCTGGTAGATTCGAACTGCTGACCCTTTGGTTAGCATAAGAATAGGTCTGTTAAATGTCAGGCCACTCCTTTTTTTTTTTTTTTTTTCCAGATTACACTGTTTTACTCAGTTTTATATGTCCTTGTATATTCATGATGCAATTCCTTTATAAAATGTATGATTTGCAAACATTTCTCCTGGTTGTTACTTGTCTTTTCGTTCTCTTAACAATATCTGTTGCAGAACAAATATTTTAGTTTTGATATGGTCTTATTTATCTATGTTTTTAATTTTGTGTATCATGACTTTGGTGTTAAATCTAAAAACTCATTGTCAAAACCAATGTTACCCCAAATTTTCCTTTGTCTCTAATTATAGAACATACTCAAGATATAGGGAGCTAAGCATCATATTTTTGAAGTGGGGACACCTATATAAATCATTTGAAATTCCCCTGTATGGATGTTGGTATTGTCCCCATTTTTTTTTAATTCAATCATTTATTATTGCCGGTATGAACTCATGTGTATTGATTTTACACTTCGTGTTCTAATCCAATACTCTACCATTTTTTTGTTGTTCAAAGTTGTCCAGTTTTTTAGGCCATTGAGAGCTCTTTCAGTTTGGTTCCCATCATATGTCATGCATTTTAATTTTTCGGTTACAATGTACATTTATAGTGGTTTCAAAATTTTTAATGCATACACCCATGGGAATAAAGTTTATCAATTAGGGAACAGTGCTTATGTGCAGTTCATTTTGCCTTTGGTTTCACAAACTCCATTCTTTTGTAAAATTACTTATGCTACAACTTTTTCACTACCACTTTTGGATAGTTGCTTCATACACCTGTAATACCATTTTTTAAAAATATACAATCTGTATTCCATCCTGGTATCCCTGACCTCTTAAATGACTATTTTTTTTTAAAGCTGCATACATAAAGACTCATTCTTTGTGCTGTGAAGTTCTATGGGAATTTACAAATGCAAATTGTCATACTTCTGTCATGGCAGTAGCATACAGAAGGTTTTCACCACACTTGAAAATTCCTTGTGCTTCAGCTATTGAACACCTTCTTTTCAAATTCCTGGCAATCACTGATCGGTTTGTCATATCTATAATTTTGCATTTTCCAGAATGGGATATTGAAATCATATATCATGTAGCCTTTTCGTATTGGTTTTTCCATTTTGTGACTTGATACCTCATTTCTTTTTATCACCAAATAATATTCCATCATGTGGATTTCCCACCGATTGTTTATTCATCCATATACTGAATTACATCTCGATTGATTCCATTTTTGGCAATTATGTATAAAAAACAAATGCCATCGAGTCGATTCTGACTCTTAGCAACCCTATAGGACAGAGTAGAACTGCCCTAAAGAGTTTCCAAGGAGCACCTGGTGGATTCGAACTGCCGACCTTTTGGTTAGCAGCTGTAGCACTTAACCAGTGATGTAGACTGAACACAGAAGAGTCACCATGAAGTCTGTACCCAGCTGGATTTTCCTTGTTGTTATTTCAAAAGGTCATTATATGGAGAACAAGAGATATCCGGTATGAGTGAGAGAATCAGTGGATATGTGCTGGTTTTCCTGACCAGGGTGTCTTTGTGTTTGTAGGTGTCCAGTGTGAAATGCAGCTGGTGGAGTCTGGGGGAGACCTGAGGAAGCTTAGAAGGTCCCTGAGACTCTCCTGTGCAGCCTCTGGATTCACTTTCAGTAACTACTGGATGAATTGGTTCTGCCAGGCTCCAGGGAAAGGACTGGATTGGGTTGCAGAAATTAACCCTAATTCAGGTACTAAGAACTATGGACCTTCCGTGAAGGGTCGGTTCACCATCTCCAGAGAAAACGCCAAGAACACCCTTTATCTGCAAATGGACAAGCTGAGAACACAGGACACAGCCCGGTATTACTGTGCAAGAGACACAGTGAGGGGAAGTCAGTGTGAGTCCAGACACAAACCTCTCTGCAGTAAAAGGGCCGGGCTGCAGGGGGTACTCAGGATCTACCTAGCACAGGATTCAGACCCAGGAGCAGGTGCAGATATAGGTTAAGGTCTGATTTCCCGTTGTGGCCTAAAAATTCTTCTCCACCTCACAGTTTCCCTAGGGAATCTATTATATTTTTGATTCTGTGCCTACCCTTGATTCTCTAGATTCAACGTTGTATTGTAACAGGAGGAAACATTCTCACAAGCAGAAAAAGCACCCTGTTTCTTATGGGGGGAACTGACTCTGTCTGGGATTCCTAGGATCGGAGTTTTGATGAAGCTCAGGGAAACCTGGGGAGTTTATTCCAATCAGACTCAGGACAGATGGAGACCCCGGGTGGTGCAAACAGTTAAGCGCTTGACTACTAGCTGAAAGTTTGGTGGTTTGCACGCACTTAGTGATGTCTTGGGAGATAGTCCTGGCTTTTCATTTCCAAAAGGTCAGACTCAGGGCAGAGCCTTCAGTGGCATTTTCCAATTAGGACACTTTTGGAATTCAATCAGAGTTAAGAGTGTTACCGCAAATTGGGGGTTTGAGCCGCCTGCCGCAAAGCCAATACTGAAACAGGGGGAGGTAAGCAGTAAGAAGGCTTTACTGAATACCGGTATTCAAGAGACAGAGGGGGTTAAATTTCTCCCAAATTCTGTCTGCCCTAAAGGGTTGATGGGAGGGTTTTATATGGAAAAGATCACAATTACCTAAAGTTTTGAGCCCGTAGTCCACAGATGGTCTTATACATCACAGAACAACTACAAAAACTCTTTATTAAACTAAAGATAAACATGTCAGGCACCTGGACTCTAATCAGTATATTTATAACAGGCTGAAAAACTCTCATAAGAATCTCTTGGCTAGTGGGGCTGTTTTGCCAAGTCCACTGTGGCTGAGATAGAAAGCAAGAAAGCAAACCTTCTTGTCAGTTTGCAGGCTGAAGGCCGTTTCTCAAGACAACAAAGAAAGGAGACATCAAAGCCACAGGAGCTGAGATAGCTCCACACCCCTTCGGAGGAGACCGGTGCTGCTGGTGCAATTAAAAAAATATTTAGAGATTACTTAGAGCATCATTATGGCGTTAGCCATGTCAAGCTCTCAATCGCCTATTTCAAATGAGGGAAAATACGTTGTAAGGTATGAGGGTATTTGTTATGTTTAAGAGGGGAACAGGCTGCTCAGCTACATTTTAAACAGAGCCTGCACCATTTTCCAAGGACTAGAGATTAATCACAGCTATCACAGCTTATACAGCTATATTAAAACAAATGAGAAAATATATTCTCCCTAATATTAAAACACTAAAGAAAAAAACATTTTCACTACTTCAAGAGTATGGCTAGGTTAGGATCAGTAACATAAAAGCAGAATGAGGTTCACATCTGACCTTCTGCCTCACACAGGAGTGTGCACTTTAGGCTTAGCACTGGTCTGGAATCTCCTTTTCTCCTAGTCTATTTCTCTCTAGTTCAGCATGGTCACCTAATTCATGGCTGTTTTGGCACAGCGGTTAAGAGCTATGGCTGCTAACCAAAACGTTGCCAGTTCAAATCCACCTGTCAATCCTTGGAAACCATATGGGGTGATTCTATTCTGCCCCATAGGGTCATTATGAAGGCTGCAAGCTTTTTTTTTTTTTTAATGTAGTTTATATTTGCCAATGCAGGTGTCTTCATATTGTTAATAATATTTTTAAAGAATATGTGTTAGTCTGTTTCCTCCAATACATAAACAACAAGACGAGGTTAAGTGTTTGTGGATTTTTTTGGGGGAAACACATGCAAGAGAGAAAATGCAGTGTGTACCAGGGAGGCTGGGGCAGCCACCAGTCCAAGAGGGGAGAGAGAGAAGGGAGGGTAGGTCTGACTTTCACTGACCATCTAAGGATGGTCCAGGACGGCCATTGGGTGTCCACGATGCACAGTTGCCCTTCAGAGGAGCTCTTGTGCCTTAGGAATGGGACTGACCTAGTATTGCTGTCAATCCTAAACCTTAGATGGGAGTTGTTGTCGTTAGGTACCGTCAAGTGGATTAATTCTGAGGAACTAAGACTTCTGCAAAAATAAGGTGACCGTTTTAGAGCACTATGCTTGTTCCTTGGTCCAATACATTCCCTGTGGTTGGAGGATTGGGAGGTGCGATTCTCAGGGCAGATACATTTTTAATAGTGTTTTACATAAGAAAGCATGGCCTTTTTAAATATATCTTCTCAGAAGACATATAGATATTTGAGATGTGTTTGTTTTCTGGATTATATCATCTGGGGTGTTTCCTCAACTAGTGACATTCTCATATGTAATAACTTCAAATCTTGTTTCTGACCAACGTCCCTTTCCTCTTCTGGTATTTCTGCTCTGAGGGAGAACAGGATTGGCTGACACTTTTGACTTAGTCCTCTAGGGCTTGGGCAGTTGGACCAAAATGTACATGAAAAAAAGGCATCTGTGCCTTACTGATCTTTTGAAATGTAGGATAAAAAGATGGTACAGTCCTGGGCATACAGGACTCCATGGAGTTCTTGGACTTGAGAGACAACTCTGACTAAGCCTAATTTCCCAGATATCTGGGTCCCTTACTTACCCAGCAAGAAGTACAGGGCCATCCCAGGGAGCCAGGGACTACCTGGCATGTCTATGGAGAAGAGAGTCTTCTGGAAGGACAGATTCCTTGAAAACCACTCTAAGTGTTGCAGATACCTCCTAACCTGCACACAATCTGGGTCTTCCACAGATTCTGAGGACGAGTCCCTTGTGACCCAGCCCCCACTGTGCCTCAGGCTGAAGACTCACACAAGCCTTCACCCCACCCACCCATCATTGTGGACTGATGCTCTGGGTGGGGGAGGCCCTGCTGTATGCTGTCCAGGGCCACAGTGCTTATACCTGTGTACGTGCTTACGGAGGGTGGGGAGCAGTTAGTGGGATCTTGGCCTACCTTTCCCAGAAGGCTTAAGACCATCACCTCTCTGTGTCCTTGGGGTACTGTCTTATGACGCTTGAAGAGTCTCTTCTGGAGGGCAGGGCAGAAATATGCAAAGTTGGGGGACATCCCATTTAAACCAATATTTCCCTTCCATAAAGGAGTTTCATTGCCCATCTGTGACCCTGAGTGCTGTCTCTGTCTGTCATTGTCTAGAATGCTGTATGCCATTATCCTCTCCCTCCTCAGGTTATTCTCCCGGGCCAAAGATCGCAGACAGCCTGGGGTCACAGAAGGGTCGGAGTGAAGGGAGACTGATCTCTGAAGCCTGTGTCTCTACAGGTGTCTGTGCTCAAATACATCTGACACAATCTGGGGTAGAGGTCAAGAGGTCTGGGGCCTCTATGAGGATCTCTTGTAAGATGTCTGGATACAATTTTGCCAGTGGCTACTGAATTAGCTGTGTCAGTCAGATGCCTTAGAAGGGCAAAGTGTGGGTGGGAATGATTGATCGTAGGGATTCTGATATCTACTACAGACTGCTTTTCCAAGGCCAATTCGATAACCCCATGGACAATTCCATCAGCACTGCGTACTTGCAGTGCAGCAGCCTGAAGGTCTCAGACAAAGACGTGTATTACTGTGTGACAAACTTTGGCCCCTCCACCCAGGGCCACACCTCCATCACTGCTATCTCACCTGAGAACAAATTCTTCTTGCAGCTGAGCTCTGTGACTGCAGAGGACACAGGTACGTTAATACGTGAGAGAGAAAAAAATGAGTGAAGTCACGGGAAGCCCAGTCACAAACCTCCCTGCAGGAGACAGGAGGGGACAGTGATGCAGGGGGTGCTCAGAGCCCACCGAGAAAAGACGAGGGCCTTCTGGGGAGCTGATGCAGAGGAAAAGAGGGAGGGAATCCTCTCTGAAGCTGTGGCTTCTCCCATTCTGTCAGGGTCTCTCCAGGGATGAATCATCATGCACAATGATTGTAATGATCATTCCTGATCTGAACATCGGACCTTTTATTTTAATGGAGTCAGTCTTGTTTGTCTTTCTCCATCGGCCCCAGAGCAGGCTCCACAGGAATGTGTCTTGAGGAGACCTCTGTTTGCAATTCAGTTACTATGTAATGCCATTAGTTGCCAAGTTAAAAAAAAATTAATATTTTAAACTATCCTCCTGTTGATCCTCAAATATGTCCTGCACTGTCACATGGCTCCCCATCTTTTCACCCTTGCCAGTGCCCTACAGTCCTCTTCCACGTAATACCTTTCACTTGTGATGATCCAGGTCATATTGTACATATTGATATGACTGTTCATAAGTTACCAACGGTACTTTTCTCTTAGGGATGCTTGGCAGTTCCTAGAGGCATTTTTGGTTGTCACAGTGAGGGAGGGGTGTTCTGGAGTGTAGTGGGTAAATCTTGAGATGTTCTTTTGGCAATGAATGGGACACCATTACTCTTCAATTCATCATTCCTAGCGTAGTAGACCATATGATTGTCTGATTCAAAATGGCTAATACAAGTCCATTTTAGCTCATTAATGCCTGGGATATTGATCTTTATGCATTCCATTTCATTTTTTTTTATTGTGATTGTGTATATAATTCACATCAGTTTCTCATAAAAAAACTTATACACACATGGTTATGTGACCCTAGTTACTGTCTCTATAATGCTACAGCACACTCCTCCTCTCCATCTTGTATTCCCCACGTCCACCCAACCAGCTCCTGTATGCCTCTGCCTTCTCATCTTGCTTTCATATAGGAGCTGCCCACTAGTCTCACGTGTCTATTTGAGACAAGAAGCACACTTCTCACCAATATCATTTTATGTCTTATAGTCCAGTCTAAACTGTGTCCAAAGAGTTGGCTTTGGGGATGGTTCCAGTCTTGGGCTAACAAAGAGTCCAGGGACCTTGTCCTCTGGGGTCCCTCCAGTCTCAGTTAGACCATCAAGTCTGGTGCTTTCACTAGAATTTGAGTTCCCATCCCACTTTTCTACTGCTCCATCAGGGACTCTCTGCTGTGATTCGTGTCAGGGCAGTCATTGATGGTAGCTGGGCACTGCCCAGTTCTTCTGGTCTCAGGCCGATGGAGTCTCTGGTTTATGTGGCACTTTCTGCCTCTTGGTCTCATATTTTCTTTATGTCTTTAGGGTTCTTCATTCTCTTTTGCTCGAGGTGGGCTGGGAACAATTGACGGATCTTAGATGTCCTCTTGCTAGCTTTTAAAACCGCAGACACCACTCACCAAAGTGGGATGCAGAACATTTTCTTAATAAACTTTGTTATGCCAGTTGACCTCGATGTCTCCTGAAACCATGGTCCCCAGATCCCTGCCCTGTTACTCTGTCCCTCAAAGCATTTGGTTGTATTCAGGAAACTTCTTAGCTTTTGATTTAGTTCAGTTGTGCTGACTTTCCCTGTATTCTGTGTTGTCCTTCCCTTCACCTAAAATAATTCTTGTATACTATCTAGTTAGTGAATAACTCTCATCCCCGCTCCCCACCATCGTAACCATCAAAGAATGTTTTCTTCTGCGTTTAAACCTTATTTTGAGTTCTTACACTAGTGGTGTCATACAATATTTGTCTTTTTGTGGCTGACTAATTTCACTCATCATAATGCCTTCCAGATTCATCCATGTTATGAGATGTTTCACAGATTCATTTTTGTTCTTTATTGTTGCTTAGTATTCCACTGTGTGAATATACCATAACTTTTTATCAATTCATCCATTTCTTCTAGGTTTTCAAATTTGTTTGAAAACCTAGAGAAACAGACAAATTTCTAGAAACACGAACAGAGGTAGAACAACTAAATAGACCCATAACAAGAGATTGAAAAGGTGATCAAAAAACTCCCAACAACAGCAACAACAACAACAAAAAAGCCCTGGCCCTGATGGCTTCGCCGCAGAGTTCTACTAAACTTTCAGAGAAGAGTTAATACCACTACTCCTGAAGGTATTTCAGAGCGTAGAAAAGGACGGAGTACTCCCAAACTCCTTCTATGAAGCCACCATATCCCTGATACCAAAACCAGGTAAAAAAAAAAAAAAAAGACATCACAAAAAAAGAAAATTACAGACTTATATCCCTCATGAACTTAGATGCAAAAATCCTCAACAAAATTCTAGCCAAAAGAATTGAACAACATATCAAAAAAAAATTCACCATGACCAAGAGGGATTCATACCAGGTATGCAAGGATGGTTCAACATTAGAAAAACAATTAAAGTAATGCATTACAAAAGTAAAACAAAAGACAAGAATCACATGATTTTATCAATTGATACAGAAAAGGCATTTGATAAAGTTAAACACCCATTCATGATAAAAACTCTCAGCAAAATAAGAATAGAAGGAAAATGCCTCAATGTAATAAAGGGCTTTTATGCAAAGCCAGTAGCCAACATCATCCTAAACGGAGAGAGCCTGAAAGCATTCCCCTTAAGATTGGGAACCAGACAAGGATGTGCTTTATCACCACTCTTATTCAACATTGTGCTGAAGATCTTAGCCAGAGCAATGAGGCTAGATAAAGAAATGAAGGGTAACCAGATTGGCAAGGAAGAAGTCAAAGTATCTCCATTTGTAGATGACATGATCTTATACACACAAAACCCTAAGGAATTCTCAAGAAAACTGCTATAACTAATAGAAGAGTTCAGCAGAGTATCAGGATACAAGATAAACATACAAAAATCAGTTGGATTCCTCTACATCAACAAAAAGAACATCGAAGAGGAAACCACCAAATCAATACCATTTACAGTAGCCCCCAAGAAGATAAAATACTTAGGAATAAATCTTACCAGAGATGTAAAAGACTTATACAAAGAAAATTACAAAACACTTCTGCAGGAAACCAAAAGAGACCTACATAAGTGGAAAAACATACCTTGCTCATGGATAGGAAGACTTAACATTATAAAAATGTCTATTCTACCAAAAGCGATCTATAGATTTAACGCAATTCTGATCCAAATTCCAACCACATTTTTTAATGAGATGGAGAAACAAATCACCAACTTCGTACGGAAGCGAAAGAGGCCCCAGATAATTAAAGCATTACTGAAAAAGAAGAACAAAGTGGGAGGCCTCACTCTATGTGATTTTAGAAACTATTGTACCACCAGAGTAGTCAAAACAGCCTGGTGCTGGTAAAACAACAGATACAGGGACCAATGGAACAGAATTGAGAATCCAGACATAAATCCACCCACTTATGAGCAGTTGATATTTGACAAAGGCCCCAAATCAGTTAAATGGGGAAAAGACAGTCTTTTAAACAAATGGTGCTGGCATAACTGGTTATCCATTTGCAAAAAAATGAAACAAGACCCATACCTCACACCATGAACAAAACGAGCTCAAAATGGATCAAAGACCTAAACATAAAATCTAAAATGCTAAAGGTCATGGAAGGAAAAATAGGGACAATGTTAGGAGCCCCCTAATATATGGCATAAACAGTACACAAAACATTTGTAACAATGCAGAAGAAAAACTAGATAACTGGGAGCTTCCAAAAATCAAATACCTATGTTCATCCAAAGTCTTCACCAATAGAGTAAAAAGATTACCTAGAGACTGGGAAAAAGTTTTTAGCTATGACATTTCTGATCAGTGCCTGGTCTCTACAATTTATATGAAAAACTCAACTACAAAAAGACAAATAACCCAATTAAAAAGTGGGCAAAAGATATGAACAGACACTTCACTAAAGAAGACGTTCAGGTAGCTAACAGATACCTGAGGAAATGCTCACGATCATTAGCCATTTGAGAAATGCAAATCAAAACTACAATGAGATTCCATCTCACTCCAACAAGGCTGGCATTAATCCAAAAAAAAACAAAATAACAAATGTTGGAGAGGTTGTGGAGAGATTGGAACACTTATACACTGCCAGTGGGACTGTAAAATGGTACAACCACTTTGGAAATTCATTTGGTACTTCCTGAAAAAGCTAGAAATAGAACTACCATATGATCCAGCAATCCCACTCCTTGGAATATATCCTAGAGAAATAAGAGCCTTTACATGAACAGATATATGTACACCCATGTTCCTTGCAGCACTACTTACAATAGCAAAAATTTGGAAGCAACCAAGGTGCCCATCGATGGATGAACAAATAAATAAACTATGGTATATTCACACAAGGGAATACTATGGATTGATAAAGAACAATGTTGAATCCATGAAACATTTCATAACATGGAGGAATCTGGAAGAGATTATGCTGAGTGGAATCAGTCAATTGCAAAAGGGGAAATATTGTCTAAGACCACTATTATAAGAACTGGAGAAATAGTTTAAACAGAGAAGAAAATATTCTTTGATGGTTATGAGAGATGGGAAGGAGGGAGGGTGGGAGAGAGATATTCACTATTTAGACAGTTGTTACGAACTACTTTAGGTGAAGGGAAAGGCAACACACAATACAGGCAAGGTCATCACATCCGGACTTAACCAAAAGCAAAGAAGTTTCCTGAGTAAACTGAATGCTTCGAAGGCCAGCGTAGCAGGGGCGGGGGTTTGGGGGTCATGGTTTCAGGGGACTTCTAAGTCAATTGGCAAATAAAATCTATTAAGAAAACATTCCGCATCCCACTTTGGAGAGTGGTGTCTGGGGTCTTAAACGCTAGGAAGTGGCCATCTAAGATGCATCAGTTGGTCTCAACCCACCTGGATCAAAGGGGAATGAAGAACACCAAGGACACAAGGTAATTACGAGCCCAAGAGACAGAAAGGGCCACATAAACCAGAGACTACATCATCCTGAGACTGGAAGAGCCAGGTGGTGCCCAGCTACAACCGATGACTGCCCTGACAGGGAACACAACAGAGAACCCCTAAGGGAGTAGGAGAGCAGTGGGATGCAGACCCCAAATTCTCATAAAAAGGCCAGACTTAATGGTCTGACTGAGACTAGAAGGACCCCGGTGGTCATGGCCCCCAGACCTTCTGTTGGCCCAGGACAGGAACCATTCCCACAGCCAACTCTTCAGACCAGAATTGCACTGGACAAGTGGATGGGAGGGATGCTTGTGACAAGTGAGCTTCTTGGATTAGGTGGACACTTGAGAGTATGTTGGCATCTCTTGTCTGGAGGAGAGGGTAGAGGGGGTTAGAAGCTGATGAAATGCACATGAAAAGAGAGAGTAGAGGGAGGGAGTGGGCTGTCTCATTGGGGGAGAGCAATTGGGAGTAGGTAGCAAGGTGTATATAAGTTTTTGTGTGAGAGACTGACTTAATTTGTAAACTTTCACTTAAAGCACAATAAAAAAAATTGTTAGAGTACAATTTTTCATAGTATTCTGTTATGATTCTTTAAATTCCAGTTGGATCTGTTGTGATATCATTCTTCCCTTTTCTTATTCATGTTATTTGCTTCCTCTACTGTTTTTTCTTTGTCATTTTGGTCAGTGGTTTATTGATTTTGTTGATCTTTTCAAAGAACCAGCATTTGGTCCTGTTAACTCTTTAGATTGCGTTTCTCTTCTTTGTTTCATTTAATTCTGCTCTAATTTTTATGATTTCCTTTCTTCTGGTGTTTTTGGGCTCCTTTTGCTGCTCTGTATATTTGTTAGAGTCATAGGTTTAATTCTTTGATTTTGGCCCTTTCTTCAAAAAAAAAAAAAAAACTTTTTTTTTTTTTCTTTTTGGATGTGTGCATTTATTGCTGTAAATTGACCTCTGAGCACAGCTTTTGCTGTGTCCTCAAGGTTGTGGTAGGATGTTTTCATTCTCAATTGATTCTATGAATTTCTTCATTGTCCTCAATTTCTTCTATAACCCAATAATTTTTGAGCAAGATGTTTAGCTTCTACATGTTCATTTTTTTCCTATTTTCTGTTATTGATTTCTACTTTTATGGCTTTTTGGCCAGAAAAGATGCTTTGTAATATAACAATTGTGAGGATGGTAAATAATCAGACAGTGTTTCCTTCTGGTGTGCATGGGCTCTCTGTGAATTGCAAATGACTCCATAATACCTAACAACAAAACACAAATTATCCTTCAACATTCATACACTGGCAATCTTGTTGTATCTTGACATTTCCCAGAGATTAAGTCACTAATGGCCTTTATTTTGATGCTTGGTCTGTCCGTGGCTGGTAACCTCACAAGCTAAGTAGCAGCTGGCTGAGTGGGTGATAGGTTTGCTCAGGTGTCTCAAAGTCAGGGTCGATAAGCCTGGATATTGGGTGAATTGTCCGTATTCCAGAGGGGAAAATATGACTCTCCTTTCTCCCAGCTCTGGCTGTATCCCTCCTGAGATGGGTGTTTTCTTTGATTGTGGTCAAGCTTCTGGGAGAATAGAATATAGAGAAGCAAGAATGGAGCAAGGAGAGACCAAGTATGTGGCTATGGCAATAATCCAGGCAAGGGATGATGGGAGTTTGACCCAAGGTTGAATGGTAGGAGAGATGAGAAGGGTTGGATTCTGAGTATATCTAAAGGGTAAAGTCAATGATCTAATGTGTGGTGTAAGAGAGGGAAGGCAAAGATAAGCAGACTTTTCATGACTCATCTCCACTCTTGTGCCACACAGTTGGGATCAGCACATTGCACCTCTGGAAGCTAGAGCTGAGCAGCTCTTTTTGATTTATAAGATTTTTTATTAGTTGCTGTTGATAAAGGCAGTCACTCAAGAATTTAATTTTGGCTGTTCAATAGTTGGTGGTTCAACCTAAATCTGCAGCCAAGGTTTATTTTCTGATTTAGTCCCCTTCCAACAGTCTCTGGGTTGTTTGTCCCTGATTTTAAATGGCATAAGCTACCAGCTCTTTCTCCTACCCTACATGTTTTGGATTCCATTAAGGCTTGCTTTATGGACTAATATGTGGTCTTTTCTGGAGAATATTCCATGTAGTTTTTTTTTTTTCTGGAAAAGAAAGTATACTTGGCTGCTGTTGAGTGGAATGTTTTAAATTTTTTTTTTTTTTTTTATGAGGTCAAGTTGATTGATTGTGGCATTTAGATCTTTATTGAGCTTCTTTCTGGATGTTCTGTCCTTCACCAAAAGTGGAGTATTGAAGTCTCTTACTATTATTGTGGAGCTGTGGATCTCTCTTTTCAATGCTGTTAGATTTTGTTTTATGTATTTTGGAGCCATGTTGTTGGGTGTGTAAATAGTTATTACAGTTTCGTCCTCCTGGTGTATAGACCCTTTAATCATTATATAGTGTCCTTCCTTATTCTCTGTGGTGGATTTTACTTTAGAGTGTATTTTGTCAGAAATTAATACTGCCACTCCTGCTCTTTTTTGATTGTTGTTTGCTTGATATATATTTTTTCCACCCTTTGAGTTTGAGTTTGTTTGTGTCTTTTAGTCTAAGGTGTGTCTCTTGTAGGCAGTATATAGATGGATTTTTTTTCTCCATTCTGGCATTTTCTGTGTTTTTATTGGTGCATTTAGTTCATTTACATTCAGCGTAATTATTGATAAGTATGGGTTCAGTGCTATCATTTCGATATCTTTTTTTGTGTGTGTTGACAGTTTCTTTGTGCCACTTAATTTTCTGTGCTGTTGTTTTTCTTTATATATTTTCTTTTCCTCTTTTTCATTATTGTTGATTTAAAGCAATCTTTTATTTCTTTATATCATCTTGACTTCCTCTCCACATGAAAGATCTATGACTACATTTTTTTAGTCCCTCTACTTTTTTTGTTTTAATGTTGTCATCTTTTACCTAATGACATCTCTGTTTCCCTATTTTGAGTGTTTTAGCTTTGATTTATTTTTGCAATTTCTGGGTTATATCTGGTTGCTCTGTCTTGTGTTCTAGTTTTGTGTTGATATCTCATGTTATCGGCTTTCTAATCAGAGTACTCCCTTTAGTGTTACTTGTAATTTTGGTTCGATTTTTGCAAATTCCCTAAACATCTGTTTACCTTTAAATGTCCTAATTTCACCATCATATTTGAGAGACAGTTTTCCTGGATATATAATTCTTGGCTGGGATTTTTTTTTTTTTTTTTCTTCAAAGCTTTATATATGTCATCCTATTGCCTTCTTGCCTGTATGGTTTCTGCTGAGTAGTCCCAGCTTAGTCTTATTGACTCTCCTTTGTAGGTGGCTTTTCATTTACCCCTAGCTGCTCTTAAAATTCTCTCATCTTTGGTTTTGGCAAGTTTTATTGTAATATATCTTGGTGACTCTCTTTGGGGACCCACCTTGTGTGGGGTTTGATGAGCCTCTTGGATAGATATAGTCCCATCTTTCATGATATCAGCAAAGTTTTATGCCAACAAATCTTCAACAATTCTCTCTGTATTTTCTGTTGTCCCTCTGCCCCCTCACATTCTGGTACTCCAGCCACTGGTATTTTATTCCCCTTGATAGAGTTCCACATAATTCTTAGGGTTTCTTAATTTTTAAAAAAGTTATTTTACCTGATTTTTCCTCAAATATATTGGGGTCAAGTGCTTTATCTTCAGTCTCACTAAATCTGACTTCCATTGCCTCAATTCTGCTCCTATGCCTTTCTGTTGAGCTGTCTAATCCTGAAATTTTATTGCTAATATTCTGGATTTCTGTTTGCTGTCTCCTGTTGATTCTTGCAGCTTATTAAATTTGTCATTATGCTCTTCTCTAATCTTCTTTAGTTCCTGTGTTGCTTTGTCTGTGTGCTACTTGGCTTGTTCTGTGTTTTGCCTGATCCCCTTCCTGATCTCTCAACAAGTTCTGTATATTAATCTTTTGTATTCTTCTTCCGGTAACTTCGGGAAGTTCTCTTCATCAAGAAGATCTCTTGATTCTTTGTTTTGGGAGCTTGCTGAAGCCATCATTGTCTGAATCTTTATGTGATTTGATGTTGACTGTTTTCTCCGAGTCATTAATTAGTTATAGTATTCATTTGTTTTATGTTTGCTTACTGTGTCCTAGCTTCTTGTTTTGATATGCTCAAATAGGCTGCTCAAGTGAGCTAGTTTGATTATTGGCTTCTTTGGAGCTCTAATTTTTTATCACCAGGTGGTTAGAGTTGTTACTAGGTATGTGAACCCAGGAGTCCATTCAGTTTTCTTATATGGATTCAGCTCAGGTGTTCAGGTAGCCAGTCACCATGTGTGTGGTGCAGGCCCTCACCTACAGGCCTAGACGAGCAGGGGTGATTGATGTAGGCATAGGTATCTGGCTGCAGTAGGGGGTCACATGCTGAAAAATGCAGGAGGCTGACAGGCTCCTTTGAGTGTCTGGGAGAAAGCTTGTCCTGTTCCCAAGAGTGGGTAGGTGGGTGGGTTTTGCAGCCAGATTATGGGCATCCAATACTGTTGGCTGTAAGGACTGGGAGGCAGCATTTATTCTTGGATCCCTCTCGCTGGTGGCTAGGTGTAGTGGGTGGAGCCACTAGTCATAAGCCTCCTTATGCGGGTAGGTGAGGACCCTGCTTAATAGGTAGAGCAGTGTCAAATGTCATGAACTTGCCTTTCCACCATATAGCTGAAAGAGTTGCAGTTAGACTTCATGTATATACCCTATTGTACTATGCTAATGAGAGCCTATGCTGTTGAAATGTGCCCACACAGGTCTATGCAGGGGTGAAAGGCATTCAAAGTCCGTGGTCCCCTTGTGCCTGCACCTAGGCAAAGGAGCTGTGCCTGACCTGAGTTCCTAAATTAAAGGAGCTGGCAGATTGTTTTTTCCTCTTTGTTAATTTCTTTCCCTCTCCAAGGGCGGTATGAATTGGAATTGACTCAATGGCAATGGGTTTTTCCAAGGGCAGGAGAATGCCTCAGGGCAAGTGCTGGGTTTTACTTCTGGACCCAGGCGTCTGGGACCCAGTGCAGAGCCAGAAGGCAGCACATAAGTGGGAGAGAGGTTTTTCCCAAAGAGATATTTTTTGATCCGTGCTGTAAGTTAAATGCACATACTTATCTTTTGCAGATTGTGGGCCCCTTCTCACTGGTTCTGGATGGTTGAGCAGACTCTCCATCATTCGGTCTCTCCCAAAGTGGAAAATGCATTCCAAATGCTACTGCTGGCCTCACCATGCTAGCACCAGTGGAATCGGCCTGTGGGGTGCAAGTTCCCACTGTGTTGGGTCTGGCAACTCCTCACTACTTCTGAACTGTTTCTTCCTCCCCCTTCCACTCAGTCCAATTCCTCAAGTTTGCATTTGGTGTTCAGGGCTCCTAACTTGTCATATACAATTGATTCACTTTTTTTTTCTTTTTTTTCTGGGTCTTGTTGTAAAAGGGACCACAGGAAGCATTTGACTACTCCACTCTTTTGGCCCGTCCCCCTTTCCATTTCATTTTTTATGATTTCCAATTTTCCTAGATTCATACTTTGTACACTCCACTTTCCTATTTTTAATGGATGTTCGCAGCTGTTTCTTCTCATTTTGAGTGGTACCACAACAGGAAATGAAGGTCCCAAAAGCTTGACTCCATCCATGGCAAAGCTTCCATTATCACTGCAATACATCTGCCACCACAGTGGGGCAGACTGACAGACACATGGTGAATATAGTTGAAATTAATATAGTTTGAATTAATTCAGTTGATTTTGTCTGCTGTTTCTTCTCTTAAATTAAATGTTTAACCATAGCATTTATATCTCCTTATTGAATTATTATTTATTTCCACTTTTATGATTTTTTAGTGCATATTTTTTTATCCTAGGGTTTACAATATGTGCTTTAAATTAACCTGATTCTGATTTCACATAATGTTATACCCCCACATATGGAACGTTAAGATATTTTAGCGTTCTTTCCAATTCTTCCATCCCCACCCTTTGTCCTTTTACTTTGTTTCACTTGCTTTTACATATCTTATAGACATACACTACATTTATTATTTTTACAGTAAGAGTCAGTTATAAATTAAACCAAAACCTGTTGTCATCGAGCCTATTCTGAATCATAACAACCCTATAGGATAAAGTAGAACTGCCCCATAGAGTTTCCAAGGAACAGCTGGTAGATTTGAACTGCCAACCTTTTGGTTAGCAGCCGTAGCTTGCTGTAGCTATTAACCATGGCACCACAAGGGCTCTAGTTATAAACTAGATCAATAAAAATGAGAAAAAAGTTCAATTTCTCCTTTATTTTATTCCTTATTCCTGAAGAATTCCTTTTTAATTTTCTGACAGATGCACTTGTTGACCATATATTTTCTCACAGTTTGCTTCTAAGAGAAAGTCTTTCACTTTTAACAGATGTTTACACAGGGTAGAGAACTAGGGGTTGACTTTTTTTTTCCCTACAAAAATTTAAAGATATCGTAACATTGTTTTTGTCATTCCCTGTATTTGATGAGAAGAGTGCTATAATTATATTTTCTGTTCATCCCTGACTGAGTTCACCCCTGACTGAGTTCATCCCTGACTGAGAAATGCATCCTCATTAACACACACACACATATAAACCTACTCCTGAACATGATTACATCCACAGGTACAAGGGTCAAGTGTTCAACATGTATTTTTGAGGAACATTATTTTCTCAAAGTGCATGAGAATATGACAACCCCTGCACACCCACGCTACTTCAGGATTCCCAGTCTCCAGATTTAGTTCCCTCCCCAACCACATAGAGGCTCCAGGTGCCCAGGGGAATGGAGAAAGTAGGTGTGAGCCCAGAGTGCCTTTAAGTATAACATCCAGATGTCTTACTATATTCTCTCTGTCCTATGTGGCCATCAAGACCAGGACTGTATACTTAATTTAAGGAATGGTAAATAAATAAATTATGAATCTATTGCATAGCATGTTATCCTTGCCTCATGGGCACATGGACATGTGCACACACACACACACACACTCAGGCTCCTCTATTGAACTGAGACTCCTTGTTCACGTGATGTTAGCATGATCTTTTTGCGATATTGCACTTTAATATATGCCTTAGTTAACAGAAATATCATAAATGGGTGGCTTTACCAAACATAAATTTCTTCTCTCCTGGTTTAGGAGGCTAAAAGTCCAAATTCAGGGCACCAACTCTAGGGGAAGGGTTTCTGCCTCTGTTGGCTCTGGAGGAAGGCGCTTGTCTTCTTTCAATAAGTCTGGGCCTGACATCGTTTGGAGATATCCAGGTGTCTTGGCATCAATCTTCCCCAGGTTCAAGGAAGTTCTTAGCACAGGGACCCAGTGTCCAGAGGGCACACTCCAATTCCAGCTCTTCTTTCTTGGTGGTACTGAGGCCCCTTGGTCCTTGCCAGCTCCTTCTTTTATTTGTCGTAAGATAAAAGGTGATACAGGCCTCACCCCAGGGAAACTCCTCTTACATCTGATTAGGACAGTGACCTGAGCAAGGATGTAGCATCTCACCCTTATCCTGCCTCTTTAACATAACAAACATAATCTAATCCTCATTAACATAGCTCATTCCTGCCTCACAGAGGTCAGGGTTTACAGCACATCACAAAATAGAGAATAATTACACCTGATCACAAAATGGAGGACTACCACACAATAATGGGAATCATGACCTAGCCAAGTTGACACATATTTTGGGTGGAAAAAATTCAACCCATGACAACATCCAAACCTGGAACCTCATTTCTGGACAGAAAAAAAACACGTCAGATGAGTTTGTTCCTTAGCAAATAGTGTCCTGTCTTGTCCTTGATGTGAACTTAAATATTATTTGTGTCATGCAAGAACTTATGAACTTGTAACATTCTTCATATCCATCCTATGAAAACCACCTGGATTAAATATTTCCACATGTATAGTAAACCTTAAACCAAAGCTATCTCCTTAAGTATGTTTTAAACTAAGCAATATTTTGTCTTAATTAGTAAATAATGTCTGCCTCTATCACTGTGTCATTTAAAGAATTATCTATATGTGATCAAATAGGCAACAATGGGAAAGATTAGAGAAAAAGCTTTGGGGGTAATGATTTTACTTCAATGGTAGAGGAATAATTTGGAAAAGGGTGGTTAGAAAGATTGCACAATTTAAAGAATGTAACGAACGCCACAGAAATGTATAAGTAGGATTTGTTGAATAGTTGTATATTTTGGTGTGTATATTTTCAACAAAAATAATGCATTATTTTAAGAGAATGCATGGAGTTAAATTACAGAAGGAATGAACAATGTGTAACTTTTCATAAGTGGTGAATAGCTTGGGGCTGTCCTTGTCCATATGTAGGATTGAGGGTATGGACTAATTGAACTCTGGTAATGAGTGCTTCAACTCTTAATGTTGCAGAGATGGGTGAGTGTTTTAACTGCTCTGAACATAGCTTTAGCTTTCCCATCTGCATGTAGAACACTTAATACAACGCAAATTTTACTAAATTGTTGACAACTTTAAATAAGGTAACAATGGAATCTGCTTAACATGGTTTCATGCATCGAGAAAAGCCCTATAGACGTGTGCTGTCCTGATTGTTTCCACAGACACTCCTCCCACCATCTGTCCAGGGCACTTGTCTATACAGGTGAACCACTCTACATATAGCATTCACATCATATAACCCTCTACAGGGAGTGAGACATGCAAATAGGACCCTACCCTCTTCTTATAAAAACCTTCACTGAACCTGTTCCTGCAGCTCTAGGAGAGGAGCCCAAGTCACAGTTGCTGTGCTGTTCCCAAGAATCTGTGAGAGCAGTCACCACATCATGAAGTTTAAACTGATCTGGGCATTCCTTCTCATCCTTTTGCAAGGTGAATGTTAGAGATATAAGGGACTGATGCATGTTGATTATGCTAGTATGTAGAGACTGTGCGTTTCCTGAGCCTAATGACTGTGCCCATTTTTTTTTTTTGGCAGATGTCCATTGTGAGGTGCAGCTGGTGGAGTCTGGAGGAGACCTGAGAAAACCTGGGGGTTCTCTGAAGCTCTCCTGTGTAGCCTCTGGTTTTACCTTCAGCAATTACGGCATGAACTGGATCCGTCAGTATCCTGGGAAGGGGCTGGAATGGGTGGCACTTATATGGCATGATGGAAGTAAAAAATACTACGCAGGCTCCGTGAAGGGCCGGTTCACCATCTCCAGAGATAATTCCAAGAACACACTGTATTTGCAAATGGACAGCCTGAGATCAGAGGACACAGCCATGTATTACTGTGCAGTGGCACAGTGAAGGGAAGTCATTGGGAGCCCTGACAAAAATCTCCCTCCAGCAGACAGGAGAGATCTGGGCTCTAGGGGGTGTTCAGTGCCCACCGAGTAGTACAGGAAACTTCTTGAGAGCAGGTGCTGAAAAAAAGGGAAGGGTTCCTCTCAGAAGCTGTGATTTCCCCTGTTCAGTTGGCGTGTCCTCAGAGGCTCACATGCACAATGATTGTAGGAATCTTTTTGATCTGAATGTCAGAACTTTTATTTTCATGGAGTCATCTTGTGTGTCTTTCCTCATCTGCCCCAGGGTGAGTTTCACAGTAATGTTTCTTGAGGAGACCTCTATTTGTTATTCAAGTTACAAGGTAGTGCCATTAGTTTCAAAGTTTAGAAAAACTTAATATCTTAAGCTATTCTGCTGGTGGTCCTCAAATCTACTCTGCACTCTCAGATGGGTTCTCATCTTTTCACCCAGGTGAGTGCCCCCCAGTACTCCTCATGTAATACATTTCACTTGTGATGATACGTGTCAAGTTGTACATGTCGATGAGTGTTCTTAAGTTGCCAAAGATATTTTGCCCCCAAGGGACACGTGGTAGTTCCAGTAGATGTTTTTGGTTTCCACAGTGGGGAAGTGGTGTACATTTCCAAAGCATGACAATTCTTTCTTGACTTAAGCATATTTGTTCAAATTGCATGGAAACCTTCCTTCAACCCTCAGCAGATGCACACATGCTCACACATACTTGACACACAGAAACCAACATCCATTCATACCACCCAGTGGAGGACACCCAGGCCTCCTAATGTGCACCATTGAGCTCAGAGTCCTGTTTTACTCTAATTAGGCCAAGGGGTGGAGATGTCTTCTGCCAAGTTCATTTTCTATTCCCTGTTCTGCCATCAGCTCCTGCTCCTGGGAGTGATTATCATCAGGGCTGTCCTTGTATCTATCTTTCCTAGGGCTTTGAGCCCACTGAAAATGGTAACTCTCATGAACTGTGATCTAGTGTGACCCTCACACATGCCCGGATTGGCTCAGCATTGTCTGCATTGGCTGGGAAAGGCTTAATGGTATGTTTCTGAGCCTTCATGGCTAAGCCTGGTTCTTTCACATGGTGGCATCTGCAGGCCCCCAGGCTCTAAGAGAACAAACAATCCCAGCATGCATGCACTGTCCATGTCTCCTTCTGTATCATGTTTGCTTTTGTCCTGTTTTCCAAAGCATATCACACACCCAAATCCATATTTAGTGTGGGGCAGGAGCATTGCTCATTCTGTGAACAGGAGAAGGAAGGACATATTGCCGTATAGTTGTAAGAATCAACCAGTGTGTCTGTGTGTGTGTGTGTGTTTTGTGTGTGCTATTGGAATAGTAGACGTGAGGGGCCTTTTACTCATATGGCTTTATACATGTAGGCATTATCTGATGTGACTTCAACCTCAGATTATCTAGAGGAGAATAGAGACTTCCTGATGTTCCCAAGGGCTTCTGGATTCCTCGAGAGAGGACCCTCTGTGTCAATGTAGCTGGAAGTTCCAAGGAAGGGGGTCTTGTATGTGTTAACACCTGGTCTTTGATCAGCCTGTAGAGTTTACTAGGTTACAAAGAGCAATTCACTACTTAAGGATATTATATTAAATGCATCAGGTGTCATTGAAGGATCAGTTGGAAGCCAAAATCACAGCCATTTAATATTGGGCCAGAATCACTGTCAGAGAAAGGCAGGGTGAGCCCAGACCCAGCCACCCTGCAGGGAGTAGAAGTGGAATTCAGGGGTGCTTAGGTCCCACTATTTCAGAGGGCCAGCCCCAGGATCAAGGGCAGAGAAGGACTGGGGAGAGGTTTCCTCTGAGCACTTGGGTTTCCCATAAAAAAAAAATAAAAAATCTAAAATAGTATTTGAGCAGGCCTGCCGATGTGTTTGTAAACATTCTATTCCATCCAGAGTGTTTACCCAACTCAATAACATAATGACCACCACATTTTAAAAGGTGATTTTCTAGTACTTGTAGATATCTTATGGAGCCCTGGCTTCATAGTTGTTAAGTGCTTGGCTGCTAACTCTAAGTTCGGTGTTTCAAACCTACCACACACTTCTTAGGAGAAAGATGTGGCAGTGTTACTCCGTAAAAATTTCAGCCTTGGAAATCCTACAGGGCAGTTGTACTCTGTCTCACAGTGTCACTATGGGTCAGAGCCAACTCCACAGCCATGGGTTATAGGTATCTTAATAGTGAGGAGCAGAAAACAGGATGTTGTCATTAATTGAGTGGATCCAGAATTTTGGAAGATACTCTGATCCCAGGATCAAGACATTTAGATGTCAAGCCTAGGTGATGTTGCCTGGGATGGTCGTGTGAGATGAAGGGGGTGGGTAAGAGTTGGTGGCAAGTGTGTGGATCCAAACTGATCAGAAATCAGTAAAGTTAGGGAACAACGGGTCTGAACTGATAATACATAAATTATGTGTAGTCTGGGAATGAGACACAAAGCTACTGAAGACAGATTCCTGGGAAAGGTTTTGAAAGATGTGAGTTTAACAACAGCCCCACGCAATTCCTGTGATCAGTAGGATCAGAAACACAGCCCTCATTCACTCTTCAGAAGGCTGGTCTGAGAAGCAAGAGCCTTTTTACTGAACAGTCGTGGAGCTCGGGAAACCCAGACAGGGGCTTGAGGAAATTGTCTCCGAAAGAAGAGAAGATTCCACAGCTGCCCATGGATCCTGCAGGACACTCATGTGCAATAACAACAGGCCTTGTCTCAGAGTTACCCATGGCATATGCTTGGTTCCTAAGGGACCATGTTGATGTCCATATACCTGGTAAGCATCATAGGCACTCGATGGGCCCCAGAAAAGGTCCAGGTGGTCTGTGCACCAAGGAAAGTGGGGTCACAAGAAGGAGCATCCCTGAGGGTGCTGCATCCCTCAGCGGGAAGATCTCTGTCTGCACAGTGTTTGGGAACATACAGAGAACACATTTATTAGCAAAGATTAGGACTTGTACTCTTATGATTGCGTTACTGCATGGTCCCTGTATTTTTTATATTCTTCTCTCAGGCTGGGCCATGTCTTGAGCTATGAAATATTCTGTCTCTTGAATATTCAAACGATATAAGGTCTATTGAGTTAACTATGGATGTGACTGCTGCCCCAGAGCATCACCAAATAACCACACCCCTCACCATTTTTTTTTTTTTTTTTTACCATTAGAAGCCTGTGAGAGCACAATCCCCTCACCATGGACTGGAGCTGGAGAATTCTCTTCTCGGTGGCAGTAGCTGCAATAAGTGGACCCCCAGTCTCAGACTGTGGAGGGAGCTATGGTCATTCACAGCATATTTTATCCACTCCTGTCTTGTTTCCATAGGTGGTCACTACCAGGTCTGTCTGGTGCAGCCTGTGGGTGAGATGAGGAAGCTGGTTCATCAGGGAAGGTCTCCTGCAGGGCTTCTGGCTACATCTGCATCAGCTACTATAAACAGTTGATTTGACAGGCCCTTGGACAACGTTTTGAGTGGATGAGACAAACTAACCCTGAAATTGCTCTGCCTCCGCCTCTTCCTGAGGGGCCATGACTTGCCACCTGGCAACAGAGATACCAGCTCCCTGCCGCCTGGTTTCTGCCCCCCTCAGAGGGTGGTTTATCCAGATACATTTTTTTTTCTGTTTCTTCTCTCTCTCTGCCCCCCTTCCTTTTCTCCTACTCATCCAGCCTTATTTTTTGATGGTTTTCCTTTTATAAACTTTCTATTTAAAGTAATATTATAGTAACAGAACAATTGCAAATAAAATACAGAGGGTGATCATATACTCTCTCCTGGTTTTCCCTATCGTTAACATCTTACATAACCATGGTGCATTTGTAATAATTAAGGAACTGATGGAAACGCTGGTGGAGTAGTGGTTAAGTGCTATGGCTGCTATCCAAGAGGTTGGCAGTTCGAATCCACCAGGTGCTCCTTGGAAACTCTATGGTGCAACTCTACTCTGTCCTATAGGGTTACTATAAGTTGGAATCATCTCGATGTCAGTGGAGTGGAAGGAACTAACATTTATATTTACCAAACTGCTGACTTTGTTAGATTTTCACCGGTTTTCACCAAATGCCCTTGGTTGTTTTTGCTCCAAGATTCAAATTAAGACATGACATTGGATTTATCTAACACATTTTCTGTGTCTCTTCTTGTCAGTGACACTCTGTACTCTGCGTTTTTTCAGTGAACTGGTCTATAAACAGCAATTAGGTAGATAAATAGTGCTATTCAGGTCAGTTACATCCACCATTATTTTCTTCCTACTTGTTCCATCATTGGAGAGTGAAATATTTAGGTCTCCAACTACAATTGAGGATTGGTCTATGTCTCTTTTGAAAAAATAGGTTCTATTAATAGGTATTTTTGTCATTTGGAAAATTGGCACCTTTATTATGATGAAACATACCCTTTTATCTCCAAAAGTCTTTTTTTTTTTTTTGAAGTCTGCTTTATGTGAAATTAATATAACTTCTGAAACTTTGCTTTTATGGTTTATATTTATTTGTCTTTTATTTTTAGCCTATCTATATATTTATATGTAAAGCCTTTCCTTGTTTTGGGTCTTGGGGCTTGATTTTTACCCAATACGACAACTATTCTTCTGTAAGTGATGTTTTTAGAACATTCCCATTTAAAGTTAATAATGATATAGTTGAAATTAATTGTACCATCTTGCTAGTTGTTTTCTATTTGCTGAAATTTTTCTTTATTCTTTTCAATTTATTTATTTCTGCTGTTCCTTCTCTTAATTTAAGTATAGCATTGATTTCTCCTCTTTTTATGTATAATTAGTTTCCTTTTTTATGAATTTTTAGTGGTTGCACTAGTATTTACAATATGTGTTTTAAATTAACCTGATTCTACCTTCAGATAATATTATAACCCTGCATATAGAATGTGAGGATGTTTTAACAATTTTTCCAATTCCTCCCACCCCATCTTTTGTCTCTTTTGCTTAGTTCCATTCACTTTTATATACCCTATAAACATACACTACTTGTTTATTATTACTTTAAGAGTCTGTTATAAATTAGAGCAATTAAAATGAGAAAAAAATTCAATTTCTCCTTTTTTTTATTCCTTATTCCTGAAGAACTTGATTTCCAAACAGATATGTATGCTGATCATGGTTTTTCTCAATTTCTGGTACTAAGAGCAAGTTTTTCACTGGCTCTAGGATTAAGGGTGGACTTTTTTTCCCCCCTCTTTTTCAAAAATTTAAAGATATTATCCCCTTGTCTTTGTGATCCCCTGTATTTGATAAGAAGAGTGGCATAATTCCTTTTTCTGTTGCTCTCTAAGAAATGCTTCCTTCATTCATTTTGTTTGTCTTCAATATTTTTCCTTTGTCTTTGACTTTCAGTTGTTATGTATTACATACCTCTGCATGTGTGTGTCTGTGTGTGTGAATATATGAATATTTATCCATCTTGACAACCTCTGAGATTTTTAGAACAGAGGCTTGGTGATTGTAGCTAATTTTGGAAAAGTTTTGGCCATTATTTCTTCAAATATTTTTCCTCCCCGGTCCTCTTCTTCTTTAGGATACCACTTAGACATATATTGCAGCATTTCACATTGTCCCAAACCTCTTAGATGTTCTGTTCTGTTTTCCTCACTCTTTTTTTTCTCTTTGCAATTAGTCTCGGTAATTTCCATCAATGAATTTAAAGTTCACACATTCTTTTGGCCCCTGTGTTGAGTCTGTAGATCAGCTTATTGAAGGCATTCTTCATTTCTGTTACTATATTGCTGTTTATCAAAATTTCTTGCATTTTGATTTGCTCTTTCCTTGTACTGTTCATCATTATCTCCTGAAGTTCTTATCAGATCCTGCAATCAATTTACCATTTCATGAAGAACTTTTAACAAATTAATAATAGTTATTTAAAATCCCCTGTTTAATTTGATAAATTAAATATTGGTCTTCACATGGTGTCTCTCATACACTCTGTGTGTCTCTGTGTCTGTTCTGGTCTTTGTAAAACTCAGACGTGATTAGGGTTAGGATGTACCCTACGCTGTTAAAAAAAAATTTTTTTTTTTTTTTTTTTTACGACCCCATTAACACACACATGGATACACTCACAGAAACACACACACATAATTTCAGATCATGGTTACATCCAGAGGTACAAGGGTCAGTAATTCAAAATGTATTTTTGGGAACATAATTCAATCGATATCACATTATTGTCTCAAATTGCTCAAGATAATAAAAATCCCTCCTCACCCAAGCTACCTCAGGATTCCTGGTCCCAGATTTAGTTCTCTCCCCAACCATGAGGAGGTTCCAGGTGCCCAGGAAAATGGAGGAAGGCAGACAAAATCCTGGCATGGTGTTAAGTACAGTGTACAAGTGTCTCACTTTGTTCTCTCTGTCCTATGTGGCTGTCAAGACCACAGCCATGTGTGTACTTAGTCAAAGATATTGTAAATAAATAAATAATGACTCTATTGCATAGCATGTTATCCATGCCTCACACACATGCACACACACACACACACTCACACAAACATACACACAGGCTCCTCTATTGAACTGAAGCACCTTACCCATGTGATGTTAGCATTGTCTTTTTGCATTAATGCACTTTAGTGTCTGTCTTAGTTATCTAGTGTTCCTATAATGATAAATGGGTGACTTTAACAAATAAATTTATCCTTTCCCGGTTTAGGAAGCTACAGGTCCAAATTTAGGGCGTCAGCTCTAGAGGTAGGCTTTCTATCTCTGTTGGCTGGAGGGGAACTCCCTTGTCTCTTTTCAACATCTTTGGGCCCTGCATCTCTTGGAGATCTCCATGTGTCTAGGCATTAATTTTAACCTGATTCTATTAGTTTCTCAGCTCAGAAACCTTAGTTCAAAGGGCACACTCCACTTCCAGCTCTTCTTTCTTGGTGGTACTGAGGCCCTTCAATTCTTGTCAGCTTCTCTCTCATTTTATCTCTTGTAAGATTAAAGGTGATATAGGCCACACTCCAGGTAACCCCCTCTTACATCTGATCAGAGCTGTTACCTCAGTAAAGGTGTTGCATCCCACCCTAATCCTGCTTCATTAACATAACAATCATAATCTAATTCTCATTAACATAGCCCAATTAACACATAGAAGTCAGGATTTACAGCACATTACAAAAGCGAGGATAATGACTTCAGATCAGAAAATGGAGGACAGCCACACAATACTGGGAGTCATGCCCTAGCCAAGTTGACACATATTTTTGGGAGATACAATTCAATCCATGACAGTATCCAAACCTGGAATCACATGTCTGGACAGTAAAAACCACTTCAGATGACTTTGTTCCTTAGCAAATAGTGTCCTATCATATCCTTGCTGTGAACTTAAATATTGTTTGTTTCATGCAAGAACATATTAACTTGTGACATTCTTCATATCCACTGTATGAAAACCACCTGGCTTAAGTACATTCAACTTTTGTGGTAAACCTTCAACCTGAACTATCTCCTTAAATATTTTTAAACCAACCAATTGTTTAACTTAATTTGTAAAGGATGTCTGCCTTGAGCAGGGTGCTATTTGTGGTAAAATTGACAAAAACTAGAAAGATTAGCTGAAAACTTAAGAGGGTAGTGATTTTATATTAATGGTAGAGGAATAATTTGGAAAAGAATTGTGAGAATGGTTGCACAATTTGAATAATGTTATAAATGGCACTGGATCTTACAGGTAGAAATTGTTGAATAGATATACGTATTGCTGTGTGTATTTTCAGGAAAAAAATACATTATTTTAAGAAAATGTGTGAAGCAAATTTATAGAAGGAATGAATGTTGGTAATATTATGTAAGTGGTGAATACCTTGGAATTGGTCTTGTGCATGCATGCTACTGGGGGTATGGACTGATTGAACTCCAGTCCTGACTTTTCCTACGCTTAATGTTGCAGAGAAGCGTGAGTGTTTTAACTTCTCTGGGCATAGCTTTATTTTTCCCATCCGTATGTACAGGACATAGTATAATGCAAACTTTACTAAATGGTTGAGAACATTAAATAAGGTAATAATGGAACCTGCTTACCACAGCTTCACACATAAAAAAAGCTCAATAGATGTGTGCTGTCTATGTTTCCACACATACTCCTCCCACCACCTGTCCAGGGCATTTGACTATCCAGGGAAACTGATCTGTGTATGGTATTCCCACCATCTAACCGTTTACGGGGAAGGGAATATGCAAATAGGGCCCCATCCTCTTCTCATAAAAACCCTCACAGAACCTTCCCTGCAGCCCTGGGAGAGGAGCCCCAGTCACAGTTGCTGTGCTGTTTCCAATTATCTGTGAGCCCAGTGGCCACACCATGAAGTTTAAACTGATCTGGGGATTCCTTCTCATCGTTTTGCAAGGTAATTGTTAGAGATATAAGGGAGTGATGCGTGTTGATTGTGCAAGTGTGTGGAGTGGGTTTCCTGAACCCAATGCTTGTGTCCTTTTTTTTTTTGCAGGTATCTATTGTGAGATGCAGCTGATGCAGTCTGGTGGAGACTGTAGAAAACCTGGGGGTTCTCTGACACTCTCCTCTGTAGCCTCTGGTTTTACTCTCAGCAGTCATGACATGCACTGGGTCTGCCAATATCCTGGAAAGGGACTGGAATGGCCGCATTTGCATGGCCTGATGGAAGTAACAAATACTACGCAGACTCTGTGAAGGGCTGGTTCACCATCTCCAGAGATAATTCCAAGAACACACTGTATCTGCAAATGGACAGCCTGAGAACAGAAGACAGAGCCATGTATTACTGTGCAAGTGAAACAGTGAAAGGAAGTCATTGGGAGCCCAGACACAAACCTCCTTGCAGGAGACAAGAGGGTCTGGGCTGTATGACGTGCTCAGTGCCCACTGAGTAGTGCAGGGAACTTCTTGGGAGCAAGTGCGGAGGAAGGGAGGTATTGTTCCTCTCAGAAGTTGTGGTTTCCCCATTAGATCAGCGTCTCCTCAGGGACTGAAATACGTAATGATTCTAGAAATCTTTCCTGATCTGAACATCAGAACTTTTATCTTCATGGAGTCACCTTGTTTGCCTTTCCCCATCTGCCCCAGGGTCAGTTTCACAGTACCGTCTCTTTAGGAGACTGATGTTTGCAATTCAAGTTACTATATATAGTGCCAAGTTTAGGAAAACTTATTATCTTAAACTCTTCTCCTTTGATCCTCAAATCTGCCCTGCACCCTCAGGGGATCCTTATCTTTTCACGCTGGCAAGTGCCCTCCTCAGCCTCATTTACTTAATACATTTTACTTGTGATGATCCAGGTCATGTACATTTTTTATACAATAGAAAAAAATTTTATTTTTTTATTTTATTTTTTTTATACAAGTGCTCATAAATTAACACAGATATTTTGCCCTCAGGGAACACTTGGCAGTTTCTGCAGACATATTTTGTTGTCACAAAGTGGGGAGGGGTGTTCTGGAGTGAAGTGGGTAGAATACAGCCCTGCTGCCAGACATCCTACAATGCATAGAAAAGCCCCTAAAACTATGAATTACCTGACTTAAAATGTCAGTAGTGCTAAATTGAGGAATTCTGGTATAAACCTTAAAACTAGTCAACACTCAGAGAAGTGTTCACCCACACAAAGTGAATTAGCTGTATGTGTATTACACCTAAATAAACCTGGAACAAAACACACCAATCTCTGGTCTTCTGTGCACTCCGAGGACACCAGATGTCCACACATCACTGGCGTGTTACTGGTCATATAAACCAGGGGTGACCTGAGTGTGCATCTACGAGTGGATGTGGTGCCCAAGGCAGAGATGGGGCACTTGTGAGAGTGGTCGGGGTCTACTGTGACTATGGGAACTAGAAAGAACCTCTTTCTGTAGTCATCATTGAGTTTTCTGAAGACAAGGCTGGGCTGTGGCTAGACTCTGACCCCCACACTGCTTTGAGGGCATTCAGAGTCTTGGCTTAACAATGACTCATAGTCTCAGAGGAGAAGTTGCTATTTTGACCCCATGGGTCATGGCTCACTATATGAGGCTTCACGAGGCCTATGCCTATGTAGCCACCTAAACAATGTATTTGTAACTGCATCAGTGCACACATTCCTATAGGCAGTAGCTGAAATCAGGATGAGGAAATGTTCCAGGTTTTAGTCTACTTTTTAAATTAATTAACTTATTTATTTTATTTACAGCCATCCAATGCTGTTCTTGTTTCAGTACATTTCCAAATACATTTGAAATCAGTTCAGTAATTCCAAAAGTATACGTTAAAAATCTGTGTGGTATTGCGTTGAGTTTTTGAGTCAATTCAGATAAGCTACAGTTTAAACATTGCTTTCCCATCAATGAACATGTTATATGTCTTAGTTCTTAGTGCTAATATAGCAGAAATACAGAGCCCTGGTGGTGAAGTGGTTAACAGCTCAGGCTGCTAACCAAAAGGTTAGCAGTTCAAATCCACCAGCTGCTTCTTAGAAACCATGTGGCACAGTTCTACGCTGTCTTATAGGGTCACTATGAGTCTGACTCCACTTGACAGCACACAACAACAGCAGAAATACTGCAAGTGGATGATTTTCAAGAACAGAAGTTTATTTTCTCACAGTTTAGGAGACCAAAAATCCAAAATTAGGTTCCCGTCTCTAGGGGAAGTTTCTTTTTTGGTTCTGGGAAAAAGCCATGTCTCAGTCCCAAACTCCATAATTCCTTAGTGTCTTGGAATCTCCACTTGGCAGCTATCCTCTCACCCCCATTTATGCTTGCTTCTCTCCGTGCCTAATATGCTCTTTTGATATTTCAAAAGTGATTAAGATTTACAAAACCTGGGCATTCCCTGAGACTTTCTTGTGCAGCTTTCGGCTTTACCTTCAGCACTTAGAGCATGCGCTGGAATTGCCAGGCACTGGTAATGTGCTAGAGTGGCTAGCAGGTATATGTCATGATGGAAGTAAAACCTACTACACAGATTGTTTGTGAAGGGCCGGTTCACCATCTCCAGAGATAATCCCAAGAACACACTGAGTCTGCAAATGGACGGCCAGAGAGCCAAAGACAGCTGTATATTACTGTGCAAGAGGCACTGTGAGGGGAAGTCAGTGGAAGCCTAGACACAAAATTCTCTGCGGGAAGGGGGCTGATCTGCCGGGGCTGCCTAGGACCCGTCAGCTCCTGGATTAGGTACAGAAGAGGTAGAGGGAGGGATGTTGCTTTTGTCATCTGGAGTTTCCTCTCAGGATCTGAGTTTGCTCTTCTCTCCAAATGAATATTTGTTCTGACCCAGTGATGTGTGACCTTGAGGCACCATCAGCAACAAACAGCTAGAAAGTAGAGTGAGCAGCTTTGATGTCTGCTGACTAAGGTGTATCAGTGAGAAGCCTATCATAGGACTGCAGTTGATGGTCAGCTGTAACAGTTGTCATGACTGCAACTGTTGCTCAAAAACCCATGGCTGAGACACCTGCAAAAACAGCTCCAGGTACTGCCTAAAACCTTAAAGCTTAGGACCTGAGAAGATAGTCTTGTGGGAGATCCACAATGGGAGGAAGAGAGTGGGAGCCCAGCACACACCTCATCTGCAAGTGGTGGGAGGCTGTCAGCAGTGGACTCTCAGTACACACTAAGCCCAGAACCTACACCAAGGGTAGGTTCATGGGAGAATAAGAAGCTCCCTGTCAGTATCTTGAGTTTCTTCTAAGCCCAACAAATAATCGCATCTAGAGGAATCCTCCTTTTATTCAGACTCTAGACTTAGGAGATAACTATGAAGCATGGAGTTTTTTTTTTTTCTCTTTTCTCTACATAGGATGGATTGTCACAGGGAAAAGGAGCATTAGGAAAGATGTCATTGTTTCTATGTTCAGTTTTATGTAAGATTCATGTAAGCCCAGCCTTCATTGTGTTACATGGAGAGGATAGAGGGTTTGGTGGAATTTCATTAGATCATCTCCATATGGGTAATGCTAATGATAATAAAAAGTCATAAATTTGCATTAAACCTACAATATGAACAAATATTCATCCAACTCAATTACCCTGGACAAACATCAGCTCCACAATAAATGTACAAGAACAAACCAAAAAAACCAAACCCACTGCCGTCGAGTCGATTCTGACTCATAGCGACCCTGTAGGACAGAGTAGAACTGCCCCATAGAGTTTCCAAGGAGTGCCTGGCGGATTTGAACTGCTGACCTCTTGGTTAGCAGCTGTAGCACTTAACCACTATGCCACCAGGGTTTCCTGTACAAGAACAGAGACGTTAAATGTACTTATGAAATAAGAATTGTTACATTTGAATTATGGTGTTGTCACATAATATTGAAAGAATCACGGACTTCCAGAAGGCTGAACAAATCTGTCTTGGAAGAAGTACAGAGGGAATGTTCCTTAGAGGCAAGTGTGGTGAGACTTCATCTCACAGACTTAGAACATGTTATCAGGAAGGATGAGTCCCTGGAGAAGGGGCTGCTTGGTAAAGCAGAGGGTCAGTGAAAAAGAGAAACACCCTCAATGGGATGGATTGACACAGTGGCTGCAAAAATTGTCTCAAACAGCAAAGATTGTGAGAATAGTGGACTGGGAAGTGTTTCATGCTGTTGTACACAGGGTCGTTGTCGGTTGGAACCTATTCGATTAGAGAGACAAACTAACAGCAATAACAACCCATGAAAAGTGCTCTTTGATCTTCAGCAAATTGTTCTCAGAGTGATGACATTTACTCAGCACATTTTTGTTGATGTTGTCTACACTTCCCTTCACAGCACCTCCATTATGGAATTCCTGAGAGCTTCATGCACCAATACCTCGCCTCACACAAACTTCCCTCTGACAAGAACATAATTAGGAGCAAGCATGTGACTTGTGATCATCTACTGCCCAGTGCCACAACCCCAGAACAGCTGGTTGTAGGGTTGGGCTTATCTAAGTGACTTCTCATTTCTGGAATCTGGGTCATAGACTGGATGCATAACTCAGTGAGAGGCCTTCCAGAGTGACTGGCCCCCTGGCACTTGGTGTGGAGAAGGAACGGATCTAGGGGCTTGAGGGACTTAAAACTTTGATTTTGCCTCATTTCTGACATTATCACTTACTTATGTCCCTCCCATTATACGAGATTTTTAAATGTCCACAAACGTGGTAGTTCTTTCTTGATCTAAGCATTTATAATATTTGTTCAAATTGCATGGAAACCTTTCTTCAACCCTCAACACATGCACACACACTCATACACACACACATACTTGACACACAAAAACCAATATCCACTCATTCCTGCCCTGCCCCATGCCATTGGAGGATATCTAGGCCCCCTCAATGTGCCCCATCAAGCTCAGAGTCCTGTGTTATTGTAATTAGGGCAGGCTCATTTTCTGCTCCCAATTCTGCCATCAGCTCCTACTCCTGGGAGTGATCATCATCAGGGCTCCCTGTGTCCCTTCCCTAGGATTTCAGACCCACTGAAAATGGTAACTCTTGTGAGCTTTGGTCTAGTGGGACCCTCACACGTGCCTGGGGTTGGCTCAGCATTGTCTGCACTGACTGGGAAAGGCTCAGCTGTGTGTTTTTGAACCTCCATGGTTAAGCCTGGTTCTTTCCCATGGTAACATCTGCAGGGATGTTACCAAGGCTCTGAGGGAACAGAAAACCCCAGCATGCATGCACTGTCCATGTCTCCATCTGTATCATGTTTGCTTTTATCCTGTTTTACAAAGCATATCACATACTCAAGTACATAGTCAGTGTGTGTAGGGGAGGCACTCTTCACATTGTGAACAGAAAGAGGAAGGACATATTGGGGTATAGTTGTAAAAATTAATCAGTCTGGGTGTACTTGCAGGTATTATCCAATGTGACTTCAACCTCAGTTTTCTAAAGGAGAATAGAGACTTCCAGATGTCCCCACGGGTTTCTGGATTCTTCTTGAGAGGGCTTTCTGTGTCAGTGATCTGGAAATTCCAAGGAAGGGGCTCTGGGAGATGTCCTAAAACCTGGTCTTTGGTCAGTCTGCAGAGTTCACTGGGTAACGAAGAAAAATTCACCACTTCAGGAGATTATTTCATAGGCATCTGGTGTCACTGAGATAAGTTGGAAGTCAAAAGCACAGACATTTAATACCAGGCCAGATGCACCATCATAGAAAGGCAGGGTGAGCCCAGACACAGGTGCCATGCAGGGAGTAGAAGGGGAAGGCAGGGGGTGCTTAGGACTCTCTCAGGGTATCAGCCCCAGGATCAGGAACAGAGGAGAACTGGGAAGAGGCTTCCTCTGAACATCTAAGGTTTCCTTTTTTTAGGAAAAAAAAAAAAAAACTAAAACGGAATTTGAGAAGTTCTGCTGATGTGTTTATAAGTATTCTATTCTATTGAGAGTGTTTACCTAACTCAGTAAAGGGATAAACACCACATTTAAAAAGGTGATTTTCTAGTACTTATAGGTATCTTGAGGAACCAGGTTTTAAGGGCTTAGCTGCTAACATGAAGGTCAGCAGTTTAAATCAACCAGACACTTCTCAGGAGAAGTATGTGGCAGTCTTCCTCCATAAAAATTACAGCCTTGGAAACCATATGGGTAAGTTATACTCTGTCCTATAAATATTTTATAGGGTTACTATGGGTTGAAGTTGACTCCACGGCCATGAGTTACAAATATCTTGATAGTGAGGAGAAGAAAACAGGATAGTATCATTAATTCAGTGTATCCAGAATTTTGGAATATACGCTGATCCCAGGAATAAGACATTTAGGTGTCAAACCTAGGTGACGTTGCCTGGAATGGGTATGTGAGAAGAAGAGAGAGATAAGAGCTGCCAGCAGGTGCATGGATCCAAGCTGATAAGAAATAAGATGAGAAACAATGGATGTAAACTAAAAATACATAAATTTTATAGAGTTTGGGGATGGGAGACCTGGCTACCGAAAACACGTATTCTTGGGAAAGGTTTTGAAAGATGTGAGTTTAGCAATAACCCTGTGAAATTCTTGTTATCTGTGGAACCAGAAGCATAGCCCTCGATCACTCAACAGAAAGCTAGTCTTGAGAACTGAGTCTTTTTACTGAACAGCCTAGGAGCTCAGGAAACCTTAACAGGGGCTTGGGGAAATTGTATCAGATTGTGGACTCCCACTACACAGCCATTTTATTTATTTTAATTATTATTTTCTTTTTTTCTTAATTGTTTTTCTTTTTTCTTTTTGTTTGTGTTCCTCTCTCTTCTTGCCACTTAGCTCCACACATAATATCCTCTCCCTTCCCCAGTCTTTGTGCACCTCGAGCTGAGTGCTGTGCTTCCAAGGGGGTCTTGCTTGGACCTTAGACCCAGGGCCTTAGGTGTAAGACTTACCCTACATAGATATGACCTTATTAACATAACAAAGAAAACCCTAATCTCAAATAGGATTACATCTGTAGATATAAGGGTTAGGATTCCAAGATACATATTTTTTTAGGGGGGCACAATTCAATCCATAGTATTCCTCCGTTTATTTACGTGCTCTGTTACTGTTCTCCACAATGTTTTGAAGTTTTAAATGGAGAGATTTAAACATGGTATTTCGCTGCTACTTATGTTTTTTTTATATATTTGAAACTTTAACAACGGAGTAATCTTAATTTTAATTTTAATATGTATTTTTCTTGCTAATATATATAAGTACAACTTTCTTATCTATTTTCTTTGTAATCGATAATCTTAAAAACTCTTTGTCTTTGCTGTGTGTCTGCTTTTTTTAAAATTTTTATGTGAACCCAGTTATGTAACATCTGCATAATGAGGGTTTTATTTTTCCCCTTACTGCATTAATACTGTTGAACTGAATGCCTGCTGGTGGCCATGCTTGTCTCTTTCATAAGATCTGATGT
Organism: Loxodonta africana; assembly: GCF_030014295.1. Lineage (NCBI taxonomy): Eukaryota > Metazoa > Chordata > Mammalia > Proboscidea > Elephantidae > Loxodonta > Loxodonta africana. The sequence continues at coordinate 24,077,711 of NC_087362.1, forward strand.
CCTTTACGTAATCATTATGAAATTAAGACTTTCTTTTTGATAATTATAAAACTTTTATTTAGTTGGATTGGATTTGTGAATTGTGAACTTTAAATCACTTTAACATTACCTGTATAAACAGTTTGTAGTAATATATTAATTTTTAATATATTACTATATTTTGCTTACTAACATTTCTTTAAGATTTATAAATCTAAGTCCATCAGAGATATGTGTCTGTTAAAAAATATTTAAAAAATATTCGTGTGAAAAACTTGCAAGTCTTTGAACTCATACGTATGCTGGGCTCATGTGTGTTCTTTACTGTGACCCCAAGGAAAGTCTCAACAATGATACCACCAACCGTGAAGGTCATTCCATGTGGCCTGTTCCCAGGTATCAGGGGTCTCCATATCCATGGGACAACTTGTCCCTGCCGAGAGGGAGACAAGGGCAATAGCAGAAAGGACAGTTAACAGTTTTGGCAACAGATGTCACCCGTTTATTCTCCAGATAACAGTGGTCATTCTCCACCCACTTCCCACAGTGCAAAGGGAGCCATGCAGAGAAGCACCTGGGAGTGAGCTGACCCTGAGCTGTTGCGGGACAGGGTGACAACCAGGGCTCATAACATTAGAATTTGTTTGCTGTAGCCCCAAAGAAGTGCAAATCTGTGTTTCCTTTCATTGTCACCAAAACTTCTGCCTTCTTTGAGAGGTCAGGGTACAGCCCTAAACAATGAACAGACTGTGGTTTGATGTCCATTTCTTCTGTGTAAGTTTCTTTTTTATTGTTTCTGAATTTAATGGGTGATAAGGTTTTTTTTTAAGGGTTCATATCATAGAAGTATCCAGACAGCATCCACATTTGAAAAGAGTAAGGGATGGCAGGCAGAGTAACCATGAGCATTAAGTTCCAGGAATCCTTTCCCACTTGCCCTCCCTGGATGGAGTGGCAAAGGGGCAGAGGATGAGCTCTGCTGGGTGACTTAGCCACAGGGAGAAAGTCAGGTACATGTACATGTACATGTAGTACATGTACATGTACATGCACATGTGGCCCCTTACCTGCTCAGGAAAAGCCATTGAGCACCTGTCCCTGCAGATCCTGGAGGAGCCATCCCTGTCTTCATCCATCGTCATTGTCCACACCATGGCAACAGTGCCGATGTAGGCTTCTCTTCTCTTAACTGTCAAAGGTAATGTTCAAGTCAGCTGTGACTGCTGCACTTGGGACTATTCTCAGTCTTTGTTCTCTCTGTGTGCAGGTGTCCTGTGTGAAGTTCAGCTGGTAGAATTGAGAGGGAGGCATAAGACAGCTCCGGGGTCCTCTGGGCATCTCCTGCAAAGCCCCTGGATTCACTTTCACTGACTACAGGGTGCACTGGGTCCCCCAGGGTACAGGGAAGAGGCTGAAATTAGTGGCAGGAGTGAATCAACCAAGTCACAGTTTTCAGCGATACTTTCCATCAGTTCAAGGAAGAGTCACAATCTCCAGAGACAATCCTACCAGCATAGTTTCTGTTAAAATGATCAACCTGACATCTGAGGACACAGCCATTTATTCCTGTATGGAGAGACACAATGAAGGGAAGGCAGTGTGAGCCTGGACACAATCCTTCCTGCAGTGCTGGGGAGGGGAGGGTAAAGGAGCTGGGCTACAGGGGGCACTCAGGATGCACCAAGGACAGGGCCCGTCTTAAGAACAAGTACAGAGGAAGACTAAGGTTTGCTTTTAACCCTGCTGTTTCTTGCCCCTGAAAAAATATTATCCAAGAACCATTATTGCTGCTTCTTTGTAACTTCCTGATTTCTCTCACTATATGTGGATTAACTAGGAACACAGATTTGATTCAATTTTTAATTGTGAAATGTCAGACTTCCATCAATAATCTTTCAGTAAAATTTAAATCCCAAATACAAACTTTACCACCATGCAAATATTTTGGTATTTTGCAACTGTTTCAGTTACAGTTCACTCTATCAACAGAATATTCAGTGGTTGTGTTGCATTCTTGCCTTTTTTTTCTGCCTAGCATGGAGCTGAAACTCCATTTTGATGGCTTGTACCCTCCACATTCGTAAGGAAAGACAGACTAGTCACGGGAAATGGGCAACATCTCAGTTAATTCACACTATTTTATATTACATATAATTTATTACATATATATTAATATATACATATGTATATATGGTGTTGTTGTTGTTAGGTGCAGATGAATCAGTTCTGACTCATAGGGACCCTAAGTACAACAGAAGGAAACACTGTCCAGTCCTGCACCATCCTCACAATCATTGTTATGCTTGAGCCCATTTTTGCAGCCACTGTGTCAATCCTTTTCTTTGTTGAGTGCCTTCCTGTTTTTCACTGACACCATACTTTACCAAGCATGATGTCCTTCTCCAGGGACTGATCCCTCCTGACAACATGTCCAAAGTGTGTAAGGCATAGTCTCGCCATCTTTGCTTCTAAGGAACTTTCTGGATGTACTTCTTCCAAGACAGATTTATTCATTCTTTTGGCAATCCATGGTATATTCAGTATTCTTCACCAACACTACAATTCAAAGGTGTCAATTCTGTTTCTGTCTTCCTAATTCACAGTCCAGCCTTCACATGCATATGAAGTGACTGAAAACACCCTGGCTTGGGTCAGGCACACCTTAATCTCCAAGGTGACATCTTTGCTTTTCCACTCTTTAAAGAGACACTTTGCGGCCGATTTGGCCAATGCAACATGTCTTTTGATTTCCTGACTGCTGGTTCCATGGGTGTTGATTGTAAATCCAAGTAAAATGAAATCTTTGACAAGTTCAATCTTTTCTCCACTTATCATAATTTTGCTTATTGGTTCCATTGTGAGTATTTTGTTTTTATGTCGAGGTGTAATCCATACTGAAGGCTGTGAGGTCTTTGATCAAGTTCTCTTCACTTTCAGCAAGCAAGGTTGGGTCATCTGCATAATGCAGGTTGTTAATGAGTCTTCCTCCAATCCCGATGCCCTGTTCTTCTTCATATAGTTCAGCTTCTCAGATTATTTGCTCAGTACACAGATTGAGTAGGTATGCTGAAAAGATACAACCCTGATGCGCACCTTACCTGACTCTAAACCACATAGTATCACTTGTTCCTCATGAGCACAATTAAGTGTTCTGGAATTTCCATTCCCCAAAATATTGTCCATAATTTGATATGATCCACATAGTGCAATGCCTTTGCATAGTCAGTAAAACACAGATGAACACCTTTCTGCAATTCTCTGCTTTCAGCCATGCTCTATCTGACATCATCAATGAAATCCCTTGTTCCACGTACTCTTCTAAATCCAGCTTAAATTTCTGGCAGCTCCTGTCCATGTACTGCTGCAAACATTTTGGATGATCTTCAGCAAAATTTTACTTGCGTGTGATATCAAGGATATTGTTCTATAAGTTCCACATTTGGTTGTATCACCTTTCTTTGGAATGGGAATAAATATGGATCTCTTCCAGTCAGTTGGCCAGGTAGCTCTTTTCCAAATTTCTTGGCATAGGTAAGTGAGCACTTGTAGTGCTGCATCTGTTTGTTGACACATCTCAATTGGTCTTTCATCAATTCCTGGAGACATATTTTTTGCCAATGTCTGCAGTGCAGCTTGGACTTCTTCTTTCAGTACCATTGGTTTCTGATCATATGCTACCTCCTGAAGTAGTTGGTACAGTGACTGTTAAGTCACTATAAGTCAGAATCAACTCAATGGCAGCAGGCATACACATACATGAATATAATTATGGAACCCTGCCTCATGCTATAAACACAACATCAAATGGATTGATTTGAATAACATGGGAGAAATGCTCATGATGAATGTATAGATATGTGTTTGTTTTTCCACGTGTACATGTGCATGTTAGAGCTGGAGATGTGTATGTGTGTGTGTGTGTTTGCGAAACTACAATATACGGTAAACTTATCTGAGTACATAAAATGTAAATTTTTGCCATGCTAAAAAACAATGAATCTAAACCCAGAGAAAAATCATAAGATTTTGCTGGGTAATATGATGTCTTATACATATACCTAGTATTATTAATAATGAACAAGAATACCTAAATTTGTTTTAAAAAGTTTCCTGAAGTAGAAAATGTCACCTTGCAATTTAGTATAAAAAATTATTAAAGATACAATGCACTAATCCAGGCTGGTCAAGAAAAAAGCTAATTATAATATAAAATTTATTCATAATATAAGAAAAATTAAAAAAAATTAATGAATACCATTTCATTTAAGGTTAAGATCAGGAGTTCTGCATAATTTGCTGGTATGAATTTCTGTCATTTTGTTCAGATAGCAACTAAACTATATCTCTTAAAAATTTGTTATGAAGAAGGCAATAATACCATACTGTAAACCTGTAAGTTCTTGTGATTTTTATTTTGGATGATTTACCTTTTATAAACTTTCTATTTAGAGTAATATCAGATCAAAGAAAATACAGAAGATGTTCATATAGGCCTCTCCTGGTTTCGCCTACTGTTGACATCTTATATAACCATGGTGCATTTGTAATAATTAAGAAATTAACATTGTTACACTTGTATTTACCAAACTGCTTACTGGTAGAATTTCACCAGTTTTCCATAAATGTCCTTTGCTGATGTTGCTTCGAGATTCAGTTTAAGACACCACATTGAATTGAGCTGTCATATTTCCTGAGTCTCTTCTGGTCAGTGGCACTGTCTGTGCTCTGATGTTTTTCAGTGAAAAAAAAAAAAAAGTGATGTTTAAATGGCAATTAATCAGGTAAGTTGATAGTGCTATTCAGACCATTTATGTCCACAATTATTTTCTTCCTAGTTGTTCCATCAATTAGAGACAGCGAAGCATTTAGGTCTCCAACTAAATTGAGGATTGGCCTATATATCTTTAAGGTTCTAATCCTAGGTATTTTATGTCTTTTGGAAAATTGGTGCCTTCGTTGTTATGTAACATCCCATTTTATCTCTAAAAGTCTTTTTTTTTAAGTTGCTTTGTCTAAAATTAATATCACTGCTGAAGCTTTGTTTTCATGGTTTATATTTATCCATCTTTAACTTTTAATACATCTATATATTTTTTATATATTTATGCTTGAAGCCTTTACTTGTTTTGTGTCTTGGGTCTTACTCTTTACCAAATAAGACAATTATTCTTTTGTAACTGATGATTTAGACCAAACTAAAATCAAACCCACTGTCACTGAGTCGATTCTGAGTCTTAGTGAGTGTATTAGACAGAGTACAACAGCCTCATAGTGTTTCCAAGGAGCAACTGGCGGATTCGAACTGCAGACCTTTTGATTAGCTTGCATATGTAGCTTGCCTAAGCTCTTGAACACTGCACCACCAGGGCTCCATTTTTAAACCATTCCCATTTAAAGTTAATAATGATATGTTGTTGATGTTAGGTGCCGTCGAGTACGTTCCAACTCATAGCGACCCTATGTACGAGACAGCAAAACACTGCCAGGTCCGTGCTATCCCTACAATCACTATTATGCCTGAGGCCATTGTTGCAGCCACTGTGTCAGTCCATGTCCTTGAGGGTCTTCCTCTTTTTCTCTGACAATCTACTTTACCAAGGAAGGTGTCCTTCTCTAGGGACTGGTCCCTCCTGATAACATGTCCAAAGAGTGTGAGATAAAGTCTCTCCATCCTTGCTTACTTCTTCCCAGACAGATATGTTAGTTCTGGCAGTCAATGGTATATTCAATATGCTTAGCCAACACCATAATTCAAAGGAGTCAATGCTTCTTCAGTCTTCATTGTCCAGTTTTTGTATACATATGAGTTGATTGAAAGCACCATGGCTTGGGTCAGGTTCATCTCACTCATTAGGATTAGTATCTACTCTATGCTCATTAACACACACACACACACACCTATTTCTGAACATGGTTACATCCACAGGTACAAGGGTCAGGAATTCAACACCTATTTTTGGGAAACATAATTTATCACACATTATTTTCTCAAAGTGCCTGAGAATATTAGAATCACTCCACATCCAAGCTACTTCAGGATTCCTGGTCCCCACACTTAGTTCCCTCCTCAGCCATGTAGTGGTTCCAAGTGCCCAGGGGAATGGAATAAGGTAGGTGAAAGCCTTGCATGGCCTTAAGCACAGCATTCAGGTGTCTTACTTTTTCTCTGTGACCTGAGTGGCCATCTAGACCAGGGCCATGTACTTAATTTAGGAAATGGTAAATAAATAAATTATGAATCTATTGCATAATGTGTTATCCTTGCCTCACAGATACACACACACATACATAGACAACGCTATTGAACTGGGGCACCCTGTTCATGTGATGTTAGCATGGTATTTTTTGAAATAATGCACTTAAGTATCTGTCTTAGTTATCTAGTGTTGCTATAACAGAAATGCCATAAGTGGGTGGCTTTAACAAATATAAATTTATTCTCTCCCAGGTTAGGAGACTAGAAGTCCAAAGTCAGGGTGTCAGCACTAGGGGAAGGATTTTTGCCTCTGTGGGGGAAGGTCCTTTTCTCCTTTCAACACCTGTGGGCCAGAGTGTCACTTGCAGATCTGCATGTGTCTTGTTATCCATCTTCTGCCAGTTCAATTAGGTTCTCAGGCCAGGTTCAAAGGGAAGCGCTCCACTTCCAGCACGTCTTTCTTGGTAGTACTAAGGTTCCTCTCTCCCTGCCAGCTTCTCTCTCCTTGGATTTGTTGAAGAAAAAAGGTGATTCAGTCCACACCCCAGGGAAACTCCTCTTAAATCTGATCAGGGCTGTGACCTGAGTAAGGGTGTTGCATCCCACACTAATCCTGCCTCACTGACATTACAAACACGATCTAATCCTCATTAACATAGCCCAATCCTGAGTTATTAACACATAGAGGTCAGGATTCACAGCACATCACAAAGTTGAGGATAATTACATCAGATCACAAAATGAAAGACGACCACTCAATACTGGGAATGTTGGCCTAGCCAAGTTGACACACAGTTTTAGGGGGAAAACTTCAATCCATGACAGTGCCCAAAGCTGGGAGCTCATTACTGGACAGCAAAATCCACTTCAGATGAATTTGTTCCTTAGCAAATTCTGTCCTGTCTTGTGCTTGATATGAACTTAAATATTGTCTATGTCATGCAGGAACTTAAGAACTTGTAACATTCTTCATATTAACTATATGAAACTACCTGGGTTAAATATATTCCAGTTTTATAGTAAATCTTAAACAAAAATCTCTATTTTTTAAACCAAGTGATAATTTAACTTAATTAGTAAATAATGCCTATCTTGATCTGTGTGCTATTTAAAGAATTATGTATATGTGATAGTACTGACAACAATCAGAAAGATTATAAGAGAAGCTTAGGGGGTATTGATTTTATGTTAACTGTGTGGAATAATTTGAAAAAATGATAGTGAGAACTGTTGTGTAACTTGAAAAGCATAATAAACACCACTGAATTGTACATGTACAAATTGCTGAATAGGTATGTGTTTTGTTGTGCATATTTTCACCCAAAATAATACATTATTTTAAGAGAATGCATGGAGTGAAATTATAGAAGCAATGAATAGTCTGTAATATTATATAATGTTACACACTATTCATTGGTGACTAGCTTGGGGCTCTCCTTGTCCATATGTTGAATTGGGTCTATGGACTGACTGAACTCCAGTTCTGATTGCTCCAACTCATAATGCTGCAGCTAGGAACTAGGGTTTTAACTGCTCTTAGAATAGCTTTAGTTTTCCCATCTGTATATATAGGACATAATATAATGCAAATCTTACTAAATTGTTGAGAACATTAAACAAGGTGATAATGGATCCTGCTTACCACAGCTGCTTGCATAGAGAAAAGCTCAACAGATGTTGCTGTCCTGATTGTTTCCACACACACTCCTCATCCTCTGTCAAGGGCACTTGTCTATCCAGGTGAACCAATCTGCATATGACATTCACATCATACAACCCTCTACAGGAAGGGAGACATGTAAATAGGGCCCTGCCCTCCTCTCATAAAATCCTTCACAGAACCTGGCCCTACAGACCTGGGAGAGGAGTCCAAGGCCCAGGTGCTGTGCTGTTCCCAATAATCTGTGAACCCAGTTGCCACACCATGATGTTTAAATTGATCTGGGGATTACTTCTCATCCTTTTGCAAGGTAATTGTTAGAGGTATAACGTAGTGATGCATGTTGAGTGTGTAAGTGTGTAGAGTGTGTGGCTTTCCTGAGACTAATGCTTGTGTCCATTTTTTCTGCCGGTGTCCATTGTGAGGTACAGCTCGTGGAGTCTGGAGGAGACCTTGGAAAACCTGAGGATTCCCTGTCACTTTCTTGTGTAGCCTCTGGATTTACCTTCAGCGGTTATGACATGCACTGGATCCGCCAGTATCCTGGAAAGGGGCTGGGATGGCTGGCATATAAATGGTCTGATGGAATAACAAATACTATGCAGACTCCTTGAATGGCCGGTTCACCATCTCCAGAGATAACTCTAAGAACACACTGTATCTGCAGATGGACAGCCTGAGAACAGAGGTCACAGGCATGTATTACTGTGCAAGTGACACAGAGAAGAAAAGTCATTGGGAGCCCAGACACAAACCTCCCTGCACCAGACAGGAGGGGTCTGGGTTGTAGGAGGTGCTAAGTGCCCATTGAGTAGTACAGGAAGCTTCTTCGGAGCAGGTGTAGAGGAAAGGAGGGAAGGGTTCTTCTCAGAAGCTGTCTCCTCACGGACCCACATGCACAATGGTTTTTAGGATCTTTCCTGATCTGAACATCAGATCTTTTATTTTCGTGGAGTCATCTTTTCTGACTTTCCCCAGTGCCCTAGGACAGGTTCTTGAGGAGACCTCTGTTTGCAATTCAGGTTACTATGTAGTACCATTAGTTGTCCAGTTTAGAAAAATGTGGTATCTTAGACTATTCTCTTGCTAATCCTCAAATCTGCCCTGCATTCTCAAATGGAACCCCATCTTTTCTTCCAGGTGAGTGTCCCCCAGTCCTCCTTCTCATAATACCTTTCACTTTTAATGATCCAGGCCATATTGTATATGTTGGTGTGTGTTAAGTTGGCAAAACTATTTTGCCCCTGAGGGACACATAATAGTTCCTATAGACATTTTTGGTTACCACAGTGGGGGAGTGGCATTCTGGAGTGTAGTGGGTGTAATCCAGTGATGCTGCCAAACATCCTACAATGTATAGAATAGCCCCCAAAACTACAAGTCACCTGACTTAAAATTGTTGGTAGTGATACACATGAGTAATTTTGATATAAATCTTAAAACTGGTCAACACTCATAAAAAGGTTCACTCAAAGAAACACCCACAGAAGGTGAATTTGCTGTATGTAAATTATCTCCCAGTAAACCTGGAAAAAAACACACCAATGCCTGTTATTCTGTGCACTCAGAGGACACTGGTTGTCCACTTATCACTACCATCTTACTGGGCATAAAGACGGTAAATGACATGAACGTGGACCTACAAATGGATGTGGTGCTCAAGGCAGAGACAGAGTACTGGGGATAGGAGACCACTATTATAAGAATTCCAGAAAAAGTTAAACACAGAAGAAAATATTCTTTGATGGTTACAAGGGTGGGGAGGGAGGGAGAGGCATATTCTCTAATTAGATAGTAGACAAGGACTATTTTAGGTGAAGGGAAATACAACACGCAATACAGGAGAAGTCAGCACAACTTGACTAAACCAAAAGCAAAGAAGTTTCCTGAATACAACTGATTACTTCGCAGGCCAAAGTAGCAGGGGCGGGGGTCTGGGGACCATGGTTTCAGGGGACATCTAGGTCAATTGGCATATCAAAATATATTAAGAAAACATTCTGCATCCCACTTGGTGAGTTGCATCTGGGGTCTTAAATGCTAGCAAGTGACCATCTAAGATGCATCAATTGGTCTCATACCACCTGGAGCAAAGGAGAATGAAGAACACCAAAGACACAAGGTAATTATGAGCCCAAGAGAGAGAAAGACCCACATAAACCAGAGACTCCATCAGTCTGAGACCAGAAAAACTAGATGGCAGCCTGATGACTGCCCTGACAGGGAACGCAACAGAGAATCCCCGAGGGAGCAGGAGAACAGTGGGATGCAGACCCCAAATTCACGTAAAAAAGACCAGATTTAATGGTCTGACTGAGACTAGAAGGACCCCCAAAGTCATAGCCTCCAGACTTTTTGTTAGCCCAAGACTGGAACCATTGCCAAAGCCAACTCTTCAGACAGAGATTGTACTGGATTATAAGACAGAAAATCATATTGGTGACGAATGAGTTTCTTGGCTCAAATAGACACATGAGACTATGCGGGCATGTCCTGTCCAGAGGTGAGATGAGAAGGCAAAGGGAGACAGGAGCTGGTTGAACGAACACGGGGAATACAGGGTGGAGAGGAAGAGTGTGCTGTCTCATTAGGGGGAGATCAACTAGGAGTATATAGCAAGGTGTATATAAGTTTTTGTATGAGAGGCTGCGTTGACTTGTAAACTTTCACTTAAAGCACAATAAAAAAAATTCTAATAAGTGTTGTTTAATATATTTAACCAGTTCATTCATAACATAAAAAATGAACTCATACACCCTGCTAACTCAGAACTGAAGTCACTCTGCAAGTCCACCTTTCAGCCAAAGATTAGATAGGCCTTTAAAGCAAAAAATAGCACAAGTGATGAGTTTCTTAGTTCAATCAAGTATAGGAGACCAAATGGGCAACATCTGCCCCAAAACAAAGATGAGAAGGCGTGAAGAGACAGGAAAACTGGATGAATGCACAAAGAACCTGGAGTAGAAAAGGAAAAGGGGAGAGTGCTGACACATTGCAGAGATTGCAACCAATATCACATAACAATTTGTGTACAAATTTTTGAATGAGTGAATTTCACATATAGCTGGAAATGTGTAGGTAGCTCTTTAATGTGCAGTGTTATGGATTGAACTGTGCTCCCAAAAAAATATGTCTTGTAAAACCCAATCCATATACTTGTGGTTTGGAATTCTACCTTCCTAAACAATAAGAAAGTAAATTTCTGTTTTTCAAAGCCTCTCAATTCTGGTATTTCTGTTATAGCAGCACTATATAGTCGAGACATAATTTGGTACCAAAGTGTGGGGTGCTGCTCTAACAAACACCTAAAATGTGGAAATGGTTTTGGAATTGGATTGTAAGCGGGGGCTGGAAAAAATTTAGGGTGCCTAATTTTTTGTAAAAGCCTAGATTGCCTCGAAGAGGCTGTTGGTGGAATCATGGATGTCAAAGGCAATTCTAGTGACGGCTCAGAAGGAAGTAAGGAGAGTCATAGAAAAAGCCTCTATCGTCTCAGAGACTACATACTTGTCTAAATTATGTAAAAATGTTTGGCAGAAAAATGATGAGTCTGGATATCTGGCTAAGGAGATTTCTAAGCAAGATCTTAAGGGAATCACATGATTTCTCCTTGTTGATTATAGTAAAGTGTGAAAGGAAAGAGATGGATTTAAAAACAAACTGCAACACAAAAAGAGAACTTAAAGATTTGGAAAATTCTGCTGTACAAACTAAGAACACATATCATAGAACTTTCATCAAAGATGTAGTTAAACGATCTTTTGTTAAAGAGATTAAGCCTGTGACTGATGGATCTAACCAACTACCACAGCAGACAACCCATCAGCTAGACTGAAGGCGACAGAGATAGTCTGAAAGGAAGGAAAGCTACAGACAGAAAACAGGCCGAAGAAGCTACATCTGTCTTCCCGCAAGAAAAGAAAAAGACCATCCCTGGAGCGGCTCAGAGATCAGCAGAACTGTTAGAACAAACAGGGAAACAAGGCTGACTTGTTTGCAAAGATGAATCAAGGATCTTCTAGGTTTCCAAGCATGAAGACAAGGCCACCACCTTGCTTCTCAAAGGTCAGGCTGATGTTCAGTTGGCTACGAGGATAGAGCCGCAGACCTAAGTTGAGGGGCTACCATGTCCAAGGGCCAGAAGAATGGGATCCACATCCATAGTTGACGCTGCAGGGCTTCCTTTGACAAGGACCAGGAGGATAGAGTAGCATGGGGCCTGGTGCTGAAGTCACTACTCTAGTGGACCAAGAGTACTGGACCACCCAAAGCCAAGGGGGTGAAGTTTCCACTCCAATTGGCCTGTAAGGTGGGGCCTCTACCCAACACTAAAGAACCTTCACCTAAAATCTGAAAAGCATGGCCAGTATCCAGAGTGTGGGGGACGGTGCCAGTGCCAGATGGTTCAGAACAGATGATTATTCTCAAGCCTTGAGAGCCAATGTAATTTGTTCTGCTGGGTTTTGAACTTGTTTGTATCCGTGACTCTCTCTTTTCTCTGATATATCCCAAGTATAATGAAAATGTTTATCCTGTGTCTGTTTGATCACTGTATTTTGAAAGCAGATTAACTTGTATTCTGGGTTTCACAGGTCTACTTATGGAAAGGAGTTTTACCCCAGGATGGAATTTGTTAAAAGTCTCACCCATTCTTCATTAGAAGATTCAGAAGATGAGATTTTGGACTAGGGGTTGATTTAAGACTTTGGGAATGTGAAGGGGTGAATGTGGCTTGCAGGTAGAAAGGACATGAATTTTGAGAAATGCAGTGTGGAATGTGATGGAATGAACTATGTCTCTCAAAAATATGTGTTGTGCATTCTAATCGCTATACCTGTGGTTATAATCCCATTTGGGAATGGATTTTCTTTGTGAGGCACTACTACAGTAGAATGTGTCTTAAATTAATCTTTTTTGAGATATGAAAGAACAGATTAAGCAAGCAAGCAAGCACAAACATTGGGGGAGATACAAGCTGCATGACTGCCAAGGAATCTAGGAATAGAAGTTGAAAAGAGACAAGGAACTTCCCCAGAGTGGACAGAGAAACAGTCTTCCCCTAGACCCTGCTACCATTCTAAACTGTGAGAAAACAAATTTCTGTTGGTGAAGGCCTCCCACTTGCAGTGTTTCAGTAATAGCAGGACTAGATAACTAAGACATGCAATCAGATATGTTTTAACAAAAGTATATACCCATGTGTATACCCATGTCTCCAACACCTAAATTAAGATTTGGAACACTTCCATCACCCCAGAATATTTCCTCCCTTCTTCCTCCAGCAAATATCCATATGAACAAACACTCTTCTGATTTACATCACCATAGATTAGTTTTTCATAATTTTTTTTTACTTCATTTAAATGGAACCATACATTATCTACACTTTTGTATATTTGTGCCTTTGGCTCATTTTTTTTTTAATTTTTGATATTCATTTGTGCTATTTTGTGTATCAAAGTTTGATATATATATATATTTTATTTCCTCCAGCTAAAAACCCTCCTCTGAGTACCAGTCCCCCTTAAAATTGCCGGCAGCTCAAGCCCTTTTTTTACTCCTGTCTGTTGTCTCAGTTGAGATGTTCTTCCTCTCACATTTTTTTGAAAAATATAAGACTTTTATTCAAGTTTAACTTCCTTAGAAAGTTATTCCTGAGTTACCTACTCAAAATAAAATTAGGTTATCTCCTTTCTTAATCTTGCACATCCCTCATATAAATACCATATTTTAGAATTATCTGTTGCCCAATGCTGTGTGATCTTCCTTCCTAATTCTCCCTTTAGACCAGGGGTCAGCAAACTTTCTCCTGTCAAGGACTGTATCACAAATATATAGCCTTTCATGGGATGCTTTGTCTCTAAGAAAAGTACTCACTCTGTTGACTGAGTGTGAAAGCGACTGTAGACAATACCGATGGGCATAGCTGTTTTCCAATAAAACTTTGTTCACAATGACAGGCAGTAGACTGTGGGACATAGTTTTTGAACCCCTACTTTAGACTGAACGCTCAGTGCAGTAAGTTAATTTTCTGTTTCCTGACCACTATGTGTTCTACCAAGCATAGGGATGTACACATGGAATGAAACATGTTGGATGAAGTCCCGGTGGAGACTGACATTGATATGTGCTCATTTCAGTAGTAGAAACAGACCAAAAATGTAAAAGCATCCTGTCCTGGTCGTGTATTCAGAATGTGAAAAACTGGATAAGTTCATCTTGCTCAATATGCACACAAACCTGGGACCCTCCACCCAGGACCTGGGAAGTTCAGATGAGATTTTCTCACCACGAAGGCAGCTGAGGAGAAGTATATCCCTGGAGGGTTGTGGATGCTCAGAAATCTCCATAATTCATCCTCCCACTTCAGCCCAATAGCTTGCATTTCTCTTAGGCTACTTCTGGCCTGAGGGGAAGACTTGTATGCCCAGAGAGAGAGCACTAGGTGGAAGGTAGGAGACTACCCTCACAGGACCCAAGGCAGAAAACCTTCCCCTAGTGGTCCATGATCCAGAAGCTTCTCCTCAGAGCCCTCATCCTTTTGCTCCCTCAAGCCCATCACATGTAAATCACTGAAAAAGTAAAATGCCCCACCAGATCTTCAAGTAAGACTCTAAGACGAGGATGCCCTGAGTCAGCATCCTCTCCATGTTAATCAGAGCTGACCATGGAGATGGAACTCTTCTGGATTCTGCTCGACTTCATGATACCTCCGATGTCAGAAACAGTGTTTTTCATCTATATGCCTTGTGTTCAATTAAAGAAGACTTTGGTTCCTAGGTGCGAGATCCCACATGCAGCTGTTGGAGTCTATTCCAGGGATGGGGAAACTCTCCAAGACCATCACTATTGCCTGTGCTAAGTCTAGCTTTCCTCCCAGTAATGATCACATTTACTGGAATATGAGTGCGAGATGGCCAGTGATGGAAGTACTAACTACAACCCAGCCTTCACATCTTGAGAAACTGTTGCCAGGGTCAACTTCAAGAGCTTAGTGTATTGGATTTGATACACCCAAATAAGCTAGATGTGTGTGCTACTTTGATTATTAGCTTCTTTGTACCTGTCACCAGGTGGTTAGAGTTGCTATTAGGTATGTGAGCCAAGGAGTGTGTTTATTTTTCTTGTGTGGGCTCAGCTAAGATGTCCATGTCATTGGTCAATGAGTGTGCTGTGTAGGCTCTCACCTACCATCCTAGATTGGCAAGGCTACATAGGGGTGATTGGAGCAGGCACAGGTGTTTGGCTGTTGTAGTGGTTCATGTGGCTGAAGGCTGAAGTGCCTAGGTAGAAGGCCTGTCCCTGTCACGTAGATGGGTGGGTTTTGCAGTGGGACTTTTGGTACCCAGTGCTGTTGGCTGTAAGAACTGGGAGGCACCACTTATTCTCAGACCCCTGTCCTGGGTGGCTAGTTACAATGGATGAAGCTGCCAATCCACAGGCCCCTGATGTGGGCGGGTGAAGACCCTGCTTAATGGGTAAGGCTGTGTCAAATGTCAGGAATCTGTCACTCCTCCTTATCTGTTGTAGTTGAAAATAGGCTTTGGGTACATACCCCGCTGTACTATGCTGATGAAAGACTACAGTGTTGAATGGGCTTGCGCAGGTCTAGGCAGGGGTGAAAGGCATTCAAAGTCTGTGGACACCTTATGCCTATGCCTAGGCAAAGGGACAGTGCCTGCCCTGTGTTCCTGGCTTAGGGTGCGTGGATATTTTTTAAGCATAGAGACCAGTTTGGGTACAGTTAGACTTGAGTTTCCAGCTTAGAGGTGCTGGTGGTTTCCTTTTTTGTTTGTTAATTTCTTTGTTTCCTCCCCTAGTCAGGAGATTGGCTCAGGTCCAAGGGTGTGAGGGGTGCTGCAATCCACTGAACACCTCAGAACCTGGACCAGGGCAGACCTGGAAAGGAGTGGTGAGGAGAAGAGAGGCACTTCCTAGAGGGGGAAGGGTTATTTTGATCCCGCTTGATAGGTTAGACACTTGCACTTAACTTTTGCAGATCCAGTGCCACTTCCCCCTGCCTCAGGATGCTTGTACAGACTCTCCACTGCTTGGTTTCTCCCAACATGGTAGAAGCACTTCCTAAGTGCTACCGCTTGCCTCAGCCCCCATGCGCCAAACAGTGTAGCCTGGAGGATGCTGGCTAGATCAGGTATGGCATTTCTTTGCTGCTTCTGAACTCTCTCTCTCTCCCATGATGGCTCAGTCTGATTCCTTAACTTTGTCTTTGATGTTCATGAGTACTATACTGTCATATATAATCGATTCACTTGTTTTTTGGGGCCTTTGTCATAAGAGGAGCCACAGGAAGCATCTGTCTATTTTGCCGTCTTGGCCCACTCCAGCTCAGTGTATTTGAAACTGAGTGGTCTGAAACTTGAGTAAGCTGGCATGTAGTACTGTGTGAGAGAAGCACCAGGAGCTGCAGTGAAGGCCCAAAACAAAACAAAACAAAAAAACTGAACCTGCTGCTGTTGAGTCGATTCCGACTCATAGAGACCCTGTAGGACAGAGTAGTACTGCCCTGTAGAGTTTCCAAGGAGCATCTGGTAGATTAGAACTGCCTATCCTTTGGTTAGCAGCCCTAGCACTTAACCACTATGCCACCAGGGTTTTCCAGTGAAGGGCAGGTGGGCCAAATTCTCCTCCAGCAGGATGCCAGGTTTGTGCTGGGCTGCAGGGGATGCTTAGGACACACAGAACACAGGAGCCACCCCAGGAGCAGGTGCATTGAATGATGAGTGAACTTTTCATGTTATGTCTTGAGTTCCCCAATTCACCCAAGCCAACAGCCTCTCCAGGGACTTTTCTACCACTCATTAATATGTGTGTCTTATTTTTCTCAAGGCAAGAGCCTAAGAGGATAACTCCTGGGTAGTTCCTGAAAAGACAGGGGAGAAACAATCAAACCATTGTTTTCTCCATGCCCTGAAGTTCTGATCCACATGTACTTCTTTCAACTCTTTCAGTTTCTGTCCTTGGTCCTTATCCCAATGACAGTATGTTACATCTTTATAAGCATATTTAACCCAGTTCAAATATCTATTGTGAAAAAAAAAATCTTTATTTGCTTTACATCTATGAGGTAGGTGATAGCTTATCTGCCATCTTAAAAGAGAAGGAAACTGAAGTTTGGAGATTTTAAATAAAGTACTAAAGTGTCCAATGATAAAAAGGAAAAACTTAAGAATATATACCAGAATACATAGCTTTAGAAAAAACACGCTCAACTGCTCAAAAACAGAGAAAATCCTTCTAGTTCAAGGAAGAGTCACTTGAACCTTCCATATGTGCTGTGTAAATGCACAAAGAACAGTGGCTTCTCTGGAGGATGCACAGCCCCTCAGGGTCTACAGAACTCCAAAAGACCAATGACTTATTCATTGCAACTACCTTTTTTTCAACAACATAAATGGTGACTATACACATGGACATCACATAGGAAAACATAGGAATCAAACTTACTACATCTGTGAAAAGAGACTATGGAGAAGCTCAACGCCATCAGTCAGAACAAGGCCAAGGGCTCACTGAAGAACAGACCATCAATTGCTCATACGGAAGTTCAAGCTGAAGCTGAAGAAAATTAAAACAATCTACAATAACCAAGTTATGACTTGGAGTATATCACACCTGAATTTGGAGACCATCTCAAGAATAGATTTGACTCATTGAGCAAAAGTGACTGAAAACTAGACAACTTGTGGAATGACATCAAAGCCATCATACATGAAGAAAATAAAAAGTCATTAAGAAGACAGGGGAGAAAAAATGGATGCCAGAAGAAACTCTGAAACTTGCTCTTGAATATGAGTAGCTAAGTGAAAGGAAGAAATGAGGACATAAAAGAGATAAACAGAAGATTTCAAGGGGTGGCTAAGGAAGACAAACTAAAGTGTTATAATGAAATGTGCAAAGACCTGGAGTTAGAAAACCAGAAAGGGAGAACATTTTTCTTAATTTTGAAGAACTAATCCAATGATTCAAGCTTTGATTTTCAATATTCTGGGATACTATGGACAAAATGTTGAACAACTCAGGAAGCATCAGAAGAATATAGAAGAAACACACAGAGTCACTGTATCAAAATGAATTGGTAGATGTTCAACCATTTCAGAAGGTAGCATATGATCAAGAACCAACGGTACTGAAGGAAGAAGTTAAAGCTGCATTGAGGGCATTTGGGAAAAACAAGCCTACAGGAACTGTCAGAATAACGATGGAGATGTTTCAACAAATGGATGCAGTGCTGGAGTTACTAGCTCGTCTATGCCAAGAAAAATGAAAGACAGCTACCCGGCCAACCAAATTGTAGAAATCCATATTTGTGCCCATTCCAAAGAAAGGTGATCCAACCGAATGCAGAAATTATCAAATATCATTAATATTTTTTTGAACATAATTCTAAAACGGTTGCAGCAGTACATTGATAGGGAACTGCAAGAAATTCAAGCCAGATTCAGAAGAGGATGAAGAATGAGGGGTATCATTGCTGATGTCAGATGGATGTTCACTGAAAGCAAAGAATACCAAAAAGATCTTTGCCTGTGTTTAATTGGCTATTGGAAGACATTTGACTGTGTAGATTATATAAATTATTGATAACATTATGAAGAATGGGAATTCCAGGACACTTAACTGTGCTCATAAGGAACCTGTACATAGAATAAGAGGCAGTATTTCGACAGGACAAGGAGATACTATGAGGTGTAATCTCAGGAAAGGTGTGTATCAGGATTGCAACCTTTCGTGATACTTATTCAATATCTATGCTGAGCAAATAATCTGAGAAGCTGGTCTATATGAAGAAGAATGGACCATCAAGATTGGAGGAAAACTCACTGACTACCTGTGATATGCAGATGACACAAATTTGCTTGCTGAAAGTGGACTTGAAGCATTTACTAACGAAGATCAAAGATTTGAGACTTCAGTATGAATTATACCTCAACGTGAAGATAACAAAAATCCTTACAACTGGACAAATAAGCAACATTATGATAAGTGGTGAAAATAATGAAGTTGTCAAGGATTTCATTTTACTTGAATCCACAATCAATGCTCATAGAAGCGGCAGCCAAGAAATCAAAGGACTCATTTCTTTGGGCTAATCTACTGTAAAAGGCCTCTTTAAAGTGTTGAAAAGTAAAGATGTCACTTACAGGACTAAGCCACACCCTGATATTTTCAGTCTTGTCATATGGATGTCAAAGGTGGACATTGAATAAACAAGATTAAAGAAGCATTGATGCCTTTGGATTATGGTGTTTGCCAAGAATAATGGATATGCCATGGCTTGCCAGAAGGTCAAACAAATCTGTCTAGGAAGAAGTACTTCCAGAGTGTTCCTTGTAAGTGAGGATGGAGAGACTTTGCCTCCTTCTTTGGACAGGTTTTCAGGAAGAAACAGTCCCTGGAGAAGGACATCATGCTTGGTAAGGTATAGGGCCATTGAAAAAGAGGAAGACCCTCAACAAGATAGATTGGCACAGTGGTTGCAACAATGAGCTCTAACATAGCAACAATTGTGAGGATGGCACAGTATCAGGCAGTGTTTTGTTCTGTTGCACTTAGGGCCCGTATGAGTCTAAACTTGACTCAATGGCATCTAACAACAACCACATTGGGACAAATTTTATTGGGAGTATTTAACTAGCTTTATTAGGATTATAAGTAGAATTTCTGGAGTTATACACATGTTATCTTAATAGTCCAGAAGGGGGTACTCGTAGTTTGTCATCAGCTAGTAACCTAAAGGCTGGCAGTGCAAATCCACCTGGCAACACAACAGAAGAAATTTCTGGGTATCTACTTTTGTAAAGGTTACAAACCAGGAAAACTCTATGGATAAATTCTACTCTGTAACACATGGGGTCACCTTGAACTGGAATTGACTTGATCGTATGGGTGAGTTTTTGATTTTTGTAACGTCTTAATAGTGATGATCAGAAGACAGGATTTGTCATTAATTCAGTGGGTCTGGTATTTTGGGAGATGCACAATCCCAAGCATAAGACATTCAGGTGCCAAGCCCATGTGATACTATCTGGGAGGATGTGTGAGAGGCAGGTGCACAGGTTCATATTGGTCAGATATCAATTAATAAAGATGAGAAAGATGGAAATGAACTGAAAATACATAAATACTCTGAGAAACTATACTACATGGAATCTGAGAAGGGGACCAACTCTTATTAAATATCAGTGCTTGAAAAGGTTTTAGAACTGTGACTTTGCAAGTTTCCGTTATCGGTGATATCAGAAACAGATCCCTATATCACTAATCACAGGGATGGTCTGAAAACAATAAGTCATCTTACCGAACAGCCTGGGAGCTCAGGAGAGACACACAAGTGCTTGCAGAAATTGTCCCAGGAGTGAGGAGCAGATTTCAGAGCTGCCTTGGAATCTGCTGAACACTCACATTGGACAACAGTTCTTCTGTCAGAGTTACCCTTCACCTGTACTTGGTGCCTGAAGAACCATAATGAAGTCAACCCACCTGGTCAGCATCACAGCCTGTGATGGACCCCAGAAAAGTTCCAGGTAGTCTCTGCACCATGTGAAGTAGTGGTCACAAGAAAGAGCAGACCTGTGGGTGTTGCATCCCTCAGTGTTAAGAGCTCTGTCTGTGCAGTGTGTGTGGATAACACAAAATTACAATTACCCAGTAAGAAGACACATACATCTACAAGGATTAAGACTTGCACCCTCAGCATTCTAGAGTTATGTAGTCTCTGTGTCTTCTATCTTCTCCTCCTTAGTCTAAGCCAGTTATTGAGCTATGAAATATTCGTTCTCTTGAATATGCAAACAATTTGGAGTCTACTGAGTTAAATGTGTCTGTGTCCTCCAGAGCAGCAACAAATAACCACATTCTTCTCATACAGAAGTTCCTGAGAACATAGCTCCCTTATCATGGATTGGAACTGGACAATCCTCTTCCTGGCAGTAGTAACTACAGGTAAGATAGTCTGCAGGTCCAGGGCTGAGGAGGGGCCTGTAACTGCTTAATTGGTATTCACTCCACTTGTGTCTGCTCTCCACAGGCATCCACTCTGAGGTCCAGCTGGTGTAGTCTGGGGCTGAAGTGAAGAAGCCGGGGGCATCAGTGAAGATCTCCTGCAAGTTTTCTGTAAACGATTTTGCCATCCACTATATGGACTGGGTGCGGCAGGCCTCTGGGCAAGGGCTTGAGTGGATGGCACAACAGGACCTAGAAGATGACCAAGCACATTACCCGCAGAAATTCTAGGGCAGAGTCACTGCCACCAGTGACACATCCACAAAAACAGCCTACATGGAACTGAATAGTTTGAGCTCTGAGGATAGAGCTGTGTATTATTGTTCAACCACACAGAGTGATAACCACATCCTGACTGTGTCAGAAACCCTGAAGAAGGAGGTAGCTATGTCAGATGGAGGCAGAAGATGACAGGGAAAATGTGGATGACAACTTCCCTAAATGATTGAGAAACAGAAACAATAGAAAATACATTCACTTTTATTAGGTGAGGAACAATGGAACCCAACTGAACATATGTAAATACCATGCAAATTTCTACTGTGTGGATTTCAGGAATGAGGCCCAAAGTTAATGAAAATATAAATTTTCCATGCAACAATTACCCCGTAAGTAAGATTCATATTCAGAGGAGAGGTTCAATTGTTTGTGTATATGTTTCAAAGTCAGTTGGGTAATTATCGTGGAGGACAATTTCTAGATTACATAGTAACCCTCCATTTAACTCCAAAAAAAAAAAAAATTGTCCTACTATCTTTCAAGAAGCTGTATCATTTTACATTACTGTCAACAAAGAATGAGAATTCTTAGCCCTCCAAATTCTTGTCCAAATACTGTTGAAAGTATTTTGGATTTTAGTTATTCTGATAGGCTATTAATGCTATCTCATTGTTGTAATTTATAGTTTTTTAATAAATGATTGTTTGAATATCTTTTTTTTTAGTGAGAAGTCTGTTAAGAACTTAGGTCAAAAAATTTTTTTAACTTGTGTTCTTTTCTTTAGTTAAGTGTCCTTGAATATTCATGATACAAGTCATTCACAAAATATATGATTTTCAAATATTTCTCCTGATCTATTATCTTTTCATTTCCTTAATAATGACTTTCACAGAGTGAAAAAACGTAGTTTTGCTATTTACCATTTTATTAATATTTTATCTTTTGTTCATTTTTTAAAAATTCTATTGTGCTTCAAGTGAAAGTTTACAAATCAAGTCTAACTTTCATACAAAAATTTACAAACACCTTGCTTTATACTCCTAATTGCTCTTTGCCTAATGAGACAGCACACCTCTTCAGTCCGCTCTCTATTTTCTTGTCCATTCGGCCAGCCTCTGACCCCCTCTACCCTCTCATCTCCCCTTCAAACAGGAGATGTCAACATAGTCTCATGGGTCTACTTGATCCAAGAAGTTCATTCTTCACCAGTATCATTATCTCTCCCATAGTCCAGTCCAATCCCTGTCTGAAGAGTTGGCTTTGGGAATTGTTCTTTTATATATGTATAATTTTTATTGTGCTTTAAGTGAAAGTTTACAAATCAAGTCAGGCTCTCACACAAAAACTTATATGCACCTTGCTTCATACTCCCAATTACTCTCCCCCTAAAAAAAAAAAAAAAAATATTATTTTTTAGTGAGACAGCCCACTCCGTCCCTCCACTCTCTCTTTTCATGTCTATTTCGCCAGCTTCTAGCCCCATTCCATCCTCTCATCTCACCTCCAGGCAGGAGATGCCAACATAGTCTCAAGTGTCCACCTGATCCAAGAAGCTCACTTCTCACCAGCATCCCTGTCCAACCCATTGTCCAGTCCAATCCCTGTCTGAAGAATTGGCTTCGGGAATGGTTCCTGTCCTGGGCCAACAGAAGGTCTGGGGGCCATGACCACCAGGGTCCTTCCAGTCGCAGTCAGACCATTAAGTCTGGCCTTTTTATGAGAATTTGGGGTCTGCATCCCACTGCTCTCCTACTCCCTTAGGGGTTCTCTGTTGTGTTCCCTGTCAGGGCAGTCATCGGTTGTAGCTGGGCACCACCTGGCTCTTCCGGTCTCAGGATGATGTAGTCTCTGGTTTATGTGGCCCTTTCTGTCTCTTGGGCTCGTAATTACCTTGTGTCCTTGGTGTTCTTCATTCCCCTTTGATCCAGGTGGGTTGAGACCAACTGATGCATCTTAGATGGCCACTTCCTAGCGTTTAAGACCCCAGACACCACTCTCCAAAGTGGGATGCAGAATGTTTTCTTAATAGATTTTATTTGCCAATTGACTTAGAAGTCCCCTGAAACCATGACCCCCAAACCCCCGCCCCTGCTACGCTGGCCTTCGAAGCATTCAGTTTACTCAGGAAACTTCTTTGCTTTTGGTTAAGTCCAGATGTGATGACCTTGCCTGTATTGTGTGTTGTCTTTCCCTTCACCTAAAGTAGTTCGTAACGACTGTCTAAATAGTATCTCTCTCCCACCCTCCCTCCTTCCCTTCTCTCATAACCAGCAAAGAATATTTTCTTCTCTGTTTAAACTATTTCTCCAGTTCTTACAATAGTGGTCTTAGACAATATTTCCCCTTTTGCAATTGACTGATTCCACTCAGCATAATCTCTTCCAGATTCCTCCATGTTATGAAATGTTTCATGGATTCAACATTGTTCTTTATCAATCCATAGTATTCCATTGTGTGAATATAGCATAGTTTATTTATCTGTTCATCCATTGATGGGCACCTCGGTTGCTTCCAAATTTTTGCTATTGTAAACAGTGCTGCAAGGAACATGGGTGTACATATATCTGTTCATGTAAAGGCTCTTATTTCTCTAGGATATATTGCAAGGAGTGGGATTGCTGGATCATATGGTAGTTCTATTTCTAGCTTTTTCAGGACGTGCCAAATGAATTTCCAAAGTGATTGTACCATTTTACATTCCCATTGGTAGTGTATAAGTGTTCCAATCTCTCCACAACCTCTCCAACATTTATTATTTTGTGTTTTTTTGGATTAATGCCAGCCTTGTTGGAGTGAGATGGAATCTCATTGTAGTTTTGATTTGCATTTCTCAAATGGCTAATGATCGTGAGCATTTCCTCAGGTATCTGTTAGCTACCTGAACGTCTTCTTTAGTGAAGTGTCTGTTCATATCTTTTGCCCACTTTTTAATTGGGTTATTTGTCTTTTTGTAGTTGAGTTTTTGTAGTATCATGTAGATTTTAGAGATCAGGCACTGATCGGAAATGTTATAGCTAAAAACTTTTTCCCACTCTGTAGGTAATCCTTTTACTCTTTTGGTGAAGTCTTTGGATGAGCATAGGTGTTTGATTTTTAGGAGCTCCCAGTTATCTGGTTTCTCTTCTGCATTGTTAGTAATCTTTTGTATACTGTTTATACCATATATTAGAGCTCCTATTGTACCTATTTTTTCTTCCATGATCTTTATAACTTTAGATTTTATATTTAAGTCTTTGATCCATTTTGAGTTAGGTTTTGTGCATGGTGTGAGGTATGGGTCTTGTTTCATTTTTTTGCAAATGGATATTCAGTTATGCCAGCACCATTTGTTAAAAAGACTGTCTTTTCCCCATTTAACTGGCTTTGGGCCTTTGTCAAATATCAGCTTCACATATGTGGATGGGTTTACGTCTGGATTCTCAGTTCTGTTCCATTGGTCTACGTATCTGTTTTTGTAACAGTACCAGGCTGTTATGACTACTGTGGTGGTATAATAAGTTCTAAAATCAGGTAGAGTGAGGCCTCCCACTTTCTTCTTCTTTTTCGGTAATGCTTTACTTATCCGGGGCCTCTTTCCCTTCCATATGAAGTTGGTGATTTGTTTCTCCATCTCATTAAAAAATGTCATTGGAATTTGGATTGGAATGGCATTGTATCTATAGATCGCTTTTGGTAGAATAGACGTTTTTACAATGTTAAGTCTTCCTATCCATAAGCAAGGTATGTTTTTCTACTGCGTGTAAGTCTCTTGGTTTCTTGCTGTAGTGCCTTGTAGTTTTCTATGTATAGGTCTTTTATATCTCTGGTAAGGTTTATTCCTAAGTATTTTATCTTCTTGGGGGCTACTGTAAATGGTATTGATCTGGTGATTTCTTCTTCAATGTTCTTTTTGTTGGTGTAGAGGAATCCAACTGATTTTTGTATGTTTATCTTGTATCCTGATACTCTGCTGAACTCTTCTACTAGTTTCAGTAGTTTTCTTGAGGATTCTTTAGGGTTTTCTGTGTATAAGATCATGTCATCTGCAAATAGAGATACTTTAACTTCTTCCTTACCAATCTAGATGCCCTTTATTTCTTTAGCCTAATTGCTCTGGCTAGGACCTCCAGCGTCGTTCACGTTTTTGATGGTAAATCTAAAACTCATTGCCTGATCCAAGGTCACTCAGTATTTTTCCCATGACTCTAAGTACAGAACATACTAAAGGAATGAAGAGTTAGAGTCCATCTTTTGATGTTGAAAGTACGTACATGAGTCATTTGAAATTCTTCTGTATGTTTGTCTCCTCCTCCACATTAAAAAAATTTATCATTTTCTAACATCTGTATGGACTCACAGGTATTGATTTTATAATTTGTGTCATAATCCAATATTCTGCTGTTTATTTAGTGTTCAAAAATTTGCAGCTTGTTTAGCTATTGAGAGCTCTTTCAGTTTGGCTCCCATCATTTCCCAGCCATTTACTTAATTGTTTTTTTCCAGTATTCCTGTACAGTGGCTAGTCAGAATCGTTGATCCAGGCACTCACTGGAAAGCAAATAAACAAAAATTTATCAGCTAGAGAGCAGTGCTTACATGTAGGTGCCTTTGCCTTTAGTTTTACAGATTGCATCCATTTCCCAAGTTACTTAGGTTAGCACCTTTTCCCTTCCCTTCTTCAGTGAGTTGTTTTGTAAATTTGTAATACTGTTTTTCAGACAGCCTGTATCAGTCCTGACCCCTTAAGTTATATGTATTAAAAAAAAAACCCTTTTTTGTTGAGTTAATTCCAGCTCATACTGACCCTATAGGATGTAGAACTGCCCCATAGGCTTCTGCCTCACAGCCTCTTCCAAAAGGTGACTTCCTGAGTATTTAGACATCAGAGGACACAGACCTCTTTTTCCCTTACCTGTACTGTCTCTGGATTCTCTTTCACAAGCTATGCTGTAGCTGGGCCTGCGAGGTTTTGGTAAAGGAGCCGGGCTAGTGGGTGAGATATGGGACAATGGGAACATGTACTACAACCCAGCTCTTAAGTCCTGAGTCAGCATCACCAGGGACACCTCCAAGAGCCAAGTTTATTTAACTCTAAGCAATCTGAGAACTGAGGACACCTCCATATATTACAGTACAAGGTACAGAGTGAGGGAAGCCTAAACACAAACTTACCTGCAGATAGACAGGAAAGGGCTAGACTGCAGTGAGTGCGCATGATCACCAGGGGGCAGTCAGAACACACACTGATTTCAAGTACTCAACACCAGGAGTAGGTGCACAGGAGTCTGGGGAGGGGCTGCCTGTAAGGATCTGGGCCTTCTTCTCCCAGCCTTGCAAATTGATCCCAAGGGAAATCAGTCTCCTTCCGGAATTTCTGGATCTTTATGACTAAGTGACAAAATTAGTGATTGTCCTGGGAGAATTAGAGCAGCCTCCATGTGAAAATTGATAGTCTTTTTACTAAATTCTTCTAAATCCAGCAGATATTTGTACGGAGTAATGATTACCTTCTCTTATCATAGACAAATATCAATTCAACACGGATCATAGACTATTCTGTGAGAAGTAGGCAGTAAAGTTATAGAAGAAAAATATAAAAATATATTTGAGCTTGATATAAGCATTTCTTAAAGAGAAAACAAATATTTTAGCTTTAATAAATCACAAAGCAATAGGATTTAATTGTAACAAAATACAACATTTAGAAATGGAACAGATAGAACATCCAGTGGGAGATATTTGAAATGAATCTATCTGAAAGATATTGTACCTGGTACATATAATACAATTTTAGAAATCTTTCCGAGAAATGTTAAAAATCCTATTAAAATGGGAAAAATGCTTCAGGAGTTTCTTGAGGGCAAAGGATTTGAGGATGGCCAAAACGCGTATGAAAGGATGTCCAACATCATTTGTCCTTAGGGAAATGCAAGTTACGTCCAAAGGAAATACCAGGAAGCAAACACCATATATGTGAAATTGAGCAGAATCTGCATACTAGGTGTAAGGCTGTGGACAAAGTAAACCCTTTACTATGTTGCTGGTGGGAGCCAAAATGTATAAAATATCTTTGGCTTCTATTTAGTCCTTTTCTATAAAACTAAACATACACCTATGCTATGGCCTGGGGATTCCATCACTATTACTGTAACATGAACAATGAAAATATATATCCACAAAAGAACATGGACAGGAGTGCTTATAGTAATTTTTTTTTCTTTGCAGTAATAGGTAATCAGAGACAAAGCGAATGTCCATCAAAATAAGAGAGGATTAATACAGTGTGGTATATAGTTGCCAACAGGACACTACAAAACGTTAAAATTGAACTACATGTTAATAGCATTTGATAAAACGAATGAAACTCACAGACAAAATATTGATGAAAATCACCAGTGGAGAGGAGCAGTGCTACATGAGAGCATTTACTGAAGCTCAGGAACATGGGCAATTAATCAACATTGGTCACGTCTGGGTCAGTACTGATTCGGAGGGGTATGGCTGACATATTTGCATTTTGGGAAATGTTCAAGAATGTCATCCAGTTGGCAGTACATGGACAGTTCATCTATGTCTGTCCTTTTGCCACTATTGCACCATGTTGATTACTATACTCTATAGTGAGTCTTGAATTTGAGCAACATATGGGTTTGATATTTTTTGTTTGTTTTAGTATTGTTTTGACTAGTTCAGTAATTTTGCATTCCTGTAAAAATGTAAGAATCTGTTTATATTAAAAAAAAAGTTTATTTATTTATTTGTTCTACCAGAAGCCTATTAATTCACAAATAATACTGGGGAGAATGGACTTCTTATCATCAATAATTATTCTTACAATACTTGAACATTTATTTAGATTTGATGCTGTTTTTTCATCAGTGTTTTGTAGTTTTACACAAATAATCCTGCACATATTTCCTTGAATTTATAACTAGGTACTCATTTTTCTTGGTACATAGTAAAGGTTATTATTCTTAATTCAAACGATAAGTTCCCACTTTTTGGGGGGAGGGTATAAACAAGCAGTTTATTTTGTAATTGCATCTCTGCAAAAATTGCCTGTTTAACACATACCTTGTGTTCCCTCTATATTCCGACTTGCCTCCTTGTCTCCTGCAGGGTGAATATTAACTCAAACACATTGAAGAAGTGAAGGGAGATTGTTAATTCAGGAAAAAACTAGGGTATGAATTGAAGCTGGATTCTCCTCAAAATATCTCATTTTGTTATCCTTAAATGTAGTAATAACAACACAAGTGTAATCAGAAGGGTTATGTACATAAACAATCTTAAGTTTCTCTTCTGGTCAAATGTGTGCCCCAAGTATAGAAAAAAGAGCATTTTTATAACCCAAACAATAACAGCATCGTGTAGTTTCTGTTTGTTTTTCTGTTCTTATTTCTTACCAGTCACTCCCAGGATCTCACACTCTAGTAAGCTGATTCTTTAGCTCTCCTCTGATACACCAGGAAAAAACAAAAAAAAGCTCTCGAAGATACTTGCACTTGCAGTTGCCTCTCCATGCAAAGTGAGTTTTCCCCATTACTCTACGGCCAGTACTGCCATTGTCTTCAGGTTTTGCTCTGAAATTTCCCTTTTGATGAAGCTACTGTCACTGAGATTGTTATCCTCTTCTGGGCGTTTCCTTTCCATCTACCTTCATTGTTTCATCTGTTGTGTTGTTCATGTCAACAATCACGGTTTTCTAACATACCTTCTTATACTTTTTTTTTTTTTGCTTGTCTATACCAGCATTTTTTTTTTGATCTAGGGTAGGTGTCTTCAATGGAGGGCACAGGATATGGATGGGGAGAGGGCTGGTGCCACAGTAATAGTGGAAAAAGGGAAGAAATCAGAAGAGCATCTGGAAGATATTTAGGGACAGAGTTCAACTTTTTTTTTTTTTTTTTGACCTGCAAGGCACTGCATCATGCATGAGAGCTGAAGGAATAATGACAATGCACAGCGTGTGAGACGAGGCACGATGGTGAGGTGTGTTCTCTCAGCACGTTTCTGGGTTGGGTGAATTAGGGAAGGTTCTTAAAAACAAGAAGATATTTTGGACTTAGGTAGGAAAAAGGACACTCTTCCATGGGAATAGGAGAGACGAAAATGGAGATGGATACCAACAGAGAAATGGGAAGAATATTAGCAAAGAAGCAAAAACTGGTGAATGATGGGAGAAGGGAGAGCAGGAATTGGATCAACAGTGAGAGGGAGGACAACTTGGAACTCTGCACTCAGAAACAGAGCACACCTTGTGTTTTTCTCCCAGGCCTTCTCCCCAGAGGAGGATGTCCACCAGGCAAATACACGTGATAGGATGTCTGCAGGTGGGATACCAAAAGGGATAGGGGATTGTAGCACTGGCCCTTTGTGTGATGTGTTACCCAGGGTTACCAGCAATTTTGCTTCCCACTGTCCAGCAAACCTGCCTGCTTCCCTGACCTGTATTCCTGCCTTTGAGGTGGGAAGGAAAGTCTGGAAGTTCAGATGAGGAGGTTTAGGAAGAGGAAGATGTCTGGGTCCTCTGATGTGTAAACATTAAGGAAGGCACCTTTTGGAAGAGGCTGTGAGGCAGAAGCTGGCCCCTGGCTCCTTCCTCTTGTAAGTCCAGTACTCTTGACACATGCAAATTTCCCCTCAGCTCTGTCTATATCACACCTACCACACTATGTGGTGTGGGCATCTTCAATCTCTCAGGAAAGGCACTATGTTTCCTAGTAGAAGATGAAGCTGTTATGTTTCCTCCTTCTTCTGGCAACAGCTTCCCAGTGTGAGCGTCTTAGGGACTTAAAAATTGGGTGATAGGGATGAGTGTGCTTTGTGTGTGACTATGTGTGACTGTGTGCAACTCACAAGAATTTCATCTCTTTCCCCAGCTGCGCAGGTGCACCTTCAGGAGTCAGGCCGCAGTCTGGTGAAGCAATCACAAACCTTGTCTCTCACCTGTGCTGTCTCTGGTGACTCCATCTCTAGTGATTATTATGGTTGGAGCTGGATCCGCCAGCCCCCAGGGAAGGGCCTGGAATAGCTGGGATATGGTTACTACTTTGGATCATCTTGGTATACAAACTATGGCCCCCTCCACTCAGGGCTGAATCTCAGTAACTGCTGACTCATCCAAGAACCAGTTCTCCCTGAAGCTGAGCCCTGTGTCTGGCGAAGACACAGCCATGTATTACTGTGCAAGAAGCACAGTGAAGGGAAGTCAGTGTGAGCCCAGACCCAAACTTCCCCTGCAGGGAGAGGACTGGTCTGTAGGAGGCACTCAGGAAGCATGGATCACAGAGACTATTTCAGGAGCAAGTACAAAGGAAGACTGAAGTTTACTTTTTTTTTTTTTATTAATTAATAAACATTCATTTTTCATTTTTTTAAATAATTTTTATTGAGCTTTAAGTGAACGTTTACGAATCAAGTCAGTCTGTCACATATAAGCTTACGTACACCTTACTCCATACTCCCACTTACTCTCCCCCTAATGAGTCAGCCCTTCCAGTCTATCCTTTCGTGACAATTTTGCCAGTTTCTAACCCTCTCTACCCTCCCATCTCCCCTCCAAACAGGAGATGCCAACACAGTCTCAAGTGTCCACCTGATACAAGTA
The DNA here is from genome assembly GCF_030014295.1 of Loxodonta africana. Lineage (NCBI taxonomy): Eukaryota > Metazoa > Chordata > Mammalia > Proboscidea > Elephantidae > Loxodonta > Loxodonta africana. The sequence continues at coordinate 24,108,377 of NC_087362.1, forward strand.
GCTCACTCTTCGTCAGCATCTCTCTCCAACCCATTGTCCAGTCCCTTCCATGTCTGATGAGTTGTCTTCGGGAATGATTCCTGTCCTGGGCCAACAGAAGGTTTGGGGACCATGACCGCCGGGATTCCTCTAGTCTCAGTCAGACCATTAAGTCTGGTCTTTTTATGAGAATTTGGTGTCTGCATCCCTCTATTCTCCTGCTCCCTCAGGGGTTCTCTGTTGTGCTCCCTGTCAGGGCAGTCATCGGTTGTGGCCGGGCACCATCTAGTTCTTCTGATCTCAGGATGATGTAAGTCTCTGGTTCATGTGGCCCTTTCTGTCTCTTGGGCTCATAGTTATTGTGTGACCTTGGTGTTCTTCATTCTCCCTTGATCCAGGTGGGTTGAGACCAATTGATGCATCTTAGACGGCAGCTTGTTAGCATTTAAGACCCCAGACACCACATTTCAAAGTGGGATGCAGAATGATTTCATAATAGTATTATTTTGCCAATTGACTTAGAAGTCCCCTTACGCCATAGTCCCCAAACACCCGCCCTTGCTCCACTGACCTTTGAAGCATTCATTTTATCCCGGAAACTTCTTTGCTTTTGGTCCAGTCCAGTTGAGCTGACCTTCCGTGTATTGAGTATTGTCCTTCCCTTCACCTAAAGCTGTTCTTATCTACTAACTAATCAGTAAATACCCCTCTCCCACCATCCCTCCCTCCCCCACTCATAACCACAAAAGTATGTGTTCTTCTCAGTTTATACTATTTCTCAAGATCTTATAATAGTGGTCTTATACATTATTTCTCCTTTTGCCTCTGACTAATTTCACTCAGCATAATGCCTTCCAAGTTCCTCCATGTTATGAAATGTTTCAGATTCGTCACTGTTCTTTTTCAATGCATAGTATTCCATTGTGTGAATATACCACAATTTATTTAACCATTCATCCGTTGATGGACACCTTGGTTGCTTCCAGCTTTTTGCTATTGTAAACAGAGCTGCAATAATCATGAGTGTGCATATATCTGTTCTTGTGAAGGCTCTTACTTCTCCAGCATATATTCCGAGGAGTGGGATTTCTGGGTTGTATGGTAGTTCTATTTCTAACTGTTTAAGAAAACGCCAGATAGATTTCCAAAGTGGTTGTACCATTTTACATTCCCCTCCAGCAGTGTATAAGAGTTCCAGTCACTCCACAGCCTCTCCAACATTTATTATTTTGTGTTTTTTGGATTAATTCCAGCCTTGTTGGAGTGAGATGGAATCTCATCGTAGTTTTAATTTGCATTTCTTTAATGACTAATGATCAAGAGCATTTTGTCCTGTGTCTGTTAGCTGCCTGAATATCTTCTTTAGTGAAGTGCGTGTTCATATCCTTTGCCCACTTCTCGATTGGGTTGTTTGTCTTTTTGTGGTTCGGTTTTAACAGAATCATATAGATTTTAGAGATCAGGCGCTGGTCGGAGATGTCATAGCTGAAAATTCTTTCCCAGTCTGTAGGTGGTCTTTTTACTCTTTTGGTGAAGTCTTTAGATGAGCATAGGTGTTTGATTTTTAGGAGCTCCCAGTTATCTGGTTTCTCTTCATCATTTTTGGTAATGTTTTGTATTCTGTTAATGCCTTGTATTAGGGCTCCTAACGTTGTCCCTATTTTTTCTTCCATGCTCTTTATCGTTTTAGTCTTTATGTTTAGGTCTTTGATCCACTTGGAGTTAGTTTTTGTGCATGGTGTGAGGTATGGGTCCTGTTTCATTTTTTTGCAAATGGATATCCAGTTATGCTAGCACCATTTATTAAAAAGACTATCTTTTCCCCAATTAACTGACTTTGGGCCTTTGTCAAATATCACCTGCTCATATGTGGATGGGTTTTCTCAATTCTGTTCCATTGGTCTATGTGTCTGTTGTTGTACCAGTACCAGGCTGTTTTGACTACTGTGGCTGTATAATAGGTTCTAAAATCAGGTAGAGTGAGGCCTCCCACTTTCGTCTTCTTTTTCAGTAATGCTTTACTTATCCGAGGCTTCTTTCCCTTCCATATGAAGTTGGTGATTTGTTTCTCCATCACATTAAAAAATGTCATTGGAGTTTGGATCGGAAGTGCATTGTATGTGTAGATGGCTTTTGGTAGAATAGACATTTTTACTATGTTAAGTCTTCCTGTCCATGAGCAAGGTATTTTTTTCTACTTAAGTAGGTCCTTTTTAGTTTCTTGCACTAGTATTTTGTAGTTTTCTTTGTATAGGTCTTTTACAACTTTGGTAAGATTTATTCCGAAGTATTTTATCTTCTTGAGGGCTACTGTGAATGGTATTGATTTGGTGATTTCCTCTTCATTGTTCTTTTTGTTGATGTAGAGGAATCCAAGTGATTTTTGTATGTTTATCTTATAACCTGAGACTCTGCCAAACTCTTCTATTAATTTCAGTAGTTTTCTGGAGGATTCCTTAGGGTTTTCTGTGTATAAAATCATGTCATCTGCAAATAGAGATAATTTTACTTCCTCCTTGCCAATCCGGATGCCCTTTATTTCTTTGTCTAGCCTAATTGCTCTGGCTAGGACCTCTAGCACAATGTTGAATAAGAGCGGTGATAAAGGGCATCCTTGTCTGGTTCCCGTTCTCAAGGGAAATGCTTTCAGGCTCTCTCTATTTAGAGTGATGTTGGCTGTTGGCTTTGCATAGATGCCCTTTATTATGTTGAGGAATTTTCCTTCAATTCTTATTTTGCTGAGAGTTTTTATCATGATTGGGTGTTGGACTTTGTCAAATGCCTTTTCTGTATCAATTGGTAAGATCATGTGGTTTTTGTCTTTTGTTTTATTTATATGGTGGATTACATTAATGGTTTTTCTGATATTAAACCAGCCTTGCATACCTGGTATAAATCCCACTTGGTCGTGGTGAATTATTTTTTTGATGTGTTGTTGGATTCTATTGGCTAGAATTTTGTTGAGGATTTTTGCATCTACGTTCATGAGGGATATAGGTCTGTAATTTTCTTTTTTTGTGATGTCTTTACCTGGTTTTGGTTTCAGGGAAACGGTGGCTTCATAGAATGAGTTAGGTAGTATTCTGTCATTTTCTATGCTTTGAAATACCTTTAGTAGTAGTGGTGTTAACTCTTCTCTGAAAGTTTGGTAGAACTCTGCAGTAAAGCCGTCCGGGCCAGGGCTTTTTTTTATTGGGAGTTTTTTGATTACCGTTTCAATCTCTTTTTTTGTTATGGGTCTATTTAGTTGTTCTACTTCTGATTGTGTTAGTTTAGGTAGGTAGTGTTTTTCTAGGAATTCATCCATTTCTTCTAGGTTTGCAAATTTTTTCGAGTACAATTTTTCATAATAATCTGATATGATTCTTTTAATTTCAGTTGGGTCTGTTGTGATATGGCCCATCTTGTCTCTTATTGAGGTTATTTGTTTCCTTTCCTGTATTTCTTTAGTCAGTCTAGCCAATGGTTTATCAATTTTGTTAATTTTTTCAAAGAACCAGCTTTTGGCTTTGTTAATTCTTCCAATTGTTTTTCTGTTCTCTAATTCATTTAGTTCAGCTCTAATTTTTATTATTTGTTTTCTTCTGGTGCCTGATGGATTCTTTTGTTGCTCACTTTCTATTTGTTGAAGTTGTAGGGACAGTTCTCTGATGTTGGCTCTTCTTTTTGTATGTGTGCATTTATCGATATAATTTGACCTCTGAGCACTGCTTTTGCTGTGTCCCAGAGGTTTTGATAGGAAGTGTTTTCATTCTCGTTGCATTCTATGATTTTCTTTATTCCCTCCTTAATGTCTTCTATAACCCAGTCTTTTTTCAGCAGGGTATTGTTCATCTTCCAAGTATTTGATTTCTTTTCCCTAATTTTTCTGTTATTGATTTCCACTTTTATGGCCTTGTGGTCTGAGAAGATGCTTTACAATTTTTTGATGTTTTGGATTCTGCAAAGGTTTGTTTTATGACCTCATATGTGGTCTATTCTAGAGAATGTTCCATGTGCACTAGAAAAAAAGTACACTTTGCAGCAGTTGGGTGGAGTGTTCTGTATGAGGCAATGAAGTCAAGTTGGTTGATTGTAGCAATTAGGTCTTCCGTGTCTCTATTGAGCTTCTTACTGGATGTCCCGTCCTTCCCCGAAAGTGGTGTGTTGAAGTCTCCTACTATAATTGTGGAGGTGTCTATCTCACTTTTCAGCTCTGTTAAAGTTTGTTTTATGTACCTTGCAGCCCTGTCATTGGGTGCATAAATATTTAATATGGTTATATCTTCCTGGTCAATTGTCCCTTTAATCATTATGTAGTGTCCTTCTTTATCCTTTGTGGTGGATTTAAGTTTAAAGTCTATTTTGTCAGAAATTAATATTGCTACTCCTGCTCTTTTTTGCTTATTTGCTTGATATATTTTTTTCCATCCTTTGAGTTTTAGTTTGTTTGTGTCTCTAAGTCTAAGGTGTGTCTCTTGTAGGCAGCATATAGATGGATCATGTTTCTTTATCCAGTCTGAGACTCTCTGTCTCTTTATTGGTGCATTTAGTCCATTTACATTCAGGAGAATTATAGATAAGTATGTGTTTAGTGCTGTCATTTTGATGCCTTTTTATGTGTGTTATTGACAATTTCATTTTTCCACTTACTTTTTTGTGCTGAGACTTTTTCTTTGTAAATTGTGTGTTCCTCATTTTCATAGTATTTGACTTTATGTTTGCTGAGTCGTTATGTTTTTCTTGGTTTTTATTTTGAGTTATGTAGTTGTTATACCTCTTTGTGGTTACCTTAATATTTACCCCTCTTTTTCTAAGTAAAAACCTAACTTGTACTGTCGTATATTGCCTTGTATCCCTCTTCATATGGCAGTTCTATGCCACCTGTATTTAGTCCCTCTTTTTGATTATTGTAATCTTTTACATATTGACTTCAATGATTCCCTGTTTTGAGTGTGTTTTTTTCTTTTTAAAATTAATCTTAATTTGTTTTTGTGATTTCCCTATTTGAGTTGATATCAGGATATTCTGTTCTGTGACCTCGTGTTGTGCTGGTATCTGATATTATTGGTTTTCCGAACAAACAACTTCCTTTAGTATTTCTTGTAACTTTGGTTTGGTTTTTGAAAATTCTCTAAGCTTGTGTTTATCTGTAAATGTTTTAATTTTGCCTTCATATTTGAGAGAGAGTTTTGCTGGATATATGATTCCTGGCTGGCAGTTTTTCTCCTTCAGTGCTCTATTTATGTCATCCCATTGCCTTCTTGACTTCATGGTTTCTGCTGAGTAGTCTGAACTTATTCTTATTGATTCTCCTTTGTAGGAGACCTTTCTTTTATCCCTGGCTGCTTTTAAAATTTTCTCTTTATCTTTGGTTTTGGCAAGTTTGAAGATAATATGTCTTGGTGATTTTCTTTTTGGATCAATCTTAAATAGGGTTCAATGAGCATCTTGGATAGATATCCTTTCGTCTATCATGATGTCAGGGAATTTTTCTGCCAACAGATCTTCATCTATTCTTTCTGTGTTTTCTGTTATCCCTCCCTGTTCTGGGACTCCAATCACATGCAAGTTATTCTTCTTGATAGAGTCCCACGTGATTCTTAGGGTTTCTTCATTTTTTTTAATTCTTTTATCTGATTTTTTTTCAACTATGTTGGTGTCAATTCCCTGGTCCTCCAGATCTCCCACTCAGCATCCCAATTGCTCGAGTCTGCTCCTCTGACTTCCTATTGCGTTGTCTAATTCTGTAATTTTATTGTTAATCTTTTGGATTTCTGAATACTGTCTCTCTATGGATTCTTGCAACTTATTAATTTTTCCACTATGTTCTTGAATAATCTTTTTGAGTTCTTCAACTGCTTTATCAGTGTGTTCCTTGGCTTTTTTGTAGATTGCCTTATTTCATTTCTGAGGTCATCCCTGATATCTTGAAGCATTCTGTAAATTAGTTTTTTATATTCTGTACCTGGCAATTCCAGGGTTGTATCTTCATTTGGGAAAGATTTTGATTCTTTAGTTTGCGGAGTTGTAGAAGCAATCATGGTCTGTTTCTTTATGTGGTTTGATATTGACTGCTGTCTCTGAGCCATCACTAAGTTATTGTAGTGATTTATTCTATATTTGCTCACTGAGTCTTATCTTGTTTTGTTTTCTTTCAATATACGTAGATGGGCTACTAGATTGCGCTGTCTTGATTGTTGTAGCCCTTGAATCACTTATGTCCTATTACCAGCTGGTTTGGGCTGTTACCGGATATATAAGCCTAAGAGTCCATTCACTATTCTTGAGTAGAATCTGATTTTGGGCCATCAAGTGTGTGGTGCAGACTGTCACCTATCCGCCTAGAGAAGTAGTGGTGATAGTTGTGTGCACCAGATTCTAGTAGCAGCAGGGGTTCACACTCCAGGGGAGGCAGGATGCTGACAGGCTTCCTCCAAGTGCCAGTGAGGTAGGTGTGTCTCTATTCCTAAAGCACTTTGGTGGGTGGGCTCTGCAGGTGCACCTTAGGCTCCCAGTGCAAGTACCTCTACAGATTGGTAGGTGTCACCCTCCTTAGACCCCTAAGACCGGAGGCTAGGTGGTCTGGGGGGAGCTTCAGCCCTCAGTTCCCTGTTGTGGGTCAGTGAGGGCTCTGTTGAATATGCAGAGATATCAGACCTGGGAAACTTGTCTTTCCAGTAATCTGCTAAAAGAATTACAGTCAGATCCCTATCAGAAATGCCTTTGCATTATAATAGCCACCTTGTTCCCTGTAGGGATGAAAACCCAAGACTGTGGATCACATATGCTTGGCTGGAGCTGGTTCTGTGTTTTCAGTCCAATTAGGGAGGGATTTTTGGTCCCTGGGTTTTTTGTAGCTGCTTCTCTCAGGCCAGGAGAATGGGTTAGGAAAAGACCAAAAAAAGAAAGAAAGAAAAACCGCCATGCAGTTCACTCTCTGGCTCAGGAAATTCCAATGTTAATGAAGCAGCCTGGGAAGGGAAGGGGAGGGTTCAGATAAATAGGAGAGAGTAGCACCCTGGAATATAGACAAAGTTACTTATCTTGGTTGGGATGACTGTTTTATCTGAGATTCCCGAGGGGCGTGTCGACTGTGTGCGCTGGCTGGGTAGAGATTGCCCCCGAGGGTCAGGCCCGCGTCCCGTGCTTACGCTGTCTCAGAAGCCGTGGTCAGTTTCTCCGCTCCCAGTCCAAAGCCCAGCGCCAAAGTTCCCCAGCTGGGACGTTGCACTCCTGGCTCCAAAACCGGTCGCTGCCTCCTGGTGACTTTTCCTCTTGTCAGCCACGTAGCAGCGCTGTCTGCGTGCACTGGCTGGGCTTCCCCCGAGGTCACTTGTAGGGGCTAGGGCTGCGTCCCATGTTTGTGCCATCTCAGGATGCCCTGCTCAGCTTCCCTGCGCCCAGTCCAAAGCCTGGCACCAAGGTTTCCTGACTAGGACACTGGTTCCAGGCTCCAAAAACAGTTGCTGCTTCCCCGTGGTTGTTCATTCTCGGTCTCTGTCACTCAGGTCAACTCTTTAGATCTGTGTTTGATGGTCAGGGTTCATAGATTGTCATGTATGTGATCGATTCACTTGTTTTTCCGAGTCTTCGTTGAAAGAGGGATCCGAGGTATCTTCTACCTAGTCAGCCATCTTGGCCCCCTGAAGTTTACTTTTAATACTGGTGTTTCTTACACCTGCCCAGCAAAAGTCTTATCCTCAAGAAACCATTATGGTCTCTTCCTTGAAATCAGGAATGGATTACCCAATAAGCACGGTCAGCACGTGCTTCTGAGTGTGTACTTTATAAGCACATGCTTAGTCGTGCTTACTTGTAAGTACATGCTTACCTTGCTTACTGAGTAAGCCTTTCCTGCAGGGGACTAAGTGAAATTGATATGCTCCAGTGCTTGAGAATGTATCAGCTAGAAATGCAGGCTCAGGAGGGTGCCTATGCCCAATGATGTTTAAGGTCTGAGTTACTTTTTAACTGTATCATATTGGTTCTTGCAGGCATGTGCTTACAAGGTGTGCAGAATTAAACATGTGTTTACTGTGCTTATTCAGTAATCCGCCTGTGCTTGTAACTCCTTAGTGTCTTTCCCTTAACAAGTGCTAACTTGGAGAAGGAATTCAATTAAATATTTAAGCCTTTGTGTTTCACACATCTACCACCACCATTTTTTCAGTAAAATTTTAATAGACTACTTAGTATATAAGGTGTTGTTGTGTCTCATTCTTGCCCTTTTTTCTGCCTTATGTGGAGGTGAAAAAATCACTTTCATGGGTCATACCTGCCACTTCTAACTGGGTCCTCGTGTTCTATGTCTCAGATAGTCTTTCCATCACCCATTCTTTTGTCATGACAAGAGGAAGAAGATTCATCCATGACTTTTTAATCACCTTCATTCTCTTTTAAAGGAAACAACAACCCCCTTTATTTTATCTCCTCTGTGACTGCTGTCTCATTTTACTTCTTTTCATTCTCACTGCCACCAACAAAGTTCAGGCATTGAGCACCACTCCACAGAATACTCTCCTACTCTGGAAACTCCCCACCCTCCTGGGGTCTTCTAGGGTCCTGCATTGTGACTTCCCTACCCCACACACTCTTAAGTACTTCAGAGGAGACAGCTGTTTCTCATGGTGCCCCCTGAGTACACCTGTGGGGGTCGCTAGTGATCTGATAATAAAGTCCAAATCCCCAAGACCCTTGCAGAGTCTCTTAACACTCTGGAACACATCACAGGAGTGAACGAATCCTGGAAATTCTAGACGAATTTCAGTTGTCTTCTCTCTCTTTTGCTCTCTCTCTCTCTCCACACACATATATATGTGTGTCCATGTGGCACAAATGGTTAAGCACTCAATTGCTAACCTTAAGGTTGGTGGTTTGAACCCGCCCAGCTGCTCCTCAGGAGAAAGACCTAGTGATCTACTTCCCTAAAGATTACAACCAAGGAAACCCTCTGGGGGCAGTTCTACTCTGTCACATGGGTTTGCTATGTGTCAAAATCAACTCAGTTGCACCTAACGACAATAAAAATATACATCAAATAAGTTTAAAATATTAAACAATTATGCTATTTGAATAATTGGTATTATCGACACAGAATTTAGAAATAAATGCACTTTTACCTTTAAATTTTATAACTGAAAAAGAATAATATTTACATTCAGTTGTAGCAAAATATGTATTTAAATAAGTAGATTTGTTAATTGGAGTTCTAATAGACAGACATGCAGATAGAAGAATATACTTTGATCACTACCTCATACAATAAACACAACTTCAAATGTATCAGTTACAGCAATATTGAAGGAATGTGTGTGATATGTGAAGTGATATGCTTTAGTTTTTGCCTTTACACTTGTGTGTGTCAGAGCTGGGGTTGTGTGTGAGTGTACATGTATGTTTCTGTGTGATTTCAAAGTTTTATATTTTAAATCTATCTGAGTAAATAAAATCTAGATTTTTGACGTGTTAAAAGATAATGAAACCAAAGAATAAGAAAAATCATAAAGATATTTTGGACAGCAATATTATGATGCCAATGCATATAAAATGTTTTATTAATAATGAACAAAATACATAATTTTGATTTAAAAAGAATTCTGAAGGAGGCGGGGCCAAGATGGTGGAATAGACAGACCCTTCCAGTGAGCCCTTTTACAGCAAAGACCCGATAAAACAAGTGAAATGAGCTAGGAGCTCTGAACATCAAAGGCAAGGTTAGAAAATGAACTGAGGGACAGGGGGAGAAAGAGACAGTTCAGAAGCAGAGAGAAGTTACCAATCCCAGGAGCCCTCAGGCACCATTCCCAGGAGCAACTGAGGCGAGATGGTACTAGCATCCAGCAACAGTTTCCTCAGGGAGAAGAAGCCAGCCACACAGCCTGCTCACACCTCCAGAACCAGAAAAGAATGGCGCCTTCAGCAAAAGCTAAGTACTTGCTTACTTTTTACCACGCCCCCAGCCCCCAAGCCAGCTTCAACAGCTGTTCATTTCCCTGGGCCTGAGATAGGCCCTGTTGAGCACCTAGAGCCATCCTCCAGGCCCTGGAGAAGGAATAAATTTGCAACTGGGTGAAAAGATAATTTGCAGCTCCACTAACCACAGGAGCTTAGTACAGAAGCAGCTTCAGTCTAGGCATAAATGGTCCCTGGGCTTTGAGTACCTTTCCCCCCTGCATGGACCTGTTTGGGGCTATTTAAGGAGAATAGACCCTTGTTGGCAGACTACAACTGTTTCAGCTGTGTGGTGGAGAGGTGGGTGTTTGATGTTTGACACTGTATTGCCTATTAAACAGGGTCCTCACTATCCACATCAGGGGTCTAAGAACTGGTGGCTTCACTCAGGTCACCCAGCAACCCATGACAGGGGTCCAAGGGTAACTGGTACCTCCCAGTCCTTACAACCAAACACACTGGGTGCCCATGGTCCGTCTGCAGAACCCACCCTCCTGTATGCTCTAGGGAACAGGGAAACACTTTCCTCAGAGACACTGGGGGGATGATTCTCAGTCTCTGTCCTTGTTCAGGGCATGACACCCTGCTGCATTCAGATACTGGTACCTACACCAATCACCCCTGTCCCTCTAAGACTGTAGGACAGAGCCTGTACCACACAGTTGATGAACAGCTATCTGGACACCTGAGCTGAATTCATACAAGAAAAGCAAATGGACTCCTAGACTGATATACCTGATAACAGCTCTAGCCATCTGGGAACTGGACATCAGAGCTCAAAAGATGAATATAAGCTAGCTAGCTCACTCAAGCAACCCATCTGGGCATATCAAAACAAAACAAAGCAAGAAGCTATGATATAGTAAGCAAACATAAAATAAACAAATACAGTAACTTTTAGATGGCTTGGAGACAAAGTCAATATCAAGTCACATAAAGAAATAGACCATGATCACCTCAACAAGCTCTCAAAACAAAGAATCAAGGGATCTTCTAGATGGAAGTGCCTTCCTGGAATTACTGGAGGCAGAATACAAAAGATTAATGTACAGAACGCTTCAAGACATCAGAAATTAAATCAGGCAATATGCAGAACAAGCCAAGGAACACACAAATAAAGCAGCTGAAGAAATTAAAAAGGTTATTCGGGAACATAATGAAAAATTCAATAAGCTGGAAAAATCCATAGACAGCAGTCAGAAATTCAGGAGATTAACAATAAAATTACAAAATAAGACAACTTGATAGAAAATCACAGAAGTAGAAATGAGCAAATGGAAGGCAAAATTTGCAAACTTGAAGATAAATATTTGGCACCAATATATTTGAAGAAAAATCAGATAAAAGAATTAAAAAAAATGAAGAAACCTTAAGAATCATGTGGAACTCTATCAAGAGAAATAACCTATGAGTGATTGGAGTTCCAGAACAGGGAAGGATAACAGAAAATACAGAGAGAATTGTTGAAAGTTTGTTGGCAGAAAACTTCCCCGATATCATGAAAGATGAGAAAATATCTACCCAAGATGCTCATCGAACTCCACATAAGGTGTATTTTAAAAAGAAAGTCACCAAGGCAAATTATAATCAAACTTGTCACAACCAAAGTTAAAGAGAGAATATTAAGAGCAAAAAATAAAAGAAAAGTCACCTACAAAGGAGAGCCAATAAGAATAAGCTTTGACTACTTGGCAGAAACCATACAGGCAAGAAGGCAATGGGATGACTTGTATAAAAAAGTGAAGGAAAAAAATTGCCAGCCCCAAATCATATACCCAGCAAAACTGTCTCTCAAATATGAAGGTGAAATTAGGACATTTCCAGATAAACAGAAGTTTAGAGAATTTGTAAAAACCAAACCAAAATTGCAAGAAATCCTGAAAGGAGTTCTTTGGTGAGAAAATCAATAATACCAGGTATCAACCCAAGAATAGACCACTGGGTAGGGCAATCAGAAGTCAACCCAAACAGGGAAATCACAAAAATAAATCAAGATAAAAAAAAATGTTCAAAACAGGGAAACAGCAATGTTATTATGTAAAAGAAGACAACATTAAAACAATAAAGAGGGACTAAGAAATGTAGTCATAGATCTTTCATGTGGACAGGAAAACAAGGCGATACAAAGAAATAAAAACCCACTGCCATCGAAAGTTAGGTTTAAATTTTGAAAAATAGGGGTAAATAATAAGGTAACCACAAAGGAGTCAAACTATCCTACATATCAACATGAAATACAAGAAAAAAATTAGAGACTCAGCAGAAAAAAATCAACAACAATGAAAATGAGGAAAAGACAATATATACAGATAATCTCAGCATTGTCTGCACTGACTGTGAAAGGCTCAGCCATGCCATGTGTTTCCAAACCTCCATAGCTAAGCCTGTTTCTAACCCATGGTAGCATCTGCAGGCCCCCAGGCTCTGAGGGAACAGACAACCCCAGCATGTATGAACTGTCACATTTCCACCTGTACCTTGTTTGCTTTTGTCCTGTTTCGCAAAGCATATCACGTGCCTAAGTCTACAGTTTAAAGGGAGGATGGGGTGAGGCACTGCTCACATTGTGAACAGAATGAAAAGGACTTATCGGAGTATAGTTGCGAAAATCAACCAGTGTGTCTATGTGTGTGTGTGTGTGTGTGTTACTGAAGTAGTAGAAGTGAGTGGAGTTTCACCAACATGGATTTATAAATGCAGATATTATCTGATATGACTTCAACCTCAGTTTTCTAAAGGAGAATAGAGGCTTCTTGATGTCCTGGAGGTTTCTGAATTGCTCCTGAAAGGACCCTTTGGGTCAGTGCATCTGAAAATTTCAAGGAAGTGGCTCTTGGAGGTGTCATAAAACTTGGCATTTGGTCAGCCTGCCCAGTTCACCGGGTTACAAAGAATAATTCACTACTTCAGAAGATTATATCAAACGCATCTGGTGTAACTGATATCAGTTGGAAGTCAATAGCAAAGCCATTTAACACTAAGCCAGAGGCACTGTGAGCCCAGACATAGCCGCCCTGCAGGGAGTGGAAAGGGAATGCAGGGGGTGCTTGGGACACACTATCTCAGGGGACCAGCCCAAGGATCGGGGGCAATGGAAGACAGGGGAGAGGTTTTTCCTGAGCTCATGAGTTTCCCTTAAAAAAAAAATCTAGAGTAGAATTTGAGGCAGCCTGCTGAAGTGTTTATATTCTACTCCATCCATAGCGTTTACTTAACTTAATAACATAATGAACACCACATTTAAAGAGGTGATTTTCTAGTACTTATAGATATAGATATTTTGGAAACCATGGTGGTGTAGTGGTTAAGTGCTATGGCTGCTAACCAAAGGGTGAGCAGTTCGAATCTGCCAGGCACTCCTTGGAAACTCTATGCGGCAGTTCTATTCAGTCCTACAGGGTCTCTAGGAGTCGGAACCGACTCGACAGCACTGGGTTTGGTTTGATTATAGATATTTTAAGGAGCTCTGGTTTCACATGTGCTAAGCACTAGCTGATAACAATAAGGTCTGTGGTCCAAACCCATCAGTCACTTCTCAGGAGAAAGGTATGGCAGTCTGCCTCAGTAAAAATTGCAGCCTTGGAAACCCTTTGGAGCACTTTTACTTTGTCCCACACGGTCAGAATGGGTCGGAGTCAACTCCAGGCATGGCTTATAGATATCTTAATAATGAGGAGCAGAAAGCAGGATGGTGCCAATAATTTAGTGGATCCAGAATTTTGGAAGATACACTGATCCCAGGGTCAAGACACTTAGATGTCAAACCTTGGTGATCTTGGATGGGCGTGTGAGAGGAAGTGGGTGGGTAAGAGTTGGTGACAGGTACATGGATCCAAAATGATCAAACAGTAATTAGTCAAGTTGGGGAACAATGGATCTAAACTGAAAATACATAAATTATGTGGACTCTGGGGATGAGACACAAAGCTGCTGAAAACAGATTGCAGGGAAATATTTAAAAGCTGGAAGTTTAGGAATAACCCAATAGTTCCATGCAATTCCTCTTATCAGTGGGATCAGAAACACATCCTGGACCACACATCAGAGGGCTGGCCTGAGAACCAGAAGTCTTTAACAAGCAGCCTGGGAGCTCAGGAAACCCAGACAGCGGCCTCGGGAAATCGTCTCAGAGTGAGGAGCAGATTCCACAGCTTCCCATGGATCCTGCGGGACACACATGTGCAGTAACAACAGTCCGTGTCTCAGAGTGACCCAGGGGCTGTGCCTGGTGCTTGAGGGGACCACGATGATGTCCATAAACCTGGTCAGCATCATAGCAGGCGATGGGCTGCAGAAAAAGTCCAGGTTGTCTGTGCACCAAGGAAAGTGGGGCCACAAGAAGGAACATCAGTGTGGGTGCTGCACCCCTCAATGGGAAGAACTCTGTCTGCACAGTGTTTGGGAACACACATGGTACACGTTTGTCAACCAGGATTATATCTTGTACCCTCTTAATTGCATTGCTTCATTGTGCCTGTGTCTTCTCTCTTTTTCTCTCAGGCTGGGCCATGTCTTGAGCTGTGAAATATTCTGCCTCTTGAATATTCAAACAATATAAGGTCTACTGTGTTAAATCTGTAGGGTCGCTATGAGTCGGAATCGACTTGACGGCAGCGGGTTTTAGCGGGTGTTAAATATGGATATACCTGTGTGCCCACGCCCCAGAGCATTACCGAATAACCACACTGGGAGCACAACTCCCTCACCATGAACTGAAGCTGGAGAATCCTCTTCTTGGTGGCAGTAACTGCAGTAAATGGGTCCCCAGTTCCAGGTTGAAGAGCAGGCTGGGGCCAATCACAGTGTATTTCTTCCACTCTTATCTCCAAAGATGGTTGCTCCCAGGTCCATCTGGTGCATCTGGTGGGTGAGGTGATTATGTATGTGCCATCAGTGAAGGTCTCCTGCAGGGCTTCTGAATACACCTTCACCACCTAGTATATGCACTTGATTCAACAGGAGAAGGGACAAGGTCTTGATTGGATGAGACAAATTAACCCTGAAATTGTGCTGCCTCCACTCCTTCCTGAGGGGCCATGATATGCCACCTGGCCAGAGAGATACCAGCTCACTTCCACGCTGGTTCTGGCCTGTCCCAGTGGCCAGTTCATCCACAGAAATATATATATATATATATATATATATATATATATATATTCTGTTTCTTCTCTCTCTCTTCTTTTCTTTTTTCCCACCCACCTAGCCTCATGCACTGCCTCTGCCCCTTCTGGATGGGCCATACCCCCGGGCTATAGAGACACCAGCATGTGGCCACCCTTGGACTGCCCTGCCACCATCAGCCAGCTTCCTCAACCCCATATTTTTTATTTTTTTTTATCTTTCCCTTACTTCCTTTTCCTTCTCCCTCCCACCTAGGCCCTGTGCTGCCTCTGCACCTTCCTGAATGGCCCTGCCTTGCTGCCAGGTAAGAGAGACACCAGCTGTCAGCTCTTCCTGTTCCGTCTGCCCCCAAAGGCTTGTTCCCTCAGCTCACTTTTTTTTTCTTTCTTTTCTTCTCTCTCTCTCATCCTTCCATTTGGTTTGTCCACTCACCTAGCCCCCTGAGCCCATCCTCCACCCCTTCTAGACAGGCCCTATAGTTCAGCTTAGCTCCACAGCACATTGCCTCCCTGGGTGGCCCTCTCCCAATCTCAGGCTCCTACTGCACAGCCATTTTACTTACATATTTTTATTATTTTTCCTTCATTTTTTTTTCTTTTGCCTTTAAGTTTCTGTTCCTCTCTCTTCTTTCTCTCCCCCTCCCCTCCTGTCTCTGCACACTTGAGCTGAGCTCTGGGAACCAAAGGACACTTGCTTGGACCTCTGATTCCTGGGCCTCAGTTTTAAGACTTATTCCACACAGATGTGGCCTTATTAACATAAAAAGAAAATCCTACTCCCAACAGGATTACATCTATACATATAAGGGATAGGATTCCAACACACATACTTTTAAAAACTTTTAGGGGGGCCCAATTCAGTCCATAGCATTCCTCCATTTCTTTACGTACTCTGTTACTACTCTCCATAATGTTTTGACGTTTTAAGTGGAGAGATTTAAACAGGGTATTTCACTGCTATTTATATTTTTTATATATTTGAAATTTTGGCAAGTGGAGTCATTTTCATTTTAATTTTAGTATCTATTTTTCTTCCTAATATACAGAAATATGATTTATTTATTTATTTTGTATCCAGTAACCTTACAAACTCTTTGTTTATTTTTATAAACAAAAAAGTGTGCTTGTTTATTTTTGTGTTAACACAGTTATGTGACATCTGTGTAATGTGGCTTTTATTTTTCCACTTACTGCATTAACATTGTTGAATTGAATGCCTGCTGGTGGCCATGCTTGTCTCTTTCATGATCTTTAAGGAATTCTTAATAATATATCATTATATACATACATGTATATATGTGTGTGTGTGAAAAAAACAAACCCACTGCCTATGAGTCAGGACTGACTCGATGGCACTGGGTTTTGGTTTGTTTTATATATGTGTGTGTGTGTGTATCATATATATGGAAACCCTGGTTTCCTATATACATCTATACATATATATAGAAACCCTGGTGGCGCAGTGGTTAAGTGGATGGCTGCTAATCAAAAAGTTGGCAGCTCGAATCCGCCAGGTGCTCCTTGGAAACTCTATGGAGCAGTTCTACTATGTCCTATACCGTCCCTATGAGTCGGAATCCACCTAAGGGCAATGAGTTTTGTTTTGTTGGTTATAGATGTATAGATGTATGTATGTTTGTATAGATATATATAAATGTATGTATGTATATATAGATATATGTATGTATATTATATATATATCAAGATATATATATATAGAGAGAGAGAGAGAAATGTTCATTAGTGGTTACCAGAGAGGAGAGGGAGGAGGGTAAAGTACACTTCAGATCTTAGAGATTTGTTATATTTTTTGATGGTGGGAAAAATGGCATTTAATATGGATATAGTGACCATGGCACAACCAAAATAAAGACAAGTGCTTTAGAAAATATAAATGGGTATAGGCATATTGTCATACAGGTAGGTATAGATGTGCACATATGTGAGAACAGACAGAAGTAGGTATGTATAAATATAAATGTGTGGGTGCAGGCACATATATTCGTTGGAGATACAAATATGGATACAATGGAGACATAACCAGAAACCTTCCAAGAGGGTTTTTGTATTTGAAGGCTTAGCATCGTAGTCTCATGGGACAACTCAGCCAATTAGCATAATTGTTCACAGAAATCATGATCTGCATCCTGATGAAGTAAGTTCTGTCTGGGTCTTAAAAACTTGTGAGTGGCCATATAAGACACAACTATGAGTCCCTACTAGCCAGGAACAGATGAGTAAGCATGTAACCTAAAGCTCAGAGAAGAAACAAGCCTGCATAAGCCAAAACCTCATCTACCTTGAGACCAGAAGAATTAGGTGGTGACCAGCTATCACCACTGACAATTCTGACCAGGGTTACAACAGATAATTCTGGGTAGAATGGGAGAACAATGTGGCATGAAACTCAAATTTTTATTTAAAAGAAAAGAAAAATCTGTAAAAACTGGAACAGTGAGGATTCTCTGAGACTATCAACCGAGATGTTCTTTAAACCTAGAACTGAGCCTGTCCCCACAGAGTGCCTTTTAGCAAAATAGCAGAGTGGTGCACAAAATAAAGGATATTATCCACAAGATTGGGGATCTACTTAAAAGCAATCAGTATGAGACCAAAATGTCAGCAATTACTAAAAAGCAAAGGTAAGAAGACAAGGGACAGAGAAACTGTAGTACTGAAAATGAGACAAACCAAACACAGTGAAAGAGAAAGCTGATACGTTTTGATAAATGTAACTGATGTCACTGAGCAATTAGTGTGGAAATTGTCAAACGGAAACTTAATTGTTGTGAGAACTTACATCAAAACTCATTAAATATGATTTTAAAAAGTTGTGTTTTAAATATATTTACAATACACAAAAAAGGGTAGCTACTGAGGCTTCTTATGTACAACAAAATACCTCATGGAATTTAGTTCCTTACTTTGGAGGCTTAGGGTAAGGTTTTGTGGGACAACCCAGGTAATTGGCCTAAAAATGTGTGTAGTGCTTCTATCCTACCTCCTAGTTAATTGTGTAGTGTTTAGGGTCATTAAAGCTTGCAAACATCCATCCAAGGCACAAAAATTGATTTTTATTGACCTGGGGAAATAGAAGAAGAGAGTCAAGAGTAGGAGGAGGGTCTGGGATGCGAGGCAAATTGCTTCTATGAACAACTGCCTCCTTTGCCATGAGACCAGAGGAACTGAATGGAGCCTGACTACAACTTGAATGATGACTTTATAGAAGAATCCTGATCAAAAGGGGGAAATTGTAGAACAGGATTTCAAATTCTCATGGGCTCCAGACCTTCTGGAACAATGGAGGCAAGATGAACACACAAAACTATCGCCCTGAGATAATATTTATACCTTTGATCAAAAATATTCCCTGAAGTCTTCTTAAAACCAAGCAATAGTTTAGCTTACTTAGTAAAAAAGCATGCCTTGAACATTATGCTTTTTAAAGAACTATCTGTAAGGGATCAATTGACAACAGCAACATGAAAGACTGGATAGAAACCTTAGGGGGAGGTGAGTTTATGTTAATGGATGAGGGACAACTCAGAAAAGGAGGGTGAGAGTGGTTGCACAACTCAAATAATGCAATCAATGGCACTGAATTGTACACATAGAAAGTGTTGAATTGGTGTATGTTTTGCTGTGTATATTCTCGACAAGAACAAAAACATAACTGAAATTTCAAAAGAAATATGTTATCAGTTAGGTTAACAGGGTCATAATAGAGCAGACTAGATCCTAATTCCTTCTAATGGTGTCTTTTAAAAGTGTAGGCTAGACACAGAATAAGTCACACAAGAGAAGATGCTATGTGAAGACATACCTAAAGCCCAAGGAACACCGAAAAATGCCTGGGGATACCAGAAGGTGGAAAAGACAAGGAAGGCTCTTCTTGTAGAGCATATAGGACAGAGGTAGCATGTCCAGATGTTAGTTCGGACTTTTAGACTTAAGAACTGTAAGAGAATAAATTTCTGTTGCTTAAAGCCACTCACTTTGTAGTGTTTAGTGGTGGCAGCTATAGAAATCTAAGATACTGAACAATAATGATTGCCTACACTGAGAAAAACTTTATACAAATCCCATGGAGACAGTGGTTGTCCACTGGTGTTCCCTTAACATCTTGGGTGGTGAGTATCCAAGGGGCCATTTCTGAGGTCAGGAACCACCTGGGAAAAGTTCAATGACCTGCTCGAGGCCATGGAGCTCTCAAGCTCTCAAGATGAAAGGGAAAAATTCCGTGGAAGACAAGCTTCCACACATTACTTGACCATTTTTTTCCTGTGTGCTATGTGTGTTTATTAATTTAATTCTTAGGCGTCACAATTTTCTTTCTGATGATTGCAGTATAATTTCTAGTAAGTGCAGTTTAATATATTTAACTAGTACATTTATAACATAAAAAATGAGCTCATACGCCCTGCTAACTCAGAACTGAAGGCACTTCCGAAGTCCACCTTTCATCCAAAGATTAGACAAGCCTATAAAAAAAACAATAACAAAAGTGACAAACATGTTTTTTAGTTCAACAAATTAGAGGAGAGCAAATGGACAGCATCTGCCCAAAAGCAAAGATGAGAAGGCAACCTAGAGGAATGGACATGGAGGAACCAGGGTGGAGACGGAAATAGGGAAAGTGCTGACACTATATGGGGATAGCACCCAATGTTACAAGACAATTTGTGTATAAATTTTTGACTGAGAAACTAATTTGCACTGTAAAATTTCACCTCAAACATAATACAATTTTTTAAAAAATGAACTCTTATTTTGGGGTTGACTTTCTAATTAATACATGCTCTGCTGATTTTCTTTATATTTGTGGAGTGGTTAGTATTTTTTATTTCTTATTTTTCGGAAGTAAATTCCACATATAGCTGGAAATGTGTAGATCTTTAATGTACAGTGTCATGGATTGAATCGTGTTCCCCCAAAATATGTGTTATAAAACCTAACCCTTATACCTGGTTTGAAATTCTGCCCACCTAAATGATGAGAAAATAAATTTCTGTTTTTTAAAGCCACTCACTTGTGGTATTTCTGTTATAGCAGTAGTAGATAACGAAGACATAATTTGGCACCAAAGTGTAGGGCCCTGCTCTAACAAATACCGAAAATGTGGAAGTAGTGTTGTAATTGTTTTTTTAATAGGAGGAGCCTGGGAAAATTTTAAGGTGCCTAATAGCAGAAGCCTAGATTACCTTGAGGAGCCTGTTGGTATAATTATGGATGCCAAAGTCAATTCTAGTGAAGGCTCAGAAGGAAATGAGGAGGGTCATAGAGAAAGTCTCTATCGTTTTAGAGAATCCATACTTTTCTAAATTATGTTAAAATGATTGGTGGAAGGTAGGCGATTTAAGTGATGGATTTGGATATCTGGCTAAGGACATTTCTAAGCAAGTTCCTAAAGAACTCAAGTGTTCTGACTTAGGACATTTCTAAGGAAGATCTTAAAGAAGCCAAGTGTTTCTCCTAGGTGCTTATAGTAAAATACGAAAGTAAAGAAATTGATTTTGAAATGAATACTGCAATTTGAAAAAAAAGCTTAAGATTTGGAAAACTCTGCCGTACAAACTAAGGATGCACCAAAGATATGGCTGCACAATCTTTTGTTAAAGAGATTAATCCATTACTGATGGACCTAACCAATTACCACAGCAGAGAACCTATTGGTGTAGACTTAAGGGGACAGAGATAGTGCCAAAAGAAGTAAAGCTGTCTGCCTCTTGGAATTCCACAGACAGAAAACAGGCCAAAGAAGCTACATCTTTTGTCCCCCCGTAAAAGAAAATGACCATCTCTGGAGCAGCTCAGAGGTCAACAGAACTGTTAGAAGGAACATGGAAGAAGCAGAATGTCAGGCTAATGTTCAGATGGGCCATGACAATGGAGCTTCAGCCCAAAGTTGAGAGGTTACCAAGCAGAAAGGCCAGAAGAATGGGTTTGGCACCCATAGTTGAGGGTGCTGGGCTACCACTTCCAAGGACAAAGTCAATATAGTAGCCTAGGGTTGGGTACTGAGGTCATCACTTCAGTAGGCCAGAAGAATGGGACCACCCAAAATAGAGAGGGTGAGGTTTCCATCCAAATGGGCCTGTAAGTTGGCGCCTCTACTCAACACTGAAGAGCCTTTACATAAAATCTGGAAAGCAGGGCCAATATGCAAAGTGTGGAAGATGGTGCCAATGCCAAATGGTCCAGGAGAACACATGATTATTTTCAAGGCTTGAGAGCCAATGTAATTTTTTCTGATGGGGTTTGAACTTGTTTATTACCTATGACCACCTCTCTTTCTCTGATATGTCCCAGTTATAATGAAAATGTTTATCCTGTGTATGTTTCATCATTGTATTTTGGAAGCAGATAACTTGCATTCTAGGTTTCACAGGTCCACTTAAGGAAAGAAATTTTGCCCCAGTAAGGAATATGCTAAAAGTCTCAACCATTCTTTATTAGGATGATTCAGAAGATGAGGTTTTGGACTAGGGGTTGATTTAAGACTTTTGGAATGTGAAGGGGTGAATGTGGTTTGCATGTAGAAAGGAAGTGAATTTTGAGAAACGCAGTGCGCAATATTATGGAGTGAAGTATGTCTCTCAAAAATATGTGTTGTGAATTCTATCCCCTATACCTGTGGTTAGAATCCCATTTGGGAATGGGTTTTCTTTGTGAGGCACTATTACAGTAGGATGTATCTTAAATTAATCTCTTTTGAGATATAAAAGAGCAGATTAAGCAAGCAAGTAAACAAATACAAACAGAGGGGGAGATACAAGCCACCTGACTGCCAAGGAATCTAGGAATAGAAGTTGAAAAGAGACAAGGAACTTCCCCAGAGTGGACAGAGAGAGAGACTTCCCCTCGACCCTACTAACATTCTAAACTCTGAGAAAATAAATTTCTGTTAGTGAAAGCCTCCCCCTTGTGATGTTTCTGTAGTAGCAGCACTAGATAACTAAGACGTGCAGGTAGATATATTTTAACAAACATATATACCCATGTCTCCAACACCTAAATTAGTATTTGGAAGAGTCCCATCACCCCAGGATATACCTCCACTCTGCCTTCAGCGAATCTCCATATGAACAAACACTCTTCTGAATTATATCGCCGTAGATTAGTTTTCCTGATTTTTTTACTTCATTTAAATAAAATCATATATTATTTACACTTTTGTGTATTCATGCTTTTCGTTCATTTTTTTGACATTTATTTGTCCCTTTTTGTGTTTCAAAGCTTGATGTATTTTTCATTGCTGACTAGTAGTCCAGTGGTGAGTGAATGATAATATGTTGCTACATACTCCTGTTGATAGCCGTGAAAGTGGTTTCCAGTTTATGGCTATTATAAACAGAGGTGTTACAAATATTCTTGTACATTGTTTTATTCTGTTTTTTGTCTGTTTAGTTTTTTACCTTTTTTTATTTTGGTGGTGGCTATTTTATTTCATTTCCCCGAGAATATACGTGGTAGTACATTGTCTTCGTTACAGAGTAGGAATGAACTTAATCTTACAAAACAAAACGAACAAAAAATAAAACACTAAATAGTTTTTTGAAACTGGTTCTACAATTTTCACCGGCTCCAACAATAGATTCAAGTTCTAATTTCTCCAACGTTCACCAACAATCATGTTTTCAACATTTACTTGTTTGTTAATTGGTTAGTTATTTTCTTTTTGTTTGTAATTTTATACCTTTCAGTAGATGTAGAGTGTTATCTCCTTGGGAATTTCGTTTGCATTTCCCTGAGGAGCAATGATATCGGGTATCTTGTAGCCTCAAGTTAGTCCTTTCATTATCTTACTTTGTTAAGTGTCTTCACTGTTCTTCGGTGCTTAAAACATCACCTGTCTTTCTGCTGAGAACAAAGCACAGTCCCTCACCAAGACCAAAGGCCAATGTTATCTCCCCCAGCTAAAAACCCTCCTCTAGGTACCTGCCCCCTTAAATTTCCCAGCAGGTCAAGCCCTTTTCTTACTCCTGTCTACTGTCTTAGTTGAGATGCTCTTCCTCTCACATATTTTTTTTTTTGAAAAATGTAAAACATTTATTCAAGTTTAACTTCCTTAGAAAGTTATTCCTAACTTACCTACTCACAATAAACTTAGGTTTTCTTCTTTCCTCATCTTGCACATCCCTCATATAATTACCATATTTTCGAATTATCTATTGCCCAGTGCTGTGTGACCTTCCTTCCTGTTTCTCCCTCAGCAAACTTCTTCCTGTCAAGGACCATATTTCAAATATATAGTCTTTCATTGGACACATTTTTTCTGAGAAAACTACTGACTGTTTACTGTGGGACATAGCTTTTGAATCCCCACTTTAGACTGAAGGCTCAGTGCAGGAAACTGGCTCTTTTTCCTGAGCACTATGTGTTCTACCAAGGATAGGGATGCACACATGGAATGAAACATGCTGGATGAAGTCCCGGTGGAGACTGACATTGCTAAGTGCTCATTTCAGTAATAGAAACAGACACAAAATATAAAAGCATCCTCTATTGATCCTGTATTCAGAATGTGAAAAACTAGAGAAGATCATCTTGCTCGATATATCCACAAACCTGGGACCCTCCACCCAGGACCTGAGAAGTTCACGTAAAATTTCCTCACCACAAGGCAGCTGAGCAGAAGGATATCCCTGGAGGGTTGTAGATGCTCAGAAATCTCCATAATTCATCCTCCCACTTCAGCCCAATAGCTTACATTTCTCTCAGGCTACCTCTGGTCTGAGGGGAATACTGGTATGCCCAGAGATGGAGAGCACTAGGTTGAGGATAGGAGATTACCCTTACAGGACTCAAGGCAGAAACCTTTCCCTAGTGGTCCATGATCCAGAGCCTGCTCCTCACAGCCCTCCTCCTTTTGCTCCCTCAAGCCCATCCCATGTAAATTCCTGAAGATATGAAACACCCCAACAGAACTCCAAATCCGATGCCAAGACCAGGATGCCCTGAATCAACAACCTCTCCACATCAATTAGAGCTGAGTGTAGAGAAGGAACCTTTCTGGATTCTGCTCGACTTTGTGACATCTCCCACGTTAGGAACACTGTTTTTCATCTATATGTCTTGTGTTCAACCAAGGAAGATTTTGATTCCTAGGTGCGAGGTCCCACATGCAGGTGTTGGAGTCCATCCTAGGGTTGGGGAAGCACTCCAAGAACATCACCTTCATCTGTGCTAAATCTGGCTCTCCTCTCATTAGCTATCACATTTAATGGAATATGAGCATGGGAAGGCCAATGACGGAAGTATGAACTACAACCCAGCCCTCACATCTTAAGCAACTGTCACCAAGGTCAACTCCAAGAGTTCAGTGTATTTGATTTGATATGCCCAAATGGGCTGGGTGTGTGAGCTACTTTGATTATTGGCTTCTTTGAAATTCTCACATCCTGACACCAGGTGGTTAGAGTTTCTATCAAGTATGTGAGCCCAGGAGTATGTTTACTTTTCTTGTGTGCATATATGCCAGGTGTCCAGGTCATCTGTCAAAGAGTATGTGGTGCAGGCTCTTACCTACCATCCTAGACCGTTAGGGCTATGTAGGGGTGATTGGAGCAGACACAGGTATCTGCCTTCAGAAGGGGCTCATGTACTGAGTAAGGTAGGGGGCTGATGGCTGCCTCTGAGTACCCAGGTGGAAGTCCTGTCCCCGTCCACCAGAGTGAGTAGATGGGATGTTTTTGTAGCCGGATTACTGGCACCCAAGCTATTGGCTGTAATAACTGGGAGGGCCACTTACTCTCAGACTCCTGTTGTGGGTGGGTAGTTGTAGTGGGTGAAGTCACCTCAAGCCCCATATATGGGTGGATGTGGACCTTGCTTAATGGGCAGGCCTGTGCCAAAAGTCAAAATTCTGCTACTCTCCCTTATCAGGAGATTGGCTCAGGTGCAAGGGTGCGAGGGACGCTGCAACCACTGAACACTGCAGGACCGGGACCAGAGCAGAGCTGGAAGGGAGTGGTGAGGAGAAGAGAGGCACTTCCTAGAGGGGGAAGGGTTATTTTGATGCCACTTGGTAGGTTAGATGTTTGCACTTAACTTTTGCAGATCCGGTGCTACTTCCCCCTGGCTCGGAATGCTTATACAGACTCTCCACTGCTTGATTTCTCCCAATATGGTGAAAGCACTTCTCAAGTGCTACTGCTTGCCTCAGCCCCCATGCACCAAACAGTGCAGCCTGTAGCATTCTGGCTAGGTCAGGTCTGTCATTTCTTTGCTGCTTCTGATTTGTCTCTGTCTTCCGCTACGGCTCAGTCCGATTCCTCAACTTTGTCTTTGATGTTCATGGGTACTATACTGTCATATACAATCAAATCACTTGTTTTTTGGGGTCTTTGTTGTAAGAGGGACCACAGGAAGCATCTGACTATCCTGCAATCTTGGCCCATTCCAGCTCAGTGTATTTGAAACTGAGCAGTCTGAAACTTGAGGGCACTGGCATGTATTACTGTGTGAGAGAAGCACCAGGAGTCAGAGTAAAGGGCAGATGGGCAAAATTCTCCTCCAGCAGGATGCCACATTTGTGGTGGGCTGTAGGTGGTGCTTAGGACTCAGAAAACACAGGCGCCACCACAGAAGCAGGTGCACTGAATAACAAGTGAACTTTTCCTGTTATGTCTTGAGTTCCCAAATTTCACCCAGCCAAGGAAGAGTCACTTGAACCTTCCCCATGTGTTAAGCAAATACACAAGGAACAGGGGCTTCTCAGGAGGATTCACAGGCTCTCATGTTCTACAGAACTCCAAAAGTTACCTCACTAGCTCGGAGGTCTTGATGTGAAGAGACCATGTGAGGGCAAGGTATCTCTAGTCTAGATGCAACCTCCTTGCAGGGAGAGGTCTGGCCTGCAGGGGCCACTCAGGGTACATGGAGCTCAGCAGACCAGCCCTAGGGAGGTTCGGAGGATACTGGGAAGTGGTTTCCTGTCAGGGTCAGGGTGTTCCTTTTTCAAAAGACATTTTAAAATAGAATTTGACAAGGCTGCTCACGTGTTTATAAATATCCTCTTCTAATGGGATCACCACATGTCTGTCAGTTTGCTGTACTGTGATGGCTTGCATGTTGCTGTGATATTGGAAGCTTTGTCACCAGTATTTTAAAAACCAGCAGGCTCATCCTTGATGGACTCACCCTTGATGGCCAGGTTTCAGTGGGGCTTCCAGACTAAGACAGGCTAGGAAGAAGGGCCTGGCCATCTACTTCTGAAAAACTCATCACTGAAAACCTTATGGATAGCAGTAGAACATTGTCTGGTGTAGTGTCAGAAGGTGAGCCCCTCGGGTTGGAAAGCATTCAAAATATGACTGGGGAAGAGCTGCCTCCTCAAGGTACAGTCCACCTTAAAGTCATACTTTGGAGCCAAGCTTTTATGATTTTTGTATGCTGATGTGGCACAACTCAAAATGAGAAGAAAGAGCTGCAAATATTCATTAATAATTGAAACGTGGAATGTAGAATGCATAAATCTAGGAAAACTAGAACTCATCAAAAATGAGATAGAATACATGAAGATCCCTACCTTAGGCATTAAGTGAAGTAAAATGGACTGGTATTGTCCATTTTGAATCAGTCTATTATATGGTTTACTGTACCAGAAATGAAAAATTGAAGAGGAATGGTGTCACAGTCATTGTCAAAAGGAACATCTCAAGAATTATTCTCAAGTGCAAAGCTGTTAGTGACGGGATAATGTCCATACACCTAAAAGGGAGACCAGTTAATATGACTATTATTCCAGTTTACCCACCAACCACTGATGCCACGGATGAGGAAATAGGAGATTTTTACCAATTCTTGCAGTATGAAATTGATCAAACATGCAATTAAGGTGCATTGATAATTACTGGTGATTGGAATGCAAGAGTTGAAAACAAAGAAGAAATATCTGTATGAGGATAATAGTGATAGCAATGATGCCAGAGATAACATGTTAGAATTTTGAAAGGCCAATGACTTATTCATTGCAACTACCTTTTTTCCACAAAATGAAGGGTGACTACACCCATGGGCATCACATAGGAAAACATAGGAATCAAGTCTACTACATTTGTGGAAAGAGACTATGGAGAAGCTCAATGTCATCAGTCAGAACAAGGCCAAGGGCTCATTGCAGAACAGATCAACATTTGCTCACATGTAAGTTCAAGCTGAAACTGAAGAAAATTAAAACAAATCTATGACAACCAAATATGACCTGGAGTATATCACACCTGAATTTGGAGACCATCGCAAGAACAGATTTGACTCATTGAACACAAATGACTGACAATCAGACAACTTGCATAAGGACAACAAAGACACCATACATGAAGAAAGCAAAAGGTCATTAAAAAGACAGGGGAAAAAAAAGACCAAAATGGTTGTCAGAAGAAACTCTGAAACTTGCTCTGGAACCTGAGTAGCTAAGGTGAATGGAAGAAACGATGATGTAAAAGAGATAAAGGAAAGGTTTCAAGGTGTGGCTGAAGAAGACAAACTAGAGTATTATAATGAAATATGCAAAGCCCTGGAGTTAGAAGACCAGAAAGGAACATTTTTCTTAATTTGAAAGAACTAATCCAATGAGTCAAGTCTTGAGTTTCAATATTCAAGGATTCTATGGACAAAATATTGAATGACGCAGGAAACATCAGAAGGAGATGGAAGAAATACACAGAGTCACTGTACCAAAAAGAATTGGTTGAAGTTCAACCATTTCAAAAGGTAGCATATGATCAAGAATCAATGTTATTGAAAGAAGAGTTTAAAGCTGCATTGAAGGCATTCAGGAAAAACAAGCCTCCAAGAATTGTCAGAATAACATTGGAGATGTTTGAACAAATGGATGCAGTGCCAGAATGGCTCACTCATCTATGCCAAGAAAATTGAAAGACAGCTACCTGGCCAACCAAATAGTAGAAATCCATATTTGTGCCCATTAGAGAGAAAGGAGATCCAACCAAATGCAGAAATTATCAAACATTGTTAATATTTTGTTGAACACGATTCTAAAACTGTTGCAACAGTACATTGATAGGGAACTTCTAGAAATTCAAGCCAGATTTAGAAGAGGATGAAGAATGAGGGATATCATTCCTGATGTCTGACGGATGTTCACTGAAAGCAAAGGATACCAGAAATATCTTTACCTGTGTTTTATTGGCTCTCCAAAAGTATTTGACTGTGTAGATTAACATTATGAAGAATGGGAATTCCAGGACTCTTAATTGTGCCCATCAGGAACCTATACATAGACTAAGGGGCAGTATTTGGAACAGAACAAGGAGACACTGTGATTTGTAAATTCAGGAAAGGTGTGTATCAGGATTGCATCCTTTCACGATACTTATTCAATCTCTATGCTGAGCAAATAATCTGAGAAGCTGGTCTATATGAAGAAGAAGAATGCAGCATCACGACTGGAGGAAAACTCATTGACCCCTGTGATAAGCAGATGACACAACCTTGCTTGCTGAAAGTGAAGAGAACTTGATGTGTTTACTAATGAAGATCAAAGATTTTAGCCTTCAGTATGAATTACACCTCAACAGAAAAAAACAAAAATCCTCACAACTGGACCAAAAAGCAACATCATGATAAATGGTGAAAATAATGAGGTTGTCAAGGATTTCATTTTACTTGGATCCACAATCGAAGCAGCAGCCAAGAAATCAAAGGATGCAT
Organism: Loxodonta africana; assembly: GCF_030014295.1. Lineage (NCBI taxonomy): Eukaryota > Metazoa > Chordata > Mammalia > Proboscidea > Elephantidae > Loxodonta > Loxodonta africana. Next base: position 24,137,083 of record NC_087362.1, read on the forward strand.
TTCACTGGGCTAATCTGTTGTAAAGGACCTCTTTAAAGTGTTGAAAAGCAAAGACGTCACTTAGAGGACTAAGGTGCTCCTTACACAAGCCCTGACATTTTCAGTCACATCACATGCATGTCAAAGGTGGACATTGAATAACAAGATCAAAGAAGCATAGATGTCTGAATTATGGTGTTGCAAAAGAATAATGGATAAGCCATGGCCTGCCAGAAGTACAAACAAGTTGTGTCTAGGAAGAAATACTTCCAGCGTGTTCCTTGAAAGATAGGATGGAGACACTTTGTCCCATTCTTTAGGCATGTTATCAGGAGGAAACAGTCCGTGGAGAAGGATATCATGCTTGGTAAGCTATAGGGTTATCGAAAAAGAGGAAGACCGTCAATAAGATGGATTGGCAGAGTGGTTGCAACAGTGAGCTCTAACATAGCAACAATTTTGAGGATGACACAGTACCAGGCAGTGTTTTGTTTTGTTGCACATAGGGCCCCTATGAGTCCAAACCTGACTCAATGCCATCTAACAACTATTTAACTAACTTAATTAGATAATGAGGACCAGGATTATAAGCAGAATTTCTAGCATTTATGCATATGTTATCTTAATAGTCCAGGAATGGTACTAGTAGTTTGCCATTGGCTACTAAGCTAAAGACTGTAAGTTCAAACCCACCTGGGAACCCAATAGAAGAAAGTTCTGGGGATCTGCTTCTGTAAAGATTACAAACCAAGAAAACTCTACGGATAAATTCTACTCTGTAACACATGGAATTGAGTTGGAATTGGCTTGATCATATGGGTGGGTTTTTTGGTTTTTATAAACGGCTTAATAGTGATGATTGGAAGACAGGATTTGTCATTAATTCAGTGGGTCTGGTAGTTGGGAGACACACAATCCCAGGAATAAGACATTCAGGTGTGAAGTCCAAGTGATACTACCTGGGAGGATGTGTGAGAGGTAGGTGGTAGGTCAGAGGTTGTGGCAGGTGCACGGATTTAAGTTGTTCAGAAATCAATTAATAAAGATGAGAAGGATGGAAGTCAACTTAAAATGCATAAATACTGTGAGAAATTATACTACATGGAATATGATAATGAGACCAACTGCTATTGTATATCAATTCATGGAAAGCTTTTGGAACTGTGACTTTCACAATTTCCATTATCGGTGACATCAGAAACATATCTTTATATCACTAATCACAGGGATGGTCTGAGAACAAAAAGTCTTCTTACTAAACAGCCTGGGACCTCAGAAGATTCACACAAGTGCTTGGAGAAATTGTCCCAGTAGTGAGGACCAGATTTCAGAGCTGCCTAGGAATCTGCTGAATACTCACATTGGACAATGGTTCTTCTCTCAGAGTTACCATTCACCTGTGCTTGATGTCCAAAAGACCATAATGATGTCAACCCTTCTAGTCAGCAGCATAGCCCATGATGGCCCCCAGAAAAGTTCCATGTAGTCCCTGCACTATGTAAAGTATGGTCTCAATAAAGAGCAGACCTGTGGGTGTTGCATCCCTCAGTGTTAAGAGCTGTGTCTGTGCAGTGTATGTGGATAACACAAAATTAACAACTATCCAGTGTGAAGACACGTACATCTACAAGGATTAAGACTTGTACCCTCAGCATTATAGACTTCTGTGGTCTCTGTGTCTTCTATCTTCCCCTTCTTAGGCTAAGCCAGTTAATGAGCTATGAAATATTCATCCTCTTGAGTATGCAAACAATCTGGAGTCTACTGAGTTAAATATGGGTATGTCTGTGTCCTCCACAGCATCAGACAATAACCACATCCTTCTCATACAGAAGCTCCTGAGAACACAGCTCCCTCATCATGGATTGGAGCTGGACAATCCTCTTCTTGGCGGCAGTAACTACAGGTAGGATAGACTTCAGATCTGGGACTGAGGAGGGGGCAGCAATTGCTTAATAGATATTCTGTGTACCCATGTCTGCTCTCCACAGGCACCCACTCTGAGGTCCAGGTCGTGCAGTCTGGGGATGAAGTGAAGAAGCCGGGGGCATCAGTGAAGATCTCCTGCAAGGCTTCTGGGGATGATTTTGCCAGATTCTATATGCAATGGGTGCGACAGGCCTCTGGGAAAGGGTTTGAGTGGATTGGAGGATATGACGCATCTGATAGTGAAACAAAGTACTCACAGAAATTCCAGGGCAGAGCCACCATCACCGGCGACACATCCACGAACACAGACTATTTGGAGCTAAATAGTCTGAGCTCTGAGGATACAGCTGTGTATTACTGTGCAGTCACACAGTGTGATAACCACATCCTGACTGTGTCAAAAACCCCAGGGAAGGAGGCAGCCATGTCAGAAGGAGGCAGGAGATGAGAGGGAAAATTTGAGTGACAGCCTTGCTAAATGTTTCAGAAAAAGAAACAATAGAAAGATGCATTCACTATAATTAGGTGAGGAACAATGGAAGCCAACTGAACATATGTAAATACCATGCAAATATCTGCAGTGTGGATATCAGGAATGAGGTACAACGTCAATGAAAGTACAAATTTTCCAGGCAACAATTACCCTGTAAGTAAAATTCATATTCAGAGGAGAGTGTCAAATGGTTGAGTATAAGTTTCAAAGTCAGTTAAGTAATTATCATGGAGGACAATTTTTAGATTACATAGTAACTCCACATTTAACTTAAAAAAAAAAAATGCCCTGCTACCTTCCAAAGAAGGTTTTACATTACCATCAGTAAAGAATGAGAATTCTTGGTACTCCAAATTATTGTCAAAGTACTGTTGACAGTATTTTGGATTTTAGCCATTCTCATAGGCTATGAATGCTATCTCCTGGGTGTAGGTTATAGTTCCCTAAGGAATGATGTCTTTGAATATCTTTTTTAGTGAGATGTTTGCTTAGAACTTAGGTCAATCTTTTTTTTAACTTGTTTTCTTTTCTTCAGTTAAGTGTCCTTGTATATTCATGATACAAATCATTTATAAAATATATGATTTTCAAATATTTCTCCTGGTTATTACTTTTCATTTTCTTGACAATGACTTTTGCAGAGTGAAAAAAATATAGTTTTCATATTGAACAGTTTATTAATATTTTACCTTTTATTGATCATGTTTTTGATGGTAAATCTGAAACTCATTGTCTGATGCAAGGTCACTCAAAATTTTTCCCATGACTCTAAGCACAGAACATACTAATGGAATTGGGAGTTAGATTTCATCTTTTGATGTTGAAAGCATGTACATGAGTCATTTGGAATTCTTCTGTATGAGCTGTTTGTCTCCTCCTCAATATTAAAAAAAAAAAAATTCAATCATTTGTTAACATCAGTATGGACTCATGGGTATTGGTTTTATAATTTGTGTCATAATCCAACATTCTGCTATTTATTTAGCATTCAAAAATTTCGAGCTTTTTTAGCGATTCAGAGCTCTTTCAGTTTGGCTCCCAACATTTACCACGCAGTTACTTAATTGTTCATATCCTGTGGCTAGTCAGAATCATTGACCCAGGCACTCATTGCAAAATGAACAAACAAATAAAATTATCAACTAGATAGCAGTGCTTATGTGTAGGTAACTTTGCCTTTAGTTTTACAGATTGCATCCATTTCCAAAGTTACTTAGGTTAACACCTTTCCCCCTACCCTCTTCAGTGAGTTGTTTCATAAATTTGTAACACCATTAATTTTTTTAGAGAGTGTGCATTCTGTCCTGACCTCTTAAATTATATGTATTAAAAAAAAAACAAACCTGTTGTCGTCAAGTTGATTCCAACCCCAAAGCCACCCTATAGGACAGAGTAGATTTGCCCCATTGGGTTCCCAGGGAGCACCTGGTGGATTGAAACTGCTAACATTTTGGTTAGCAGCTGTAGCACTTAACTACTATACCACCAGGGTTATACACACACACACACATATTTGTTCCATACACAAAGTTACACCCTGCTGGAAAGTTCTATGTACCGTGATAGGTACGGAGTGTCATGTGTGCACCACAGCAATAGAATAGAGACAAAGTTTACCACTCTTAAAGTCACATGTGCTTTACCTTATTGTACAGCCCTCTCTAAATTCCTGGTAGTCACTTATCCGTTCATCGTGTCTGTAGTTTCGCCTTTTCCATGATGTCATATTGAGGACATCATGTGGTATGTAACCTTCTCAATCTGGCTGCTTTCGTTGAAGACTAATCCATGTATTTTCATGGCTCAGTAGCTCATTTGTTTTCATCGCTGAATAATATTCTATTGTGTAGATGCGCCACAGATTGTTGATCCATTCTCATACTGGAGGGCATCTTGTTTGTTTCCAATTTTGGCAAGTGAGCAAGAAGGAGAGAGAGAGACATACCTTCTCTTTGCTCTATGTCGTATCAAGGGGAATATGAGAGACAGAGTTGATGGTTGTGGTAGATCCTTGTTGGTAAATGACTCAGGACCCCTGGAGGGGTTAGGATCACATGAACGAAATAAGGTCTCTTGACATGGAAACGGTATGTGCTATCTATTATAATTAATTTCTGGTGATAGAGTTAATCTAGTCTAAATAGACTTACTTTTAGAGTTTAGGACCCTGTTTAATTGCATAGTTGCCCAGTACAAATTATTTAAACAAACACAAATTCTTTCTAAATCTAACATTTCCTGATATGGGGTCATTTATCACTTTACTAACATCTTTCTTCTATAGGAAAATAGCAGTTTAATCATTGATTATAACATCAGAATAAATTAAGCTCTTCAATCAGGCTTTGAAACAATGTCTTAAAACATAAGCTCTGGCAACCTGTACATTCACACCTACCCTGGCAAGGTGCAGGCAATGCCCCTTGGTAAGGTGCATGCTGGCATGGCCCAGGCCTTCACTGTGGTGTGGTCAGTTCTGAGGGGAGAAGCTGGTAACCTGGTGAAGGGCATTGGCAATACTGCAGGCATGATTTGTCAAGGCCAAGTGTTTGACTCCTGAGCCAGAAGAAACAGGTAGACTGGAACCAAGCCTGGTCTTTGATCAAAGTCACTGCATTGCATGGGGAAGACTTGGTGTGGCAGCTATTCCATGGAAGGGCCGGAAGTGGCCTCTGCTGTGATGCACCAGGAAAAGCTGCCTGAGAATTGCTGTCTCCTGGACATAAACTAGTAGCTTGAAGATGACCAGCAGTTGTGACCTGAGTTCCACTGCTTCCTAGATGATGGCCAGGAAAAGTGGTGGAAGGTGATATGAGAGGACTGGTCATGGGGGAAGATGGAAAAACAGTAGATATTGTCATTTTATTTCATTCATTATTTACTGATTATTATTTTCTCCTTAGAGATGATCAGGCTCTACCATTACTAGGCCTTTATGTGGAGATTTGTGTGAATCAAGATATGGTTGCACTTGGAGTTTACTGTTGCCATGGCTACGGGAGTTTAAGTTATCTTTTATTATGGCCACCAGAAACCTCAAGTTCCTTTAGTGAAACATATGTTTGTTTGTTTGTTTTTCTTCCTCTTTTGACTTTAAGTCTTTATTTTATGTTCCCCAGAAAGAATCTGCCCTTTTAGTACTCCCTGGTACATGTCAATGTTATTCTGTTTGATAATTGCTGATGTTGTGGTGGTCTTTGCAATAAGGGGGATTTCTCTGATCTTCTGATTGAGCCTCATTCCTACATGGGCCTTTTTAACCTTTGTCAGGTGTGTGGCCTTCCAAGTGTCCCTGTCCGTCCTCCATGTGCCATCCTGGACCTTGCATGACTTCCTGAGCCTTCTGCACTGTGGAGTGACTTCTCTCTTATACGTTCCCTCCCCAGGTGCAGTTGTTTTCCACCTGTGACCTCTGGTTTCCCTTTGAGTGCAGTTTTCCTGCCAATTAAGGCTTTTATACCTTATGGAAGAGAGGGGAGATGATTCTGGACAGAGTTTGGTGGTGTCCTCTGTTCCCCTGCCAGGCTCTATGAGAATTCACCAGTGCCTGTAGAATTCCGTTTTTGATGATTTCCTCAACAGATCGATCCTCTTGTTCTGAAGTAGAGATATGGGAGGTGGTCTGGGTGTATTCTGGAAGTGTCATCTGCTCCTCTCAGGCACCATAAGGGTTTAGTTCTTTATAGGATTTTCCTAATTCCCGGAGGATGTGACACTTGGGAACTTCACACTCCAATGCCTTGAACACACTCAACGTTAAGAGATTTATTACATATCATGGTTTAATCTCGGGAGTATCTTATATGCCATCTGGCACTGTCTGCCCTGGGTAAGCTCAAGTTAGGGTTGTGTTTCTTCCTGCAGGCACCTATCTCCCTTCAGAGCTTAGATTTATTGTTTGTCCTGTGGCTTCAATTTTCTGATGTTAAAGAAACTGTGTTCATTTGCAGTTTCTCTAGCTTTGATGTCATCGTCGTAAGAAGAAGAGCAATGTTTTGTCAGCTCTCTTCAGCTCCATGCTGAGCAGCAGGCTTCTATGTCATAGCTAGAAACTTGAGGCAATCCATATACCCCTGGTCATGAAGACACAGATATTAATTGAGGTATATGCACACTTTGGAATAGTATCCAGCATTAAAATTAGTGAACTCTTAATACACATTGCAAATAGATGTACCTCTAAACTGTTATGCTGAATGAAATAAGCTAAAGGAATGAACGTGCATACTGCATGATTCCACTTACGCAAATTCTGGAGGATGCAAGCTAATCTAAACTAACATAAAGATCAGTATGTGCCTGGGGACAGAGTGAGCAGAGGGAAGGGCAGGAGGGAGGAATGACAGAGGAACAAAAGGAAATCATTGAAGTGTATGGAGTTGTTCACCCTCTTGGTTGTGGTGTTGCTTGCACTGAGATGCACGTATGTTAGTACTTAACTGATTGTACACTTTAAAGAAGTGAAATATATTATATGTCAATTATATCAGCATAAGCTTGTTAAAATAAGTAAGTTTTTATATTGGTAGAGAAGGAGTGATAGAAAGATACACAATAGCATCCTAAAGATCCAAGACCCCTGAACATTCACATGCATTGAACTTGGTATTGTACATACTACTTGGATAAATACTGTTGTGTTTAGGTGTTAGATGCCGTCCTGTGGGTTCAATTTCATAGCGACCCTATGTGCAAAAGAACAAAATGCTGCCTGGTCCTGCACCATCATCACGATCCTTCCTATATTTGAGCCCTCAGCATGTTTCTGGTTGGGTGAATTAGGGATATATATATAGAATTAGGGAAGGCCCTTGTAAATGAGAAGATATTTTGGCCTTAGGTAGGAAAAAGGACACTCTTCCATGGGAATAGGAGAGAGGAAAACAGAAATGGATACCAACAGAGAAAGGGGAAGAGTATTAGCAAAGAAGCAAAAGCTGGTGAATGATGAGAGAAGGGAGAGCAGGAAGTGGATCAACAGTGAGGGGGAGGACAACTTGGAAGTCTGCACTCAGAAACAGAGAGAGCACACCTTGTGTTTTTCTCCCAGGCCTTCTCCCCAGAGGAGGATGTTCACCAGTCACATACGCACGACAGAATGTCTGCAGGTGGGATCCCAAAAAGGGATAGGGGATTGCAGCACTGGCCCTTTGTGTGATGTGTTACCTAGGGCTAGCAGGAACTTTGTTTCCCACAGTCCAGCAAACCAGCCTGCTTCCCTGACCTGTTTTCCTAACTTTGAGGTGGGAATGAAAATACAGAAGCTCAGGAATGAGGGAGTTTAGGAGGATGAAGATGTCTGGGTCCTCTGATGTCTAAATACTCAGGAAGTCACCTTTTAGAAGAGCCTGTGAGGCAGAAGCTGGCCCCTGGCTCCTTCCTCTTGTAAGTCCAGTACCCTTGACACATGCAAATTTCCCCTCAGCTCTGTCTATATCACACCTACCATGCTGTGTGGTGTGGGCATCTTCACTCTCTCAGGAAAGGCACTATGTTTCCTAGTAGAAGATGGAGCTGTTATGTTTCCTCCTTTTTCTGGTGACAGCTTCCCGGTGTGAGCCTCTCAGGGACATAAACGTTGGGTGATAGGGGTGAGTGTGCTGTGTTTCTGACTCACAAGAATTTTGTCTCTTTCCCCTATGTGTCCTGTCCCAGGTGTAGGTGCAGGAGTCAGGCCCAGGACTGGTGAAGCCGTCACAAACCTTGTCTCTCACCTGCACTGTCACTGGTGGCTCCATCTCTAGTGATTGTGCTTGGAGCTGGATCCACCAGCCCCCAGGGAAGGGCCTGGAATGGCTGGGAGCTGTTTACTACAGTGGATCATCATGGGATACAAGGTATGGCTCCTCCATCCAGGGCCGAATCTCCATCACTGCTGACTCATCCAAGAAGCAGTTCTCCCTGCAGCTGAGCTCTGCGACTTCCGAGGACACAGCCATGTATTACTGTGCAAGAGGCACAGTGAAGAGAAGTCGGTGTGCCCCAAGACAGAACCCTCCCCTGCAGGGAGAGGACTGGCCTATGGGAGGCACTCAGAATGCATGAAGCACAGAGATCATCTCAGGAGCAGGTGCAGAGGAAGACAGAAGTTTCCTTTTAACCCTGGTGTTTCCTGTCCCTGCCCAGCAAAAGTCTTATCTTCGAAGAACCATTACTGTCTCTTCCTTGCAACCAGGAACAGATTAGCCAATAAGCACGGTCAGCACATGCTTCTTAGTGTGTACTTTATAAGCACATGCTTAGTTGTGCTAACCTTGTAAGCCCATGCTTATCTTGCTTCCTGAGTGATCCTTCCCTGCAGGGCGCTAAATGAGATTGGAAACAGCTCCAGTGTGTGAGAATGTGCCAGCTAGAAATGAAGCTCACACAGGCTCAGGAGGGTGCTATGCCCAAGGTTGTTTAAGGTCTGAATTTCTTTTAACTGTATCACACTTGTGCTTTCAAGCATGTGCTTATATGGTGTGCACAATTAAGCATGTGTTTACTGTGCTTACTGGGTAATCCACCCCTGCTTGTAACTCCCTGGTGTCTCTCACTTAACAAGTGCTAATTTGGAGAAGGAATTCAATTAAGTATTTAAGCCCTCATTTTTCACATTTCTACCCCAACATTTTTTTCAGTAAAATTTTAATAATTAGAAAACCATGCATCCTCAGTTCAACCTCCAAATACATGCAAATATTTCTGTGCTTTCTGCAATGTCTCAGTCATAGTAAATGCTTCTGTTCATAGTGTACTCAGTAGATACGGAGGTGCTATGTCTCTTTCTTGCCCTTTTATCTGCCTTAAATGAAGCTGAAAAAACCACTTCGACGGGTTATATCTGCCATATCTAACTGCGTCCTAGTGTTCTATGTCTCAGATAGTCTCTCCACCACCCATTCTTTTCTCATGGCGAGAGGAGGAAGATTCAACCATGACTTTTTAATCGCCCTCATTCTCCATTAAAGGAAACAACAAACTCCTTTTTTAATCTCTTCCATGTGTGCTGTCTCATTTTACTTCTTCTCATTCTCACAGCCACCAGCCAAGTGCAGGCATTCAGCACCACTCCACAGAATACTCTCCTACCCCTGTGACTCATCTACCCCACCCACTCCCTTCTCCTACGTACTTCAGCGGAGACAGCTGCTTCTCATGGTGTCCCCTGAGTACACACCGTGGGGGTCACTAGTGATCTGATAATAAAGTCCAAACCCCCCATGCCTTGCAGAGTCTCAGAACACTCTGGAACACGTCACAGGGGTGAATGAATCCTTGAAATTTTAGACTAATTTCAGTTGTCTCTTTCTCTCTCTCTCTTGCTGTCTCTATACACACACACACACACACACACACACACACACAGGTATATACACCCAGGTGGCACAAATAGTTATGCACTCAACTGCTAACCTTAAGGTTGCTTGTTTGAACCCACACAGCTGCTCCTCAGGAGAAAGACCTGGTGATCTACTTCCCTAAAGATTACAACCAAGGAAACCCAGTGGGGGCAGTTCTACTCTGTCACATAGATTTGCTTAGTGTCCAGATTGAGTCAACGCCACCTAACAACAATGACAACATACATTGAATAAAGTTTAATGACTTTAAACAAAAATGCTCTTTGGATAATTGCTATGATGGACACATAGTAAAGAAATAAATGCATTCCGACGTTTAAAATTTATAATTGAAAAAGAATAAAATTTATATTCATGTGTAGAAAAATATGTGTTTAAATATATTTGTTAAGTGGAGTTTCAATAGACAGACACGCAGATAGAAGAACATAATTTTGGATCACTACCTCACACAATAAACACAAATTCAAATGTATCAGTTAGAGTAATATTTAGAGAGTGTGTGTGATATGTGAGAGGATATAGTTTAGTTTTTGCCTGTACACGTGTGTGTGTTAGTGCTGGGGATGTGTGTGTGTGCACATGTGTTTGTGTGTGATTACAACATTTTATATTTTAAACGTATGTGTGTAAATAGAATCTAGATTTTGAACATGCTAAAAGATAATGAAACCAAACCATAAGAAAAATCATAAATATATTTTGAATGGCAATGTTATGACATCTTATGCAAAGTGTTTTATTAATAATAAACAAAATACCTAATTTTGTTTTTAAAAAACTCCTGAGGGGGACGGGCATCAATATTCACTTATCAGAATATCAGTACAAAATTGCTACACACATAATGCACTTATCCTCACTGCTGATCAAGAAAAACCTAAGTATCAAATTAGATTCATCATGTAAAAGAAAACAAGTTTATCACTATTTCATTAAATACCACCTCTCTTATAAAGCAACTAAAATGAGAAAAAAAAAAAAAGTTAAATTTCCCCTTCGTTTTACTCCTTATGCCTGAAGCAGTTCTTCAATCACGTTTTGGAGAGTGAATGAGCCTGACGTGAGTCTCTCTCCACATACAAGGACAGGGCTCCACCATATGTAAGTTTTCCCTCAACTTCTAGGGTAAAATTCCACTCATGGACTGTTGAGTTTAATAGCTCTCTCATCAGACGTAGCTAGAGGTCTCTGGGAAAGAGAGCTCTGTGGTTTAGAAGATGATATCATTGGGTCTTCTTTGGTGCCTGGTGACAGCTAACCAAGATGAGTGTCTCAGGTATCATACCTGGGTATATGGTAATGGTTGTGACTGCACATAACTGGAAAGGACCCAGGTGTCCTATTGCAGGTACAACTGAAAGCATTGGGCCCAGGACTGGTGAAACCCCCACAGAATCTATCTCTCACCTTCACTGTCTCTGGATTCTTCATAACAGACAGTGGTTACTTCTGGCAATGGGTTTGCCAGCCCCTGGGAAGGGGCTACAGTGGATAGGGGAAATAGATTATTCTAGATTCACAAAATAAAGCCCATTCTTCCAGAGCCACAGATCCATCTCCAGAGACACATCAAAGAAGTAGGTGCTCAGGAAACAGCCGTATAGTACTGTGTGAAAGGCACACTAAGGGGAAGTTGGTGTGAGCCCTTGCAGGGAGCATATTGGGCACAGGAATGAATTACCCAATAAGGAGGGTATGTGTGTTGACTCAATGGCACTGGGTTTCTGGGCGTGTGCTTAAGGTCTCAACAAAATAGAGGCACCAGCTATCCAAAGCAAAGATCCACAGATGCCAAGCAAATAGGACACAAGTAAAGGAGAGTGTCACAGTTGAAGGTACCTGGCAGAGCACTAAATAAAACTGATACCAGCTCCAGTGTGTGAGAATGTGCCTGCCAGGGACATGAGGTCGACTGCTGCAAGGTTGTTTAAGCTATGAGGTCCCTCCTACTTCAACACTTGCTTTGACCTCTGTCTCCTATGGTTCTCTCCCATGTCATTGAAATTCCTTATCTTAGCAGGTCTCTTGGGAGTATATTATTTCTTTGGAGTCGACAAGAGATGAGAATGACTATTGAGTCTAACTGTTGCTACCTTCAGCCAACAGGCAACTGGATTCAACACGAGTGGTGACTGGGCATGGATGGATTGTATTAATAGATACCAGGTCTCTGACCCATTATGAGAGAACCATCTTGTACATCCATGTCTGTTGATCCAGCAAGTCCAGCCTGGAGGGCTAGCAATGCTCTTTGGCATGATACAAACACAGGGGTGTGCTCTTTCACATGTTCTGGTAAACAACCAATAGAAACTTCAGTCAGATGAATAAGTAGAAAATTGCAATGAATTTAAACAAGTTACTTTTCAACTGTATAGTGTTTACATGAAAATTTTGAAAACACAACAAAATAAATGCTGGTTATTAAGAAGTTCACTGTCGGAGGCAGGGACAAGATGGCTAACTAAGCAGAAGCTTCTGCTGAACTTCTTGCAAGAAAAACCTGAAAAAACAAGTGAATCCATTACATATATGACAATCTACAAACCCTAACCATCAAACACAGAACTAAGAAATCAACCTGAGTGACAAGGGAGTGAGAGGCCGTGCAGAAGCAGAGATGAGCTGCTGAGCCCACGCAGTAACTCAGCTTCAATTCCTTGGTGCCGTTCTTTGGTGCAAGTGCGGCGGGGCTGATGGTAGTTTCCTGAGGCAGGGCAAGCATGGGATGCAGCCCTAACTTTCTAGGGCAATCTCAGAGGGAACCCAGCCAGTGCACAGAGGCTACGCATGCCTCTAGAATCTGAAATAAAACAGTGCATGTGACACAAGATAAGTGGTTTTGTCTGTTTTACCACACTAATCTCTCCTGCCTATCTGATCCGTCCTCTCCCTGCCCCAGCAGACTTTATTAACAATCGAATTCCATGGGCCTGAGATAGAAATGCTGTGCTTTTTCTGATCTATTCTCCTGGGCTGGGAGAAGTAGCAAATTAACAAACAGGGGAAAAATACTTTCCAGACTTCCCTAAACTGGAAGATCAGAGCAGAAGCAGCACCAGCCCAGGTATAAGAGATCCAAAGACTTTGGCTTTCACCCCTACATGGAGCCAGCTGGCTATTATAATGCAAAGGTAAATGTGTTAGAGGTCTGACTATAATTGTTTTACCTGTGTGGTGGAGAGGCAGGTTTTGGAGGTCTGATACTGGTCTACCTATTAAACAGAGCCCTTACCTAACCACAGCAGTGACCTGAGGGATGAGGCTCCATCCGCACCGCCTAAGCACCCATGAAAGGGGTCTGAGGATAGTGGTTTCTACCAGTCTTTACAGGTATAAGCATTGGGTGCCTAAGGCACAGCTGCAGAGCCCACACACCAGAGAGCTCTAGAGAACAGAGATGCTCCTTTCTCACTGACACTTGGGGGAAGGCTGTCAGCACACTGTCCTCCTCAGAGTGTGACCCCCTGCTGCTACCAGAAAGCAGTGCATAAACCCATCACCACTACTCCTCTACGATAGTAGTTGAGAGCCTACACCACACACTAGGTGACCAACTATCAGGACACCTGAGCTGAATTTATACAAGAATAGTGAATGGACTCCTAAGCTCATATACTTGGTAACAACTCTAGCCATCTGGTAACAGGACATTAGTGTTTCAAAGGCTCCAATAATCAAGTTAGCTCACTCTAGTAGCCTATATGGGTATACCAAAACAAGGCACTAGGACACAGTGAGCAATCAAAAAATAAATTAATACAATAACTTACAGATGGCTTGGAGAGAACAATCAATATCATATCACATAAAGAAGCAGGCCATGATTGCTTCAACAAACTCCAGAAACAGAGAATCAAGGACTCTTCTGGATGAAGATGTATTCCTGGAATTACTAGATGTAGAATACAAAGGATTAATATACAAAACTCTTCAAGACTTCAGGGACGACATCAGGAATGAAATCAGGCAATGTACAGAAAAAGCCGAAGAACACACAGATAAAGCAGGAAACAGATTAAAAAGATTATTCAAGAACATAATGAAAATTTAATAAGCTGCAGGAATAAATAGAGAGACAGCATTCAGAAATTGAAAAGATTAACAATAAACATAAAGAATTAGACAACTCGATAGGAAGTAAAAGGAGCAGAATTGAGGAATTGGAATGCAGAATTGGGGAAATAGAGGATAAGGCATTTGGCAGCAAAATATATTTGAAGAAAAAGCAGATAAAAGAATTAAAAAAAAAAAAATGAAGAAACCCTAAGACTTAAGTGAGATTCTATTAAGAAGAGAGAATTGTTGGAGATTAGTTGGCAGAAAACTTCCCTGACATCGTGAAAGATGAAAGGATATCTATGTATTCAAGATGCTCATCAAACCCCATACAAGGTAGATCTGCAAAGAAAGTCACCAAGACTTATAATCATCAAACCTGACAAAACCAAAGATAAATAGAAAATTTTAAGAGGAGCCAGGGATAAATGAAAAGTCACCTACAAAGGAGAATCAATAAGAAAAAGTACGGACTATTTGGCAGAATCCATGCAGGCAAGAAGGCAATGGGATGACATATGTAGAGAGCATTGAAGGAGAAAAATTGCCAGCCAAGAATCATATTTCCAGCAAAACTGTCTCTCAAATATGAAGGTGAAAATAAGTCATTTACAGGTAATCACAAGCTTAGAGAATTTGCAAAATTGAAACCAAACTACAAAAAATACTAAAGGAAATTCTTTGGTTAGAAAATCAGTATTATCAGATATGAACACAACACAAGGACACAGAACACAGCAAACTGATATCAGCTCAGATAGGGAAATCACAAAAATAAAATAAGACTAAAAAAAAATGCTCAAAACAAGGAATCTCTGATGTCATTATGTAAAAGCTGACAATAAGCAATAAAGAGGGACTAAATACAGTAGGCATAGATTTTTCACATGGAGAGGAAATGAAGGTGATATAGGGAGATACAAGTTAGGTTTATACTTAGAAAAATAGGGGTAAATATTCAGGTAACCACAAAGAAGACTGACAATCCCAGACTTCAAAATAAAAACCAAGATAAACATACAGACTCAGCAAAAAGAAATTCAACTACACTGAAAAAGAGGAACACACAATTTACGAAGATAAACTTCTCAGCACAAAAAAGTAAGTGGAAAAAATGAAATTATCAACACAGAAAAGGCATCAAAATAACAGCACCAAACACCTATCTATAATTATGCTGAATGTAAAGGGACTAAAGGCACCAATAAAGAGGAAAAGCATAATCCAGCTATATGCTACCTACAAGAGACGCACCTTAGACTTACAGATATGAATAAATGAAAACTAAAAGATGCTTTTGGCCAAAATCCTTCTGACATCAGCAAGGATGTCCCTCCTTATGCTTCCTTTTCTGAATCTGGCTTGCACTTCTGGCAGTTCCTAGTGGATGTACAGCTGCAGTTCTTATTGAATTTCATGGATTGACAGCACATTTCTTTTTATCACTGAGTAATATACTGCTGTGTGGATATAACACAAATGTCTTTATCCATTCGTGTATTGAAGTTCATGGTGCAGCCTCGGACTAATATTAGCTTCTTTCTTTCTGTTCCTTTAATTTCCCTGAGGATTTGGCTTGCACTGCTTGGGCACCAAGGGCTAGAGGGTGGCATCCTTCACTGAATTAGGCCTGCCTGAACATGTCTACAATTCTCACACCCACGTACATACACACAGATGATGATCCAGCATCCCGTCACCCCTCTTCTGGTCCCTGGCCCCAACACCATTGAGGTTATGTCTCAGACCTAGTGGCCACACTGCATAGATCCCATTGTGGGTCGTAAGCGCTTCCCAGGCTGATCTCAGGCTTCAGAATTGGCTCTATTTAAATCTGGGTAAAGAAAGCCCAAGAACAAGGTCTTGGCCTTCTCCATAAATACAGATGGTCTGCAGCCATCTCTGCCTCCCTCACCTACCCAGTGAAGCCCACATCCCCTCACTGTCTGACTCCTCCAGAGAACCAAGACCCATATCCTCCAGGAGGCCCCATGACCACAGGCTGCCTCCTAAGACACAGTGACTTGGAGTTAGCCACCCTTTCTGCAGTGTAAGTGGCTTGGGTGAGGCCAGGAGTCCCCTTTGTCATAATGTCAGTTCCTGGTTTGCCGCTTAGGCCTGGCCTGAGAGTCAGAGGACACCCATCCCTGTGGTACTCCCTTCACTTTTGAAGCTTGTTTTTTGGTTTTCTAACAATTTATTTCAATTAAATGTCTACCTGCTTGCATGGTTTCTCAGACATCCCCCTCTAATGTGTGGGTTTTCCTCTTTCTGGTGATATCTCCTAGAGGTGACTGTCTTAGGGACTGAGGAACAAAGCTCTGGGGATGCTATACTGAGCACATGACTCACAATGGTTCTCTTTGTTCCCTGGTCTCCTGTCCCATGCAGCTGCAAGAATAGGGCCCAGGATTGGTGAAGTCCTCACAGACCCTGTCCATCATCTGCTCTGTTTCTGGATTCTCTTTAACCAGCTCTGATATGAGCTGGGTCCTCTAGCCTCCAGGCAAGGGGCTGGAGTGGGTGGGTTCCACATGGCATGGTGGAAGCCCAAACTATAACCCAACTCTGGCATCCTGAGTCAGCATCATCAGGGACACCTCCAAGAGCCAAGTTTACTTCCAGGTGAGCTCTGTAACTTCCGGGAACACAGCCCTGTATTACAGTGCAAGAGACAAAATGAGAGGAAGTCTCTTTAACCATTCGTGCATTGAAGGTCATCGTAAGACAGGGAGCGAAGGCCCCGAGATCAGAGGGTGACTGAGAAATAGCAATGAGACTGCTGTGGTTGGAGGAGAAGCAAGTAAAAGAGAAATAGGCTATAGTATCAGAGAGGTAATAAGGGGCTGAGTGTGGAACCTAGAGACTCAGTGAGACAAAGAACGGAGGGCCCCCCAAATCTGAAAACAAAGTAACAAGAAATGGGCTGTTCCCCAGAACAATGGGGCAGGGTATCTAAATATAGCCTGCAAACTTCTTTAACCTTGCTTACAGAAGCACCTAGAGAAAACCAGGCCCAGGGACATGCACAGAACATCCATCTGTGAGCGCTGTGTGACCTTCCACCAGGGGCAGTGAGGGGCTTCAGCCCCAGCTGGGGAATTGAACCCCGGGAGTGAGAGACTGCGCAGGCCTGACAGCTCATAATAAGTCATGCTACCGATTCCAGAGGCCTCCGGGACAGGAGCCATCGTGGGAAGCTACTGTGTGAGCACCTTAGTTAACATATCCCCACCTTTGTCTATGAATAAACATGAATCTTTTCCCACCCAAGAACTTTTAAAAACTTGGGCCTGTCTTTTGTTCTGCGAGATGAGGGTAAGCATTGCTCTAGGCCCTCCTCATCTCCGCTTGCAAGCCTCTTCAATAAAACTTTGCTCATGTGGAAAACTTTGTGCCTTACCTGCTCATTCTTGACCAGTGAGAGGCAAGAACCTTATTCCAGTAACAATTGTGCTGCCACAGACTAATATTTTGTTCTTTCTTTCTGTTCCTTTCATTTCCCTAAGGAGATGGCACGCAGTGCTTGGGCAGCAGGGGCTAGATGGTGGCACTCTTCATTGAATTAGGCCTCTGAGAACATGCCTACAATTCACACACCCATATATATATATATATACACAGAGTGTTCACTGAGCATCCAGTCACTGCTCTTCTGGCCCCTGGACCCAACACCATTGAGGACATGGCTCAGACCCAGTGTCCCCACTGCATAGATCCCATTGTGATTCCTAAGTCCTCCACAAGCTGATCTCAGGCTTCAGGATAGGCCCTATTAAGTCAGGGGTAAGAAAGTCCAAGAACAAGGTCTTGGCCTTTTCCATAAATACAGATGGTTTGCAGCCAACTCTGTCTTCCTCATCCACCCAGGGAAGCCTGTACCCCCTCACTGTCTGGTCCCTCCAGAGACCCAAGACCAATATCCTGCAAGAGGCCCCATCATCACAGGTGCCTCCTCAGACACAGTGACTTGGAGCTAGCTGCCTTTTCTGCACTCTGAGTGGCTTGGGTGAGGCCAGCAGTCCCCTTTATCATAATGTCAGTCCTTGGTCTGCCACTTAGGCCTAGCCTGAGAGTCAGAGGACACACATCCCTCCAGTACTCCCTTCACTTTTGAAGAGTCTTTGGCAGAATACACACTTCTAGCTTGGTTTGTTGGTTTTCCAGCACTTTATTTCAAGCAAATCTTTCCCTGCTTGCATGATTTCTGATGAGAATTCCATTTCTAATTCCTATCATTGGTCTCTTATTGGTAAGCTTTCCTGTTTTTGTTTGTTTTTTCCATGTAGCTTTTTCAAGTTTTTCTAAAATTTGAATACAATATACCTAGATGTGTTTTCCTTGGTTTGTTTTCTTTTCTTTCTTGTGTGTTTTTTTTTAATTTTTATTTATTCTTTTGGCAGCATCTGTGATCTGTGGCTTTCTGTGTCATAAATGTGGCACGTTTTTCAGCTATAATTACTTCAAATAATTCTTCTGCTCTCTCTTCTACTCCTGATGTAAATACACATGTGTTGTGTTCTCTGCAATTTTCTCAAAGTGATTGAATTTTTCTTTTTTTCCCCCTGGGAGTCATGGGCTTCATCCTCAAGGACAGGAAGCATGTATGGTCTTTATTCTTCCTGGTGGCAGCTCCCAGAGGTCAGCGTCTCAGGGATTCAGGCATGAAGATCTGTGGACGCTGCATCTGAGCACACGGCTCACTGTGGTTGTCCTTGTCCTCAGGTGTCTTGTCCCAGGTACAGTTACAGGAGTTTGGTCCAGGACTGTTGAAGACCCTGTCCCTCACCTGCACTGACTCTAGTTACTCCTTCACCGGATGCTGGCTCTGGGTCTGCCAACCCTCAGAGAAAGGGCTGGAGTGGATGGGGTGCATCTTATGATAGGAACTTGCACTACGAACCATCTCTCAAGCGTGGAGTCAGCTTTTCCAGAGAAATGTACAAGATTTCTTTGTGCTGCTGAGCTCCATGACCAGGGAGGACATGGCCATGTATTACTGTGAGAAATACAGTAAGTGGAAGGCAAAGGGAGCTCAAATTCAATCCTGTCTGCAGGGAGGCAGGAGAGGCTACACTGCAGGGGCTCCTCAGGACCCACAGAGCAAGGAGGCCCAGCTCAGAAAGAAGATATAGCATGGTGTGGTGGTTTCTAGCCACGGTTTAGGGGTTCATCTCTTTTCCTAACATCTAACCCCTGTGAACACTCCATTACTTTTTATTTATTTAGTTTTTGAGTTGTGGTAAAAATATATATTACACATTTGCCAATTCAATGTTTTATAATGTAGATTTCGTGACACTGGCTGCATCAGCCACATCGTACAGCCACTACATCTCTTTTTAAAGCAATGCAATGATGCATCCAAATTGCAAATAGAGTACAATTTTTTAATAGTCTTTCTTATCTTTTTTATCTTACATTATCTTCTTCGTATACATTTGTCTTGAAATACGTAATTTCTATAAAATTAGCATTGTGCAGTTAATGTTTGAACTTAGGTCACTGCCCCAGGAATGCCCAGGCTTATTGCTACTATTATTACTACCAGTGTTACTTTTTGTTATAATAATAATGATGATTATAACAATAATACATAAAGTAAAGAAAAAAATTACATGTATATCCAGTCACTGGGAAGACAGATTGTCTAAGTAGAATCAATATTTCAGAATTGAAAATTGAACCCCACACCACATTTTCTGTATTATTTTCCTTTTTACGCTATAACACAAATAGCATAGTGTGTGGCTTTAAAGAGTACATATTTATTTGCTCACACTTCTTGTGAAAAGTCTAAAGCAGAGTCTCTACCCTATCAATCTCTTCCTTGTCGAGATCCCCAAGTGTTTCTTGGTGTTCCTTGACTCGTAGATGATCTTCATATGGCTTTTCTTTTTCTCTTTGTGTGTCTATTCTCCTCTTTCTGTAACTCAGAACTGATTAGGTTTAGGGCCCACCCTGAACTGTTATAATTTCATTCACATAATATAAGAAAATAAAAACCCTGTTTTCAAACATGGTCACATGCACAGATACAATAGTCGAGAGAATATATTGCTAATGGGAACTTGTGGTCTGCAGTGGCTGTTCAACTGTAACAGCTGTGTTGACCACAACTGTATCTCATCCACACGTAGCCAGGGCATCTGGAAAGACAGGTTCAGGTGCCACCTATTGACAAAAAGCCTGAATGTTTAGAACCAGAGACGATATTGCCGAGTGGGACTCACAGTGGGGAAAAGCAGTGTAAGTCCAGGCATATACCTCCTCTGAACACACAGGCGTGCTGTTGTCAGGGGACACTCAGGACCCACTGAGTCCAGGATCCATTCCAGGGGAGTTTCAAGTGAGGCATAAGGGAGCTTCCTGTCTCACAATTTCTTCTTATTCCCAAAATACTGGCACCCATTGGAGCCCTCCTTTCTATTCAGATCCTGGATTTAGAAGACCTCTCCATGGGTGGGATTATTTTCCTCTCTGCTCTACAAAGGATGGATTGTCATAGGGACAGTGGGCATCTAGTAAATATTACCATTTCCTCTATTTTTTAGGGTCTTTATGAGAGGACATATGTCAGCCTAGCCTTGATCTGTTACATAGTGTAGGATACAGGATTTGACGAAATTTCATTAGATTATCTCCATGTGGGCAATTATGATAATACTAAAAACCTATAAAGTTACATTAAATATACAGTCTGAGCAGGTATTCATCCAACTGAATTAACCTGAAGAAACAGCCTTACATTTAATGCACAAAAATATACAGATGTTAGACACATTTTACTCATGAAAGGTGTTCTTTGATCTTAAGCGAAGAGTCCTGAGAGCGATGATGTTAACTCAGCACACAGATTTGTCTTTCCTGCCTGCATTTCCCCTCAGAGCACTTCCATCGATGCAATTTCTGAATGTCTCATGCACCAGTACCTCACCTAACAAAACCTTCCTTCTGACAGGAAGATACAAAGAAGCAAGCCTGTGACTGGACTGACCCAGCCTGTGAGATCATGTACTCCCTTGTGCCACAAGCCCAGAGTCACTGTCTGTAGGGTAGCTAAGTGACTTCTTAGTTCTGGATTCAGGGCAGTAGATGGGATGTCTACTACCTCAGGTACCAACCCAGCACATTGGTGAGCTGAGGACCTCCCACTAACTCTCCCTACTTTTGGTATGGAAAATTTGTGTTCCTGAAAGTTCCCTTTCAAGGAGAGTGTCTACAGACACACGAAATTCTTATAGACAGGAAGTTTCAGAGAAAAGGTTTCATAAGTGTTACTGGTCATTTCAACAACTCCGCTAATGATTACTCTCCAGGCAGAAATGTCCACTCTGTAAAAGATACATAAGTAAAAAAACACTTTAGGCTGACATGAACCTAATCCCCTTCACAGTATCCTTTTTATATACTTGGTAGTAAAGCCAGTTCAGCTGAAGAAATATTCCCCCAAGCTAGTGAGCCTATCAAAGTGGTCCCAATTTACTACAAACTTTGGGATGGACACCGTTTTGTCTTTATTCAATGTTTTTCTTCCATTTTGCTGCTGTTTCAATTCTTTGTAATACACAAAAGCTTAAACATTAGAAACGTGACCAGTTAGAAAGCCCTGGACTTGTAAATATTTGGTACCTATTTTTTTTTATCTATCTATCTATCTATCTATCTATCTGTCTATCTGTCTATCTGTCTATCTGTCTATCTGTCTATCTGTCTATCTGTCTATCTGTCTATCTGTCTATCTGTCTATCTGTCTATCTGTCTATCTGTCTATCTGTCTATCATCTATCTATCTATCATCTATCTATCTATCTATCTATCTATCTATCTATCTATCTATCTATCTATCTATCTATCTATCTATCTATGTCTATCATCTGTCTATCTATCTTTCTATCACCTATCTGTCAATCTATCATCCATCCATCCATCCATCCATCCATCCATCATCTATCATCTATCTATCTATCATCTATTCATTCCAATATACCTATTCTTAAAGGTGTCTTTCATCCTTGGCTGCATCTGGCTTCCTGATTTGAATATGCCCTTTTGGTGTGGATTAAGGCAACCCCAGGGAGAGAGGAAATGGGATCCCAGGGAGGGGACTCTGTTCTGCTAATGACACAACAAGCAGCCCCAGAGAAAGGAGCCTCTTCTGCCCCTTTTAAACTTTACAAACAGAGGCACCTCCTACATGCAAATTCTCACTTAGACAATTGGATGAAACCCCAGCACACATTTCCTGAAATTCAGGCTCTTCTCAGCCTGGAGAATATTCTCTGGGAGTCATGGACCTTATCCACAAGAACACGGTAAGTGTGTGGGTTTTCTTCTTTCTGGTGATATCTCCTAGAGGTAAGTGTCTTAGAGATTCAGAAACAAAGCTCTGGGTATTATGTATCTGAACACATGACTCACAGTGGTTCTGTTTCTTCCCAGATGTCCTGTCCCAGGTGCGGCTACAGGAGTCGGGCCCAGGACTGGTAAAACCCTCACAGACCCTATCCATCACCTGCTCTGTCTCTGGATTCTCTTTAACCAGCTATGATATGGCCTGGTTCCGCCAGCCTCCAGGAAAAGGGCTAGAGTGGGTGGGTGCCATATGGACTGGTGGAGGCAGAGGTTATAATCCAACTGTGGCATCCCAAGTCAGCATCACCAGGGACACCTCCAAGAGCCAAGTTTACTTCCAGGTGAGCTCTGTGACTCCCGAGGACACAGCCCTATATCACTGTGCAAGAGACACTGTGAGAGGAAGTCAGTGGGATCCCAGACAGAAACCTCCCTCCAGGGAGGCCAAGAGAGAGCTAGGGTTCACGTGATGCTCAGCATCACATAGCACAGGGGACCAAACCCAGGGCAGGGGTGAAGGGAGGGAGAAGGAGTGGGCTTCTTGTTAGAATCTCTGGTTTCCACTTCCTATACAGGAAATCCTCTACAGACCCTATGCAACTACATACTTCATTAATGTTGTAGTTTTTCGTACTTCCATACATCATAATTTTTTTTTCCTACTCTAAAGATAGATTTTGTTTTTTTCTTATATAGTCACTTTATACAGGACTAAGACTCAGCATATTTTTCAATGTGTGTCTGAAATCCTGAAACTTGGTGAATGCCCTGAGAAGGCTCAGGGGACTGTCATCATGTGTAAATGAATCTCATTATTTGCTGTTCACATGAAAGTAGTAACCAGCCCTCTTATGGTTTGCAGGAGCATGGCACAGCTAGTTTGAACATTGTGAGGTATGCACTGTTCAGACTTCCAGTGCCAGAGAGCACTCGTTTTAGGTATATAACTGAGGCATTATGTTTACCAAAATTGGCTTAGTCTTATCATTATTTTGTAACTGATGTTTTTATACCATTTCCCTTTAAAGTCGTGTAAGAATATGTTGTTGTTGTTGTTGTTAGATGCCTTTGAGTCAGTCCTGACTTGATAGCGACCTTATATGCAACAGAAGGAAGCACTGCTGGGTCCCTGTTGCACCTGAGCCCACTGTTGTAGGCACTTTGTCAATCCATCTCACTGAGGGTCTTCCTCTTTACTGATGACCCTCTATTTTACCAAGCATGCTGTTTTTCTCCATAGACTGGTCCCTCCTGGTCACATGTCCAAAATAAATGAGATGATATTTTCCTATCCTTGCTTCTAATGAGAATTCTAGCTGTGCTTCTTTCAAGACAGATTTTTTCATTCCTCTGGCAGCCATTGTATATTCAACACTCTTTGAAAACACCATAATTCAAAGGCATCAATTCTTCCTACTTCATTGTGCAGCTTTTACATGCATATGAGGCAGGTTGAAAACACCATGGCTTGGGTCAGGTGCACCTTTGTTCTTAAAGGGACCTCTGCTTTTTAACACTTTAAAGAGATGTTTTGCAGTAGATTTGCCCAATGAAATGCTTCGTTTGATTTCTTGGCCGCTGCTTCCATGGGCCTTGATTGTGGGTGCAAGTAAAATGAATTCCTTGACAACTTCAATCTTTTCTCCACTTATCTTGATGTGGCTTATAGGTCCAGTTGTGAAGATTTTTGTTTTCTTTATATTGAGATGTAGTCCATACCGAAGGCTGTGGTCTTTGATCTTCACCAGTGAATATTTCAAGTCCTTGTCACTTTCAGCAAGCAAGGTTGTGTCATCTCCGTAATGCAAGTTGTTATCGAGTCTTCCTCCAATCATGGTGCCCCCTTCTTCGTTTAGTCCAGCTTCTCAGATTATTTGTTCAGCATGAAGATTGAATAAGCATATTGAGAGGATACAAGCCTGAGGCACGCTATTCCTGACTTTAAATCAGACAGTATTCCCTTGGCTGTTAAAATGACTGTCTCTTGGTAAATACAATTCCTTGTGAGCATGATTAAAAGCTCTGGAATTCCCACTTTTACCCTTGCTTTTCATAATTTTTTATGATCCACACAGTCCAAATGCCTTCAGATAGTCAATAAAACACAGGTCATCATCTTTCTAGAATTCTGTACTTTCAACCAGGATTCATCTGACATTGGCAATGACATCCTTATTCCAAGTCCTCCTCTGAATCCGGATTAAATCCCTGTCTATTGCTGCAACCATTTTTGAGTGATCTTCAGCAAAAATTTACTTGTGTGTGATATTCATGTTACTATTCAATAATTTTTTGCATTCTGTTGGATCACCTTTCTTTGAAATGGGCACAAATATGGATGTCTCAATCAGTTGGCCAGATAGCTGTCTTCAAATTTCTTGGCATAGAAGAGTGAACACTTCTAGCACTGCATCCATTTGTTGAAGCATCTCAATTGGCAGTCCATCCATCCGTGGAGCCTTGTTTTTTACCAATGCCTTCAGTGCAGCTTGGACCTCTTTCTTCAGTAACTTGTCTTCTTGATCATATGCTACCTTCTGAGATAGTTGAACATCGGCCAATTATTTTTGGTGCAGTAACTCTGCATATTTCTCCCATCTTTTTTGATGTTCACTGTGTCATTCAGTATTTTCCCTGTAGAATCCTTCAATATTGCAACTCGAGTCTTGATATTTTTTTCTTTGGTTTTTCAGTTTGAGAAAAGCCAAGCGTGTTTTTCCCTTTTGGTTTTCTATCTCCAGGTCTTTGCGTATTTCATTAGAGTACTTCGTCTTCTTGAGCTACCCTTTGAAATCTTCAGTTCAGCTCTTTTAATTCATCATATCTTTCTCTTGCTTTAGGTACTCTACGCTCAAGAGCTACTTGCACAGTCTCTTCTGACATTAATTTTGTACTTTTCTTTCTTTCATGTCTTTTTAATGACCTCTTGCTTTCTTTACGTCAGATGTCCTTGATGTTATTGCACAGCTCATCTGGTCTTCAGTCATTAGTGTTCATCATGTCAAATCTATTCTTGAGATGGTCTCTAGATTCAGGTGGGTTATACTCAAGTTTGTACTTTGGCTCTCATGGACTTGTTCTAATTTTCTTCAGCTTCAACTTGAACTTGCATATGAGCAGTTGATTGTTCTGCAGTTGGTCCCTGGCCTTGTTCAGACATGATATAGAGCTTTTCCATCATCTCTTTCCACAAATGTAGTCGACTGGACTCCTGAGTATTCCATCTGGTCACATTCATGTATATAGCCACCTTATTTTGTTGAAAAAATGTTTTTGCAATGAAGAAGTTGTTGGTCTTGCAAAATTTTAACATGCAATCTCTGGCGTCCTTTCTATCACCAAAGGCATATTTTCCAACAACCAGTCCTTCTTTGTTTCCAACCTTTACTTTCCAATTGTCAGTAATTATGAACGCATCTTGATTGCATATTTGATTAATTGCAAACTACAGAAGTTGGTAAAAATCTTTAGTCTCTTCATCTTTGTCCTTTGTGGTTGGTTGAAAGTTTTAATAATAGTCATATTAACTGGTCTTCCTTGGAGGAGTGCGCATATTATCTCATCACTGACAATATTGTCCTTTAGGATAGATCTTGAAATGTACTTTTTGACAATGAATGTGACACAGCTCCTCTTCAATTAGTCATGCCTGGCATTGTAGACTATATGGTATTTTGATTCAAAATGGGCAGTACAAGTCCATTTCAGCTCACTAATGCTTAGGATATCAAGTTTTATGTGTTGTGTTTCATTTTTGGTGACTCCCAATTTTCCTAGATTCATACTTCGTACATTTCACTGTCCAATTTTTAATGGATATTTGCAGTTGTTTCTTCTCATTTTGAATCATGCCACATCAGCAGATGAAAGTCCCAAAAGCCTGACTCCATCCATGTCATTAAGGTTGACTCTACTTTGAGGCGGCAGCTCTTCACCATTAATATTATGAATTTCTTCCAACTTGAGGGGCTCCCCTTTCAGCAATATAGGACAATATTCCTTTGTTATTCATAAGCTTTTGACTGGTCAGTTTTTTTGGAAGTAAACTGCCAGGTCCTTCTACCTAGTCTTCTTACTCTGGAAGCTCTGCTGAAACCTGTCCATCAAGGGTAACCCTGCTGGTATTTAAAATACCAATGGCAAAGCTTCCAGTATCAGAACTACTGGCTAGCCATCACAGTACAACAAACTGACAGACATGTGGTGGATACCGTTGAAAATAATATAGCTTGAGTTAATTCAATGTATTTTGTCTGCTGCCTATTCTCTTAATTTAAATGTTTAAGTATAGCATTTATGTCTCCTTTATTGACCAATTATTTATTTCCACTCTTATGAATTTCTAGTGTTTACCCTAGGGCTTATAATACATGTTTTAATTTCAGATATTATACCTGTGCGTATGGAATGTTAGGGTATTTCAGCAAATTGCCCAATTCCTCCCTCCCCATCCTTTGTCTCTTTGCTTTGTTCCATTCACTTTTACATGTCCTATAGAAATACAATACACATTTATTATTATTGCTTTAAGTGTAAGTTATAAAATAGAGGAACTAAAATGGGAAAAAGTGTTCAATTTCTTCTTATTTTATTTCTTATTCCTGAAGAACTTTTTTTTTTTTTTAAATCTTCTGACGGATGCACATGCTGACCATACATTTTCTCACTTTCTGGTTCTAAGAGAAAATTTTTCACTTTTAAGAGATATTTACACTGGGTTTATAATTAGAGCTTACATTTTTTCTTTTTTTAAATTTAAAGATATCATCCCTTTGACTTTGTGATTCCCTGTATTGGACGAGAAAACCCAAAACCAAACCCATTGCCCTTGAATCGATTCCTACTCATCGTGACCCTACAGGACAGAGTAGAACTGCCCCAAAGAGTTCCCAAGGAGTGCACGGTGGATTCGAATTGTGGACCTTTTGGTTAGCAGCCATAGCATTTAGCCATTATGTCACCAGGGTTTCCCGTTGGATGAGGAGAGTGCTACAATTATATTTTCTGTTCTTCCCTGAGAAGTCCATCCTTCATCTTTTTGAATGACTTCAAGATTTTCTCTTTGTCATTGGCTATCAGGGGTTTTATATTATAAACCTCTGTGAGGGGGTGTGTGTGTATGTGTAAGTGTATGAATTTTTATCCTGCTTGCCATTCTCCGACATTTTTGGATCAGAGATTTGGTATTTGTCACTAATTTTGGAAAATTTTTGGCCATTATTTCTTCAAATATTTTTCCTTCCTGATTTCTCTTTCTTCTCTTTTTGCATACCACATGCATGCGTGTGTGTATATATATGGTCGCTATGAGTCGGAATCGACTTGATGGCAATGGGTATACCGAAACCCTTGTGGTGCAGTGGTTAAGTGCTAGAGCTGCTAACCAAGAGGTCAGTAATTCGAATCCTCCAGGTGCTCCTTGGAAACTCTATCAGGCAGTTCTACCCTGGGCTATAGTGTTGCTAGGAGCCAGAATCGACTCGACGGCAGTGGTTTGGTGTGTGTGTGTATATATATCTATATACACATATAAATATGTATATAAAGATATATATAGCACCTTTTCATTTAGCCCCACAGCTGTTGGATGATTTGTTCTCTCTTTTTTTTTTCTTTGCAATTTAGTCTAGCTACTTTCTGTGAACCAATTTAAAGCTCAAGCTTGCTTTTGACAGCTGTGTTGAGTCTATTTGATCAGCTTGTTGAAGGCATTCTTCATCTCTATTACTGTGTTGCTGATTATCAAAATTTCTTGTATTTCAATTTGATTATTTTTTGTGCTTTATGTCATTCTCCTGAAGTTGTCTATAGGATCTTGCAGTCAGTTTACACTTTCCTTCAGATTGTTGAACATATTAATAAGAATTATTTTAAATTCCCTGTTGTATTTGATAAATTAAATACTGATCTTCACATAAAGTCTCTCTTACACTCTCTGTGACTCTGTGTCTATTCTGGTCTTTGTATAACTCAGAAATGTTTAGGGCTAGGCTCTACAATAAACTTTTAGGACCTCATTAACATACACACACACCACACACACACACCACAAACCTATTTCTGAACATGATTACATCCACAGGAACAAGGACCAGGAATTTAACACATATTCCTGGGGAACATAATTCAATTTATCACACAATATTTTCTCAATGTGCCTGAGAATATGACAATCCCTCCGCACTCAACTACTTCAGGTTCTCTGGTGCCTAGATCTAGTTCCCTCCCACACCATGTAGAGGCTCCAAGAGCCCAGGGAGATGGAGGAAGGTAGGTGAAAGCCTGGCATGGCATTAAGTACAGCATCCAGGTGTCTCACTTTGTTCTCTCTGTCCTATGTGTCCATCAAGACCAGGGCCATGGACTTAATTTAAGAAATGGTAAATAAATAAATTATGAATCTATTGCACAGCATGTTATCCTTGCCTCACAGACACTCACACACACGCACACATACACATACACGCTCACACACAGACTCCTCTATTGAACTGAGACTCTTTGTCCAGGTGATGATAGCATGATCTTTTTTGGTATATTGCACTTTAGTGTCTGTCTTACATATCTAGTGTAGCTATAATATAAATGTCATAGATGAATGACTTAAAAAAACAGAAATTTATTCTCTCCCGGTTTTGGAGGCTAGAAGTCCAAATTCAGGGCACCAGTTCTAGGGGAAGGCTTTCTATCTCTGTTGGATCCAGGGGAAGGCCTTTGTCTCCTTTCAACAACTGTGGGCCCAGCATCCCTTGGAGATCTTCATGTGTCTTTGCATCAGTCTTCCACCAGCTCAAGGAGGTTCTCAGCACAGGGACCCAGGGTCCAAACGACGAGCTACCTTTTCAGCTCTTCTTTTGTGGTGGTAGTGAGGACCCTCACTCCCTGCCAGCTTGTCTCTCCCTTTATTTATTGTAAGATAAAAAAGGATAAATCTATATTCCAGGGACACTCCTGTTACATCTGGTCAGGGCTGTGACCTGAGTAAGGCTGTTGCATCCCACCATTACCCTGCCTCAATAATATAACAAATACCATCTAATCTTCATTAACATAGCCCAATCTTGCCTCATTAACACACAGAGCTCCAGAATTAGAGCACATCAGAAAATTGAGAATAATTACATCAGATTACAAAGTAGAGGATGACAATACAGTAATAGGAATCGTGGCTAGTCAAGTGGACATATGTTTGGGGGGCAAAATTCAATCCATGACAGTATCCAAAACTGGAATGTCATTACTGAACATCAAAAAACACTTCAGATGACTTTGTTCTTTAGCAAATAGTGTCCTGTTTTGTCCCTGATATGAACTTAATATTATTTGTGTCCTGCAAAAACTTATGAACTTGCGACATTCTTCATACCTACTGTATGAAAACCACCTGGATTAAATATATTCCACTTTTACCAGTAAACCTTAAACCAAAACTATCTCCTGAAGTATTTTTTAAACTAAGCAATAGTTTAACTTAATTGGCAAACACTGTCTGCCTTGATCTGTGTGCTATTTAAGGAATTATCTTTATGCGATCAAATTGATGTAGAAATTGTCTAATAGGTGTATGTTTTGTTGTATATATTTTCACCAAAAGTAATACATTATTTTAAGACAATGTATGGAGTTAAATTGAAGAAGGAATGAACATTGTATAACATTATAGAAGTGTTGAATAGCATGGGGCTGTCCTCGTCTGTATGTAGAGTTGGGGATATAGGCTGATTGAACTCTAGTCATGAGTTTTCAAACTCTTAATGTTGCAGAGATGGGCAAGTGTTTTAACTTCTCTGAGCACAGCTTTAGCTTTCCCATCTGTATGCAGAGAATATAATACGATGCAAACTTTACTAAATGGTTGAGAACATTAAATAAGGTAATATTGGAACCTGCTGACCACTTTTCATGCTAGAGAAAAGCTTAATAGATGTGTGCTGTCCTGATTGTTTCCACACGCACTCCTCCCACCTTCTGTCCAGGGCACTTGCCTCTCCAGGTGAACTGTTCTGCCTATGACATTCATGTCACATAACCCCGGACAGAGAGGGAGACACGCAAATAGTACCCTACCCTCTTCTCATAAATACCCTCAAAGAACCTGACCCTGGAGCTCTGGGAGAGGAGCCCCAGGTTCAGGTGCTGTGCTGTTCCCGAGGATCTGTGAGCCCAGTCACAACACCATGAAGTTTAACTATTTCTGGGGTTGTCTTCTCATCCTTTTGCAAGGTAAGTATTGGAGATATGAGGGAGCGATGGAAGTTGAGTATGTAAGTGGGTGGAGAGTTGGGTTTCCTGAGCCTAATGATGGTGCTCTTTTTTTTTTTTTTTGCAGTTGTCCATTGTGAGGTACAGCTGATGGAGTCTGGAGGAGACCTTACAAAACCTGGGGGTTCCCTGATACTCTCTTGTGTAACCTCTGGTTTTACCTTCAGCTATTATGCCACACACTGGATCTGTCAATATCCTGGAAAGGGGCTGGAATAGCTGGCAGGTGGAAGTCAACGATACTACGCAGAGTCCGTGAAGGGCTGGATTACCATCTCCAGAGATAACTCCAAGAACACACCGTATTTGCAAATGGACAGCCTGAGAACAGAGGACACAGCCATGCATTACTGTGCAAGTGACACAGTGAAGGGAGGTCATTGGAAGCCCAGACACAAACCTCCCTGCAGGAGACAGAAGGAGTCTGGGCTGTAGGGGGTGCCCATGCCCACCAAGTAGTACAGGGAGCTTCTGGGGAGCAAGTGAAGGGAAGGGATGGAAGGATTACTCTCAGAAGCTGTGGTATCCCCCATTCAGTCAGTGTCTCCTC
This sequence comes from Loxodonta africana, assembly GCF_030014295.1. Lineage (NCBI taxonomy): Eukaryota > Metazoa > Chordata > Mammalia > Proboscidea > Elephantidae > Loxodonta > Loxodonta africana. Next base: position 24,168,056 of record NC_087362.1, read on the forward strand.
AGGGACCTACATGAAAAATATTCTAGGGATCTTTCCTGATCTGAACATCAAAACTTTTCTTTTCATGGAGTCATCGTATCTGTCTTTCCCCATCTGCCCCAGGGCAAGTTCCACAGTAATGTTTCTTGAGGGGGTCTCTGTTTGCAATTCAGGTTACTATTTACTGCCATTATTTGCCAAGTTTAGGAAAATTTAGTATCTTCAACTATTCTGCTGTTGATCCTCATATTTGCCCTGCACTGTCAGATGGATCCCCATCTTTTCACCTAGGTGAGTGCCCCCCAGTTATCCTTCATGTAGTACCTTTCACTGATGATGCTCCAGGCCAAGTTGGTCATGTTGATGTGTGTTTATAAGAGGCCAAAAAGTATTTTGCCCCACGGGGCATGTGGTAGTTCTTGGAGTCATTTTTGGTTGTCTCAGCGGAGGGGCAGCGTACATTCCCACAAATCTGATAATTCTTTCCTGACCTGAGCTTATTTTTTCAAATTTCATGGAAACCTTAGTTCAGCCCTCAGCACATGCACACACACACATACTTGGCACACAGAAACCAGTACCCATTCATACCCCCCACTGGAGGACACCCAGGCCTCCTCAATGTGTACCATAAAGCTCAGAGTACTGCGTTATTTTAATTAGACCTAGGATTTGAGGTCATTTCATCAAAGCTGTGCTCTGCCATCAGCTCCTGCTCCTGGGTGTGACCTCCATCAGGGCTTTCTGCATTTTCCTTAGGGATTTGGTCCCACTGAAAATGGTAACTCTAATGAGCTGTGGTCTAGCGTGACTCTTACATATGCCTGGGGTTGGCTCACCATTGTCTGCACTGACTGTGAAAGGCTCAGCCATGTGTTTCTGAACCTCCATAGCTAAGCCTGGTTCTATCCCACGGTGACATCTACAGGCCCCAGGACTCTGAGGGAACAGACAACCCCAGCATATAGGAACTGTCACATCTCCACCTGTATCCAGTTTGCTTTTTTCCTGTTTTGCAAAGCGTATCACACACCCAAGTTCATAGTCAGTTTTGGTGGGGTGAGGCATTGATCACATTGTGAACAGAATGAGGAAGGACATGTTGGAGCATAGTGGTAAAAGTCAGCCAGTGAGTCTGTATGTGTGTTTGAGTCTGTGTGTGTTTATAATTGAAATAGTAGAAGTGAGTGGACTTTTACCCACATGGATTTGTGGATGCAGGTATTACCTGATGGAACTTCAACCTCAGTTTTCTAAAGGAGAATAGAGGCTTTTGATGTCACCAAAGTTTCTGGATTGCTCGTGAAATGACTCTTTGGGTCAGTGCATCTGGAAATTGCAAGGAAGTGGCTCTTGGAGATGTCATAAAACTTGGTCTCTGGTCAGTCTGCAGAGCTCACTGGATTACAAAGAATAATGCACTACTTCAGGAGATTATATCAAATGCACCTGGTGTAACTGACTGATCATTTAACGCTGGGCCAGAGACACTGTCAGAGAGAGGCAGGGTGAGCCCAGACATAGCCGCCGTGCAGGGAGTGCAAGGGGAATTCAGGGAACACTTAGGACCTGCTATCTAAGGGGACCAGCCCAAGGATCACGGGCAAAGAAGACTGGGGAGAGGTTTCCCCTGAGCACATGAGTTTTACTTTAAAAAAAAAAATCTAAAGTTCAAGTTCAGTCGGCCTGCTGATGTGTTTATAAATATTCTACTCCATCGATAGTGTTTGCCTAACTTAATAACACAATGGGTACCACAGGGAAAGAGGTGATTTTGTAGTACTTATAGAAATCCTATGGAGCCCTGGTTTCACAGGTTTTAAGTGCTCAGCTGCTAAAGACAAGGTTGGTGGTTCAAAGCCAACAGACGCTTCTTGGGAAGTCTGCTTTAGTAAAAATTATAACCTTCGAAACCCTGTGGAGCAATTTTACTCTGTTCCACAGGGTCAGTATGGGTCAGAGTCAACTCTAGGCCATGGGTTATAAATATCTTAATTGTGAGGAGCAGAAAACAGGATGGTGTCACTAATTCAGTGGATCCTGAATTTTGGAGGTACACTGATCCCAGGAAAAAGAGACTAGTATGTCAAGCCTGGAATGGGTGTGTGAGAGGAAGTGGGTGGGTAAGAGTCGGTGGTAGGTGCATGGCTCCAAACTGATCAGTAATTAATTAGTAAAGTTGGGGAACTTTCAGAACTGAAAATACATAAATTATGTGGACTCAGGTGATAAGACCCAAAGCTACTGAAAACAGATTCCTGGGAATGATTTAAAAGCTATAAGTATAGCAATAGTTTCGTGCAATTCCTCTTATCAGTGGGATTGGAAACACAGCCTTCAATGACTCATCAGAGGGCTGGTCTGAGAACCAGGAGTCTTCTTACTGAACAGCCTGGAAGCTCAGGAAACCCAGACAGGGGCCTGGGGAAATTGTCTCAGAGTGAGGAGCAGATTCCACAGCTTCCCATGGATCCTGCGGGACACTCATGTGCAGTAACAACAGTCCGTGTCTCGGAGTGACCCAGGGGCTGTGCCTGGTGCTTGAGGGGACCACGATGATGTCCATAAACCTGGTCAGCATCATAACAGGTGATGGGCCGCAGAAAAAGTCCAGGTTGTCTGTGCACCAAGGAAAGTGGGGCCACAAGAAGGAGCATCAATGTGGGTGCTGCACCCCTCAGCGGGAAGACCTCTGCACGGTGTTTGGGAACACACATGGTACACGTTTATCAACAAGGATTATCACTTGTACCCTCATAATTGCATTGCTTCATTGTGCCTGTATCTTCTGTCTTCTTCTCTCAGGCTGTGTCAGGTCTTGAGCTATGAAATATTCTGCCTCTTGAATATTCAAACAATTTTTTTTTATTGTGTTAAATATGGATATACCTGTGTCCTTCCCACCACCACCCAGAGAATCATCAAATAACCATGCTTCTCTCCATCAGTAGCCTGTGAGAGCACAACTCCCTCACCATTAACTGAAGCTGGGGAATCCACTTCTTGGTGGCAGTAGCTTCAGTAAATGGGTCCCCAGTCCCAGGCTGAGGAGGAGGCTGTGGCCAATCACAGTGGATTTCATCCACTCTCATCTTCTGTCCAAAGGTGGTTGCTCCCAGGTCCATCTGGTGCCCCTGGTGGGTGAGGTGAGGAAGGATGTGTCATCAGTGAAGGTCTCCTGCAGGGCTCCTGGATACACTTTCTCCACCTACTATGTGCACTGGATTCAGCAGGCGAATGGAGAAGGTCTTGAGTGGGTGAGACAAATTATCGCTGAAATTGCGCTGCCTCCACCCTTTCTTGAGGGACCATGACATGCCACCTGGCTAGAGAGATACCAGCTTGCCGCCACCCTGGTTCTGGCCTGTGCCAGTGGCCAGTTCATCCAGATACATATTGGTTCTTTTTTGTTTCTGTTTCTTCTCTCTCTCTCTTCTTTTCTTTCCTCCCACCTACCTAGCCTCATGCACTGCCCCGCCCCTTCTGGATGGGCCACACCCCCAGGCTATAGAAACTCTAGCTCATGGCCACCTCTGGACTGCCCTGCCCCCATCAGCCAGCTTCCTCAGCCCCTTATTTTTTATTTTTCTTTATCTTTCCCTTACTTCCTTTTCCTTCTCCCTCCACCTAGGTCCTGCACTGCCTCAGCCCCTTCCTGACTGGCCCTACCTTTATGCCAGATAAGAGAGAAGCCAGCTCTCAGCTGTCCCTGTTGTAACCTGTCCCCAAAGGCTGGTTCCCTCAGCTCTGTATTTTTATTTTTATTTATTCTTTTCTCCTCCCTCTTTCTCTCTCTCTCATCCTTCCATTCCTTTTTCCCACTCACCTAGCCCACTGAGCTGCCCACTGCCCCTTTTAGACAGACCATTATAGCTCAGCTCAGCTCCAGAGCACATTGCCTCCCTGGGTGAGCCCTGCCCCCAATCTCAGGCTGCTACTGCACAGCCATTTTACTGACTTATTTTTATTATTTTTCTTTTGTTTGTTTCTCTCTGTTCTTTCACTCCCCCTTTCCTCCTGTCTCTGTGCACCTGATCTGAGCTCTGTGACCCCAAGGACACTTGCTTGGACATCTGATCCCTGGGCTTTAGTTTGAAGACTTACCCTAAACAGATGTAGCCTTATTAACATAACAAAGAAAATCCTATTCCCAATAGGATTTCATCTATACATATAAGGAATAGGATTCCAACACATATTTTGGGGGGAGACACAATTCAATCCATAGGATTTCTCCATTTATTTACGTGCCCTGTTACAATTCTCTGTAATATTTTGAAGTTTTAGGTGTAGAGATTTAAACATGGTATTTCACAGCTACTTATATTTTTATATATTTGAAATTTTGGCAAGTGGAATAATTCTCATTTTCACTTTGGTATCTGTTTGTCTTCCTAATATATAGAAATACAACTTATCTGTTTACTTTGTATCCAATAACCTTAAAAACACTTTATTTATTCTTATAGTATGTCTGTTTTTATTTTTATGTGAACACAGTTATATGACATCTAAATAATGAGGGTTTCATTTTTCCCCTTGTTGCATTAATATTGTTGAATTGAATGCCTGTGGTGGACATGCTTGTCTCTTTCATGATCTCTAAGGAATTCTTTAATAATATTCTGTTTTTAGTTATCTAGTGTTGCTCTGACAGAAATACCACAAGTGGATGGCTTTAACAAGGAGAAGTTTATTTCCTCACAGTAAAGTAGGCTAAAGTCCAAAATCAGGGTGTTGGCTCCCGGGGAAGGGGAAGGCTTTCTCCCTCTGTTGGGTCTGGAGGAGGGTCCTCATCCTCAGTCTTCCCCTGGCTGAGGAACTTCTCAGGCACAGAGAGCCTGGGTCCAAAGAATGTGCTCTGCTCTGGTGGTGCTTTATTGGTGGTACAATGTCCCCAACTCTCTGCTTGCTTCCCTTTCCTTTTATGTCTTGAAATATAAAAGGTGGTGCAGGCCACCTGAGGGAAACTCCCTTTACCTTGGATCAGGGAGGTTACTTGGGTAAGGGTGGTGTTACAATCCCACTCTAATCCCCTCAACATAAGATTAGAACTACAAAATGGAGGACAACCATACAATACTGGGAATCATGGCCTAACCAAGTTGATACATTTTGGGGGGGACATAATTCAATCCATGACATATGTCATTAGATCTGATGTCCTTTATGTAGATACCAAACACCAAAAAACCAGTTGCCATCAAGTCAATTCCGACTCATAGAGACCCCATAGCACAGAGCAGAACTTACAGGGTTTCCAAGGAGCGCCTGGTAGATTCAAACTGCCAACCTTTTGATTGGCAGCCTTAGCTCCTAATCATTATGCCCAGGGTTTCCTTTATGTAGATAACGTGTATGAAATTTAGTCTTTTTTTTGTTTGATAATTTTAGATTTTTCTCTTATTTAGATGAATCGTTTGTGAATTTTGAACTTTAACATTACCTGAATAAACAGCACATTGTTGTAATATATTAATTTTTAATATATTGCTATGTTTTTTTTACCAAAGTTCAAGATTTCTGAATCTAAGTCCATAAGAGATATATGTCTGATATTTTTTATTCTCGTGAAAAACTTGCTAGTCTTTGGATCCAAATGTATGTTGGGCTTATGAGTGTTCTTTTGCTGTGACCCCAGGGAAACTTTCAGCAATGAGCCCACAAACCATAGAAGTCATTCCGCGTGGTCTGTTCCCAGGTATCAGGGGTCTCCATATCGTTGGGATAACTTGTTCCTTCAGAGAGGGAGACAAAGGCAATAGCAGTAAAGGCAGTTCACAATTTTGGCACCAGGTGCCATGCATTTTTTCTCTAGATACACTGGCCATTTTCCACACACTTCCCGCAACGCAAAGGGAGCAGGGCAGAGAAGTATCTTGGGGTGAGGTGGCCTTGAGCTGGTATAAGACAATGTGACACCCAGAGCCCATGACATTAAAAAATTATTTACCGCAGCCCTGACTGAGTACAGACCTATGTTTCCTTTCATTCTCACCAAACACGCTGCCTTCTTGGAGAGGTCAGTGCACAGCCGTCAGCAATGAACAGACTATGGTTGGATGTCCATTTCTTCTCTTTTTGTTCATTCTGAATTTAATTGCTGATAAGGGCTCATATCATAGAGGTATCCAGACAGTGTCCACATTTGAAAAGGGTAGGGGGTGACAGGAAGAGTAACTTTGAGCATCAAGTCCTAGGATATGTTCCCCCCTGCCCTCACTGGATCCAGAGGTTAGGGGGTAGGGTGGGGTAGGGGCTGAGGTCTGCGGGACAGCTCATATATGACCACAGGGAGAAAGTCATGCACATCTGGCCCCTCCCCTGCTCATGAAAAGTCATCGGTCACCTGTCCTTGCAGGTCTTGGAGGAGCCACTCCTGTCTGTGCCCTTCCTCTTTGTTCACACCTTGGGACCATGCCAATATGGGCTTTCCTTCTCATCACTGTCAAATGTAATGTTCCTCCTGCATCAAGTCAACTGTGACTGCTCCACATGGGACTGTTCTTTGTGTTATTTCTGTGTACACTTGTCCTGTGTGAAGTTCAACTGGAGAAGTCAGAGAAGGGGGATGGGAATATAAGACAGGCTGAGGATCCTTTGAGCTTTTCCTGGAAAGGCTCTGGATTCATCTTCACTCACTACAGGATGTACTGGGTGCACCAAGCTCCAGGGAAGGATCTGGAATTGGTATCAGGAGTGAATTAACTAAGACAGTGTTCTCATTGGTATTCTCCATCACTTAAGGAAGACTCAGAATGTCCAGAGTCAACCCTGCCAGCATAGTCTCTCTTAAAATGCCCAACCTGAAATCTGAGGGCACAGTCATTTATTGCTGTAGGAGAGACATGGTGAGGGGAAGTCAGTGAGAACCCAGACACAGTCCTTCCTACAGTGTGAGGGGGAGGGGTCTGGGCTGCAGGGGGCAATCAGGATGCACCAAACACAGGGCCCATCTCAAGAACAAGTACAGAGGAAGATCAAGGTTTACTTTTAACCTTGATGTTTCGTGCTCCTGACAAATGTCTTATCCAAAAACCATTATCATTCCATCTTTGTAACTTTCTGGTTTCTCTCACCATACAGGGATTAACTCAGAACGCAGATTCCACTCAATTTTTAATCCTCGAAATTTTTGACTTCTTTTATTAATACTGTTTCAGTAAAATTTTAATCCTCAATCCAAACTTTACCACCATGCTAATAGTTTTGCATTTTCTAACTATTGTAGTTATAGCAGAGCACACACTTTTATCAGTAAAATATTCCGAATATACCTTGGTCGTGCTCCATTGCTGCCCTTTTTCCTGTCTTGCATGGAGCTGAAACACCCTTTTAATGACTTGTACCCTTCACGTTTATCAGGAAAGACAGACTAGTCACCGGAAAAGGACACCATTTTTGCAAAAGTTATGAGCTCAAACATAGTGATGATTGTCAGGATGGCACAGGACCAGGTAGTGTTTCGTTTTGTTGTACATAGGGTCACTATGAGCTGGAACCGACTTGATGGCACCAAAAAACAACAAGACGCTCTATGCATAACTGAGTAACACATAGTTTAGGAACAGTTACCTTTTTACATTTAATGATTATATTTAGCAAGAATATTTTTTATATTTAGATGCACCAAAGCATATATTTACATTTGTGAATTAGGATTGAATTAAACAGGCATACACCTAGAAGAACATAATTATGGAACCCTGCCTTACACTATAAACTCAACTTCAAATGGATTGGTTTGAATAATATGGAGGAAATATATGTGTTGTGTGTAAGGATGTGTATTTTATTTTATTTTTTTTTTGGCATGTGTACCTGTGCCTGTCACTGCTGGAGATGAGTGTGTCTGTGCTTGTGAAATTACAATATGTTGTAAACATATCTAAGTACATAAAATCTAATTTTTTTTATGTGCTGAAGGATAATAAAACCAAACCAAGTGAAAAGTCCTAATAGGATCTTGATTGGTAATGTTATGATATCTAATACATATAGCATTTATTGCTAATAATTCACAAAAATGCCCAAATTTTCTTTAAAAGACTCCTGAAGTAGAAAATGTCAATTTGATTCTTTCTGAATATCAGTATAAAATTTCTAAAGATGAAATGCGCTAATCCGCACTGGCCAAGAAAAAAAACTCATTATAATATAAAATTTATCCAAAATATAGGAGAAATTAAAATAAATTAATGATGCCATTTCATTGTATGGAGTTTAAGATCCGATGTTTTGCATAATTCACTGATACAAATATTTGTTTGTCATCTGTTCAGAAAGTAATTTAACTGTATCTCTTAAAATTTCATTATGAAGAAGGGAGTAATGCCATACTGTTAATCTATTCTATAAATTCTTGTGATTTTTATATTTGACGGTTTGCCTTTTATAAACTTTCTATTTAGAGTAATATTAGATTAACAGGACAATTGCAAAGAAAATACAGAGGGTAACACCTTGCATAATTATGGTGCATTTGTAATAATTAAGAAATTAACATTGCTACATTTATATTTACCAAAGAGCTGACTTTATGAGAATTTTACTAGTTTTCCACTCATGTCCTTTAGTTGTTTTTGCTCCAAGATTCAATTTAAGACACCATATTGTATTTAGCTCTCATATTTCCTGAGTCTCGTCAGTGATACTGTGTGCTCTACTATTTTTCAGTGACGTGATCTATAAATGGCAATTAGGTTAATAGTGCTTTTCAGATCATTTATATCCACAATTATTTTCTTCCTACTTATTCCATCAATTGGAGCGTGAAGTGTTTAGGTCTCCAACTATAATTGAAGATTGGTCTATGTCTCCTCTAAAAAAATAAAATAAAATAAAAATGTCTCCTCTAGGTTCTATTAATAGGTATTTTTATGTGTTTTGGAAAATCGGCCCTTTACCGTTACGCAATGTACCTCTTTAAGACTAAAAATCTTTTTTTTGAAGTCTGCTTTATCAGAAATTAATATCACTTCTGAAGCTTTGCTTTTATGGTTTATATTTATCCACCTTTTACTTTTACCTCTCTATATATTTATATTGAAAGCCCTTACTAGTTTTGAGTTTGGGCTTGCTTTTTACCCAATATGACAATTATCCTTTTGTAGCTGATGGTTTTAGATGATTCTCATTTAAAATGAATAATGATATAGTTCCATCTTGCTAATTGTTTTCTGTTTGCTGAAATTTTTCTGTGTTCTTTCGATTTTTTCTACTGTTTCTTCTCTTAATTTAAATGTTTAAGTATAGCGCTTATATTTTCTCTGTTGACTTATTATTTTTTTCCTCTTTATGAACTTGATTCTGCCTTCATATAATATTCTATCCCTTCATGTAGAATGTTAGGATATTTTAGCAATTTTTCCAATTCCTCACTCTCCTCCCTTTGTCTTTTTGCTTAGTTCCATTCTGTTTTACATTTTTTAATTTTTATAGTTAAACATATACACTTTTTTTTATTAAAGAGTCAGTTATAAATTAGAGCCAATAAACTGAGAAAAAAATTCAATTTCTCCTTCGTTTTATTCCTTATTGCTGAAGAACTTCTTTTTGGTGCCCTGAGGGACACACATGCTGGTCATACTTTTTCTCATTTTCTGGTTCTAAGAGAAAACCTTTCAATTTTAAAAGACATTTTCACTGTGTGTAGAATTAGTGTTTTACTTTTTTTTTCCACTTCAACAATTTAAATAGATCATCCCATTGTCTTTATGATTCCTCGTATTTGACGGGAAGAGGGCTATAACTACTTTTTCTGTTCCTTTCTAAGAAATGCTTCTTTATTCTTTTCGCTTGCCTTCAACATTTTCACTTTGTCTTTGGCCTTCAGGTGTTTTATTACTATATACCTCTGTGAGTGTTTGTGTGCGTGTGTGTGAATATTTACCCTGCTTGACATTCTCTGAGATATTTGGAAAGGAGATTTAGTGTTTGTCACTAATTTGGAAAGTTTTTGGCAATTATTTCTTCAAATATCTTTCCTCCCCGCTCTCTCTTTCTTCTCCTTTTCTATACCATTTATACATATTTGTGCCATTTCGTATTGCCCCGCGCTCTTGGATGTGCTGTTCCATTTTCCTGAATCTTTTCCCTTTGCAATTTGGTCTAGGTAATTTCCATCAGGCAGTTTAAAGTTCACATTTACCTTTGACAACTGTGTTGAGTCTGTGGTTCAGCTTATTGAAAGTGCTATTCATTTGTTACTGTCTTGCTGTTTATCAAAATTTCTTGCATTCAATTTGCTCTTTCCTTGTACTTTTCATCATTCTCCTGAAGTTCCCTGTTGGATCCTGAAGTCAGCCTACCACTTCATGCAGAACTTTTAATATATTAATAAGAATTCTTAAAATCCCCAGTTTAATTTGATATATTATATATTGATCCTCACAGGAAGTGTCTCCTACACACTGTGTGTCTCTGTGTCTATTCTGGTCTTTGTATAACTCAGAAAGGATTACGGTTAGGATCTGCCCTACATTGTTATTACCTCATTAACACACATGCACACACAAAAACACATAGACACACACACACACAAAACTATTTTGATTCATGGTTACATCCACAGATACAAACATTGAGAAGTCAATATGTATTTTTGGGAACAGAATTCAATGGATAACACATTATTTTTTCTACGTGCCTGAGAATACAACAATCCCTCCTCAGCCAGACTACTTTAGGATTCCCAGTCCACAGATTTAGTTCCCTCCCCAGCCATGTAGAGCCTCCAGGTGTTTAGGAAAATGGAGGAAGACAGAAGAAATCCTGGCATGGCCTTAAGTATAGTGACAGATGTCTCACTTTGTTCTTTCTGTCCTATGTGGCCATCAAGAGCAGGACAACGTACTTAATGTAAGAAATTGGAAATAAATAAATAATGACTATTGCATATCATGTCGTCCATGCCTCAGACGCTTTCTCTCTCTCTCTCTCTCTCACACACACACACACAGAGGGTCCTCTATTGAACTGAGGTACATCGTCCATGTTATGTTCGCATTGTCTTTTTTGCAACAGTGCAGCTTAGGATCTGTCTTAGCTGTCTAGTGTTTCTATAATAGAAATATCATAAGTAGGTGACTTTAACAAACAGAAATTCTTTCTGTCCCGGTTTAGGAGGTTTCAGGTCCAAATTCAGAGTGCCAGCTGTAGGGGACCTTGAGGGGAGGCCCTCGTCTCCTTTGAACATCTTTTGGTCCTGCATTCCTTGGAGATCTCCATGTGTCTTGGCATTAATCTTTCCCAGGTTATAGTAGTTTCTCATCTCAGGAATCTGGGTCCAAAGGATGCACTCTGCTCCCAGCTCTTCTTTCTTGGTGATACTGAGGCCCCTCAATCTTTGCCAGCTCCTCTCTCCTTTTACCTCTTGTAAGATTAAAGGTGATACAGGCCATGCCCCAGGGAAACTCTTCTTACTTCTCGTCAGGTCTGTGACTTGAGTAAGGGTGTTGCATCCCACCCTTGTCCTGCCTCATTAACATAACCGACATAATCTAATCCTCATTAACATAGCCCAGTTAACACATAGAGGTAAGGATTTACAATACATTACAAAATTGAGGGTAATTATGTCAGATCACAAAACGGAGGACAACCACACAATACTGGAAATCATGGCCTAGCCAAGTTACCCCTTATTTTTGGGGACACAATTCAATTCATGACAGTATCCAAAGCTGGAATCACATGACTGGGCAGCAAAAACCCCTTCAAATGAATTTGTTCCTTAGCAAATTATGTTCTACCTTGTCCTTGATGTGAACTTAAATATTGTGTCACACAAGAACTTATGAACTTGTGATGTTCTTCATATCAACTGTATGAAAACCACCTGGATTAAATATATTCCACTTCTAAAGTAAACCTTAAACCAAAACTATCTCCTTCAGTATTTTTAAACCAATCAAATGTTTAACTTAATTTGTAAAGAATGTCAGCCTTGAGCAGGGCACTATTTAAAGAATTATCTATTTGTGAAAAAATTGACAACTAGAAAGATTAGATGAGAAGTTTAGGGGGTAGTGATTTTGTGTTTATGGTACAGGAAGAATTTGGAAAAGGATAGTGAGAATGGTTGGATGACTTGAAGAATGTGATGAATGCCACTGAATTGTACCTGTAGAAATTGTTGAATAGGTATTAGTTTTGCTATGTATATTTGCGCCAAAAATAATACCTTATTATAAGAAAACGTGTGGAGTAAAATTACGAAGGAATGAACATTGTGTAAGGTTATATAAATGGTGACTAGCTTGGGATTGGACTTGTCCATGGACAATATTGAGGGTATTGACTGATTGAAGTCCGGTGATAGCTATTCCAACTCTTAACTTTGCAGAGAGGGGCGAGTGTTTTAACTTCTCTGAGCATAACTTCAGCTTTCCCATCTGTATGTGGAGGACCTAGAGTAATGAAAACTTCACTAAATGGTTGAGAACATTAAATAAGGTAATAAGGGTACCTACTTACCATAGTTTCATGCATAAAGAAAAGCTCAATATATGTCTACTGCCCTGATTGTTTCCACACATACTCCTCCCACCTTCTGTCCAGGGTACTTGTCTATCCAGAAGAACCACTCTGTGTATGGCACTCACATCATACAACCCCCTATTGGAAGGAGACATGTAAATAGGGTCCCACTCTTGTCTCATAAAAACCCTCACAGAACCTGTCCCCGCAGCCCTGAGAGAAGCCCAGTCCCATTTGATTTGCTGTGCCCAAGCATCAGTGAGCCTAGTGGCCACACCATGAAGTTTAAACAGATCTGGGGATATCTTCTCATCCTTCTGCAAGGTAATTGTTGGAGATATAAGGGAGTGATGCATGTTGAATGTGCAAGTGTGCAGAGAGAGTGGGCTTCCTGAATCCAGTGTGCGTGTCCATTTTCTTTCTTTTTTTTCTTCTTTGCAGGTGTCCATTGTGAGGTGCAGCTGGTGGAGTCCGGAGGAGACCTTAGAAAACCTGGGGGTTCCCTGAAGCTCTCCTGTGTAGCTTCTGGTTTTACATTCAGCAATTATGACATGAACTGGATCTGTCAGTATCCCGGGAAGGGGCCGGAATGGGTGGCATTTATACAGTATAGTGGAGGTAAAAAATACTACGCGGACTCCGTGAAGGGCTGGTTCACCATCTCCAGAAATAACTCTGAGAACACAGTGTATCTGCAAATGGACAGCCTGAGAAGAGAGGACACAGCCATGTATTACTGTGCAAGCGACACAGTGAAATGAAGTCATTGGGAGCCCAGGCACAAAACTCTCTGCTGGAGACAGGAGGGAGCGAGCTCTAGGGGGTGCTGAGTACCCACTGAGTAGTATAGGAATCCTCTGAGGAGCAGGTGCAAAGGAAGAGAGGGAAGGGTCCCTCTCAGAAGCTGTGGTTTCCCCCATTCAGTCAGCATGTCCTCAGGGACCTACATGCAACATGATTCTAGGGACCTTTCCTGATCTGAACACCAAACTTTTTATTTTAACAGAGTCATCTTGTCTGTTTTTCTGCATGTGCCCCAGGGCAAGTTCCACAGTAACGTTTCTTGACGAGGCCTGTCTGCTATTCAGGTTACCAGGTAGTGCTGTTAGTTGCCAAGTTTGGAAAAACTTAGTATCTTAAACTATTTTGCTGTTGATCCTCAAATCTGTCCTGCACTCTCAGGTGAAACCCCATTTTTTCACCCAGGTGAGTGCCCCTCAGTCCTCCTTCATGTAGTACCTTTCACTAGTGATGATCCAGGTCATGCTGTACATGTTGATGAGTGTTCACATATTTTGCCCCCATGAGACTGGTGGTAGTTCCTGTAGACATTTTTGATTGTCACAGTGGGAGAGTGGCATACTTTTCCACAAACATAATAATTCTTTCCTATGAATATTCGTTCAAATTTTGTGGAAACCTTTCTCCAACACTTAACATGAAGAAACACACATACATACTTGCCACATAAAAACCAACATCTACTAATACTCCCCACCAGAGGACACCCAGGCCTCCTGAATGTGCACCATCAAGCTCAGAGTCCTGTGTTATTCTATTTAGGCCAAGGAGTACAGGTGTCTTCCACCATGCTCATTTTCTCGTTCCTGTTTTGCCATCAGCTCCTGCTGCTGGAAGTGATCACCAACAGGGCTCTCCGTGTATCTTCCCTAGGGCTTTGGGCCCACTGAAGATGGTAAGTCTCGTGAGACGTGGTCCAGTGTGACCCTCACGTACCCTTGGGGTTGGCTCAGCACTGTGTGCACTGACTGAGAAAGGCTCAGCAATGTGTTTCTGAATCTCCGTGGCTAAGCCTGGTTCTTTTCCATGGTGGCATCTGCAAACCCCTAGGCTTTTAGGAAACAGATAACCTCAGCATGTATGCACTATCCGTGCGTCTACCTGTATTGTGTTTGCTTTTGTCCTGTTTTCCAAAGCTTATCACACACCCAAGTCCATAGTCAGTGCAGGGGCAGGGAACACTGGTCATATTGTGAACAAAAGAAGAAAGGACATATTGGGATATAGTTGTAAAAATTAACCAGTGTGTTTGTGTGCATGTGTGTGTGTGTGTGCTATTGGAATAATAGAAGTATGTATATTTTAACCTTATGGGTTTGCAAATGCAAGTATTATCTGATGTAACTTCAACTCAACTACAATTATCTAAAGGAGAATAGAGACCACCTGACATCCCCAAGTGTTTCTGCATTCTTCATGGGAAAACTCTTTTGTCAGTGCCTCTGGAAGTTGCAAGGATGGGGCTTTTGGAGGTGTCCTAAAACTTGGTCTTTGATCAGTGTGCAGAGTTCACAGGGTTCCAAAGAACAATTCACTGTTTCAGGAGATTATATTAAATGCATATGGTGTCACTGAAAGATGAGTTGGAAGTCAAAAGCACAGCCGGTTAATACTGAGCCAGAGGCACTGTCAGAGAAAGGCAGGTGAGCAGACACAGCTGCCCTGCTGGGAGCTCAAGGGAAATGCAGGGGGCGCTCAGGACCCACTATTTCAGGGGAGCAGGTCAAGGATCAGGGTAGAGGAAGACTGGCGAGAGGTTTCCTCTGAGCACCTGGGTTTCCCTTTAAAAAAATAAGAAAATCCAGAATTTAAGAAGGCCTGCTGATATGTTTACAAATATTCTATTTCATTGGGAATGTTTACTTAACTCAATAACATAATTAGCACCACATTTTAAAAGGTGATTTTCCAGTACTTACAAATATCTTAAGAAGCCCTGGTTGCACAGGCATTAAGTGTGCTTGGCTGCTAACCATAAGGGCAGTGGTTCAAAACCACCAGATGCTTCTAGGGAGAAAGATGTGGAAGTCTGCTTCAGTAAAATGACAGACTTTGAAAGCTTACGGTGCAGTTTACTCTGTCAGACAGGTCACTATAGGTCAGAGTCAACTGAAGGCATGGGTTATAGATATCTGAATAATGAGGAGCAGAAAACAGGATGGTATCATTACTTCCATGGATTCATAATTTTGGAAGATACGCTGATCCCAGGAACAAGACACTTAGATGTCAAAGCTAGGTTATGCTGCATGTGATGGGCGTGTGAAAGGAAGGGGGTGGGTCAGAGTTGGTGGCAGGTGCATGGATTCAAGCTGATCAGAAATCAGTAAAGTTGGGGCACAATGGATCTGAACAAAAAATACATAAATTTTGTGGAGTCTGGGAATGAGACACAAAGCAACTGAAAACACAGGTTCCTTGGAAAGGTTTTAAAAGATGTGAGTTTAGCGATAACCCCATACAATTCCTATTACCAGTGGAATCAGAAACACAGCCCTTGATCACTCATCAGAAGGATGGTCTGAGAAGCAAGAGCCTTTGCTGAACAGCCTGTGAGCTCAGGAAAGCCAGCCAGAAACCTGAGGGAATTGTCTCAGAGTGAGGAGCAGATTCTACAGCTGCACAGGAATCCTGCAGGACACTCATGTGCAATAACAAGGGTCCTTGTCTTAGAGTGACTCATGGGCTGGGCTTGGTGCCCTAAGATACACCTGGTCAGCATCATAGCCCCCGATGGGTCTACAAAAAGGTCTGGGTGGCTGTGTACCAACAAAATTGCAGTCACAAGAAGAAGCATCCCTGTGGGTGCTGCACCCCTCAGCAGGAAGGCCTATGTTTGCACAGTATTTGGAAACAAACAGGGTACACATTTATCAACAAGGATTATAACTTGTACACTCATAACTTCATTGCTGCATGGTCCCTGTAACTTCTCTCTTCTTCTAAGGCTGGGCCATGTATTGAGCTATGAAATATTCTGCCTCTTGAATATTCAAACAATATAAGGTCTATTGAGTTAAATATTGATATGTTTGTGCTCCCACAGAGCATCACCAAGTAACCACACCCCTCACCCTAAGAAGCCTGTGAAAGCATATCTGTCTCCCATGGACTGGAGCTGGGGTATCCTCTTCTTGGTGGCAGTAGCTACCTTCTCTCCAAAGGTGGTCTCTCCCAGGTCCATCTGTTGCAGCCTCTGGGTGAGGTGAGGAAGCATGGGTCATCAGTGAGGTCTCCTGCAGGGCTTCGGGATATACTTTCACCAGTTATATATACCCTGGATTCAAGACCCCAGACAAGGTCTTGAATGTGTGAGATGAATTAACCTGGAAATTGTGATGTCTCTACCCCTTCTTGACAGACCTTGACACAATGCTGGGCAAGAGAAATCAGATTGACACCACCCCAGCTCCACCCCACCCCAACGGCTGGTTCCCCTAGTACCATATTTGTTTTTGTTCCCTCTCCCTTCCTTCCTTTCTTTTCTCCTGCCCACCTATCCTCAGAAGCCATTTCCTCCCCTCCTCTACTGGCCACACAGCTCAGCTAGAAAGCCTCTGGCACATGGTTTCCCGGTGTCTGCCCCAGCCCCAATGGCCTGTTCCCTCAGCACCATATTTGAAAAATATTTCTTTATCTTTCTTTTTCTCCCTTTTTCTTCTCCCTCACACCTCGGCCCTGCACTGTCTCTGCACTTTTCTGATGGGCCATGCTGTTCTGTGCAGCAAGTGAAACACCAGCTCGTGGCCACCCCAGTTCAGCCCTACCCCAAAGGCTGGTTCCCCCAGCTCCATATATATATGTTTTTTTCCCACCCCTGGGTGCTTACTTCGTTTGTTTCCTCTCTCTCTCCCTTCATCCTTTCCTTTCTCCTGCACTCAGGATGTGCAGAACCTAGGGCTCATCTCAGAACAGATGCAGAGGAAGGCCAAGGTTTCTTTTTAACCTTGATGTTTCCTGCCTTTGAGAAATGTCTTATCCTAGAACCATTATTGTTTTTTCCTTGTAAATTCCTGGTTTCTCTCACTATACATGGATTAACTGATAAAAGAGATTCAATTCAATTTTTAATTCTTGAAATTTGAAACTTCTTTTATCAGTAACCTTTCAGTAAAATCTTAATTCTCAATCCAAACTTTACCACCATGCAAAGATATGTGTGTTTTCTACACTGTTTCAGTCATACTATAGCATATACTTCTCTCCACAGAATATTCAGCGTATACTGTGGTGTTGCACTGTGTTTCATCCTTGCCCTTCTTTCTGCCTTGCATAGAGTTGAAATACCATTTTTATGGCTTCTACCCTCTATGTTCACCAGGAAGACAGACAAGTCACTGGAAAAGGATGTCATTTTTGGTAATGTTAAACGTCAGCAAAAAGGAGGGTAAAGTAGTGGGTCAGGAAAAATGAGGTGGGATGGATTGCCACAGTAGCCCCAATGATGAACTCAAACATACCAATGATCATGGAGATGGCACAGAGCTGGGCAACATTTTATTCTCTTATATATAAAGTCATCATTATTTGTAACCAACTTGGTAGCAACTGATAACATCAACCCTCCATGTCTGTTGGGCTCCTGATGTTTTATGCCATATACAATCTCTGACTCACCTCCCACATTCTCCGTGAAATGAAACCATAAATCCCTTTAATTTTATCTCCCCCATGTTTGGTAACTCAGTTTACTTCTCTTCATTCTGACCAGTGTCACCAAACAAATTCAAGCAGTGAACTCTGTTCTTTTGAACATCCTTGTCCACCCGCAGACTACCCATTTTCCAGTTTCTTTTCTACTGTGCTGTAGCTGTGACTCCCATGCCCCTTCCTTTCCCTACTAAGTACATAAGAGAGGGAAACTGCCATTCATACCATCCCCTGAGTACACATCGTGAGGTCATTACTGCTCTGATAATGAAGAACCCAAGGAATATGGCACATGCTAAAAACAAACCTGGGCATGTTGCAAGAATGAATTAATCCTGGAAGTTCTGGCAATCAATTTCAGTTAATTCTCATTCATTATTTTATACTATATATGTTACTATGTATTATATATATGTATATTGCTAAGTCATTGACATTAAACAAGATTTTAGATGCAAAATTATGTAACACATAGTTTTGAAATAAATATCTTTTTGCATTTTAATGTTCTATTTAGCCAGAATATCCTTTCTATTCAGATGCACCAAAACATATGTTTAAATCCATTTGTTAATTAGGATTGAAATAGACAGGCATGCAGATAGAAGAACACAATTTTGGAACCGTATCTCACACTGTAAACAGCACTTCAAAAGGATTAGTTAGAGGAATTTGGAGAAAATATGTGTGATGTGTGTATGTGATGTGTTTGCGTTTGCACATGTACATGTATATGTCATTGCTTATGAGCAATTGAGGGTTTGTTCCGCAGTTGACCTCTTGGTTTGTTTTGACTGAAGATAATTTAGTTTCTTCACCATATATTTTCACAGATATGGTTGATTTTATTCCTATATATTCCATCAAGCAAGGTCCATGTGTTTAGTCACCTTTTTATGTAGTTGAAATAAGGTAGAATCTAATGAAAATGAAAATACAACATATCAAAGCCTTTGGGACACAAAAAAGCAATACTCGTAGGGAAATTCATAGCAATAAATGCAGACATTAAAAAAAGAGTAGAGATCCAAAACCATTAACTTAAACTGAAAACTTGAACAAATAGAAAAGGAAGAGCAAAAGAAGCCAAAAACTAACAGAAAATATAAAAGGATAAAGATATGGCAGAAATAAAAAAAAGAGAAAATAGCAAAACAATATAAAGAATCAACAAAACCAGAAGTTGGTTCTTTGAAAGTATCAATAAACTAGACAAACCATTGGCTAGATTGATAAAAGAAAAAATGAAATGAAATGAAATAAACAGAGAAGTTAAATAAGCAAATTGAGAAATGAAAATTGTGAAATTACAAACAGTCCAACAGAGATAAAGATCAAACCTGATTACTATGAAAAACTGAACACCCAAATTTTTGAAGACCTAGATGAAATGGACACATTCCTAGAAACACACTATCTATCCAAACTAAGAAAAACAGAGGCAGAAAATTTAAACAGATGCATTACAAAAGGAGAGATTGAAGACATCATGAAAAAATAAAAACTGCTGGAAAAAAAAAAAAAAAAGCCCAAGAACAAATGGCTAAAGTGGAGAATTCCACCAAACATTTAGGGAAGAGTTGACACCAAATCTATTCAAAGTCTTGGAAAGCATAGAAGAGGAAGGAACACTACCAGACTCTTTCTGTGAAGCCAGCACAACTCCGCTACATAAACTAGGCCAAAAAAGAAAAAAAATCAAATCAAACCCGTTGCAGTTGAGTGGATTCTGAGCCCGAGCAACCTCGCAGGACAGAGGAGAACTGCCCCATAGGGTTTTCAAGGAGCAGTCAGTAGATTTGAACTGTTGACCTCTTGGGTATATTCCAAGGAGTAGGATAACTGGGTCCATTGGTAGTTCTATTTCTAGCTTTTTAAGGAAGTGCCAAATCGATTTCCAAAGTGGTTGTACCATTTACATTCCCATGAGCAGTGTAAAAGTGTTCCAGTCTCTCCACAACCTCTCCAACATTGATTAGTTTGTGTTTTTTGGATTAATGCCCACATTGTTGGAGTGAGATGGACTCTCATTGCAGTTTTGATTTGCATTTCTTAATGGCTAATGATTCTGAGCATTTCCTCTTGTATCTGTTAGCTACCCGAATGTCTTCCTTAGTGAAGTGCCTGTTCATATCCTTTGTCCATTTTTGAATTGGGTTATTTGTCTTTTCATTGTTGAGTTTTTGCATTATCATACAGATTTTAGGGATCAAACACTGATCGGCAATGTCATAGCTAAAAACTTTTTCCCAGTCTGTAGGTAATCTTTTTTACTCTTTTGGTGAAGTCTTCCGGTGAGGGTTAAGTGTTTGAATTTTAGGAGCTCCCAGTTATCTAGCTTCTCTTCTAGTGTTTGTGCATTGTTAGTGATGCTTCGTATACTGTTTATGCCATGTGTTAGGGCTCCTAACGTTGTCCCTGTTTTTCCTCCCATGATCTTTATCATTTCAGATTTTATATTTAGGTCTTTGATCCATTTTGAGCTCATTTTTGTGCATGGAGTGACTTATGGGTCTTGTTTCACTTTTTTTGCAGATGGATATCCAGTTATGCCAGCAGCATTTGTTAAAAAAGACTGTCTTTTCCCCATTTAACTGTTTTGGGGCCTTTGTCAAATATCAACTGCTCTTATATGGATGGATTTATGTCTGGATTCATGTCTGGATTCTCAATTCTGTTTCTTTGGTGTGTGTATCTGTTGTTGTAGCAGTACCAGGCTGTTTGGACTAATAGGTTCTAAAGTCAGGTAAAGTCAGGCCTCCCACTTTGTTCTTCTTTTTCAGTAATGCCTTATGTATCCAGGGCCCCTTTCCCTTCCATATAAAGTTGGTGACTTGTTTCCCGATCTCATTAAAGAATGTCGTTGGGATTTGGATTGGAATTGCATTAAATGTACAGATCACCTTTGGTAGAATAGACATTTTTATAATGTTAAGTCTTCCTATCCATGAGCAAGGTATGTTTTTCCACTTATGGAAGTCTCTTATGGTTGCTTGCAGAAGTGTACTGTAGTTTTTTTTGTATAAGTCTTTGACATCTCTGGTAAGATTTATTCCTAAGTATTTTATCTTCTTGGGGGCTCCTGTAAATAGTATTGATTTGGTGATTTCCTCTTCATTGTTCTTTTTGTTGGTGTAGAGGAATCCAACTGATTTTTATATGCTTATCTTGTATCCTGATACTCTGCTGAACTCTTCAATTAGTTTCAGTAGTTTTCTGGAGGATTCCTTAGGGTTTTCTGTGTCTAAGATCATGTCATCTGCAAATAGAGATACTTTGACTTCTTCCTTGCCAATCTGGATGCCCTTTATTTCTTTATTTAGCCTAATTGCTCTGGCTAGGACCTCCAACACAATGTTGAATAAGAGCGGTGATAAAAGGCATCCTTGTCTGGTTCCCAGTCTCAATGGGAATGCTTTTAGGATCTGTCCATTTAGAGTGATGTTGGCTGTTGGCTTTGTATAAACACCCTTTATTATGTTGAGGAATTTTCCTTCTATTCCTATTTTGCTGAGAGTTTTTATCATGAATGGGTGTTGAACTTTGTTATATGGCTTTTCTGCATCAATTGATAAAATCATGTGATTCTTGTCTTTTGTTTTATTTAGGTGGTGGATTACATTATTTGTTTTTCTAATGTTGAACCATCCCTGCATACCTGGTATGAATCCCACTTGGTCATGGTGAATTATTTTTTTTTGAAATGTTGTTCAATTCTATTGGCTAGAATTTTGTTGAGGATTTTTGCACCTGTGTTCATGAGGGATCCCATTGCCACTGCCATTTTATTTATATAGTGGATTACATCAGTTGTTTTTCTAATGTCGAACCATGCCTGCATACCTGGTATGAATCCCACTCGGTCATGGTGAATGATTTTTTTTGAAATGTTGTTCAATTCTATTCGCTAGAATTTTGTTGAGGATTTTTGCATCTACGTTCAGGAGGGATACAGGTCTATAACTTTCTCTTCTTGTGGTGTCTTTCTGGTTTTGGTACCAGGGATATGCTGGCTTCATAGAATGAGTTTGGGAGTATTCTGTCCTTTTCTGTGCTCTGAAATACCTTTAGTAGTAGTGGTCTTAACTCTTCTCTGAAAGTTTGGTAGAACTCTGTAGTGAAGCCTTCCTGGCCAGGGCCTTTTTTTTGTTGTTCGGAGTTTTTTTTGATTACCTTTTCAATCTCTCCTTTTGTTATGGGTCTACTTAGTTGTTCTACTTCTGTTTGTGTTAGTTTAGGTAGGTAGTGTGTTTCTAGGAATTCATCCATTTTGTCAAGTTTTCAAATTTATTAGAGTACAATTTTTCATAGTAATCTGATATGATTCTTTAATTTCAGTTGGGTCTGCTTTAATATCGCCCATCTCATTTCTTCTTCAGTTTATTTGCTTCCACTCCTGTTTTTCTGTTGTCAGTTTGGCCAATGGTTTATCAATTTTGTTGTTTTTTTCCAAGAACCTGCTTTTGGTCTTGTTAATTCTAATCAAGTGTTTTTCTGTTTACTATTTCATTTGGTTCTGCTCTAATTTTTATTTTTTTCTTTTCTTTTGAAGCCTGAGGATTTCTTTTGTTGCTCTCTTTCTATTTGTTCAAGTTGTAAGGATAATTCTTTGATTTTGGCCCTTTCTTTTTTTTGGATGTGTGCATTTATTGATATAAATTGGCCTCTGAGCACTGCTTTCACTGTGTCCCAAAGGTTCTGATAGGAAGTGTTTTCATTCTCCTTGGATTCTATGAATTTTTTTATTCCATCCTTAATGTCTTCTATAATCCAGACTTTTTTGAGTTTCCAAGTGTTTGATTTCTTTTCCCTGTTATTGATTTCCATTTTTATGGCCTTATGGTCATAGAAGATGCTTTGTAATATTTCAATGTTTTGGATTCTGCTAAGGCTTGCTTTCGGACCTAATATGTGGTCTATTCTAGAGAATGTTTCATGTGCACTAGAAAAGGAAGTATACTTTGCAGCAGTTGGGTGGAGTGTTCTGTATAAGTCTACGAGGTCAAGTTGGTTGATCGTGGCATTTAGATCTTCCGTGTCTTTCTTGAGCTTCTTTCTGGATGTCCTGTCCTTCACCGAAAGTGGTGTGTTGAAGTCTTCTATAATTATTGTGGAGCTATCTCACTTTTCAATGCTGATAAAGTTTGTTTTATATATCTCGCAGCCCTGTCATTGGGTGCATCAATATTTAATACGGTTATGTCTTGTTCGTGTATTGTCCCTTTAATCATTATATAGTGTCCTTCCTTATTCTTTATGATGGATTTAATTTTAAAGTCTATTTTGTCGGAAATTAATGTTGTCACTCTTACTCTTTCTTGATTGTTGTTTGCTTGCTATATTTTAGTTTGTTTGTGTCTCTAGGTCTAAGGTGTGTCTTTTGTAGGGAGCATATAGGCGGATCTTGTTTTTTAACCCATTCTGCCACTCTGTCTCTTTATTGGTGCATTTGGTCCATTTACATTCAGGGTAATTATGGATAGGTATGAATTTTTTTTTTTTTTTTTTAGTGCTATCATTTTGATGTCTTTTTTTTGTGGGTTGTTGACAGTTTCTTTTCCCCACTTAGTTTAGGTGCTGAGTAGTTTATCTTTATATATTGTCTTTTCCTCATAACCATTGTTGATTTTGTTTCTGCTGAGTCTCTATTTTTTTCTTGTATTTTATTTTGATGTGTAGGATAGTTTGTCTTCTTTGTGGTTACCTTAATATTTACCCCTATTTTTCTAATTTTGCACCTAACTTTTACTTCTTTGTATGGCCTTGTCTTCCTCTCCCTATCAATGATCTGTGACTACATTTCTTAACTCCTCTTTATTGTTTTAATGTTGTCTAATAACATCGGTCTTTCCCTGTTTTGAGCATTTTTTGATCTTGATTCATTTTGTGATTTTCCTGTCTGGGTTGAAATCTAATCGCTCTGCCCAGTGTTCTAGTCTTGGGTTGATGCTTGATATTATTGATTTTCTAAACAACGAACTCCCTTTAGTGTTTCCTGTAGTTTTGTTTTGGTTTTTCCAAATTCCCTAAACTTTTCTTTATCTGGAAATGTCCTAACTTCACCTTCATGTTTGAGAGACAGTTTTGCTGAATATATGATTCTTGGCTGGAATTTTTTCTTTTCCTTCACTACTTTATATAAGTCAGCCCATTGCCTTCTTGCCTGCATGGTTTCTGCCGAGTAGTCCGAGCTTATTCTTATGGACTCTCCTTTGTGATGACTTTTCATTTATAACTAGCTGCTCTTAAAATTCTCTCTTTACCTTTGGTTTTGGCAAGTTTGATCGTAATATCTCTTGGTGACTTTCTTTTAAAATCTACCTTATGTGGAGTTTGTTGAGCATCTTGGATAGATTTGTTCTCATCTTTCACGATATCAGTGAAGTTTTCTGCCAACCAATCTTCAACAATTCTGTCTCTATATTTTCTGTTATCCCTCCCTGTTCTAGTGGTCAAATCACTCATAGGTTATTTCTCTTGACAGAGTCCAACATGATTCTTAAGTTTTCTTCATTTTTTAAAATTCTTTTGTCTGATTTTTCTTCAAATATATTGGTGCCAAGTGCTTTATCTTCAAGGTAACAAATTCTGCCTTCCACTTGTTGAATTCTGCTCCTCTGACTTTCTACTGAGTTGTCAAATATTGTAATTTTATTGTTAGTCTTCTGAATTTCTGATCACTGTCTCTCTGGATTCTTGCAGGTTATTAAATTTTTCATTATGTTTTTGAATAATCTTTTTAATTTCTTCCACTGATTTATCTGTGTGTTCCTTGGCTTGTTCTGCCTATTGCCTGATCTACCTCCTAATTTTGTTCCTGATGTCTTGAAGAGTTCTGTATATTAATCTTTTGATTTCTGCATCTGGTAATTCTGGGAAGACACCTTCATCCAGAAGTTTCATTGATTCTTTGTTTTGAGAACTTGTTGAGATGATGGTGGTCTGTTTTTTTATGTGACTTATATCGATTGTTGTCTCCGAGTCATCTATCAGTTATTGTGTTAGTCTGCTTACTGTTTCTTAGCTTCTTGCTTTGTTTTGTTTTGCTATGACCAAATGGGTTGCTTGAGTGAGCTAGCTTGATTATTTTTGCCTTTGGAGCTCTGACATCCTGTCATCAGATGGCTAGAGTTGTTATCAAGTATATCAGTCTAGAAGTCCATTCACTTTTCTTGTAGGAATTCAGCACAGGTGTTCAGGTAGCTGGTCCTCAAGTGTGTGGTATGTGGTCTGTCCTACAGTCTTAGAGGGACAGGGGTGATTGGTGTAGGTACTGGTATCTGGTTGCAACAAGAAGTGATGCTGTGAACAAGGCAGGGGGCTGAGAATCATCCCCCAAGTGTCTCTGAGGAAAGCATGTCCCTGTTCCCTAGAGCATACAGGTGGGTGGGTTTGCAGATGGACCATGGGGACCCAATGTTTTTGTTAGTAAGGACTGGGAGATAGCAGTTATCCTTGGGCCCCTATCGCGGGTGGCTGGGTGACTGGATTGAAGCCTCAAGTCCTTAGGCCCCTCATAGGGGTGAGGACCCACTTCAATAGGCAAAGTCATGTCAAACATCATACACCCACACCTCCACCACAGAGCTGAAAGAGCTCTATTCTGCCAACAAGGGCCTAATCTCCTGAAATAGGCCCACACAGGTCCATGTAGTGGGGAAAGGTATTCAAAGTCTGTGGGCCTTTTATGTCTGGTCAGGAGCCGCTTCTGTCCTGAGCTCCCCAGGTTAGTGGAGCTGGCAAATTATCTTTTCCCCCAGTTGTGAATTTATTCCTTCTCCAAGGCCAGGAGGATGGCTCCAGGTGCTCAACAGGGCCTATGTCAGGCCCAGGAAAATCAACAGCTACTGAAGCCGTCTTGGGGGCGGGGTTGAGGTCAAATATATGCAAGTACTTAGCTTTTGCTGAGAGTGCCTTTCTTTTCTGGTTCCAGAGGTATGAGTAGGCTGTGAGGTCTGCTGGCTGCTTCTCCCTATGGAAACCGTGGCCAATGCTACAACATCCCTCCAATGTCACTCCTGGGAATGGTGCCTGAGGAGATTTAGGTCCAGTAACTCCTCTCCACTTTTGAACCAACTCTCCCCAGCCCCTGCCTCTCAGTCCATTTTCTGACTTTGCCTTTAATGTTCAAGGCTCTTGGGTTGTCATAAACATAATTGTTTCATTTGTTTTTTCAGGTCTTTGTTGTAAGTGGGTTCTCAGGAAGTGTCTGGCTATTCTGACATCTTGGTACCTCCTCTCCCAAGGGGCCATTAATGCAGTGAGGAACCACCTGGAAAAAGGTCGGTGACCTGCTCTAGGCCTTGCAGTTCTCAAGGTCTGACCTGGGTGTGACCCCAGATGAGATGGAAAAATTCCTTGGAAGACAAAACCAATGTTAGTGATCTATGCAAACAATGCAGTTTAAAATATTATTCCAATATGCCCATTTGAGTTTTTATAATTAAGAAATACAACAGGTTCCACACATGACTTGATCATTTTTTTTCTCTGTATAATGTGTTTATTAATTTTCATTCTCGGGTGTCACACTGTTCTTTCTGATTATGGAAGTATAATTTCCAGTAAGTGTAATTTATTTGACTAGTTAATTTATAACATAAAAAGTTATCTCATACACACTGCTAACTCAGAACCGAAGCCACTTCTGAAGCCCACCTTTCAGCCAAAGATTAGACAGTCCTATAAAACAAACAGTAACAAAAGTGACAAACGTGTGTCTTAGTTCAACCAATTCTAGGAGACCAAATGGACAACATCCGTCCAAAAGCCAAGATGAGAAGGCAGGAAGGGAAGGAAACTTGGAGAAATGGACATGGAGAACCCAGGGTGGAAAGGGAAAGGCGGACAGTGCTGACACAATGCGTGGATGGCAACCAATGTTACAATTTGTGTATAAATTTTGAATAAGAAACTAATTTGCACTGTAAAATTTCACCTTAAATAGAATACAATTTAAAAAAATGAGCTCATATTTTGGATTTGAGTTTCTAATTAATGTATGCTTTGCTATTTGCTATTATCTTTGTATTTGTGGAGTGGTTGGTATTTTTTATTTCTTATTTTTAAGAAGTAAGTTTCACATATAGCTGGAAATGTGTAGATCTTTAAAGCTCAGTGTTATGGATTGAACTGTGTCTCCCCAAAATATGTCTTGTAAAATGTAACCTCTATACCTGTGGTTTGAAACTCTACCCACCTAAATGATGAGAAAATAAATTTCTGCTTTTTAAAGCCACTCACTTGTGGTATTTCAGTTATAGCAGTAGTGGATAATGAAGACGTGACTCAGTACCAAAGTGTAGGGTGCTGCTCTAACAAAAGCCTAAAATGTGGAAGTGGTATCGTAATTGGGTCATACGTGGAGGATGGAAAAATTTGAAGGTGCCTAATAGTAAAAGCCTAGATTCCCTTGAAGAGCCTATTGGTAGAATTATGGATGCCAAAGGCAATTTTAGTGAAGACTCAGAAGGAAATGAGGAAGGCCATAGAGAAAGTCTCTATCGTCTTAGAGAATACATACTTTTCTAAAGTCTGTTAAAATGTTTGGTGGAAGATAGATGATGTGAGTGATGGATTTGGATACCTGGCTGAGAACATTTAGAAGCAAGACCTTAAAGTTGTCAGATGGTTTCTCCTTGTTGTTTATGGTAAAATGCGAAAGGAAAGAAATGGATTTACAAGTGTACAACCTGAAAAAAGAACGTAAAGATTTGGAAAACTCTGCTGCACATATAATGACACATGTCCTAAAACTATCACCAAGGGTGTGGCTACACAATCTTTTTTTTTTTTTTAATTTTTTGTTTGTACTATCTTTTTAATTTTACATTTTTAAAAATTTTATTGTTTTTTAAGTGAAAGTTTACAAATCAAGTCAGTCTCTCATATAAAAATTTACATACACCTTGCTATGTACTCCTAGTTGCTCTTCCCCCAATAAGACAGCACACTCCTTCTCTCCACCCTGTATTTCCATATCCATTCAGCTAGTTTCTGTCCCCGCTCAGACTTCACATCTCCCCTCCAGACAGGAGCTGCACACATAGTCTCATGTGTCTACTTGATCCAATAAGCTCACTCCTCACGAATATCTTTTTCTGTCCTATACTCCAGTCCAATCCCTGTCTGAAGCATTGACTCTGGGAATGGTTCCTGTCTTGGGCTAACAGAAGGTCTGGGGACCATGATCTCTGGGGTCCTTCCAGTCTCAGTCAGATCATTAAGCCCTGTCTTTTGGGAGAATTTGAGGTCTGCATCCCATTGCTCTCCTGCTCCCTCAGGGGTTCTCTGCTGTGTTCCCTGTCAGGGCAGTCATCCGTTGTAGCCGGACACCACCTAGTTCTGGTCTCAGGCTGATGAAGTTTCTGATTTATGTGGCCCATTCTTACTGTTGGGCTCATACTTACCTTGTGTCTTTGGTGTTCTTCATTCTCCTTTGCTCCAGGTAGGTTGAGACCAATTGATGCATCTTAGATGGCCACTTGCTTGCCTTTTAGACCCCAGATACCATTCTCCAAAACGGGATGCAGAATGTTTCCTTAATAGATTTTATTATGCCAATTGATTTAGATGTCCCCTGAAACCATGGTCCCCAAACTCCTGCCCTTGCTACACTGGCCTTCTAAGCGTTCGGTTTAGTCAGGAAACGTCGTTGCTTTTGGTTTAGTCCAGTTATGCTGACCTCTCCTGTATTGCGTGTTGTTCTTCCCTTCACCTAAATTAGTTCTTGTCTACTGTCTCCCTTCTTCCCTTCCTTCCCCTACTCATAACCATCAAAGAATATTTTCTTCTCTGCTTAAAGTATTTCTTGAGTTCTCATAATAGTGGTCTCATACAATAGTTGTCTTTTTGCAACTAATTTCAGTCAGCATAATGCCTTGCAGATTCCTCCATATTATGCAATGTTTCAGATTCATCGTTGTTCTTTATCGATGCATACTATTCCTTGGTGTGAATATATCATAATTTATTTATTCATTCATTTGTTGATTGGCACCTTGGTTGCTTCCAATATTTTTGCTATTGTAAACAGTGCCGCAATGAACGTGGGTGTGCATCTACCTGTTCGTGGAAAGGCACTTACTTCTCTAGGATATATTCCAAAGAGTAGGATTGCTAGTTCATATGGTAGTTCTATTTCTAGGTTTCTAGGGAAGCATGAAATCGATTTTGAAAGTGGTTGTACCATTTTACATTCCCACCGGCAGTGTGTAATTGTTCCAGTCTCTCCACAACCTTTCCAGTACTGATTATTTTGTGTTTTTTGGGTTAATGCCAGCCTCGTTGGAGTGAGATGGAATCTCATTGTAGTTTGGTTTGCATTTCTCTAATGGTTAATGATCAGGAACATTCCTCATGTATCTGGTAGCTATCTGAATGTCTTCTTTAGTGAAGTGCCTGTTCATATCCTTTGAGCATTTTTTTAATTGGGTTACTAGTCTTTTTACTGTAGATTTTAGAGATCAGCTGCTGATCAGAGATGTCATAGCTAAAAACTTTTTCCCAATCTGTAGGTCATCTTTTTACTCTTTTGGTGAGTCTTTGGATGAGCATAGGTGTCTGACTTTTAAGAGCTCACAGTTATGGAATTTCTCTTCTGGTGTTTGTACCCTTCTAGTAATGTTTTGTATGCTGTTTATGCCATGTATTAGGGCTCCTAGTGTTGTCCCTATTTTTTTTTCCATGTTCTTTATCATTTTAGATTTTATATTTAGGTCTTTGATCTATTTTGAGTTTGTTTTTGTGCATGGTGTGAGGTATGGGTCTTGTTTCATTTTTTTGCAGATGGATATAAAGTTATGGCAGCACCAATTCTTAAAGAGACTGTCTTTTCCCCATTTAACAGACTAACAGACTTTGGGACTCTTTTAAATATCAGCTATGCATATGTGAATGGATTTATGTCTGGATTCTCAATTCTGTTCCATTGGTCTATGTATCTGTTGTTGAACTAGAACCAGGCTGTTTTGACTGCCGTGGCGGTATATTATGTTCTAAAATCAGGTAGTGTGAAGTCTCCCACTTTGTTCTTTTTTTTTCAGTAATGCTTTACTTATCCAGGGCATCTTTCCCTTCCATATGAAGTTGGTGATTTGTCTTTGCATCTAATTAAAAAATGTCACTGGTATTTGGATCAGGATTGCCTTATATCTATAGATGGCTTTGGGTAGGATAGACATTTTTACAATGTTGAGTCTTCCTATCCATGAGCAAAGTATGTTTTTCCACTTATGTAGGTCTCTTTTAGTTTCTTGCAGTAGTGTCTTCTAGTTCTCTTTGTATAGGTCCTTTACATCCCTGGTTAGGTTTATTCCTAGGTATTTTATCTTCTTAGGGGCTATTGTAAATGGTGTTGACTTGATGATTTCCTCTTCGTTGCTCTCTTTGTTGGTGTAGAGGAATCCAACTGATTCATGTATGCTTATCTTCTATTTTGATACTCTGATAAACAGTTCTACTAGTTTTAGTAGTTTTCTTGAGGATTGTTTAGGTTGTTTTGTGTATAAAAGCCTGTCATCTGCAATCAGAATTAATTTCACTTCTTTGCCAATTTGGATGCCCTTTATTTTTTTATTTCTTTGTCTAGCCTCATAGCTCTGGCTAGCACCTCCAGCAGAATATTGAGTAAAAGTGGTGATAAAGGGCCTCCTTGTCTGTTTCCTGTTCTTGAGAGGAATACTTTCAGTCTATCTCTATTTAGGATGATATTGGCTCTTGGCTTTGTAGAAATGCCCTTTATTATGTTGAGGAATTTTCCTTCTATTGCTAATTTGCTAAACGTTTTTATTATGAATGGGTATTGGACTTTGTCAAATGCCTAATCTGCATCAATTAATAAGATCACTTGGTTCTTGTCTTTTGTTTTATTTATATGATGGATTACATTGATTGTTCTTCTAATGTTGAACCATCCCTGCATACCTGGTATGAATCCCACTTGGTCGTGGTGATTTATTTTTTGATATGTTGTTGAATTCTATTGGCTAGAATTTTGTTGAGGATTTTTGGGTCTAAGTTCATGAGGGATAACCCAGAAAAAAACCCAGTGCCGTGGGATATAGGTCTGTAATTTTCTTTGCTTGTGGAGTTTTTACCTGGTATCAGGGATGCTGGCTTCATAGAATGTATTTGGGAGTATTCTATCCTTTTCTTTGCTCTGAAATACCTTTAGTAGTAGTGGTGTTAACTCTTCTCAGAAAGTTTGATAGAATTCTCTAGTGAAGCCATCAGGACCAGGGCTTTTCTTTGTTGGGAGTTTTTGGATTGTTTTTATCAATCTCTTCTTTTGTTCTAGGTTTATTTATTTGTTCTGCCTCTGTTTGTGTTAGTTTAGGTAGCTAGTGTGTTTCTAGAAATTTGTCCATTGCCCCTAGGTTTTCAAATTTGTTATAGTGCAGCTTTTCGTAGTACTCTGTTATGATTCTTCTAATTTCATTTGGGCTTGTTGTGATATCGCCCATCTCATTTCTTATTCGGGTTATTTGCTTCATCTCCAGTTTTTCTTTTGTCAGTCTGGCCAGTGATTTATCAATTTTCTTACTCTTTTCAAACAGCCGTCTTTTGCTTTTCTTAACTCTTTCACTTGTTTTTCTGTTTTCTATTTCATTTAATTCTGCTCTGGTTTGTACTATTGGCTTTCATAGATGGTACCTAAAGTTTTCTTTTGTTGTTCTCTTTCTATTTGTTCAAGTTGTAGGGATAAATCTTTAATTTTGGCCCTTTCTTCTTTTTGTATGTGTGCATTTACTGATACAAACGGACCTCTGAGCACTGCTTTCGCTGTGTCCCGAAGGTTCTGATGGGAAGCGTTTTCATTCCCATTGGATTTCACTGCCTCCAACAATTGATTCGAGTTCTAGTTTCTCCATACCTTCGCCAAGAATCCTGTTTTAAATATTTATTTGTTTGTTTATTGGCTGGTAATTTTCTATTTGTCTGTCATTTTACACCTTTCAGTAGATGTAGAGTGTTATCTCCTTGGGAATTTAGTTTGCGCTTCCCTGAGGAGTAGTGGTATTGGGCATCTTTTAGCCCCATGTTGGCCACTTCATTATCTTACTTTGTTATGTGTCTTCACTGTTCTCAGGTGCTTAACACATCACTTGTCTTTCTGCTGAGGTTGAAGCACAGTCCCGCACCAAGGCCAAAGACTGACATTATCTCCCCCAGCTAAAAACCCTCTTCTGGGTACCTGCCCTGCTTAAATTTCCTGGCAGGTCAAGCCCTTTTCTTACTCCTGTCTGCTGTCTTAGTTGAGATGCTCTTCCTCTCAGATTTTGTTTTGAAAAATGTAAAACATTTATTCAAGTTTAATTCCCTTAGAAAGTGATTCCTAACTTACCCACTCACAATAAAATTATCTCCTTTCTTAATCTTGCGCAGCCCTCATATAATTATCATATTTTAGAATGATCTATTGCATGATGCTGTGTGATCTTCCTTCTTAATTCTCCCTCTAGATCAGGGCTCAGCAAACTTTTTCCTGTCAAGGGCCATATGACAAATATATAGCCTTTCATGGGATACATTGTCTCTGAGAAAACTACTCTGTTGACTGAGTGTGAAAGGAGCTCTAGACAATACAGATGGGCATGGCTGTGTTCCAGTAAAATTTCATTCACCATATAGGCAATGGGCTGTGGGAAATAGTTTTTGAACGACTACTTTTGACTGAAGGCTCATGGCAGGAAGCTAATTCCCTGCATCCTGACCACTATATGTTATACCTTGCATAGGGATGTACACACAGAATGAAACATGCTATGTGAAGTCATGGTGGAGATTGATATTGCTAAGTGCTCATTTCAGTAATAGAGAGAAACAGACACATAATGTAAGAGCAACCACTATTGATTCTGTCTTCAGAATGTGAAAACTTAGAGAAGTTCATCTTGCTCAGAATCCACACAAATTGGAACTCTCCACACAGGACGCGGGAAGTTCACTTGAGACTTCCTCACTCCAGAGGCCACAGAGTAGAAGGATGTCCCCAGGGATAGTCAATGCTCAGAAATCTCCATAATTCATCCTTCCACTTCAGCCCAATAGCTTGCATTTCTCTCAGGTTACCTCTGGTCTGAGGGGAAGAATTCTATGCCCAGAGAGAGAGAAAGAGCACTAGGTTGAGAGTGAGAGATTACCCTCACAAGGCCCAAAGCAGAAACGTTCCCCTAGTGGTCCATGATCCAGAGGCTTTTCCTCAGATCCCTCCTCCTTTTACTCCCTCAAGCCCATCACATGTAAATCACTAGAGATATAAAACACCCCAGCAGGACTCCAAGTGAGACCCCAAGACCAGGATGCCCTGAATCAACAACCTGTCCACATTAATCAGAGCTGACCGTGGAGATAGAACTCTTCTGGTTTATGCTTGACTTCAGGACATCTCCCTTGTCAGAATCAGTGGCTTTCATCTGTATGCCCTGTGTTCAGCAAAGGAAGACTTCAGTTTCTAGGTGCAAGGTCCCACATGAAGCTGTTGAAGTCCATCTCAGGGATGGAGAAGCTCTCCGACAACATCACCTTCACCTGTGCTAAATCTGGCTTTCCTTTCATTAGCTATCACATTTAATGGAATATGAGTGTGAGATGGCCAACAAACACCTGTCACCAAGGTCAAATCCAGGAGCTCAGTGTATATGATTTGATATGCCCAAATAGGTTGAACCTGTGAGCTACTTTGATTATTGCCTTCCTTAAAATTCTCACATCCTGTCACCAGGTGGTTAGAGTTTCTGCCAAGTATGTGAGCTCAGAAGTTCATTTACTTTTCTTGTGTGGACATAGCCTATTTCCAGGTTATCCATCAAAGAGTGTGGTGCAGGCTCTCACCTACCATCCTAGATCCTCAGGGCTATATAGGGGTGATTCGAGCAGGCGCAGGTATCTGGCTGCATTAGGGAGTCATGTGCTGAGTAAGGTAGGGGCTGACGTCTGCCCCTGAGTGCCCAGGTGGAAGACCTATCCCTGTTCACCAGAGTGCATAGATGGCTGATTTTTGCAGGTAGATTTCAGGCACCCAATGCTGTTGGCTGTTCTAACTGGGAGGGCCACTTATTCTCAGACCCCTGTTGTGGGTGGCCAGTTGTAGTGGTGAAGCCACCTCAGACCCCTGATATGGGTGGGTGAGGACCCTGCTTAATGGGCAGGACTGTGTCAAAATTCAGGAATCTGTCACTCCCCCTTATCTGTTGTAGTTGAAAATAGGCTTCAGGTATATAGCCTGTTGCACTATGCTAATGAGAGGCTACAATGTTGAATGGGCCCACACAGGTCTATGCAGGGGTGAAAGGCATTCGAAGTCTGTGGATACCTTACACCGGTAAGTAGGCAAAGGGACAGTGCCTGCCCTCTGTTCCCAGCTAAGGGGGATTTTATAAAGCATAGAGACTAGTTTGGATGCAGTTAGACTTGAGTTTCCTGCTTAGAGGAGCAGGTAGTTTTCTTTTTGTGTGTTAATTTGTTTATTTGTTTCCTCCCCAAGTCAGGAGATTGGCTTAGGTGCAATGGGTTCCACTTGGGCGTGAGGGGTGCTACAAACACTGAACACTGCAGGACCTGGACCAGAGCAGATCTGGAAGGGGCAGTGAGGAGGAGAAAGGCATTTCCTAGAGGGGGAAGGGTTATTTTGATCCCACTTTTTAGGATAGAGTCTTACACTTAACTTTCGCAGATCCAATGCCAATTCCCCCTGGTTCCAGATGCTTGTACAGGCTCCATACTGCTTGATTTCTCCCAACATGCTAAAAGCACTTCCCAAGTGCTACTGCT
Source organism: Loxodonta africana (assembly GCF_030014295.1). Classification (NCBI taxonomy): domain Eukaryota; kingdom Metazoa; phylum Chordata; class Mammalia; order Proboscidea; family Elephantidae; genus Loxodonta; species Loxodonta africana. Next base: position 24,202,739 of record NC_087362.1, read on the forward strand.
TGTCTCAGCCCCCATGTGCCAAACTGTGCAGACTGTACAATTCTGGCTTCGTCAGGTCTGGTATTTCTTTGCTGCTTCTGAGCTGTCTCCCTCTCTCTGCCGTTATGGCTGAGTCTGACACCTCAACTTTGTCTTTGATGTCCTGGGGTACTATACTGTCGTATCTAATTGATTCACTTGTTTTTTCAGGTCGTTGTGGTAAGAGGGACCACAGGAAGCATCTGATTCTTCTGCCATCTGGCCCACTCCAGCTTAGCGTATTGGAAACTGAGCAGTCTGAAACTTGAGGATGCTGGCACATATTGTTGTGTAAGAGAAGCACCAGGAGCCACAGTGAAGGGCACAGTGAAGGGCAGGTGGGCAAAATTCTCCTTCGGCATGATGCCAGGTTTGTGCTGGGCTGCAGGGGGCGCTTAGGTCACACAGAACACAGGCGCCACCACAGGAGCAGGTGCACTGAATGATGAGTGAACTTTTTTCTGTTATGTCTTGAGTTTCCTGATTCATCCAAGCCAACAGCCTCTCTGGGGACTTTTAACACTCATTCATACGTGTCTTATTTTTCTCAAGCCAAGAGCCTGAGGAGGAAACTCCTTGGTAGTTCCTGAAAAGACAGGGGAGAAACAATCAAACCTGGGATGAGAATCAGTCCTTTCCAGCATGACCATTGGTTACTCCATGCCCTGAACTTCTGATCCACATGTACTTCTTTCAACACATTCAGTTTCTCTCTTTGCTCCTTATTCCAATGACAGTCTGTTACATTTTTATGAGCGTATTTATCGCAGCCCAATAAATATCTATTGAGAAAATTATCTTTATTTTATTTATTTTACATCTATGAGGTAGGTGATAGCTTATCTGCCATTTTGAAAGTGAAGGAAACTGAAGTTTGGAGATATTAAATAAAGTACTAAAATGTCCAATGATCATAAGGAAAAACTTAAGAATATATACCAGAATTACTAGCTTTAGAAAAAACACACTCAACTGCTCAAAAATAGAGAAAATCCTTCTAGTTCAAGGAAGAGTCACTTGAACCTTCCCCATGTGTTGTGCAAATGCATAAAGAACAGGGACTTCTCTGGAGGATGCACAGGCCCTCAGGGTCTGCAGAACTCCAGAAGTTACCTCAGCACCTTGGAGGTCTTGATGTGAAGAGACCATGTGAGGGGAAAGTATCTCAATTCCAGATGCAACCTCCTTGCAGGGAGGGTTCTGGCCTGCAGGGGCCACTCAGGGTACATGGAACTCAGGAGACCAGCCCCAGGGGAGGTTCAGAGGATACTGGGAAGTGATTTCCTGTCAGGGTCAGGGTTTTCCTTTTCAAAAGATAATTTAAAATAGAATTTGACAAGGATGCTGATGTGTTTATAAATATCCTCTTCTAACGGGAACACCACATGCCTGTCAGTTTGCTGTACTGTGATGGCTTGTGTGTTGTTGTGATACTGGAAGCTTTGTCACCAGTATTTTACATACCAGCAAGATCACCCTTTATGGACTCACCCTTGATGGACAGGTTTCGCTGGTGCTTCCAGACTCAGAAAGACTAGGAAGAAAGGCCTGGTAGCCTACTTCTGAAAAAACTGATCAGTGAAAATTTTATGGATAGCAGCGGAATATTGTCTGATACAGTGCCAGAAGATGAAGCCCTCAGGTTGGAAAGCACCTAAAAGATGACTGGGGAGGAGCTGCTTCCTCAAAGCAGAGTTCACCTTAAAGAGGTACTTTGGAGCCAGGCTTTTAGGACCTTCATATGCAGATGTGGCACAACTCCAAATGAGGAAATATCCATTAATAATGGAAATGGGGAATGTACAAGGCATAAATCTAGGAAAAGTGTAATTTGTCAAAAATGAAATAGAATACATAAGGATCTTCACTTTAGGCATTAGTGAGCTGAAATATACTGGTATGGGCCATTTTGAAGCAGACAGTCATGTGGTCTCCTAGTCGGCAATGTAAAATTGAAGACGAATGGTTTCACGTTCATTGTCGAAAAGAACATCTCAAGATTTAGCCTCAAGTGCAAAGCTGTTAGTGATGGAATAATATCCATACACCTGCGAGGAAGAACAATTAATACGGCTATTATTCCAGTTTATCCACCAACCACTGATGCCAAAGATGAGGAATTAGAAGATTTTTACCAACTTCTGGAGTCTAAAATTAATCAAACATGCAATTAAGTTGCATTGATAATGACTTGTGATTGGAATGCAATAGTTGAAAACAAAGAAGAAAGATGTGTAATTGGAAAATATGGCCTTGGTGATAGAAGCAACACCAGAGATAACATGATAGAATTTTGAAAATCCAATGACTTGTTTACTGCAACTACCTTTTTCAACAACATAAAGGGTGACTATACACATGGACATCACATAGGAAAACCACAGGAATCAAATCTACTACATCTGTGTAAAGAGACTAGGGAGAAGCTCATGTCACCCGCCAGAACAAGGCCAAGGGCTCATTCAGAACGGATCATCATTTGCTCATATGCAAGTTCAAGTTGAATCTGAAGAAAATTAAAACAAATCTACAACAACCAAAATATGACTTGGAGTATGTCACACCTTAATTTGGAGGCCATCTCAAGAATAGATTTGACTCATTGAACACAAATGACTGAAACCAGACAGCTTGTGGAATGACATCAAAGGCGTCATACATGAAGAAAGCCAAAGGTCATTAAAAAGGCAGAAAAAAAAAAAAAAAGGATTTCGGAAGAAACCCTGAAATTTGCTCTTGAACGTGAGTAGCTAAAGTGAATGGAAGAAATGATGACGTAAAAGAGATAAACAGAAGATTTCAAGGGGTGGCTAAAAAAGACAAACTAAAGTATTATAATGAAATGTGCCAAGACCTGGAGTTAGAAAACCAGAAAGGGAGAACACTTTTCTTATTTTGGAGGAACTAATCCAATGATTCAAGCCTTGAGTTTCAATATTCAAAGATTCTATGGACAAACTATTGAATGACGCAGGAAGCATCAGGAGAGTATGGAGGAAATACACAGTCACTGTACTAAAAAGAACTCGTCGATGTTCCACCATTTCAGAAGGTAACATATGATCAAGAACCAATGGTATCGAAGGAAGAAGTTGAAACTGCGTTGAAGGCATTTGGGTAAAACAAGCCTACAGAAATTGTCAGAATAACGATGGAGGTGTTTCAATAAATGGATACAGTGCTGGGGTTGCTAACTCATCTATGCCAAGAAAAATGCAAGACAGCTACCTAGCCAACCAAAGAGTAGAAATCCGTATTTGTACCCATCCCAAAGAAAGGTGAGCCAACTGAATGTAGAAATTATCCAACATCATTAATATTTTGTTGAACACAATTCTGAAACCGTTGCAGCAATGCATTGATAGGAAACTGCTAGGAATTCAAGCCAGATTCAGAAGAGGACAAAGAATGAGGAATATCATTGCTGATGTCAGATGGGTGTTCACTGAACACAAAGAAGAGCAGAAAGATCTTTGCCTGTGTTTTATTGGCTATGTGAAGGCATTTGAGTATGCGGTTAACATTCCAAAGAATGAGAATTGCAGAACACTTAATTGTGCTCATGAGGAACTTGTACATAAACCAAGAGGCAGTATTTGGAAAAGAACAAGGAGATACTGTGAAGTGTAAAGTCAGGAAAGGTGTGCATCAGGGTTGCATCCTTTCACGATACTTATTCAATCTCTATGCTGAGCAAATAATCTGAGAAGCTGGTCTATATGAAGAAGAATGCAGCATCACGACTGGAGAAAAAACTCACTGACAACCTGTGATATGCAGATGACACAACCTTGCTTGCTGAAAGTGAAGAGGACTTGCAGCGTTTTCTGAGAAAGATCAAAGATTTGAGCCTTCAGTATGAATTACACCTCCACAGAAAGAAAACAAAAATCCTCACAACTGGACCAATAAGCAACATCATGATAATGAGTGGATTGGAGAGTATGACCCAGTGGATGGTGAAACAGAGTACTCACAGAAATTCCAGGGCAGAGCCACCTTCACTGGCGACACATCCACGAACACAGTCTATTTGGAGCTGAATAGTCTGAGCTCTGAGGATACAGCTGTGTATTACTGTGCAACCACACAGTGTGATAACCACATCCTGACTGTGTCAGAAATCCTGAGGAAGGAGGCAGCCATGTCAGAAGGAGGCAGGAGATGAGAGGGAAAATTTGGGTGACAACTTCCCTAAATGATTGAGAAAAAAAAAAAAAAAAAAAAACAATAGGAAATGCATTCACTATAATTAGGTGAGGAACAGTGGTACCCAACTGAACATATGTAAATACCATGGAAATTTCTACAGTGTGGATATCAGGAATGAGGCACAAAGTTAACGAAGGTACAAATTTCCCATGCAACAATTGCCCTTTAAGTGAAATTCATGTTCAGGAGAGAGTTTCAATTGGTTGAGTATAAGTTTCAAAGTTAGTTGGGTAATTATCATGGAGGACAATTTTTACATTACATAGTAACTCTACATTTAACTTCAAAAAAAAGAAAAAATTGCCCTGCTACCTTCCAAAGAAGCTGTATCATTTTACATTACCATCAGCAAAGAATGAGAATTCTTAATACTCCAAATTATTGTCAAAATACTGTTGACAGTAGTTTGGATTTTAGCCATTCTCACAGGCTACGAAAGCTATCTCATGGTTGTAATTTATAGTTCCCTAAGGAATGATCTCTTTGAATATCTTTTTTAGTGAGATATTTGTTTAGAACTTGGGTCAACATTTTTTTAAATTGCTTTCTTTTCTCCAGTTAAGTGTCCTTGTATATTCAAGATACAAGTCATTTACAAAATATATGATTTGCAAATATTTATCCTGGTCTGTTACTTTTCATTTTCTGACTTTTGCAGAGTGAAAAAATATAGTTTTCATATTGACCAGTTTATTAATATTTTACCTTTTGTTGATCACGTTTTTGATGGTAAATCTAAAACTCATTTTCTCATCCACGGTCACTCAAAATTTTTCCCATGACTGTAAGCACAGAACATACTAAAGGAATTGGGAGTTAGACTTCATCTTTTGATGCTGAAAGTATATACATGAGTCATTTGGAATTCTTCTGTATGAGCTGTTTGTCTCCTCCTCCATATTAAAAAAAAAAATTCAATCATTTGTTAACATCAGTATGGACTCATGGGTATTGGTTTTATAATTTGTGTCTTAATCCAACATTCCGCTATTTATTTAGCGTTCGAAAACTTCCAGGTTGTTTAGCGATTCAGAGCTTTTTCAGTTTGGCTCCAACATTTACCATGCAGTTACTTAATTGTTCATTTCCTGTGGCTAGTCAGAATCATTGCCCCAGGCACTCAATGCAAAATGAACAAACAAACAAAATTATCACCTAGATAGCAGTGCTTATGTGTAGGTACCTTTGCCTTTAGTTTTCCAGATTGCATCCATTTCCAAAGTTACTTAGGTTAGCACCTTTCCCCTTACCCTCTTCAGTGAGTTGTTTCATAAATTTGTAACACCATTAATTTTTTTAGACAGTCTGTATTCTATCCTGACCTCTTTAATTATATGAATTTAAAAAAGGCCTTTGTCTTCGTGTTGATTCTGACTCAAAGCGCCCTATAGGACAGAGTAGATTTGCCCCATTGGGTTTCCAAGGAGCACCTGGTGGATTGAAACTGCTAACATTTTAGTTAGCAGATGTAGCACTTAACTACTATACCAGCAGGGTTATACATACATATACACTCATATATTTGTTCCATACATGAAGTTACACCCTGCTGGAAAGTTCTATGTACCATGATAGGTGCAGAGTGTCATGTATGCCCCACAGCAATAGAATAGGGACAAATTTTACCACTCTTAAACTTACATGTGCTTTACCTACCCCTCTCCAAATTCTTGGTAGTCACTTATCCGTTCATAGTGTCTGTAGTTTCCCCTTTTCCATAATGTCATATTGAGGACATCACATGGTATGTCGCCTTCTCAAACTGGCTACTTTCCTTGAAGACTAATCCGTGTATTTTCATGGCTCAGTAGCTCATTTGTTTTCATCGCTGAATAATATTCTATCGTGTGGATGCGCCACAGATTGTTGATCCATTCTCATACTGAAGGGCATCTTGTTTGTTTCCAATTTTGGCAAGTGAGCAAGAAGGAGAGAGAGAGACATACCTTCTATTTGCTCTACGTCGTATCAAGGGGAATATGAGAGACAGAGTTGATGGTTGTGGTAGATCCTTGTTGGTAAATGACTCAGGACCCCTGGAGGGGTTAGGATCCCATGAATGAAACAAGGTCTCTTGACACGGAACCTGTATGTGCTCTCTATTATAATTAATTTCCAGTGATAGAGTTAATCTAGTTAAATAGACTTACTTTTAGAGTTTAGGACCCTGCTTAATTGCATAGTTGCCTGGAACAAATTTTTTAAACAAACACAAATTCTTTGTAAATCTAATATTTCCTGGTATGGGGTCATTTATCACTTTACTAACATCTTTCCTCTGTAGGAAAATAGCAGTTTAATCATTGATCATAACATCAGAATAAATTAAGGTCTTCAATCAGGCTTTGAAACAATGCCTTAAAACGTAAGCTCTGGCAACCTGTACTTTCACACCTACCCTGGCAAGGTGCAGGCAATGTCCCTTGGTAAGGTGCATGCTGGCATGGCCGAGGCCCTCACTGTGGTGTGGTCAGTTCTGAGGGGAGAGGCTGGTAACCTGGTGAAGGGCATTGACAATACTGCAGGCATGATTTGTCAAGGCCAAGTGTTTGACTCCTGAGCCAGAAGAAACAGGTAGACTGGAACCAAGCCTGGTCTTTGATCAAAGTCACTGCACTGCATTGGAAGACTTGGTGTGGCAGCTATCTCATGGAAGGGCCAGAGGTAGACTCTGCTGGGGACAGTGTCATGATGCACCAGGAAAAGCTGCCCGAGAATTGCTGTCTCCTGGACATAAACTAGTAGCTTCAAGATGACCAGCAGTTGTGACCTGAGTTCCACTGCTTCCTAGATGATAGCCAGGAAAAGTGATGGAAGCTGATATGAGAGGACTGGTCACGGGGGAAGATGGAAAAACAGTATATATTGGCATTTTATTTTATTTATTATTTACTCATTATTATTTTCTCCTTAGAGATAATGACGCTCTACCATTACTAGGCCATTATGTAGAGATTTGTGTGAATCAAGATACGGTTGCATTTGGAGTTTACTGTTACCATGGCTATGAGAGTTTAAGTTATCTTTTATTATGGATGCCAGAAACCTCATTTCCTTTAGTGAAACATCTGTTTGTTTTTTTTTGTTTTTCTCCTCTTTTGACTTTAAGTCTTTATTTTATGTTCCCCAGAGAGAACCTGCCCTTTTAGCACTCCCTGGTACATGTCAATGATTTTCTGTTTGATAATTGCTAGTGTTGTGGTGGTCTTTGCAATAAGGAGAGATTTCTCTGATCTTTTGACTGAGCCTCATTCCTACATGGGCATTGTTAACCTTTGTCAGATGTGTGGCCTTCCAAGTGTCCCTGTCCCTCCTCTATAGGCTATTGTGGACCTAGTGTGGCTTCCTGCCACTTTTGCACAGTGGACTGACTTCTTTCTTCTATGTTTCCTCCCCAGGTGCAATTGTTTTCCACCTGTGACCTCTGGTTTCCCTTTGAGTGCAGTTTTCCTGCAAATTAAGGCTTTTATACCTTATGGAAGAGAGGGGAGATGATTCTGGACAGAGTCTGGTGGTGTCCTCGGTTCCCCTGCCAGGCTCTATGAGATTTCACCAGTGTCCGTAGAATTCCAGTTTTGATGATTTCCTCAACAGATCAATTCTCTTGTTCTGAAGTAGAGATATGGGAGGTGGTCTGGGTGTATTCTGGAAGTGCCATCGGCTCCTCTCCGGCACCATAAGGGTTTAGTTCTTTATAGGATTTTCCTAATTCCTGGAGGATGTGACACTTGGGAACTTCACGCTCCAATGCCTTGAACACACTCAACGTTAAGAGGTTTATTACATATCATGGTTTAATCTCGTGAGTATCTTACATACCATCTGGCACTGTCTACCCTTGGTAAACTCAAGTTAGGGTTGCGTTTCTTCCTGCAGGCACCTATCTCCCTTCAGAGCTTAGATTTATTGTTTGTCCTGTGGCTTCGATTTTCTGATGTTAAAGAAAATGTGTTCATTTGCAGTTTCTCCAGCTTTGTTGTCATCATTGTAAGAAGAAGAGCAATGTTTTTCTCAGCTCTCTTCTGTTCCATGCTGAGCAGCAGCATTCTACGTCATAGCTAGAAACTTGAGACAGTCCACATACCCCTGGCCATGAAGACACAGATATTAATTGAGGTATATGCACACTTTGGAATAGTACCCAGCGTTAAAATTAGTGAATTCTTGATACACATTCCAAATGGATGTAACTCTGAATTGTTACGCTGAATGAAATAAGCTAAAAGAATGAACGTGCATACTGCATGATTCCACTTATGCAAATTCTGGAAGATGCAAGCTAATCTAAACTAACATAAAGATCAGTATGTGCCTGGGGACAGAGTGAGCAGAGGGAAGGGCAGAAGGGAGGAATGACAGAGGAACAAAAGGAAATCATTGAAGTGTATGGAGTTGTTCACGCTCTTGGTTGTGGTGATGCTTGCACTGAGATGCACGTATGTTAGTGCTTAACTGATTGTACACTTTAAATCAGTGAAATATATGTCAATTATATCAGCATAAGCTTGTTAAAATAAGTAAGTTTTTATATTGGTAGAGAGGGAGTGATAGAAAGATACACAATAGCATCCTAAAGATCCAAGACCCCTGAACATTCAAGTGCATTGAACTTGGTATTGTACATATTACTTGGATAAATACTGTTGTGTTTAGGTGTTAAGTGCCATCCTGTGGCTCCAATTTCATAGCGACCCTATGTGCAACAGAACAAAACGCTGCCTGGTCCTACACCATCATCACAATTGTTGCTATATCTGAGCCCTCAGCATGTTTCCGGTTGGGTGAATTAGGGACGGTTCTTATAAAGAGGAGATAATTTGGCCTTAGGTAGGAAAAAGGACACTCTTCCAGGGGAATAGGAGAGAAGAAAAAGAAATGGATACCAACAGAGAAAGGGTAAGAGTATTAGCAAAGAAGCAAAAGCTGGTGAATGATGGGAAAAGGGAGAGCAGGAAGTGGATCAACAGTGAGTGGGAGGACAACTTGGAAGTCCGCACTCAGAAACAGAGAGAGCACACCTTGTGTTTTTCTCCCAGGCCTTCTCCCCAGAGGAGGATGTTCACCAGGCACATACACGTGACAGAATGTCTGCAGGTGGGATCCCAAAAAGGATAGGGGATTGTAGCACTGGCCCTTTGTGTGATGTGTTAGCTAGGGTTAGCAGCAACTTTGTTTCCCAGAGTCCAGAAAACCGGCCTACTTCCCTGACCTGTTTTCCTAACTTTGAGGTGGGAATGAAAATATGGAAGCTCACAAATGAGGAAGTTTCAGAGGAGGAAGACATCTGGGTCCTCTGATGTCTAAATACTCAGGAAGTCACCTTTTGGAAGAGCCTGTGAGGCAGAAGCTGGCCCCTGGCTCCTTCCTCTTGTAAGTCCAGTACTCTTGACACATGCAAATTTCCCCTCAGCTCTGTCTATATCACGCCTACCATGCTGTGTGGTGTGGGCATCTTCACTCTCTCAGGAAAGGCACTATCCTTCCTAGTAGAAGATGAAGCTGTTATGTTTCCTCCTTTTTCTGGTGACAGCTTCCCAGTGTGAGCCTCTCAGGGACTTAAATGTTGGGTGATACGGGTGAGTGTGCTCTGTTTCTGACTCACAAGAATTTTGTCTCTTTCCCCTAGGTGTCCTGTCCCAGGTGCAGCTGAAGGAGTCAGGCCCAGGCCTGGTGAAGCCGTCACAAACCTTGTCTCTCACCTGCACTGTCACTGGTGGCTCCATCTCTAGTGATTATGGTTGGAACTGGATCCGCCAGCCCCCAGGGAAGGGCCTGGAATGGCTGGGAGTTGCTTACTACAGTGGATCATCATGGAAAACAAGCTATGGCTCCTCCCTCAAGGGCCGAATCTCCATCACTGCTGACTCATCCAAGAAGCAGTTCTCCCTGCAGCTGAGCTCTGTGACTTCCGAGGACACAGCCATGTATTACTGTGCAAGAGGCACAGTGAAGAGAAGTCCGTGTGCCCCAAGACACAAACCTCCCCTGAAGGGAGAGGACTGGCCTATGGGAGGCGCTCAGAATGCATGGAGCACAGAGAGCATGTCAGGAGCAGGTGCAGAGGAAGACTGAAGTTTCCTTTTAACCCTGGTGTTTCCTGCCCCTGCCCAGCAAAAGTCTTATCCTCGAAGAACCGTTACTGTCTCTTCCTTGCAACCAGGAACAGATTAGCCAATAAGCACGGTCAGCACATGCTTCTTAGTGTGTACTTTATAAGCACAGGCTTAGTTGTGCTTACATTGTAAGCCCATGCTTACCTTGCTTACTGAGTAATCCTTCCCTGCAGGGCGCTAAATGAAATTGGAAACATCTCCAGTGGGTGAGAATGTGCCAGCTAGAAATGAAGCTCACACAGGCTCAGGAGGGTGCTATGCCCAAGGTTGTTTAAGGTCTGAATTTCTTTTAATTTAACCCTATCATACTTATGCTTTCAAGCATGTGCTTACAAGCACATGTTTATAATTCACGTATCCTGTTCGAATGCATTGGTAAGTAGAGGAGGGGCAACCACAGATTTTATCAGTGTTTAGGGCCCTCAGGTGCCTTAATCAGTCCTGGCTGGACAGCAGGGGGCCCTCAGAAATCACAGAGCCTGAAGACCCCACTCAGAGCACGTTGAGGTGGAGACAGTTTTCTGTTGGGATGTGTAATTTTTCTCTCTGCCACAATTTAGAAAAAGAAATTGATTAGTACTCAATGAAAAGATGGCAATCCAACAAAATTGGGGAAAGTTTCAACAGACATAACAAGAAAGGATACTCAAGGATGCCAAACAAACACTTAGAAAGAGCCTCACAATCTTAAACACAGAATTACTGTGTGAGCTAGCAAGTCCTCTCCCAGGTATACAACCAATGTACACGACAACAAAATCACTAGCAGCAAAAGACAAATTATATCAATGAAACCTCATAAAAAGTAAAGAAAAAAAAAATTTGTTCCTCAAAAGATGTTATCAACAAAGGGGAGGGGGAGCCTAAAGAAAATTTTCAAAAGCAATGTATATAATAAGGGTATGATATGCTAAATGTATTACAGCTCAACAAGGAAAAGTCAAACAACTCGACTAAAAATTAGGCAAAGGACTCCAAGAGTAATTTTACCAAAAAGAATATACAAGTGGCCAAAAAACACATGAAAAGATATTCTGCATCACTATGCATTAAACAAAGCCCAAATGCACTGCCACAGGGTCGATTGCGAGTCAGAGTGGCCCTATAGAGCGGAATGGCCCTGTAAGGATTCCAAGGCTGTATATCTTTATAGAAGCAGGCTGCCATCTTTCTTCTGTGGAGCAGCTAAAAGGCTCAAACCCCTGACATTCTCCTTAGAAGCCATGAGTTTAAGCACTGCACCACCAGGGCTCCTCCATTACCCTTTAAAACCAATTGCCATTAAGTCAATTCTGACTTATAGCCACCGTACAGGACAGAGTAGAACTGTCCCATAGTGTTTCCAAGGAGCAGCTGATGGATTCAAACAAAGGACCTTTTGATTAGGAACCATAGCTGTTAACCACTGCGCCACCAGGGCTCACCGTTAGCCATTAACCATTAGGGAGATACAAATTGAAATCACATGGAGAATGGGCTTCCCCCAAAGATGGCAATATAAGCAGCTTAGCACTTCCATCCTCCAACAACAGGAAAAAGGAAGCAAAACAGAACAAATAACACAGTGGACTGGATGGATTATGAACTCTAGAAACCATCTCAAGAGACAAAGCACATGGACAAAAGTGGAAGAAATTTTAAGCCAGCAGACACCTTAGGGAAGTTTTCTCTCTGTCTCAAGGGTCTCTCTCTAGTCCAACCCCCGTGACAGTGAGAGTGAAGTTCCTGGACATATCCTATCATGAATTGTAACCTGTGACCAGCTCCCTCATGGCCCAAATGAGTGGTAAATTAACTTACTTTTTGCTACTGGCCAATTGGGGTGTCAGATTTTTTATATCTGTACTAGGGTAGCAAGATAAAACTGCAGAAAAATCACTCACCCCACTTCAGGGCAGGGCTGAGGAAAGAGAAACAAACAAACATAACAAACAGCTGCTTCTGCCTCCAGCCTCCATGAAACAAAGGAGACCAATGTAATTTCAAGTCTGCAAAACAATGGGTATCAAGGACTCTGAGTAGAGTCTCACCCTGAGACATGAAACACTTAAAACACACAGGTGGATGAGAAGCTAGCTGAGATTTGCCTGTAGCCCATGAAAATTCTATTTGGTCTGTTAAGGAACCTGGGATGCAAAGCTGACACTTAAAACAACCAGGAAAGTGCAGGAAAGGGAAAAGTAGCTGCTCATCTTTCCTAAGTGAGCTAGGACACCCATTGACTAACACCCCACACAGTCCTCAGCCCCATCACAGATGTGGGAATAGCCTCCTGCTTTCCCAGAACAGCCAGCTGGAGCCCGGGCAAGGAGCGAGGGCATTTTTCTCCAAGGCTGTGGATTACATAGATTAAAAAAAAAAAAAGGAAAAGAAAACAAGATGTGGTTCTGCGGTGCCCTGAAGTGCCAAGCCAATTTGTGAAGTAACTGGTGAGAGAAGAGCTCTTGAAGCTCTGAGTTAGTGCCGGCTGAATCAAAGGATCAAAGCACTCTCTGATGGAATTTATGGTGAAAGAGAGGGAAAAATAGAGAGAGAAACATACACACACACACAATCCCTTGGGAAACAGAAGATTCCGAGTTCCACAGATAGCACAGTAGAGTATTCAAATACCTCAGTTCAACAACAAAATAAATAACTGATGCAAGGATTTAGGAATGATGGCCCAACTGAAAGAACAATATAAAAACATGAATCAGCCCTGTGGAAACACTAATGGGGGAAATAGAGGACTGTCAAACAGCAACATTAAAAATACCCTTAGATTTTTTATATAGCCTGGATCCCATCATGGGATTCCTGACCATCTTAATACATTATATATATTCAATTTGTTTATTAAGGTGCACTCTTAATGCTGTAAAGTTCTGTGGGTTTTGATCAACACAAAATATTATTTATCAGCCACGATAAGATCCTAACGAAGACTTTTGTCACTCTAAAAAATTGCCTATGCTTTACCTCTTCAACATTTCCTTCCAAAATTTCTGGCAACCATTGGAAAGCTCATCCTACCTACACTCCTTCCTTTCACAGAAAGTTGTACAGGTTAAACCGTAATTATGTAGCCCTTTCCATCTGCACCTGGCATTTAAGTTCATCTGTGTCTTTTCATGGCTTCATGCTGCTGTTACTTGCTACCAAATCAGCTGTGGCTCAGAACATCGTTATCTGTAACAGAAAGAAATGTTGCCTGGCCCTGAGCCATCTTCAGAAACATTGGGACATTTGAGCTCCGCGTTTTGGCTATATCACGTCAATCCACCTCATTGAGGGTTTCCAGTGTTTTTGCTGACCCTCTACTAATCAGGATGTTCTTTTCAAGAGATGGGTCTTTGGTGATGATGTAGCCGAAGTAATTAAGCATAAGTCTCTGCCTTCTATGGATCATTCTGGTTGTATTTCTTTTTAGACTGATTTGTTTGTTCTTCTACCAGTCCACAGTATATTCAGTATTCTAATCCAAGGCCACAGTTTGAATACCTCAATTCTTCTTCTGTCTTCTTTTGTTTATTCTCCACCTTTCATATGAATATGAGATGGCTGAAAAAAATCAAGGTTTGGGTCAAGTGCACCTTAGCCATCAAAGTGGTATCTTTATAAAACATTAGAGATCTTTTTCAGCAGATTTTTTCAATGCAATGTGTCATTTTGTTTCTTGACTAATGCCGCAATGGATGTTAATTGTTGATGCAAGTTAGAATGGAATAGCTGACAGCTTCAATTTCTTTGTTGTTTACCAGGATGTTGGTTATGGAGCCAGTTATGGGAATTTTCATTTTCTTCACATTCAGGTAGAATTCATACTGAAGGCCGTAGTGCTTCACCTTCAATAAGTTCTTCAAGTTGCCTTTTCTTTTCAGCAGGCAAGGTTGTGTCATTTCAATACCACAGGTTGTTAGTGAGCCTTCCTCCAATTTTGATGCCTTGTTCTTATTCCTATTTTTCAGCTTCTCAGCGTGCTTATTCAGTACATCGTTGTTGTTAGTTGCTGTCGAGTTCATTCCTACTCATGGTGACTCCATGTGTGCAGAGTACAACTACTGTATTGGGTTTTAAAGACTATGAGCTTTCGGAAGCAGACTGCCAGGCCTGTCTTTCCAGGTGTCTCTGGGTGAATTTGAACTGCCAACCTTTCAGTTAGTAGTCAAGTGCTTAATCAGCATACAGATTTGAACAATTAAGGTGAACTTATGCAACCCTACAGCACGCTTTTTTTCCACTTCTGAAATATGCACTGTCTGCTTTTTCTGTTTAAATGATAATTGTGCAGCTTCCACATGAGCCCAATTATGTGTTCTTTAATTCCTTTCTTTGCAATGTCATTAATAATCTGTTATGACTCACAGAGTCCGATGCCTTCTCGTACTCAAGAAAACCCTGGTAAACATATTGTTATTCTCTGCTTTTGGCCAACATCTATCCGACATCAGCAATGATGTCCCTCCTTAAGTGTCCTTTTCTGAATCTGGCTTGTACCTCTGGCAGCTCCTGGTGGATGTATGGCTGCAGCCGTTGGTGAATTTCATGGATTGATAGCACATTTCTTTTTACCACTGAGTGATATACTATTGTGTGGATATAACAGAAATACCTTTATCCATTCGTGTATTAAAGGTCCTCTTGCTGCCTCAGACTTATATTAGTTTCTTTCTTTCTGTTCCTTTCATTTCCCTGAGGAGAGAGCACACACTGCTTGGGCACCAAGGGCTAGAGAGTGGTACCCTTCATTAAATTAGGCCTCCCTGAACACGCCTGCAATTCACACACACACGCACACACACATATATACACACAGTGTTCACTGGGCGTCCAGTCACCCCTCTTCTGGTCCCTGGCCCTGAAGTCATTGAGGATATGTCTCAGACTCAGTGATCCCACTACACAGATCCCTGTGTGGCTCCTAAATGCTGTACAGGCTGATCTCACACTTCAGAATTGGCCCAATCTCAATCTGAGTGAAGCGAATCCAAGAACTAGGTCTTGGTCTTTTCCGTAAATACAGGTAGTCTGCAGCCACCACTGAGTCCCTCACCCACCCAGTGAAGCCCATGCCCCTTTAGTTTCTGGTCCCTCCAGAGGTCCAAGACCCACATCCTCCAGAAAGCCCCATCAGACATTGTCTCACGCCACCTCCTCAGACACAGGAACAGCTAGGCTTGAGTTCCTAAGGGGCGACTTGGAGCCAGCTGCCCCTTTCTCCACTCCAAGTGGCTTGGATGAGGCCAGGAGTCCCCTTTATCATAACGTCAGTCCCTGGTCTGCCACTTAGGCCTGGCCTGAGAGTCAGGGGACACACATCCCTCCAGTGCTCCCCTCACATTTGAAGAGTCTTTGGCAGAATACGGACTTCTAGCTTGATTTGTTGGTTTTCCAGCACTGTATTTCAAACAATTATCTCCCTGCTTGCATGGTTTCTGATGAGAAATCCTCTATTCCTATCACTGGTCTCTTACAGGTAAGCTTTCCTGTTTTTCTTTGTTTTCTACATGTAGCTTTTTCTAATTTTTGTAAAATTTGAATAAAATATACCTAGATGTGTTTTCCTTCTTGTGTTTTTGTGATTTATTCTATTTATTGTTTTGCCAGCATCTGTGATCTGTGGCTTTCTGTGTTATAAATTTGGCACTTTTTTCAGCTATTATTACTTCAAATAGTTCTTCTGTTTTCTATTCTACTCCTGATGTAAATACACATATATTGTGTTTTGTGCAATTTTGTCAGAGTTCTTAAATTTTTTTTTCCTGGGAGCAATGGACCTCATCCTCAATACCATGAAGGATTTGTGGTCCTTGCTCTTCCTGGTGGCAGCTCCCAGAGGTCAGCATCTCGGGGATTCAGGCATGAAGATCTGGGTGTGCTGCGTCTGAGCACATGGCTCACTCTGGTTGTCCTTGTCCTCAGTTGTCCTCTCCCAGGTGCAGCTACAGGAGTTGGGTTCAGCACCTTTGAAGGTCTTGCAGACCCTGTCCCTCACATGCATTGACTCTGGTTACTCTATCACCAGATGCTGGCCCTGGATCTGCCAACCCTCAGAGAAAGAGCTGGAGTGGATGGGGTGCATCTTATGATGGGAATTTGTACTACAAACCATCTCTCAAGAGTGGAGTCAGCTTTTCCAGAGAAATGTACAAGAATCTGTTCTCTGTGCTGCTGAGCTCCATGACTGGGGAGGACATGCCCATGTATTACTGTTAGAGACACAGTGAGTGGAAGGCAAAGGGGGCCCAAATCTAATCCTCTCTGTAGAAGAGCAGGAGAGGATACACAGCAGAGGCTCCTTAGGACCCTCAGAGCAAAGTGGCCAAGCTAGGGGCAGATGAAGCAGGATGTGGTGGTTTCTTGCCATGGGTTAGGGGTTCATCTCTTTTCTTAACAACATCTAACCCCTGGGAGCCCTCCATTCCTTTTATTTATTTACTGTTTGAATTGTGGTAAAAATACTCATCATACCTTTGCCAATGCAATGTTTTTTACATGTTCATTTCAGTGGCACTGGTCGGATTAACCACATTGTACAGCCACTGCGTCTGTTTTTAAAGCAATGCCATGATGTATCCAAATTGCATTAGAATACATTTTTTTTAAATGGTCTGTCTTACATATTTATCTCTTACATCATTTTCTTTGTATACATTTGTCTTGAAATATGAACATAATTTACATAAAATTAACATTGTACAGTTGATTTTCTGAACTTAGGTCACTGCCCTGGGAATGCCCAGGCTTACTGCTACTATTATTACTACCAGTGCTACTATTTGTTATGACAATGATGATGATGATAATAATAATACAGTAAGTTAAAAAAAAAAATCACATGTATATCCAGTCACTGGGAAGACAGATCGTCTACATAGAATAAGTGTTTCTGAATTGAAAATTGAACCCCACACCATTTTCTGTGTTGTTTTCCTTTTTCTGCTCTAACACAAACACCGTAGTGTGTGGCTTTAAAGCGTAGACATTTATTTGCCCACACTTCTTGTGAAAAGCATAAAGCAGAGTCTCCGCCATGTAAATGTCTTCCCAAGTGTTTCTTGGCGTTGCTCGACTTATAGAAGATCTTCATATGGCTTCTTCCTTCCCCTGTCTGTGTCAATTCTGTTCTTGTTATAACTCAGGACTGATTAGTTTTAGGGCCCACCCTACACTGTTACAATTTCATTAACATAATATAAGAAAATAAAAAACCTATTTTCAAACATGGTCACATGCACAGATGCAATGGTCGAGAGAAGATACAGCTGTATGGGACCCTGTGGTCTGCAGTGGCTGGTCAGCTCTAACAGCTGTGCTGACTACAACTGTAGCTCATCCACACATAGTCAGGGCATCTGGAAAAATAGGTTCAGGTACCAGGTATGGACAAACAGCCTGAATGTTTAGGACCAGAGAAGATATTGCTGAGTGGGACACACAGTGGGAAAAGGCAGTGTGAACCCAGGCACATACAGCCTCAGAACACAGAGGGGTGCTTTTGGCAAGGGAAACTCAGGATCCACTGAGTCCAGGATGCATTCCAGGGCACTTTCAAATGAGGAATAAGGGAGCTTCCTGTCTCACAATTTCTTCTCATTCCCAAAATACCTATACTGATTGGGGCCCTCCTTTCTATTCAGATTCTATACTTAAGAGACCTCTTCATAAAAAAAGGGTTATTTTCCTCTCTGCTCTACAAAGAATAGATTGTCATAGGGACAGTGGGCACTGAGTAAATATTACCATTTCCTCTGTTTTATAGGATCTTTATGAGAGGACACATGTCAGCCTAGCCTCGATCTGTTACATGGTGTAGGCTACAGGATTTGATGAAATTTCGTTAGATTATCTCCACTTGGGTAATTATGATAATACTAAAATGTTATAAAAATGCATTAAACATACAGTCTGAACAGGTGTTCATCCAACTGAATTAATCTGAAAAAACAGCCTTACATTAAATGCACAAAAATATAGACATGTTGGACAATTTACTCATTAAAAGCATTCTTTGATCTTAAGCAAAGTGTCCTGAGAGTGATGACATTAACTCAGCAAGTGGATTTGTCTTTCCTGCGAGCACTTCCCCTCAGAGCACTTCCATCCATGTAATTGCTGAATGTCTCATGCACTAGTACCTCACCTAACAAAACCTTCCCTCTAATAGGAACATACACAGGAGCAAGCATGTGACTGGACTGACCCAGCCTGTGAGATCAGGTACTCTCTTGCGCCACAAGGCCAGAGTCGCTGTTTGTAGTGTACCTAAAGGACTTCTTAGTTCTAGATTCAGGGTAGTAGGTGGGATGTCTACTACTCCAGCTACTAACTCAACACATTGGTGAGCTGAGGACCTCCCACCAACTCTCCCTACTTTTGGTATGGAAAATTTATTGTCCTGAAAGCCCCCTTTCAAGGAGAGTGTCTACAGACTCAAGAAGTTCTTATGGACAGGAACTTTCAGAGACTCAGGTGTAATAAGTGTTACTGGTCATTTCAGCAACTGCACTGATGATTATTGTCCAGGCAGAAATGTCCACTCTGAAAAAATACATAAATAAAAAAAATACTTTAGGTTGGCATGAGCATAATCCCCTTCACAGTATCCTTTCTCTATACTTGGTAGTAAAGCCAGTTCAGGTGAAGAAATATTCACCCAAGCTAGTGAGCCTATCGAAGTGGTTCCAATTTACCACAAACTTTGGAGTGGACATCGTTTTGCCTCTATTCGATGTTTTTGTTCTGTTTTGGGGCTGTTTCAATACTTTGTAATACAAAATAGCTTAAATATTACAAATGTGACCATTTAGACAGGCCTGGACTTGCGGTAAATCTTTTGTATCTGTCTATCTTATCTATCTTCTATCCATTCCAATGTACCTATTCTTAAAGGTGTATCTGGCTGTATCTGGCTTCGTGACCTGAATATGTCCTTTTGGTGTGGATTAAGGCAACCCCAGGGAGAGATAAAAAGTGATCCCAGGAAGGGGACTCTGTTCTTCTAATGACACAACAAGCAGCCCCAGAGAAAGGATCCTCTTCTGCCCCTTTTAAACTTTAATAACAAAGGGACCTCCTACATGCAAATTCTCACTTAGACAACTGGATGAAACCCCAGCACACATTTACTGAAATGCAGGCTTTCCTCAGCCTGGAGAATATTCTCTGGGAGTCATGGACCTTATCCACAAAGAACTTGAAACATCTGTGGGTTTTCCTCTTTCTGGTGATATCTCCCAGAGGTGAGTGTCTTAGGGATTCAGGAACAAAGCTCTGGGGATGCTGTATCTGAGCACATGACTCACAATGGTTCTCTTTGTTCCCAGGTGTCCTGTCCCAGGTGCAGCTGCAGGAGTAGGGCCCAGGACTGGTGAAGTCCTCACAGACCCTGTCCATCACCTGCTGTGTTTCTGGATTCTCTTTAACCAGCTCTTATCTGAGCTGGGTCCTCTAGCCTCCAGGCAAGGGGCTGGAGTGGGTGGGTTCCACACGGCATGGTGGAAGCCCAAACTATAACTCAACTCTGGCATCCTGAGTCAGCATCATCAGGGACACCTCCAGGAGCTAAGTTTACTTCCAGGTGAGCTCTGTGACTCCCGGGAACGCAGCCCTGTATTACTGTACAAGAGACAAAGTGAGAGGAAATCAGTGGGATCCCATATGCAAATCTTCCTCCAAGGAGGCCAAGAGAGTCGGGCATCATGTGGTGCTCAGCATTCGGGCATCATGTGGTGCTCAGCATCACATAGCACAGGGCAAACCCAGGCAGGTGCAAAGGGAGGGAGGAGGAGTGAGTTTCTTGTTATTATCTATGGTTTCCACTTCCTATACCGGAATTCCTCTATAGACCCCATGGAAATACATTCTTTATTCAGGAGCTTCTCCTTACTTTCCTTATATATATATATATATATATATATATATATATATATATATATATATATTCCTACTCAGGAGATAGGTTTTTTTTTTTCTTATATAGGCACTTTATACAGAAATAAGGCTCAGCATATTTTTTGATATGTGTCTTAAATCCTGAAACTTGGTGAATATCCTGAGAAGACTGGGGGCACTGTAATCATGTGTAAATGAATCTCATTATTTGCTATTCATATGAAAGTAGGAACCACTCCCTCACGGTTTACAGGAGCATTGCACAAATAAGCTGAACATTGTGAAGTATGCACTGTTTTGACTTCTAGTGCCAGAAAAAAAACCAAGTGCCAGAGAGCACCAATATTAGATACATAACTCAGGCATTATGTTTACCAAAATAGAGAGAAATTTTTATTTTTCCATCTAATTTTTCTCTCATAAAATGTTAATATTCTCTTCCTAAGTATTTAAGTAGTTAATGTTTCATTCTGTCTTACTTCAGATGTATCTATGTTTGTCTGTCTATCCGTCTCTTTGTCATGTAACTATCTATCTAAATATCTATCTACCAGTAGCTGTCAACTGAACTGCAAATTTAAACTCACAGAGACCCCATTTTTGTCAGAGTGTAACTGTGCTTTGTATGGTTTCCAATGGCTGATTTTTCATTAGTAAATCACCAGGCCTTTTTCTGAGTTGCCTCTGAGTGGACTAGAACCTACGACCTTTGGTTAGCAGCAATTTGCATCATGCAGGGAATCCGTTGGTTGTTCAGTGGTAGAATTCTCTCATTCCATGCAGGAGACTTGGGTTCAATTTTGGGCCAATGCACCTCATGAGCAGCTGCCACCCATCTGTCAGCAGAGGCTTGCATGTTGCTGTGATGTTGCAGAGGTTTAAAGTGGAGCTTCCAGACCAAGAAAGACGAGGAATAAAGTCTTGGCAATCTATTTTTGGACATCAGTCAATGAAAAGCCTATGGATCTGCAATCCATCATGGGGATTTATAGGACCATGCAGTGTTTTATTCCACTGTGCATGGGCTAGTCATCTGTCAGGGACTGACCCCATGGGAACCAATAACAACTCTATATACATGCATACACACTCTATATGTTGTTGCTGTGTGCTTTCGAGTGGATTCCAACTCATATAGACCTTGTAGGACAGAGTAGAACTGCCCCATAAGTTTTTCTAGGTTGTAAATCCTTACAGGAAGAGACTGCCAGATTTTTTCTTTTGCAGATTCACTGGTGGATTTGAACTGCCATCCTTTCAGTTAACAGCTGAGTGCTTAATCATTGCAACACCAGGGCTCTCTCTCCCTCACTCCCTATCTATGTAGAAATATATATGTATGTAAGTATGCATGTATAATCATTATTACTTGACCCAAGTGGTCTCTTCATGCCTGTGTAGGTCATTTCTATCTGCAATAATGCTGTACATGGAAAATGACTTCAGACCTCAGTCCCTCACCAGAGTGCATTTCCTGCCATCAGGGTCTTTAGGAGCTCTGGCTCTGCTGGTGGTGGCTGGGATGAGCTGGCTGAGATCCAGACTGCAAGTCAATGCTGCGTCGGCTTCCCAGGATTATCACTCTGGATCCAGCATCTTCCCAGGTCACTCTTCTTAGGTGGGGTCAGAGGAGCAGTATGGACTAGTGGAATCTGGATGAGGACATGTTCATGGCCACTTCTGAGCACATCCATCAGCCAGAGCAAATCACATGGAGGAGCTCAGATCAGAGGGCCGGAGGTGAGGAAGAGTGACTGCACGTGAGGAGGCCCACCACTTCTCCTGCAGCTCCCTGAGACCCCTCTCTAGTCTTCATCCTGGGGAGGGGCGCATGACCACCAAATCTGTGACAAGATGATGGATCTTAACTATTAATGGAAAATCAAAGGGGATCTGTAGGTCCCTGGAAGTGATCAACAAAACCCTCAGCCCTTTCCAGCCTTGTTTAATCATCAGAGTGAGGAATCTCTTAGTGTGTCAGGGGGAACTTCAGTGACAGCACAGCATCAACAATCCCACTAAGTTATTAATAGCAGTGGCAGTATTTGAAAATTGTAGATAAATATTAGCCAAATGCTCTCAATATGTAGTACACATTTTTATTTTATACTAACCGAATAGAAACACATCCAATGACCTTATTACAACAATGTTTTAAGAGAAGTAATATTAATTACAATATTTAAATTATAATATTATAATTAAAAACTCATAGCAATTATGATTTATTCACTTATTGGTAATTACTGACGGCCAAGGTGTGGCCCACAATTGTCACTCTAAAGTTTGAATTAAATAATAATAGTTTTTATCTTGCTCCCTAATGATTTATGAATACAGGGGGATACACAGCCACGAAGTAAGATATTTTGGTTAATTATATGTGAGAAGGAGATTTCTCTTGCTGATTTTTATTCCTGAAATTTTGGATTTTGGGGGTTGTATTTTTTTTTTTTTTTTTGTAAATGTAGAAAACTGAAGTCACGGCAACTCTGCCACAAGGCATTTTTGAAGGTTCAATTTCTACCGCACGTGACAATATAGTATGGATACCTCCCCTGAACTTCAGCTTCCCTTTTAGCCCACATGTGTGTTGCCTCAGGGCTGTACTCAGGGTATTGCTCACCTGCTCTCCCAGTCACCATTATATCTGTGACAGGGCTGTTCCTGTCCTGGTGCACAGTAAGTGCTCCTGTCCTCTCGTGCTTGTTATGGACTTGAAACTTAAAAAGAAAGGAAGTAGATTAATAGATTAAAGATAAAATGGTGGATATGCTATAGCATATAGCCACCAGACATATGAAACATAAAAAAAAATAAATAAGAATAGAGGGGCTTTACTTATTGCTACAAAAACTGATTCAAAACAATAGCTATGACCAGGGAAAAAGAGGGGTATTTTACAGTTACAAAGAGATTAGTTCATCATGAAGACATGGCAGTCCTAAATGTGTATGAATACAATAATGGAAACTGGAAATACAAAAAGAAAATTTGTCACTACATGAGAAAATAGTAGGGAGATCTACAATTATATTAAGAGATGTCAAAAATATTCTTTCAGACATAAAATGATACTCATGGAGAGAGTGCTTCTTAGCTCAAGTAGATACAATAGAGTAAATGGGCAGCTCCTTTCCTGAGGCAAGATGAGAAGGCAAAAATGGACAGGAGCTGATTGAATAGACAGGGGAAATGTGGGGTGGAAAGGAGGAGTGTGCTGTCACAATACAGGGAGGGCAACTAGGGTCATATAACAATGTGTGTATAAATTTTTCTATGAGATACTAACTTGACCTCTAAACTTCACTTTTAGTAAAAAAAAAAAAAAAAATTTCAGTAATCAAGGGAAAAGTAGATAAATGAATCCTTGAGATCATAGAACACTTGAACAACACTTGCAAGCAATTTGTCCTCACTGACTTCTATAACCCTCTGCACCCAACAACAACAAGACATGCGTTCTTTTATGGTGCATATGTTTGTTTTTAACTGATGAGCTGGAATGATTCCTCTGTTTATAAGTTATGTACTCAAAAATTACTTGAGCTTTCTCTTTGAATGGCAGGTATCTTTTTCCATATTACTACACTGTAATGGAAAATGAGTATTTTTCTTAGTAACACACCTCACCTACCACACACAGCCTTGGCCGAGCTGATGCTCTAGGCATTTCTCCATCATATTCGTTGAGGTTGACCACATTGAACTGTGCTTGAGGAATGTGATCCTAAGAAACAGGAACAGATGAAGAAATCTTTGCATCTTTTGAAGTCTGGGGAATTGCTTTACTGCATAAAATGACCCTTCCCCATGTGACTTACATGAGATTCTTGAATGGCCCTTTGTTTGCTTTGACAACCCTGTTTGCTACACATAAACCAGGTATCCTGGAGAAGAGTCTGTCTCACGGAGACCCCATGGGCGACAGAGGAGAATCACGTTCCATAGGTGATTTGATGGCTGACTTTTCAGAAGTAGATATGCAGGCCTTTCCTCTGAACATTGATTAGCAGTTGAGCACGTTAACCATTTTTACCACCACATAAAAACCCATTGCCATCGAGCCGGTTCCCAGTCATAGCAACCCTATTGCACAGAATAGAACTCCCCCAAAAGGGTACCAAGAAGCAACTGGTTGATTCAAACTGTTGACCTCTTGGTTATTAGCTGAGCTCTTAACCACTTTGTCACCAGGGCTCTGAAGAATCTATAAGTACAAGGAAATACAAGTTCCCAAAATCGCCTGGTAATTGATGTGACCGTATGTGTAAGCTAACTGCCTTTATCCAAAAGACTCCACCATGGCCATGTGCACCTGCACGAGGACACTAGGGATGGAAGAAAAGCTATTGAATGTTGTCCACGACCTAGTTCCCAGCAACAGGCTGGATTCTGGGAGTATACTGGATGCAACCCCTCCATGGCATGCAGACGATCACTCTGGTTGCCCTAGGTGGTTCTTACTGGTGGAGCAGCTACTGCTATCGAGGGCAGAACTGAGACTTACATGCTTGTGATGAGGATTCCAGGGAGCCTGAGAATCTGTACCAGGAGCTCCAGGACATCAGGGAGGAGGCCTGGAGTCAGTGGAGGAGGTGATCTCTATGAGATAGTCTGCATTGTCAGGACTCAGGCCTTCAACTCGGATTCCTCCATGGGCACACTTGGCTAACAATCTATCTAGGGTCTTAAAGGGATGTTCATTCAGGACATGGGCCTGCCATGGGGACAGAGAGGGAGCTCAAGGATGAGACATGGCAGAGTGCCCAGCAGAGCCACAGCCTTTTACTCTGGGTTTGAATATGTTACATAGGGCAATGCCACGGTCACTAGCACCTGCCATGGGTCAAGACATGCAGATGTGTGTGTGTGTATATATATATATCCCAGAAAAACCTAGTGCCGTCGAATATGTAGAATATATAAATAAATACAAGTGTGTATATATATGGTATATATAAATGAATACAAATGTGTATATAGTCTATATAAATAAATATAAAATGTGTATATATGCTATACACAAATAAATGTTAAAGTATATATACATATATTATGCAATTATATAATATATATTTATATATAAATGCATTACATAATTATATAGAATATACATTAGAATAATGATGCTGTATATAAATACATTATATAATTATATATTAAATATAAATATATTTATTTTTGCACATTTATATATAAATGTGTATATATATGTATCACCAAGTCAGTGTTGAAAAGGAAAGATATCACTTTGAGGGCTAAGGTACACCTGACACAAGGCAAAATATTTTCATTTAGCTAGTAGGACTGCAAAAGTCTGACAATGAATATGAAAGAAGGAAGAAAAAGAAAAATTGACACTTTCGAATTATGGTCTTGAAGAGAATAGTGAATATACCATGGACTGCCAGAAGCGCGAATACGTCTGTCTTGGAAAAAGTACAACCAGAATGCTCCTTGGCAGCAAGGATGGTGAGAATTCCTCTCACATAGTTTGGACATGTTATCAGGTGGTGCCAGTTCCTGGAGAAAGACATCTTGGTTGCTATGGTAAAGGGTCATCAAAAAGGAGGTGGGCCCTTGAAGAGATGGATTGAGAATGGGCTCAAACATAGCAATGACTGTGAGGGTGGCTCAGGACTGGGGCATTATTTCCTTCTATTGTACATAAGATCTTTTTGAGTGGGAACCAACTACCCAAACCCAGTACCGTCGAGTCAATTCCGACTCATAGTGACCATATAGGACAGGGTAGAACTGCAACCAGGGTTTCCTGGGAACCAACTAGATGGCACCTAACAACAACAAGAAGTCACTGAACGGTAAACACTATGCTAGATGCATAACTGAGTAACACATCATTTTGAAATAATTGCCTTTTTACACTTAGGTGTTATATTTAGCAAGAACGTCCTTTTTATTTAGATGCATCAAAACATGTATTGAAATGTAAATGTTAATCAGGATTGAAATAGACTGGCATAGACACTGAAGAACATAACTCTGGAACCCTGCCTCACACTATAAACTCAACTTAAAATGTATCGGTCTGGACAATATGGAGGAAATGTGTGTGAGGTGTGTAAGGATACGTATTTTTTTTGCATGCACACGTACTCTTGTCTGTGCTGGAAATACGTGTGTGTGCTTGTGAAGCTACACTATATTGCAACCTAATTACTTAGAATGTAAATTTTTGACATGCTGAAAGATAACGAAACCAAATTAAGAGAATAATCATAATGGAATTTTGATTGGTGATATTTTAATATATATAGCATTTATTTTTAATAATGAAGAAAAAGACCTAAATGTGTTTTAAAAGATTCCTGAAGTAGAAAATGCCGCCCTGCAAATTACTGAATATCATTACAAAATTTCTAAAGATACAATGCACAAATCCATACTGGTCAAGAAAAAAACTAATTATTATATAAAATTTATCCATGACATGAGAAATTAAAATAATTTAATGAATATCATTTCATTCTATGAGATTAAGATCAGGTGTTTTGCAAAATTTGCTGATATAAATATTTGTTTGTCATCCACTCTGACAGTAATTAAACTACATCTCTTAAAAAATCATTACGAAGGCAATGATACCATACTATAAATCTATATTGTATTATGATTTTTATTTTGGATGCTTTGCCTTTTATAAACTTTGTAACTTGAATATCATTAGGTTAAGAGAACAATTGCAAAGAAAATACAGAGGGTGTTCACATAGCCCTCTCCTGGTTTTCCCTATTGCTAACATCTTACATAAAAATCGTGCATTTGTAAGAACTAAGCAATTAATATGGTTACGTTTTTATTTACCAAACTGCTGACTTTGTTAGAATTTCACCAGTTTTCCCTAAGTGTCATTTGTTGTTGCTTCAAGATTCAATTTAAGATATCCCATTAAATTTAGCTATTGCATTTTGAGACTCTTCTGGTCAGTGACACTATGTATGTTCTGCTGCTTTTCAGTTAAGCGATCTCTAAATGGTGGTTATTCATTTTAAGTTGGATAGTGCTATTCAGATTCTTTATGTTCGCAATTATTTTCTTCCTAGTTGTTCTGTCAGTTAGGGAGATTGAAATGTTTAGGTCTCCAACTGTAATTGAGGATTGGCCTATGTATCTTTTCGGTTCTAATAATAAGTATTTTCTATCCTTTGGAAAACTAGCCTGTTAATCATTGTGTACTGTACCCCATTATCTTTAAAAATCGTCTTTTTTTTTTTTAAGTCTGCTTTGCCAGAAATTTACATTACTACTGAAGCTTTGCTTTTATGGTTCATACTTATCCATCTTTTACCTTTAACTAATCTCCAGTTTTATATTTAAAGCCCTTACATTTTTCGGGCCTTGGGGTTTGCTTTTACCTCTTTATGACAATTATTATTTTGTAACTGATGTTTTTATACCATTCCCACTTAAAGTTATGTAATAATATGCTGCCACTGTTGTTAGGTGCCTTTGAGTCAGTTCTGACTCATAGCGACCATACATGCAACCAAAGGCAACACTGCTGGGCCCCTGTTGTACCTGAGCCCACTGTTGCTGCCACTCTGTCAGTCCATCTCATTGAGGGTCTTCCTCTTTATTGATGACCCCCTATTTTACCAAGCATGGTGTCCTTCTCCATGGACTGGTCCCTCCTGGTAACATGTCCAAAATATGCAAGACAATGTTTTGCTACCCTTGCTTCTAATGAGAATTCTAGCTGTATTTCTTCCAAGACAGATTTGTTCATTCCTCTGGCAGCCAGGGTATAGTCAATACTCTCTGAAAACACCATAATTCAAAGGCATCAATCCTTCTTCCTTCTTCATTGTGCAGCTTTCACATGCATATAAGGCAGGTTGAAAACACCATGGCTTGGGTCAGGTGTACCTTTGTTCTAAAGGGACAGCTACTTTTTAACACTTCAAGGAGATATTTTCAACAGATTTGCCCAATGAAACACTTTGATTTCTTGGCTGCTGCTTCCATGGGTGTTGATTGTGGTTGCAAATGAAATGAATTCCTTGACCACTTCAATCTTTTCTCCACTTATCATAATGTGGGTTATTGGTACAGCTGTGGAGACTTTTTTTTTCTTTATGTTGAGATGTAAACCATACTGAAGTCTGAGATCTTTGATCTTCATCGGTGAATGCTTCAAGTCCTTGTCACTTTCAGCAAGCATGGTTGTGTCATCTCTGTAATGAAGGCTGTTATTGAGTCTTCCTCCAAACTTGATGCCCCTTTCTTCTTCATATAGTCCAGCTTCTCAGATGATTTTTTCAGCATGAAGGTTGAATAAGTATGGTAAAATGATACGAGTCTGAGGCACACTATTCCTGACTTTAACCACACAGTATTCCCTTGTCTGTTAAAACAATTGCCTCTTGGTCTAAGTACAGTTCCTCACGAGCAAGATTAAAAGTTCTGGAATTCCCATTTTACTAATGCTATTTTTTTAATTCAAGGATTGGTAAATAAATAAATTATGAATCTATTGCATAGCATGTTACCCTTGCCTCAGGAGCACTCACTAAAGCATGCCCGTGCGTGCACACACACACACACACACAAACACACACAGATTTCTCTGTGGAACTAAGGCTCCTTCTCCATGTGATATTTGCATGATCTTTTTGGTGTATTGCACTTTAGTATCGGACTTACTTATCTAGTGTGGCTATGATATAAATATCATAAAGGCGTGCCTTTAACAAATGGAAATTTATTCTTTCCCAGCTTTGGAGGCTAGAAGTCGAAATACAGGGCACTTGCTCTAGGGGAAGGCTTTCTGTCTCTGTCGGACATGGGGGAAGACCTTTGCATCCATTCAACAACTGAGGGCCCGGCATCTCTTGGAGTTCTTCATGTGTCTCTGCATCAGTCTTCCACTGATTCAAGGAGGTTCTCAGCACAGGGACCTAGAGTCCAATTGACACTCTCAGTTCCCAGCCCTTCTTTTGTGGTGACACCAAGGACCCTCACTCCCTACCAGCTTCTCTCTCCTCCTTTATTGTAAGATAAAAATGGATAGAAGCCACATTCTAGGGAAAGTCCTGTTACATCTGATCAGGGCTGTGACCTGAGTAAGGATGTTGCATCCCACCATTATCCTGCCTCATCCACATAACAAATAGAATCTAATCCTCATTAACATAACCCAATCTTGCCTCATTAACACACAGCTCAGGAATTAGAGAACATCACAAAATCAAAAAGAATTACATTACATTAGAAAGCAGAGGTTGAAGACACAGCAATGGAAATCATGGCTAGCTAAGTGGACACATGTTTTTGGAGCAACAAAATGTAATCCATGGCAGTATATAAACCTGGAATCTCATTTCTGGACAGCAGAAAACACTTCAGATAACTTTGTTCCTTAACAAATAGTGTCCTGTCTTGTCTTTGATATGAACTTAGTATTATTTGTGTCCTGGAAGAATTCATGAACTTGTGACATTCTTCATAACCGCTGTAGGAAAACCACCTGGATTAAATATATTCCACTTTTATAGTAAACCTGAAAGCAAAACAATCTTCTTAAGTTTTTTTTTTAAACGAAGCAATAGTTTAACTTAATTAGTAAACAATGTCTGCCTTGCTCTGTGTGCTATTTAAAGAATTATCTTTATGTGATCAAATTGGCAACAACTGGAAAGATTTGATGAGATGCTCAGGGTGCAGTGAATTTATGTTAATGACAGAGGAATAATTTGGAAAAGAATACTGTGAATGGTTGCACAATTTGAAGAATGTAGTAAATGTCTCAGAATTCTACACGTAGAAATTGTCGAATAGGTGTACATTTTGTTGTGTATATTTTCACTAAACATAATACATTATTTTAAAACAGAGTATGGAATTAAATTGAAGAAGGAATGAACACTGTGTAAAGTTATACACGTGATTAAGAGCTTGGGGCTGTCCTTGTGTGTATGTAGGGTTGGGGATATGGACTGATTGAACTCTTGCCATGAGTCTTCCAACTAAATGTTGCAGAGATGGGCAAGTGTTTTAACTGCTCTGAGCATACCTTTAGCTTTCCTGTCTGTAGGTAGAGAACATAATACAATGCAAACTTTACTAAATGGTTGAGAATATTAAAAAGGTATTAATGGAAACTGCTTACCACTTTTCATGCTAAAGAAAAGCTCAATAGATGTGTGCTGTCCTGATTGTTTTCACAATCACTCTTCCCACTATCTGTCCAAGGCACTTGTCCAGGTAAACTGTTCTGCATATTGCATTCACACCATATAACCCTCTACCTACCAACAAAACATAGTGCCATCGAGTTGATTCTCTGACTCATACTGATCCATAGGACAGAATAGAACATCCTCATAGAGTTTCCAAGGAGTACCTGGTAGAATCAAACTGCTGAGCTTTTGGTTAGCATATGAAGCTCTTAACCACTAAGCCACCAGGGTTTCCATAACCCTCTACAAAAAAAAAAAAATGCAAATAGTCCCTACCCTCTTCTCATAAATACCCTCAGAGAACCTGACCCTGCAGCTCTGGGAGCCAGGCCCAGTTGCTGTGCTGTTCACAAGGATCTGTGAGCCCAGTCACCACACCATGAAGTTGCAACAGATCTGGGGATGTCTTCTCATCCTTTTGCAAGGTAATTGTTAGAGCTATGAAGGCGTGATCCACACTGAGTGTTTAAGTGTGTGGAGACTATGGGTTGGCTGAGCCTAATGATTATGTTCAATTTTTTCCCAGGCTTCCATTGTGAGGTACAGCTGGTGGAGTCTGGAGGAGACCTTAGAAAACCTGGGGGTCCTCTGACACTCTCCTGTGAGCCTCTGGTTTTACCTTCGGCAATTATGCCATGAATTGCATTGGCCAATATCCTGGAAAAGGGCTGGAATCGTTGGCAGTTACGAGGTATGATGGAGGTTAACAATACTAGGTAGACTCCTTGAAGGGCCAGTTCACCATCTCCAGGGATAACTCCAAGAACATACTGTATCTGAGGACACAGTCATGTGTTACTATGCAAGTGACATAGTGAAGGGAAGTCACTGGAAGCCCAGACACAAAACTCCCTGCAGGAGACAAAAGGAGTCTGGGCTGTAGGGGGTGCTCAGCACCTACCAAGTAGTACAGGGAGCTTCTGGGGCACAGATGAAGACCAAGGGAGGGAAGGATTACTCTCAGAAGCTGTGGCTTCCCCATTCAGTCAGCGTTTCCTCAGGGACTTACATGCAATATGGTTCTAGGGATCTTTCCTGATCTGAACATCAAACCTTTTACTTTCATGGAGTCATTGTGCCTGTCTTTCCCCATCTGCCCCAGGGCAAGTTCCACAGTAATGTTCCTTGAGGAAGCCTGTGTTTGCAATTCAGGTTACTATGTAGTGCCATTATTTGCCAAGTTTAGAAAAACTTAGTATCTTCAACTATTCTGCTGTTGATACTCACATTTGCCTTGTACTGTGAAATGGATCCCCATCTTTTCTCGCAGCTTTAAATGTCCCTCCCCCATCCCTGCCAGTCTTCCTTCACATAGTATCTTTTGCTGATGATGATCCAGGTCAAGTTGTCCATGTTGATGTGTGTTCATAAGTTGCCAAAATATTTTACCCCCCAAAAGTATATGGTAATTCCTGTAAACATTTTTGATTTTCTCAGTGGGGGAGTGGCGTACATTTCCAGAAACATGATAATTCTTTCAGCGGGTATTTGTTCAAATTTCATGGAAACCTCTCTTCAACCCTCAGCACATGCACGCACACTCACACCTACCTGACACACAAAATCCAGCATCCACTCATACCTCTCACTGGAGGACTCCCAGGCTTCCTCAGTGTGTACCATCAAACTTAGAGTCCTGTGTTATTCTAATTAGGCCAAAGAGTTGTGGTGTTTTCAGCAAAGCCCTGTTCTGCTATCAGCTCCTGCTCCTGGGAATGAATGCCATCAGGGCTGCCTGTGTATCTTCCCTAGGGCTTTGGACCCACTGAAAATGGTAACTGTTATAAGCAGTGGTCTAGTGTGACCCTGACATACACCTGGGATTGGCTCAGCATTGTCTGCACTGACTGTGAAAGGCTCAGCCATGCCATGTGTTTGTGAACTTCCATAGCTAAGCCTGGTTTTATCCCATGGTGGGATCTGCAGGGCCCCAGGCTCTGAAGAAACTGTCAGGCCCAGCATGTGTGAATGGTCACATCTCCACCTGTATCCTGTTTGTTTTTGTCCTGTTTCCCAAAGCATATCACACACCCAAGTGCATAGTTACTTTGCAGGGGGGAGGGAGGCAAGGCACTGTTCACGTTGTGAACAGAATGAAAAGGACTTACTGGAGTATAGTTGTGAAAATCAACCAGTGTGTCTGTATGTGTGTGTGTGTTACTGAAGTAGGAGAAGTGAGTGGACTTTCACCAACATGGATTTATAAATGCAGGCATTATCTGATATGACTTCAACCTCGGTTTTCTAAAGGAGAATAGAGGCTTCTTGATGTCCCGGAGGTTTCTGGAATGCTCCTGAAAGGACCCTTTGGGTCAGTGCATCTGAAAATTCTAAGGAATTGGCGCTTGGAGGTGTCATAAAACTTGGCCTTTGGTCAGCCTGCAGAGCTCACTGGGTTACAAAGAATAATTCACTACTTCAGGAGATTATATCAAATGCATCTGGTGTACTGATACCAGTTGGAAGTCAAAAGCAAAGCCATTTAACACTAAGCCAGAGACACTGTGAGCCCAGACATAGCCGCCCTGCAGGGAGTGGAAGGGGAATGCAGGGGGCATTTGGGACACACTATCTCAGGAGACCAGCCCAAGGATCAGGGGTAAGGGAAGACTGGGGAGAGGTTTCTCCTGAGCTCATGAGTTTCACTTAAAAAAAAAAAAAAAACTTCTGAAGTAAAAGTTGAGTCAGCTTGCTTTTGTGTTTATAAATATTCTACTCCATCGATAGTGTTTACCGAAGTTAATAACATAACAAGTGCCATAATTAAAGAGGTGATTTTCTAGTGCTTATAAATATTTTATGGGGCTCTGGTTTCGAAGGTATTAAGCACTCAGTTGCTAACCATAAGGTTGGTGGTTCAAACCCACCAGACACTTCTCAGTAGAAAGATGTGACAGTCTGCCTCAGTAAAAATTGCAGCTTTGGAAACACTATGGGGCAGTTTTACTCTGTCCCACAGGGTCACTATGGGTCAGAGTCAACTCCAGGCCAAGGGAAATAGACATGTTAATAGCGAAGAGCAGAAAACACGATGGTGTCATTAATTCAGTGGACCCAGAATTTTGGAAGATACACTGATCCCAGGAAAAAGACATTTAGATGGTAATCCTAGGTGATGTTGCCTGGGATGGGCGTGTGAGAGGAACGGGGTGGGTAAGAGTTGGTGGCTGGTGCATGGATCCAAACTGATTAGAAATTAATTAGTAAAGTTGGGGAACAATGGATCTGAACTGAAAATACATAAATTATGTGGAATCTGGGGATGAGACACAAAGCTACTGAAAACAGATTCCTGGGAAAGACTTAAAAGCTGTAAATTTAACAACAGTTCCATGCAATTCCTCTTATCAGCGGGATTGGAAACACAGCCTTGATCACGCATCAGAGGGCTGGCCTGAGAACCAGGAGTCTATTCACTGAACAGCCTGGAAGCTCGGGAAACCCAGGCAGGGGCCTGGGGAAATTGTCTCAGAGTGAGGAGCAGATTCCACAGCTTCCCATGGATCCTGCGGGACACTCATGTGCAGCAACAACAGTCCTTGTCTCAGCCCATTTTTTTATTCTATTGTTCTCTTGCTCATCCTTCCATTCCTTTCTTCTACTCACCTAGTCCCCCGAGGAGCCCAGTGCCCCTTTTAGAGGGGCCATACAGCTCAGCTCAACTACAGAGCACAGTGCCTCCCTTGGTGGCCCTGCCCCCAATCTCAGGCTCCTGCTGCACAGCCATTTTACCTGTTTACCTTTATTGTTTTTTCTTTTTTCTTCATTTTTTTCTTTTTGTTGCTGATCCTCTCTCTTCTTTCACTTCCCCTTCCCTCCTGTCTCTTTGTACCTGAGCCGAGCTCTGTGAACCCAAGGATTCTTGCTTGGACCTCTGATCCCTGGGCCTTAGTTTTAAGACTTACCCTACAGAGATGTGGCCTATTAACATAACAAAGAAAATCCTATTCGAAATAGGGTTACATCTACACATATAAGGGATAGGATTCCAACATATATTTTTCTTTTTCGTGGAGACACAATTAAACCATAGCATTCTTCCATTTATTTATGTGCTTTGTTAATATTCTTCATAATTTTGAAGTTTAAAGTGGAGAGATTTAAATACTGTGTTTCATTGCTACTTATATTTTTTATATTTTGAGACTTTGGTAAGTGGAGTAATTTTAATTTTAATATCTATTTTTCTTCCTGATATATAGAAATATGATTTTTTAAAATTTATTTACTTTGTAGCCAATGGCCTTAAAATCTTTGTTTATTCTTATAAGGTGCATGTTTATTTTTATGTTAACACAGTTATGTGACACCTGTGTAATGTTGCTTTTATTTTGTCCCTTCCTGCATTTATATTGTTGAATTGAATGCCTGCTGGTGGCCATGCTTGTCTCTTTCGTGATCTCTAAGGGATTCTTTAATAATATATTACTACATATATATATATATATATATATATATATATAAAATGTATATAGAAACCATGGATTCCTATATACATCTATACATATATATATAGAAACCCTGGTGGCACAGTGGTTAAGTGCTATGCCTGCTAATCAAAAGGTTGGCAGTTCGAATCTACCAGGTGCTTCCTGGAAACTCTATGGGGCAATTCTACTCTGTTCTACAGGTTTTCTATGAGTCGGAATCCACCTGAGCGCAACGAGTTTGTTTTCTTTTTGATTATAGATATATAGATGTATGTATGTACAAATACAAATGTATTTATGTATGTATAGATATCTGTGGGTGTATATATATACACATATCTTAGATATACATGTATATCTTGAGAGAGAGAAATGTTCATTAGTGGTTACCAGGCAGGAGAGGGGAGAGGGTAAAGTACACTTTAGATCTTAGAGATTTGTTATATTTTTTGGTGATGGGATAAATGGCATGAAATATGGATATAGTGACCATGGCATAACCAAAATAAAAACAAGTGCTTTAGAAAATATGAATGTGTATAGGCATATTGGTATACAGGAAGGTATAGATGTGCACATATGTGAAAATAGATAGAAGTTATCTATATATAAAAAAACCCCACTACCATTGAGACAATCCCGAGTCATAGCTGCCCTATAGAAATATCTGTGGTCTGTAGGTAAGTGGAAATGTAAATATGTGGGTGCAGGCACATATATTCATTGGAGATACAAATATGGATACTCTGGTGACATGACCAGAAACCTTCCAAGAGGGTTTTTGGATTTGAAGGCTTAGCATCGTAGTCTCATGGGACAACTCAGTCAATTTGCCTAATATGGTTCAGGAAAATCATGATCTGCATCCTAATGAAGTTAGTACTGTGTGGGGTCTTAGAAACTTGTGAGTGGCCATATAAGACACAAATACAAGTCCCTACTAGCCAGAAACAGATGAGTAAGAAGGTGACCTAAAGCTCAGAGAAGAAACAAGTCTGCATAAGCCAAAACCTCATCTACCTTGAGATCAGGAGAATTAGGTGGTGCTCAGCTATCACTACTGACCATTCTGGCCAGGGTTACAATAGATGATCCTGGATAGAATGGGAGAAAAATATGGCATGGAACTCAAATTATTATTTAAAAAAAAAAATCCAGAAAAGCTTGAACAGTGAGGATTTCCTGTGACTATCATCCTATTTTGTGCCTCCAAAGTGGTACACAAAATAAAGGAATAAAGGATATTATCCATAATATTGGGGCTCTACTTAAAAGCAATCAGTGTGAGACTAAAATGTCACCAACTACTAAACAGCAAAAATGAGAAGATAAGGGACAGGGAAACTGGAGTAGTGGAAATGGGACAAATGAAAGAGAACATTGATACATTTTGATAAATATACCTAATGTCACTGAGCAATTTGCATGGAAATTGTCAAATGGAAACTTACCTTGTGGTGTAAACTTGCATCAAAACTCATTAAATAGGATTTTTTTTTTTAATTCTGTTACAAATGTGTTTAGAACACGCAAAAAAAGAGTAGCTGCTGAGGCTTCTTATGTACAATGAAACACCTCATGGAATTTGGCTCCTTACTTCGGAGTCTTTGGGTTATGGTTTCATGGGACAACGCAGTTAATTGTCCTAATAATGTATGTAGTGCTTCTGTACTACCTCCTAGTCAATTGTGTAGTGTTTAGGGTCTTAAAAGCTTGCAAATGGCCATCCAAGGCACAACAATTGATCTCTATCGATGTGGAGAAATAGAAGAAGAGAGTCGGGAGTAGGAGAAGGGTATGGAATGTGAGGCAAATTGCTTCTATGAACAACTACCTCCTTTGCTATGAGACCAGAAGGACTGAATGGTGCCCGACTACCATTAATAAACATTTGAATGATGACTCTACAGAAGAATCCTGATCAAAAGGGGGAAATTGTAGAACAGGATTCCAAATTTCCATGGACTCCAGAGTTTCTGGAACTATGGACGCTGGATGAACATATGAAACTATTGCCCTGAGATAATATTTATACCTTAAATCAAAAATATTCTCTGAAGTCTTCCTAAAACAGAGCAAAAATTGAGCTTACCTAGTAAAAAAGTATGTCTTGAAGATTATGCTCTTTTAAGAATTATCTATAAGGGATGAAAATGACAAGAGCAACGCAGAAGTTTGGACACAAACCTTAAGGGGAGGTGAGTTTATGTTAATGGATGAGGGACAAGTCAGAATAGGAGGGTGAGAGTGGTTGCACAACTCAAATAATGCAATCAGTGGCAGTGAATTCCACACGTAGAGACTGTTGAATTAATACATGTTTTGCTGTGTATATTATCGGCAACAACAACAACATAACTGAAATTTCAAAAGAAAGGTGTTATCTGTTAGGTTAACATGGTGGTAATAGAGTAGAATAGATCCTAATTCCTTCTAATGGTGTCTTTTGAAAGTGTAGACTATACCCAGAAAAAGTAACACAAAAGAAGATGCTATGTGAAGACACACCTAAAATCCAAAGAAAAAAAAAAAAAAAACAAGGAATACCAAAAAAACGTTTGGGGACACCAGAAGGTGGAAGAGATGATGTTCTTCTTCAAGAGTATACAGGACAGGGGTAGCATGTGGAGTTGTCAGTTTGGACTTCTAGACTTAAGAACTGTAAAAGAATAAATTTCTGTTGCTAAAGCCACTCACTTTGGGGTGTTTTGTGGTGGCAGCTATAGAAATCTAAGATACTTATCAATAACGATTGCCTACCCTGGGTAAAACTTTATACAAATCCCACTGAGAAGGTCGTTGTCCACTGGCGTCCTTTTAACATCCAGGGTGGTGGGTATCCAAGGGGCCATTTTTGAGGTGAGGAACCACCTGGAAAAAGTTCAATGACCTGCTCTAGGCCATGTAGCTCTCAACGGCTGGCCTAGGTGTGACCCCAGATGAAATGGGAAAAGTCCTTGGAAGACCAAAAAGAAGTCGTCCATGCAAACAAGGCAGTTTAAAATATTATTCCAATATGCTCATTTGAGTTTTTGATAATTAAGAAATATAATACTTTCCACACATTACTGGACCATTTTTTTCCTCTGTGTAATGTACTTTTATTAATTTTCATACCTAAGTGTCACAATTTTTTTTCTATTATTGCAGTATAATTTCTAGTAAGTGCAGTTTAACATATTTAACTACTTCATTCATAACATAAAAAATGAGCTCATATACCCTGCTAACTCAGAACTGAAGCCACTTCAGAAGTCTACTTTTCAGCCAAAAATTAGACAGGCCTATAAAACAACAAAGATTAAAAAAAGTGACAAACATGTTTCTTAGTTCAACTAATTATCAGAGACCAAAAGGGCAACATCTGCCCAAAAGCAAAAATGAGAAGGCAGGAAGGGACAGGAAACTTGGAAATGGACATGGAGAACCCAAGGTGGAAAGGGAAAGGGAGAGATTGCTGACACAATATGGGAATGACAACCAATATCACAAGACAATTTGTGTGTAAATTTTGAATAAGAAACTAATTTGCACTGTGAAATTTCACCTTAAACATAATACAATTTAAAAAATTGAGCTCATATTTTGGATTTGACTTTCTAATTAATGTACGCTTTGTTGATTTTCTTTATATTTGTGGAGTGGTTGGTATTTTTTATTTCTTATTTTTAACAAGTAGGTTTCACATACAACTGGAAATATGTAGATCTTTAAAGCACAGTGTTATAAATTAAACTGTGCTCCCCCAAAATATGTGTTGTAAAACCTAACCCCTATACATGTGATTTGAAATTCCACCCTCCTAAATGATGAGAAATAAATTTCTGTTTTTTAAAGCCACTCCCTTGTGGTATTTCTGTTACGGCAGCACTAGATAAAGCAGACATAATTTGGTAGCAAAGTGTGGGGTGCTGCTGCAGCAAACACCTAAAATGTGGAAGAGGTTTTGGAATTGGGTAAAGACTGGAGGTTGGGAAAATTTTCAGGTGCCTAAAAGCCTAGATTCCCTTGAAGAGCCTATTGGTAGAATTATGGGTGCCAAAGGCAATTCTAGTGAAGGCTCAGAAGGAAATGAGGAGAGTCATAGAGAACGTCTCCATCGTCTTAGAGAATGCATACTTGTCTAAATTATGTTAAAATGTTTGGTGGAAGGGAGACGAGGTAAGTGGTGGATTTGGACATCTCACTGAGGACATTTCTGAGCAAGATCTTAAAGGAGTCATGCAGTTTCTCCTTGTTGCTTATAGTCAAATATGCAAGGGACGAAATAGATTTAAAAATGAACTGTGCAACATGGAAAGAGAACTTAAAGATTTGGAAAACTATTCTATACAAACTAACCACATGTGTCCTAATACTGTTACCAAGGATGTGGCTATGCCATCTTTTCTTAAAGAATGTAAGGCATGGCTGATGGACCTAAGCAATTATGGCAGCAGACAACCTATCAGTCTAGACGGAAGAGGACAGAGATAGTACGAAAGGAAGTAAAGGTATCTGCCTCTTGGAATTCTACAGGCAGAAAACAGGCCAAAGAAGCTACATCTGTTGTCCCTCAAGAAAAGAAAATGGCCATCCCTGGAGCAGCTCAGAGGTCAGCAGAACTG
This sequence comes from Loxodonta africana, assembly GCF_030014295.1. NCBI lineage: Eukaryota > Metazoa > Chordata > Mammalia > Proboscidea > Elephantidae > Loxodonta > Loxodonta africana. Next base: position 24,242,197 of record NC_087362.1, read on the forward strand.
TTAGAAAGAATATGGAAGCAGGGCTGATTTGATTTCAAATGATGAATCAAGGACCTTTTAGGTTTCAAAGGATGGAGCCAAGGCCACCACTTCACTTCCTAAATATCAGGCAGGCCATGATAATGGATCCTCAGCTCAAAGTTGAGGAGTTACCATGCACAAGGGCCAAAAGAATGAGTTCTGACCCATAGTTGAGGTTGCAGGGCTGGCATTGCCAAGGACCAGGTCAGTAGATTTGCCTAGGGCCTGGGGACTGAGCTCATCACTCCAGTGGACCAGGATAAAGGGACCAACAAAGCAGAGGGGGTGAGGTTTCCATGCCAATGGGCCTGTAAGAAGGGGCCTCTACCCAACACTGAAGATCCTTCACCTAGAATGTGGAAAGTATGGCCAGTACCCAGAGTGTGGAGGACAGTAGCAGTGCCACGGTCCAGGAGAATAGGTGGTTATTTCAAGGCTTGAGAGCCAACATAATTTGTTCTGCTGGGTTTTGAACTTGTTTAGTGCCCATGATCCCCACTTTTTCTCTGACAGCTCCCAATTATAATGAAAATGTTTATCCTCTGTTTGTTCCATCATTGTACTTTGGAAGCAGATAATTTGTATTCTAGGTTTCACAGGTCCAAATATGGAAAAGAGTTTTGCACACAGGATGCAATATGCTAAAAGTCTTACCCATTTTTATTTAGATGATTCAAAAGATGAGATTTTGGACTAAGGGTTGATTTTAGACTTTTGGAATGTGAAGGAGTGAATGTGGTTTGCATGCAGAAAGGACAAGAGTTTTGGGGAACATAGCATGGAATGTCATGGAGTGAATCATGTCTCTCAAAAACATGTGTTACAAATTCTAACCTCTATACCTGGGGTTATAAACCTATCTGGGAATGGGTTTTCTTTATGATGTTAATGAGGCAGTATTACTGCAGGATCTTTGTGTCTTAAATCAATCTCTTTTGAGATATAAAAGAGCAGATTAAGCCAGCCAGCAAGCAAGCAAGCACAGAGGGGGAAGTACAAGCCGCATAACTGCCAATAATCTAGGACTAGAAGTTGGAAAGAGACAAGGAACTTCCCCAGAGCAGAAAGAGAGAGAGAGACTTCCCCTAGAACCTGCTGACCTTCTAAACTGTGAGAAAACAAATGTCTGTAGGTTAAAGCCTCCCACTTGCGGTGTTTCTGCAATAGCAGCACTAGATAACTAAGACGTGCAGTTAGATATGTTTTAACAAACGTATATACCCATGTCTTCAACACCTAAGTTAGTATTTGGAAGAGTTCCGTCACCCCAGAATATTTCCTCCCCTCTGCCTTCAGCAAATATCCTATGAACAAACACTCTTCTGGTTTATATCACCATAGATAACTTTTTTTCCTGATTTTTTTTTTCAACTTGATTTAAAAAAGAAAAAAAATTTTTTTTTTTTTTTTTTAATAGAATACCTTTTTGTGTAAGGGCGCCTTTGGCTCAATGTTTTCGCGTTCATTTGTATAATTTTGTGTATCCACGTTTGATGTATTTTTCATTGTTCAATGGTAGTCCTTTTGTGAGTGAATGATTACATGTTGCTACATACTCCTGTTGATGGACTTGAAAGTTTTTTCCAGTTTATGGCTATTATAAACAAAGGTGCTACAAATATTCTTGTACAAGGTTTTCTTTCTTTTTTTTTTTTTTGATGGTGTCCATAATATTTAATTTCCCCTGAGAAAACACATAGAAGTAGAATGCATTAACTATAGAGTAGGAATAAACTTAATGCTACAAAACAAACAAATAAAACAAAACACTGTGTACTTTTTCCAACTGGCTCTCAGTTTTCACTGCATCCAACAATAGATGCAAGTTCTAGTTTCTCCATACCTTCACCAACAATCTGCCTCGTGGCCTGTGTTTGTTTGTTCGTTGGTTGGTTCTTTTCTTTTTGTTTGTAAATTTAGACATTTCAGTAGGTGTAAAGTGTTATCTCCTTGGGAGTTTAGTTTGCATTTCCCTGATGAGTAATCATATTGGGCCTCTTTTAGTCTCCTTGTTGGTCATTTCATTCCATAATTGGTCAAGTTCAAGTTTTCACTGTTCTAAGGTCCTGAAAATGTCGCTCGTCTTTCTGCTGAGGGTGAAGCACAGTCCCTCACCAAGGCCAAAGACCGAAGTCATCTCCTCGAGCTAAAAATCCTCCTCTGGGTAAAACAAACAAACAAAAAAACCTAAACCAAAAATAGCCCATTGCCGTCTAGCCGATTCTGACTCATAATGACTCTATAGGACAGAGTAGAACTGCCCCATACAGTTGCCAAGATGGATTCGAACTGCCGGTCTTTTGGTTAGCAGCAGTGACACTTAACCACTATGCAATGATGGTTTCCTTCTCCCCTTAAATTTCCCAGCAGGGCAAGCCCTTTTCTTACTCCTGTCTGCTGTCTTAGTTGAGATACTCTTACTCTCACCTTTTCTTGGAAAAATTTAATAATTTTATTCAAGTTTAACATCCTTAGAATGAAAAAAAAAAACTTACAATAAAATTATCTGATTTCTTAATCTTGCACATCCCTCATACAATTATCATATTTTAGAATTATCTATTGCAAGATACTGTGTGATCTTCCTTCCCGATTCTCCCTCTAGACTTGGGGTCAACAAAATTTTTTCCTGCCAAGGGCCATATCACAAATATATAGCCTTTCATGGGACTCATTGTCTTTGAGAAAACTATTGACTCTGTTGACTGAGTGTGAAAACATCTGTAGACAATACAGATGAGAATGGCTGTGTTTCATTCACAATGACAGGCAGTAGGCTGAGGGACATAGTTTTTGAACCCCTACTTTAGACTGAAGGCTCAGTGCAGGAAGCTAATTCCCTGCTTCCTGTCCATTATGTGGTCTCCCTAGCTTAGGGATGGATGTACACATGGAATGAGACCTGCTGGATGAAGTCACGGTGGAGAGTGACATTGCTAAGTGCTCATTTCAGTAATAGAGAGTGATAGACACAAAATGTAACAGCAACCTCTGTTGATCCTGTATTCAGAAGGTGAAAAACTGGAGAAGTTCATCTTGCTCGATATCCACACAAATCTGGGACCCTCCACCCAGGACCTGGGAAATTCAGACAAGATTTCCTCACCTCAGAGGCAGCTGAGGAGAAGGTTATCCCTGGAGGATTGTAGATGCTCAGGAATCTCCATAATTCATCCTCCTACTTCAGCCCAACAGCTTACATTTCTCTCAGGCTACCTCTGGTTTGAGGGGGAAGCCTTGTATGCCCAGAGAGGGAGAACACTAGGTTGATGATGGGTGATGACCCTCACAAGACCCAAGGCAGAAAACATTCCCCTAGTGTTCCATGATCCAGAAGCTTCTCCTCAGAGCGCGCCTCCTTTTGCTCCCTCAAGGCCATCACATGTAAATCCCTGAAGATATAAAACACCTTGCCAGATCTCTAAGTCAGACCCCAAGACCAGGATGCCCTGAATCAACAACCTCTCCACGTTAATGAGAGGTGTCCGTGGAGATGGAACCGTTCTAGATTTTGCTCGACTTTGTGACATCTCCCGTGTTAGAAACATTGGTTTTCATCTATATGCCTTGTGTTCAACTAAGGAAGACTTCAATTCCTAGGTGCATCACCCCACGTGCAGATGCTGGAGTCCATCCCAGGGGTGTGGAAGCTCTCCAAGAACATCACCTTCACCTGTGCTAAATCTGGGTTTCCTCTCATTAGCTGTCACATTTAATGGAATATAAGTGTGAGTTGGCCAGTGGTGGAAGTACTAACTACAACCCAGCCTTCACATCCTGAGCAACTGTCACCGAGATCAACTCCAAGATCCCAGTGTATTTGATTTGATATGCCCAAATAGGCTGGATGTGTGAGCTACTTTGATTATTGGCTTTGCTGAAATTCTCACATCCTGTCACGAGGTGGTTAGAATTTCTACCAAGTATGTGAGCCCAGGAGTAAGTTTACTTTTCTAGTGTGAATATACCTCAGATGTCCAGGTCATCTGTCAAAAAGTGTGTGGTGCAGGCCCTTACCTACCTATCCTAGACCGTCAGGGCTGTGTAGGGGTGATTGGAGCAGGCACAGGTATCTGGCTGCAGAAGGGGCTCATGTGCTGAGTAAGGTAGGGGGCTGACGGCTGCCTCTGCATGCCCAGGTGGAAGTCCTGTCCCTGTCCACCAGAGTGAGTAGATGGGCAGTTTTTTTAGCTGGATTACTGGCACCCAAGCTGTTGGCTGCAATAACTGGGAGGGCCACTTATTCTCAGACCCCCATTGTGGGTGGCTAGTTGTACTGGGTGAAGTCACCTCAAGCCCCGGATATGGGTGGATTCCTGCTTAATGGGCAGGTGTTTGACAAAAGTAAAAAATCTGCCACTCCTCCTTATCTGTTGTAATTGAAATAGACTTCAGGTATATACCCTGCTGTACTATGCTAATGAGAGCCTACAGTGTTGAATGGATCCACACAGGTCTAGGCAGGGGTAAAAGGCATTCAAAGTCTGTGGACACCTCATGCCTGTGCCTAGGCAAAGGGACAGTGCCTGCCCTGTGTTCCTGGCTTAGGGTGCGTGGATATTTTTTAAGCATAGAGACTAGTTTGGGTACAGTTAGACCTGAGTTTTCAGCTTAGAGGTGCTGGTGGTTTCCTTTTTTGTTTGTTAATTTCTTTATTTGTTTCCTCCCCAAGTCAGGACATTGGCTCAGGTCCAAGGGTGTGAGGGGTGCTGCAACCCACTGAACACCTCAGAACCTGGACCAGGGCAGAGCTGGGAAGGAGTGGTGAGGAGAAGAGAGGCACTTCCTAGAGGGGGAAGGGTTATTTTGATCCCACTTGGTAGGTTAGACACTTGCACTTAACTTTTGCAGATCCAGTGCCACTTCCTCCTGCCTCAGGATGCTTGTACAGACTCTCCACTGCTTGGTTTCTCCCAATATGCTAGAAGCACTTCTCAAGTGCTACTGCTTGCCTCGTCCCCCATGCACCAAACAGTGCAGCCTGTAGCATTCTGGCTAGATTAGGTCTGGTGTTTCTTCGCTGTTCTTAACTGTCTCTCTCTCCCGCCATGGCTCAGTCTGATTCCTCAACTTTGTTTTTGATGTTCATGGGTGCTACACTGTCATATACAATCGATTCACTTGTTTTTTCTGGTCTTTGTTGTAAGAGAGACCACAGGAAGCATCTGACTCTTCTGCAATCTTGGCCCACTCCAGCTCAGTGTATTTGAAACTGAGCAGTCTGAAACTTGAGTACACTGGCATGTATTACCGTGTGAGAGAAGCACTGGGAGCCAGAGTGAAGGGAAGATTGGCAAAATTCTCCTCCGGCAGGATGCCAGGTTTGTGCTGGGCTGTAGGTGGCGCTTAGGACACACAAAACACAGAAACCACCCCAGGAGCAGGTGCACTGACTAATGAGGGAAGTTTTCCTGTTATGTCTTGAGTTCCCAAATTTACCCAGCCCAGGAAGAGTCACTTGACCTTCCCCATGTGTTATGCAAATACACAAAGAACAGGGGTTTCTCTGGAGGATTCACGGGCTCTCTCATGTTCTACAGAACTCCAAAATTACCTCACTAGCTTGGAGGTCTTTATCAGAAGGGACCATGTGAGGGGAAAGTATCTCTAGTCTAGATGCAACCATCTTGCAGGGAGGGTTCTGGCCTGCAGGGGCCACTCAGGGTACATGGAACTCAGGAGACCAGCCCCAGGGGAGGTTCAGAGGATACTGGGAAGTGGTTTCCTGTCAGGGTCAGGGTTTTCCTTTTTCAAAAGGCAGTTTAAAATAGAATTTCACAAGGCTGCTCATGTGTTTATAAATACCCTCTTTTAATCGGATCACCACATGCCTGTCAGTTTGCTGTACTGTCATGGCTTGCATGTTGCTGTGATACTGGACGCTTTGTCGCCAGTATTTTAAAAACCAGCAGGCTGGTCCTTGATGGACTCACCCTTGATGGCCAGGTTTCAGTGGGGCTTCCAGACTAAGACAGGCTAGGAAGAAGGGCCTGGCTGTCTACTTCTAAAAAACTCATCACTGAAAACCTTATGGGTAGCAGTAGAACATATCCTGGTATAGTGTCAGAAGATGAGCCCCTCAGGTTGGAAAGCACTCAAAATATGACTGGGGAAGAGCTGCCTCCTCAAAGTAGAGTCAACTTTAAAGACATACTTTGGAGCCAAGCTTTTGGGACCTTCGTACACTGATGTGGCATAACTCAAAATGAGAAGAAAGAGCTGCAAATATTCACTAATAATTGAAATGTGGAATGTACAAGGCATAAATCTAGGAAAACTGGAGTTCATCAAAAATGAAATCGTATACATGAAGATCCCTACCTTAGGATTAGTGAACTGAAATGGATGATATTGGCCATTTCGAATCAGGCAATCATATGGTTTAGTATGCTAGAAATGAAAAACTGAAGAGGAATCGTGTCACATTCATTGTCCAAAAGAACATCTCAAGATTTGTCTTGAAGTGCAAAGCTGTTAGTGTTGGGATAATATCCATACACCTACAAGGAACACCAGTTAATATGATGATTATTCCAGTTTACCCAACAACTACTGATGCCATAGATGAGGACGTAGAAGATTTTGATCAACTTCTGCAGTTTGAAATTGATCAAACATGCAATTAAGGTGCATCGATAATTATTAGTGATTGGAATGCAATAGATGAAATCAAAGAAGAAATATCTGTATTTGGATAATAGTGACAGAAATGACGCCAGAGATAATATGATAGAATTTTGAAAGGCCAATGACTTATTTGTTGCAACTACCTTCTTTCAACAGCATAAAGGGTGACTATACACATGGACATCACATAGGAAAACATAGGAATCAAATCTACTACATCTCTGGGAAAAGACTATAGAGAAGCTCAATGTCATCAGTCAGAACAACGCCAAGGGCTCATTGCAGAACAGACCATCATTTGCTCATATGCAAGTTCTAGTTGAAGCTGAAGAAAATGAAAACAAATCTATGACAACCAAAATATGAACTGGAGTATATCACACCTGAATTTAGAGTCCATCTCAAGAATTGATTTGACTCGTGAACACAAATGACTGAAAACCAGACAGCTTGTATAAGGACAACGAAGACACCATACATGAAGAACGCAAAAGGTCATTAAAAAGACAGGGAAAAAAAAGACCAAAATGATGTCAGAAGAAACTCTGAAACTTGCTCTGGAACAAGAGTAGCTAAAGTGAATGGAAGAAATAAGGGTAAGAGATAAAGAAAAGATTTCAAGGTGTGACTCAAGAAGACAAACTATTCTAAAGAAATGTGCAAAGACCTGCGGTTAGAAAACTAGAAAGGGAGAACATTTTTCTTAATTTGAGAGAACTAACCCAGTGATTCAAACCTTGAATTTGAGAATTCAAGGATTCTATGGACAAAATACTGATTGACACAGGAAGCATCAGAAGATGGAAGAAACACACAGAATCACTGTACCAGAAAGAACTGGTCCATGTTCAGCCATTTCAGAAGCTAGCATATGATCAAGAATCAATGTTATTGAAAGAAGAGTTTGAAGCTGCATTGAAGGGATTCAGGAAAAACAAACCCGGTGCCTCCAGGAATTGTCAGAATAACAATGGAGATGTTTCAACAAATGGATACAGTGCTTAAGTGGCTCACTCATCTATACCAAGAAAATTGAAAGACAGCTACCTGGCCAACCAAATAGTAGAAATCCATGTTTGTGCCCATTCTAAAGAAAGATGATCCAACCAAATGCACAAATTATCAAACATCATTAATATTTGGTTGAACATAATTCTAAAACCGTTGCAGCAGTACATTGATAGGGAACTTCTAGAAATTCAAGCCAGATTTAGAACAGGATGAAGAATGAGGGACATCATTGCAGATGTCAGATGGATGTTCACTGAAAGCAAAGAATACCAGAAAGATCTTTACCTGTGTTTCTTTGGCTATGAGAAGGGATTTGATGGTAAAGATTAACATTATGAAGAATGGGAATTCCAGAACACTTAATTATGCTTGTGAGCAACCTACACACAGACCAAGAGGCAGTATTTGGAACAGAACAAGGAGATACTGTGAGGTGTAAAGTCAGGAAAGGTGTGTATCAGGATTGCATCCTTTCACGATACTCATTTAATCTCTATGCTGAGCAAATAATCTGAGAAGCTGGTCTACATGAAGAAGAATGCAGCATCACGACTGGACGAAAACTCATTGACCCCGTGATAAGCAAATGACACAACCTTGCTTGCTGAAAGTGAAGAGAACTTGAGGTGTTTACTAATGAAGATTAAAGATTTGAGCCTTCAGTGTGAATTACACCTCAACAGAAAGAAAACAAAAATCCTCACAACTGGACCAATAAGCGACATCATGATAAATGGTGAAAATAATGAGGTTGTCAAGGATTTCATTTTACTTGGATCCACAATCAATGCTCATAAAAGCAGCAGCCAAGAAGTAAAAGGATGAATTTCATCGGGCTAATCTGCTATAAAAGACCTCTTTAAAGTGTTAAAAAGCAAAGATGTCACTTAGAGGACTAAGGTGTTCCTAACCCAAGCCCTGACATTTTCAGTCACATCATATGCACGTCAGAGGTGGACAGTGAATAAACAAGATCGAAGAAGCATTGATGTCTTTGAAATGTGGTATTGGAAAAGAATAACAAATATGCCATGGCCTGGCAGAAGAACAAACAAGTTCTGTCTAGGAAGAAGTACTTCCAGAATGTTCTTGGTAAGCGAGGATGGAGAGACTTTGTCCCTTTCTTTGGACATGTTATCAGGAGGAAACAGTCCATAGAGAAGGATATCATTTGGTTAAGCTATAGGGTCATCGAAAAAGAGGGAGACCTTCAACGAGATGGATTGGCAGAATGGTTGCAACAGTGAGCTCTAACATAGCAACAATTGTGAGGATGGCACAGTACCAGGCAGTGTTTTGTTTTGTTGCACATAGCGCCCCTATGAGTCCAAACATGACAGTGGCATCTAACAACAACCACAACAACAAATTTTATTGGGAGTATTAAACTAATTTAATTAGGTAATGATGACCAGGGTTATAAGTAGAATTTCTAGTGTTTATACCCATGTTATGTTAATAGTCCAGGAATGGTACTAGTAGTTTGCCATTGGCTACTAACCTAAAGACTGGAAGTTCAAACCTACCTGGCAACACAAGAGAAGAAAGTTCTAGGCATCTGCTTCTCTAAAGATTACAAACCAAGAAAACTCTATGAATAAATTCTACTCTTTAACACATGGTGTCACCTTCAGTTGGAATTGACTTGATGGTAATGGGTGTGTTTGTTGGTTTTTATAAATGTCTTCACAGTGATGATCAGAAGAGAGGATTTTGTCATTAATTCAGTGGGTCTGGTAGTTTGGGAGACACACAATCCCAGGAATAAGACACTCAGGTGTCAAGCCCAAGTGATACTACCTGGGAGGATGTGTGAGAGGCAGGTGCTATGTCAGAGTTTGTGGCAGGTGTACGGAATTAAGTTGATCAGAAATCAATTAATATAGATGAGAAGGATGGAAGTCATCTAAAATGCATAAAATCTGTGAGAAATTATACTATGTGGGATATGAGAATGAGACCAGTGTTATTAAATATGAAGTCGTGGAAAGGTTTCTGAACTGTGACTTTCACAATTTCTATTATCGGTGACGTCAGAAACAGATCCCTGTATCACTAATCACAGGGATGGTCTGAAAACAAAAAGTCTTCTTACTGAACAGCCTGGGTGCTCAGGAGAATCACACAAGTGCTTGGAGACATTGTCCTAGGAGTGAGGAGCAGATTTCAGTGCTGCCTAGGAACCTGCTGAACACTCACATTGGACAAGGGTTCTTCTCTGAGTTACCCTTCACCTGTGCTTGGTGCCTGAAGGACCATAATGAAGTCAACCCACCTGGTCAGCATCACAGCCTGTGATGGACCCCAGAAAAGTTCCATGTAGTCTACACCATGTAAAGTAGTGGTCACAAGGAAAGGCAGACCTGTGGGTGTTGCATCCCTACGTGTTAAGAGCTCTGTTTGTGCAGTGTATGTGGTTAACACAAAATTAACAAGTACCCAGTAAAAAGACACATACATCTACAAGGATTAAGACTTGCACCCTCAGCATTGTGGAGTTGTGCGGTCTCTGTGTCTTCTATCTTCTCCTTCTTAGGCTAAGCCAGATACTGAGCTATGAATTATTCATCCTGTTGAATATGCAAACAATCTGGGGTCTGTTGAGTTAAATGGGGATATGTCTGTGTCCTCCACAGCATCAGCCAATAACCACATCCTTCTCATACAGAAGCCCCTGAGAACACAGCTCCCTCATCATGGATTGGAGCTGGACAATCCTCTTCTTGGCAGTAGTAACTACAGGTAAGATAGCCCACAGGTCCAGGACTGAGGAGGGGGCTGCAACTGCTTAATAGATATTATGTCCACCTGTGTCTGCTCTCCACAGGTGTCCACTCTGAGGTCCAGCTGGTGCAGTCTGGGGCTGAAGTGAAGAAGCCGGGGGCATCAGTGAAGATCTCCTGCAAGGTTTCCGGGGGCGATTTCAGCATCTACTACTACTCTATCGGCTGGGTGCGGCAGGCCTCTGGGCAAGGGCTTGAGTGGATTGGAGGATATAATTTAGTTGCTGGTGAAGCAAAGTACTCACAGAAATTCCAGGGGAGAGTCACCATCACCAGCGACAAATCCACGAACACAGCCTATATGGAGTTGAGTAGTCTGAGCTCTGAGGATACAGCTGTGTATTACTGTGCAATCACACAGTGTGATAACCACATCCTGACTGTGTCAGAAACCCCGAAGAAGGAAGCAGCTATGTCGGAAGGAGGCAGGAGATTACAGGGAAAATTTGGGTGACAATTTTGTAAATTTCCAGCCTTTTTTAGCTATTGAGAGCTCTTTTAGTTTGACTCCCATCGTTTGCCATACATTTACTGAGTTATTTATTTCCATGACCCAGGCACTCGTTGGAAAATAAACAAAATTATCAACTAGATAGCAGTGCTTACGTGTAGGTACTTTTGCCTTTAATTTTACAGATTGCCTCCATTTCCAAAGTTACTTAGGTTAGCACATTTCCCCCTACCCTCTTCCGTGAGTTCTTTCACAAATTTGTAATATCACGAATTTTTTTAGACAATCTGAATTCCGTCCTGACATCTTAAAATTATATGTATTAAAAAAACACTTTGTCGTCGAGTCAATTCCAAATCATACTGATCCTAGAGGACAGGGTTTTACTGCCCCAAAGGGTTTCCAAGGAGCACCTGGTGAATTCAAACGGCCAACCTTTTTTTTTTTTTTTTAATTTTTATTGTGGTTTAAGTGAAAGTTTACAAATGAAGTTAGTGTCTCACACAAAAACTTATATACACCTTGCTACATACTCCCACTTGCTCTCCCCCTAATGAGACAGCCCGCTCCCTCCCTCCACTCTCTCTTTTAGTGTCCATTTCACCAGCTTCTAACCCCCTCTACCCTCTCATCTCCCCTCCAGGGAGGAGACGCTAACATAGTCTCAACTGTCCACTTGATCCACGAAGGTCACTCCTCACCAGCATCCCTCTGCAACCCACGTCCAGTCCAATCCTTGTCTGAAGAGTTGGCTTTGGGAATGGTTCCTGTCCTGGGCCAACAGAAAGTCTGGGGGCTGTGATCACCAGGGCCCTTCTAGTCTCAGTCAGACCATTAAGTCTGTTTTTTTATGAGAATTCAAGGTCTGCATCCCACTGCTTTCCTGCTTCCTCAGGGGTTCTCTGTTGTGTTCCCTGTCAGGGCAGTCATTCCTTTTCGTTTAGTCCGGTTGTGTTGACCTCACCTGTATTGTGTGTTATCTTTCCTGTCACCTAAAGTAGTTCTGAGTACCCCTCTCCCATCCTACCTTCCTCCCGCCTCTTGTAACCATCAAAGAATATTTTCTTCTCTGTTTAAACTATTTCTTGAGTTCTTATACTAGTGGTCTTTTACAATATTTGTCCTCTTGCAACTGAGAAATTTCACTCAGCATAATGCCATCCAGACTCCTCTATGTTATGAAATGTTTCACAGTGTCATCACTATTCTTTATTGATGCATAGTATTCCATTGTGTGAATATACCATAATTTATTTACCCATTCATCCGTTGATGGGCACCTTAGTTGCTTCCATGTTTTTGCTATTATAAACAGTGCTGCAATGAACATGGGTGTGCATATATCTGTTTGTGTAAAGGCTCTTATTTCTCTACATATATTCCAAGGAATGGGATTGCTGGATAGTATGGTAGTTCTATTTCTAGCTTTTTAAGGAAGTTCCAAATAGATTTCCGAAGTTGTTTTGCCATTTTACATTACCACCAGCAGTGTATAAGTGTTCCAGTCTCTCCACAGCTTCTCCAACATTTATTGTTTTGTGTTTCTTGGATTAATTCCAGCCTTGTTGGATAGAGATGAAATCTCATTGTAGTTTCGATTTGCATTTCACTAATGGCTAATGATCATGAGCATTTTCTCATGTATCTGTTAGCTACCTGAATGTCTTCCTTAGTGAAGTGTCTGTTCATACCTTTTGCCCATTTTTTAATTGGGTTATTTGTCTTTTTATAGTTGAGTTTTTGCAGTATCATGTAGATTTTAGAGATCAGGTACTGATCAGAAATGTCATAGCTAAAAACTTTTTCCCAGTCTGTAGGTAATCTTTTCACTCTTTTGGTGAAGTCTTTGGATGAGCACAGGTGTTTTTTTTAGGAGCTCCCAGTTATCTACTTTTTCTTCTGCATTTTTAGTAATATTTTGTATACTGTGTATGCCATGTATTACCCTATTTTTTCTACCATGATCTTTATTGTTTTAGATTTTATATTTAGGTCTTTGATCCATTTTGAGCTCTTTTTTGTGCATAGAGTGAGATATGGGTCTAGTTTCATTTGTTGCAGGTGGATATCCAGTTATGCCAGCAGCACTTGTTAAGAAGCCTGTCTTTTCCCCATTTCACTGTTTTCGGGCCCTTGTCAAATATCAACTGCTCATATGTGGATGGATTTATGTCTGGATTCTCAAATGTGTTCCATTGGTCTATGTATCTGTTGTTGTACTAGTACCAGGCTGTTTTGACTACTGTGGCAGTGTAATAGGTTCTAAAATGAGATAGAGTAAGGCCTCCCACTTTGTTCTTCTTTTTCAGTAATGCTTTACTTATCCGGGGCCTCTTTCCCTTCCATATGAAGTTGGTGATTTGTTTCTCCCTCTCATTAAAAAATGTGGTTGGAATTTGGATTGGAAGTACATTGTATTTATAGATGGGATTTGATAGACTAGACATTTTAATTATGTTAAGTCTTCCTATCCATAAGCAAGGTATGTTTTTCCACTTATGTAGGCCTCTTTTGATTTCTTGCAGAAGTGAATTTCAGTTTTCTTTGTATAAATCTTTTACATCTCTGGTAAGATTTATTCCTAAGTATTTTATCTTCTTAGGGGCTACTGTAAATGGTATTGACTTGGTGATTTCCTCTCCAGTGTTCTTTTTTTTTTTAAATAATTTTTGTTGTGATTTAAGTGAAAGTTTACAAATCAAGTCAGACTCTCACATATAAACCTATATACCCCTTACTACATACTCCCATTTACACTCCCCCTAATGAGTCAGCCTGCCCTCTCCTTCCAGTCTCTCCTTTTGTGACCTTTTTGCAAGTTTCTTACCCCCCTACCCTTCCATCACCCCTCCAGACAGGAGGTGCCAACATAGTCTCAAGTGTCCACATGGTGCAAGTAGCTTACTCATCAGCATCTCTCTCCAGCCCATTGTCCAGTCCAATCCATGTGTGATGAGATGGCTTTGGGAATGGTTCCTGTTCTGGGCCAACAGAAGTTTTGGGGTCCCTGACTGCCGGGGTCCTTGTAGTCTCAGTCAGACCATTAAGTCTGGCCTTGTAGGAGAATTTGGGGTCTGCATCCCGCTGTTCTCCTGCTGCCTCAGGGGTTCTCTGTTGTGTTCTCTGTCAGGGCAGTCATTGGTTGTGGCTGGGCAACGTCTAGTTCTTCTGGTCTCAGGATGATGTAGTCTCTAGTTCATGTAGCCCTTTTTGTCTCTTGGGCTCTTAATTACCTTGTGAGCTTGGTGTTCTTCATCCTCCTTTGATCCAAGTGGGTTGAGACTCACTGATGCATCTTAGATGGCCGGTTGCCGATGTTTAAGACACCAGACCCCACACTTCAAAGTGGGATGCAGAATGTTTTCTTAATAGATTTTATTTTTCCATTTGACTTAGATGTCCCCTGAAGCCATAGTCCCCAAACCCCTGCCCCTGCTTTGCTGACCTTCGGAGCATTCAGTTTGGTTTAGTTTGCTTTTGGTTTAGTCCAGTTGTGCTGACCTCCCCTGTATTGAGAGTTGTCTTCCCTTACCTGAAGTAGGTCCTATCTACTATCTAATCAGTAAATAACCCTCCACCACCCTCCCTCTGTCTCCCCTCTCGTAATCACAAAAGAATTTGTTCTTCTCAGTTTAAACCATTTCTCAAGATCTTAGGATAGTGGTCTTATACAATATTTGTCCTTTTTCAACTGACTAATTTCACCGAGCATAATGCCTTCCAGGTTCCTCCATGTTATGAAATATTTCAGAGATTCATCACTGATCTTTATCTATGCGTAGTATTTCATTTTGTGAATATACCTTAATTTATTTATCCATTCATCTGTTGATGGACACCTTGGTTGCTTCCAGCTTTTTGCTATTGTAAAGAGTGCTGCAATAAACATGGGTGTGCATATATCTGTTCATGTAAAGACTCTTATTTCTCTAGGATATATTCTGAGCAGTGGGATTTCTGGGTCGTATGGTAGTTCTATTTCTAGCTTTTTAAGGAAACCCCAAGTCGATTTCCAAAGTGGTTGTACCATTTTACATTCCCACCAGCAGTGTAAGTGTTCCAATCCTCTCTAACATTTATTATTTTGTGTTTTTTTGGATTAATACCAGCCTTGTTGAAGTGAGATGCAATCTCATTGTAGTTTTAATTTATATTTCTCTAATGGCTAATGATCAAAAGCATTTCCTCATGTATCTGTTAGCTGCCTGAATATCTTCTTTCATGAAGTGTCTGTTCATATCCTTTGCCCAATTTTTAATTGGGTTGTTTGTTTTTTTGTGGTTGAGTTTTAGCAGAATAATGTAGATTTTAGAGATCAGGCACTGGTCGGAGATGTCATAGCTGAAAATTTTTTCCCAGTTTGTAGGTGGTCTTTTTACTCTTTTGGTGACGTCTTTAGATGAGCATAGGTGTTTGATTTTTAGGAGCTCCCAGTTACCTAGTTTGTCTTCCTCATTTTTAGTAATGTTTCGTATTCTGTTTGTGTCCTGTATTAGCGCTCCTAATGTTGTCCCTATTTTTCCTTCCATGATCTTTATTGTTTTGGTCTTTCTGTTTAGATCTTTGATCCATATGGAGTTAGTTTTTGTGCATGGTGTGAGGTATGGGTCCTGTTTCATTTTTTTGCAGATGGATATCCAGTTATGCCAGCACCATTTGTTAAAAAGACTATCTTTTCCCCAATTAACTGACACTGGACCTTTGTCAAATATCAGCTGCTAATATGTGGTTGTATTCATATCTGAATTCTCAATTCTGTTCCATTGGTCTATGTGTCTGTTGTTGTACCAGTACCAGGCTGTTTTGACTACTGTGGCTGTATAAAACCAAACCCAAACCAAACCCAGTGCCATTGAGTCAATTCTGACTCATAGTGACCCTATAGGACAGAGTAGAACTGCCCCATAGAGTTTCCAAGGAGCATCTCGTGGACTTGAACTGCCAACCCTTTGGTTTGCAGCTGTAGCTCTTAACCTCTATGCCACCAGGGTTTCTGTGGCTGTATAATATGTTCTAAAATCAGGTAGAGTGAGGCCTCCCGCTTTGCTCTTCTTTTTCAGTAATGCTTTGCTTGTGTGGGGCTTCTTTCCCTTCCATATGAAGTTGGTGATTTGTTTCTCCATCACATTAAAAAATGTATTTGGAATTTGGTTCAGAAGTGCATTGTTTATGTAGATGGGTTTCGGTAGAATAGACATTTTTATAACGTTAAGTCTTCCTATCCATGATCAAGGTATGTTTTTCCACTTACGTAGGTCCCTTTTAGTTTCTTGCAGTACTACTTTGTATAGGTCTTTTATATCTTTGGTAAGATTTATTCCTAAGTATTTTATCTTTTGGGGGGCTATTGTGAACGGTATTGATTTGGTGATTTCCTCTTCAATGTTCTTCTTGTTGATGTAGCGGAATCCAACTGATTTTTGTATGTTTATCTTGCAACCTGAAACTCTGCTGAACTCTTCTGTTAGTTTCAGTAGTTTTCTTGAGGATTCCTTAGGGCTTTCTGTGTCTAAGATCATGTCGTCTGCAAATAGAGATAATTTTACTTCTTCCTTGCCAATCTGGATACCCTTTATTTCTTTGTCTAGCCTAATTGCTCTGGCTAGGACTTCCAGTACAATGTTGAATAAGGGCATCCTTGCCTGGTTCCCATTCTCAAGGGAAATGCTTTCAGGCTCTCTCCATTGAGGATGATCTTCGCTGTTGGCTTTGTATAGATACCCTTTCATTATGTTGAGGAATTTCCCTTCTATTCCTATTTTGGTGAGAGTTTTTCTCATGAATGGATGTTAGACTTTGTCAAATGCCTTTTCTGCATCAATTGATAAGATCATGTGGTTTTTGTCTTTTGTTTTATTAATATGGTGGATTATATTAATTGTTTTTCTGATATTGAACCAACCTTGCATACTTGGTATAAATCCCACTTGGTCATGGTGGATTATTTTTTTGATATGTTGTTGAATTCCATTGGCTGGAATTTTGTTGAGGATTTTTGCATCTATGTTCATGAGGGATATAGGTCTGTAATTTTCTTTTTTTGTGTTGTCTTTACCTGGTTTTGGTATCAGGGATATGCTGGCTTCATAGAATGAGTTAGGTAGTATTCCATTATTTTCTATGCTTTGAAATACCTTTAGTAGTAGTTGTTTTAACTCTTCTCTTAAAGCCGTCCGGGCAGGGCTTTTTTTTTCATTGGGAGTTTTTTTTTATTACATTTTCAATCTCTTTATTCGTTTAGTTGTTCTCCTTCTGATTGTGTTAGTTTAGGTAGGTAGTATGTTTCTAGGAATTCATCCATTTCTTCTAGGTTTTCAAATTGTTAGAGTAAATTTTTCATAGTAATCTCATATGATTCTTTTAATTTCAGATGGGTCTGTTGTGATATGGTCCACCTCATTTCTTATTCAGGTTATTTGTTTCCTCTCCTGTATTTCTTTAGTCAGTCTGGCCAATGGTTTATCAATTTTGTTAATTTTTTTCAAGGAACCGTCTTTTGGCCCTGTTAATTCTTTCAATTGTTTTTCTGTTCTCTAATTCATTTAATTCTGCTCTAATTTTTATTGTTTTCTTCTGGTGCCTGACGGATTCCTTTGTTGCTCACTTTCTATTTGTTCAAGTTGTAGGGACAGTTCTCTGATTTTCGCTCTTTCTTCTTTATGTATGTGTGCATTTATTGATATAAATTGGCCTCTGAGCACTGCTTTTGCTGTGTCTGAGAGGTTTTGATAGGAAGTGTTTTCAGTCTCATTTCATTCTATGAATTTCTTTATTCCCTCCTTAATGTCTTCTATAACCCAGTCTTTTTTTGAGCAGGGTGTTGTTCAGTTTCCAAGTATTTGATTTCTTTTCCCTGGTTTTTCTGTTATTGCTATCTATGTTTATGGCTTTATGGTTTGAGAAGATGCTTTGTAATATTTTGATGTTTTTGCAAAGGTTTGCTGTATGACCTAATAATTGATCTATTCTAGAGAATGTTCCATGTGCACTAGAAAAACAAGTATACTTTGCAGCTGTTGGGTGGAGGTTCTGTATAAGCCTATGAGGTCAAGTTGGTTGATTGTAGCAATTAGATCTTCTGCGTCTCTATTGAGCTTTTTACTGGAAGTCTTATCCTTCACTGAAAGTGGTGTGTCGAAGTCTCCTACTATAATTGTGGAGGTGTCTATCTCACTTTTCAGTTCTGTTAAGGTTTGTTTTATGTATCTTGCAGCCCTATCATTGGGTGCATAAATATTTTATATGGTTATATCTTCCAGGTAAATTGTCCCTTTAATCATTATGTAGTGTCATCCTTTATCCTTTGAGATAGATTTAACTTTAAAGTCTTTTTTTGTCATAAATTAATATTGCCACTCCTGCTCTTTTTTGATTGTTGTCTGCTCGATATATTTTTTTCTATCCTCTGAGTTTTAGTTTATTTGTATCTCTGAGTCTAAGGTGTGCCTCTTGTAGGCAGCATATAGGTGAATCATGTTTTTTTTTCATCCAGTCTGAGACTCTCTGTCTCTTTATTGGTGCATTTAGTCCATTTACATTCAGCGTAATTATAGATAAGTATGAGTTTAGTGCTGTCATTTTGATGCCTTTTTTTGTGTGTTGTTGACAATTTCATTTTTCCACTTACTTTTTTGTGCTGAGAAGTTTTTCTTTATAAATTGTGTGTTGCTCATTTTCATAGTAGTTGCATTTATTTTTGCTGAGTTATTATGTTTATCTTGGTTTTTATTTTGAAGTATGGAATTGTTAGGGCTTCTTGTGGTTATCTTAATATTTACCCCTGTTTTTGTAAGGAAAAACCTAGCTTGAATTGTCCTATATCACCTTGTTTTCCTCCCCATATGGAAGATCTATGCCTCCTGTATTTAGTCCCTCTTTTTTGATTATTGTAACCTTTTAAATAATGACTTCAATGATTCCCTGTTTTGAGCATTTTTTTTTTTTTCTTTTTGAAATTAATCTTATTTTGTTTAGGTGATTTCCCTATTTGAGTTGATATCAGGATGTTCTGTTCTGTGACTTTGTGTTGTGTCAGCATCTGATATTATTGATTTTCTGACCAAAGAATTTCCTTTAGTAATTCTTGTAGCCTTTTATTAGTTTTTGCAAATTCTCTAAGCTTGTGTTTATCTGTAAATATCTTAATTTCACCTTCATATTTGAGAGAGTTTTGCTGGATATATGATTCTTGGCTGGCCGTTTTTCTCCTTCAGTGCTCTATATATGTCATCCCATTGCCTTCTTGCCTGCATGGTTTCTGCTGAGTAGCCTGAACATATTCTTATTGATTTTCCTATGTAGGTGACTTTTCATTTATCCCTGGCTGCTTTTAAAATTTTCTCTTTATCTTTGGTTTTGGCAAGTTTGATGATAGTATGCCTTGGTGATTTTTTTGGGGGATCTATCTTGTATGGTGTTCAATGGGAGTCTCGGATAGATATCCTTTCATCTTTCATGATGCCAGGAAGTTTTCTGCCAACAGATCTTCAACTATTCTCTCTGCATTTTCTGTTATCTCTCCCTGTTCTGGAACTCCAATCACATGCAAGTTATTCTTCTTGATAGAGTCCCACATGATTCTTAGGGTTTCTTCACTTTTTAAAATTCTTTTATCTGATTTTACTTCAACTACATTGGCGTCAAATGCCTTATCCTCTAACTTCCCCACTCTGCATTCCAAGTCCTCGATTCTACTCCTCTTACTTCCCATGGAATTCTCTAATTCTGTAAATTTATTGTTAATCTTTTGGATTTCTGAATGCTGTCTCTCTATGGATTCTTGCAGCTGATTAGTTTTTCACTATACTCTTGAATAATCTTTTTGATTTCTTTAACTGCTTTATCAGTGTGATCCTTGGCTTTTTCTGTAGATTGCCTTATTTCATTTCTGAGGTTGTCCCTGATGTCTTGAATCGTTCTGTATATTAGTTTTTTCTATTCTACATCTGGCAATTCCAGGATTGTATCTTCATTTGGGAAAGGTTTTGATCCTTTAATTTGGGGATTTTAGAAGCAATCATGGTCTACTTCTTCATGTGATTTGATATCAACTGCTGTCTCTGAGCCATCTATAAGATATTGTAATGATTTATTTTATATTTGCTCACTGAGTTTTATCTTCTTGTTTTGTTTTCTTCTAATATACCCAGATGTGCTACTAGATTGTGCTATCTTGATTGTTGTAGGCTTTGAATCATTTACGTCCTATTACCAGCTGATTTGAGCTGTTACCAGATATATGAGCCCATTCACTATTCTTGAATAGAATCAGGTTAGGTGTGCTGATTGCGGGTCACCTTTTTTTTTAGTGTGTGGTGTAGGCTGTCACCTATTAACTTAGAGGAGTAGTGGTGATGCTTGTATTCACCAGATTCTAGTAGTGGCAGGGTGTCACACTCCGAGGAGGGCAGAATGCTGACAGCCTTCCCCCATGTGCCAGTGAAGTAGGAGTGTCTCTATTCCCAGAGAACTTTGGTGAGTGGGCTCTGCTGATGTACCTTAGGCACCTAATGGTTGTACCTCTAAAGATTGGTAGGCGTCACTATCCTCAGTGCCCTTTCACAGGTGGCTAGGTGGTGTGAGTGGGGCTTTAGCCTTCATTTCCCTGCTGTGGATCAGTGAGGGCTCTGTTTAATAGGTAGAGAGGTATCAGACCTCCAAAACTTGTTTTTCCACTGCTTCACTAAAACAATTACAGTCAGATCTCTCTCAGAATTGCCTTTGCATTATAATAGCCACCTGGTTCCCTTTAGGGATGAAAGCCAGAGACTGTGGATCTCTTTTGCTAGGCTGGAGCTGGTTGTGTATTATTATTCCAGTTTAGGGAGGTCAGGGAAGGATTTTTCTCTCCCGGATTTTTAATTGCTGCTTCTCTCAGGCCAGGAGAATGGGTCAGAAAAAGAAAAACCCACATAGCACCTCACTCCGTGGCCCAGGAAATTCCAGTGTTCATAAACCCGGCTCAGGCAGGGAGGGGAGGGATCATATAGATAGGAGAGAGTAGCTCAGCAATATAGACAACGTTACTTATCTTGTTTGGTGAAGACTGTTTTATCTGAGATTCCAGAGGGGCATGTAGCATATGTGCACTGGCTGGGTCGAGATTGCCCCCGAGGGTCTCAGGAAGCCATAATCATCTCCTCCGCTGCTATTGCAAAGCCTAGTGGCAAGGTTTTCTGGCTGGGACGCTGCGCTCTAGGCTCCAAAACCGGTCGCTGCTTCCCCATGATTTCTGCTTCTTCTGTCAGCTGCATCGGCGGCAGCCTCCATGTGTCGGCTAGGTTTCTGGCTGAGGCCACTCCAGTGGTTTAGGGCTGTTTCCTGTGCTTGCGCCATCTCAGAAAGCTGAGATCTTCTCAGTGCTTAGCCCAAAGCCCAGCACCAAGGTTTTCTGACTGGGTCACTGGCTCCAGGCTCTGAAAACAGTCCCTGCTTCCCCATGGGTTCTCATCCTCCTTTCAGCTGCGTCAGTGTGCAGCCTGCTCCCACTGGCTGAGTCACTGGCGAGGTTACTCCAGGGGGTTAGGAGATAGGGCTGCGTCCCGTGCTTGCCCCGTCTCAGTAAGCTGCAATCAGCCCAACCACTCTGGCACCAGGGAACCGCGAGGGCTCAAAGCTGTGGCAGGGGATGCCGGTTCCTGAAGCGGTAGCTGCTTTACCGCTCAGCTTTTTGCTCCCCTGTCATTCAGGTCAGCTCCTTAGTTCTGCGTTTGCTGGTCAGGGTTCATAGATTGCCATGTATGTGATCAATTCACTTGTTTTTCTGAGTCTTTGTTGCCAGAGGGATCCGTGATAGCGTCTACCTAGTCAGCCATCTTGGCCCCACATCCTTCGATGTTCTTTTTGTTGGTGTAGAGGAATCCAATTGATTTTTGTATGTTTACCTTTTATCCCGATACTCTGCTAACTCTTCTATTAGTTTCAGTAGTTTTCTCGAGGATTCCTTGGGATTTTCTGTGTATAAGATCGTGTCGTCTGCAAATAGAGATAATTTTACTTCTTCCTTGCCAATCTGGATGCCCTTTATTTCTTTATCTAGCCTAATTGCTCTGGCTAGGACCTCCAGCACAATGTTGAATAAAAGCAGTGAGAAGGGCATCCTTGTCTGGTTCCCAGTCTCAAGGGGAATGCTTTCAGGCTCTTTCTATTTAGGATGATGTTGGCTGTTGGCTTTGTATAAACACCCTTTATTATGTTGAGGAATTTCCCTTCTATTCCTATTTTGCTGAGAGTTTTTATCACGAATGGGTGTTGAACTTTGTCCAATGCCTTTTGTGCATCAATTGATAAAATCATGTGATTCTTGTCTTTTGTTATATTTATGTGATGGATTGCATTAATTGTTTTTCTAATGTTGAACCGTCCCTGCATATGTGGTATGGATCGCGCTTGGTCATGATGAATTATTTTTTTGATGTATTGTTGAATTCTGTTGGCTAGAATTTTGTTGAGGATGTTTGCGTCTACGTTCATGAGGGATATAGGTTTGTAATTTTCTTTTTTTGTGGTGTCTTTACCTATTTTTGGTATCAGGGAAATGGTGGCTACATAGAATGAGTTTCGTGGTAATCCATCATTTTCCATGCTCTGAAATACCTTTAGTAGTAGTGGTGTTAACTCTTTCTTCTCTGAAAGTTTGGTAGAACTCCGGGTTGAAGCCGTCAGGGCCGGGTTTTTTTTCCCCCCCCTTGAGATTTTTTGATTACCTTTTCAATCTCTTCTTTTGTTAATGGTCTATTTAGTTGTTCTACCTCTATTTGTGTTAGTTTAGGTAGTAGTGTGTTCTAGGAATTCATCTATTTCTTCTAGGTTTTCAAATTTGTTAGAGTACAATTTTTCATAGTAATCTGATATGTTTCTTTTAATTTCATTAGTGTCTGTTGTAGCATCGCCCATCTCATTTCTTATTCGAGTTCTTTGCTTCTTTGCCTGTTTTTCCGTTGTCAGTTTGTCCAGTGGTTTATCAATTTTGTTTAATTTCTCAAAGAACCAACTTTTGGTCTTCTTAATCCTTTCAATTGTTTTTCTGTTTTCTATTTCATTTAGGTCTGCTGTAATTTTTTGTTATTTGTTTTCTTCTTGTGCCTGAGGGTTTCTTTTCTTGCTCTCTTTCAATTTCTTCAAGTTGTAGGGATAATTCTTTGATTTTGGCCCTTTCTTCTTTTTGTATGTGTGCTTGTATTGATATTAATTGACCTCTGAGCACTGCTTTTGATGTGTCCCAAAGGTTCTGATAGGAAATCTTTTCATTCTCATTGTATTCTATGAATTTCTTTATGCCATCCTTAATGTCTTCTATAATCCAGTCCTTTTTTGAGCAGGGTATTGTTCAGATTCCAATTGTTTGATTTTCCCCCCTGCTTTTTCTGTTATTAATTTCCACTTTTAAGGCCTTATGGTCTGAGAAGATATTTTGTAATATTTCAATGTTTTGGATTCTGCCAAGGCTTACTTTATGACCTAATATGTGGTCTATTCTAGAGAATGTTCCATGTGCACTAGAAAAGAAAGTATACTTGGTTGCTGTTGGGTGGAATGTTCTGTATATGTCTATGAGGTGAAGTTGGTTGATTGTGGCAATTAGATGTTCCGTGTCTTTATTGAGCTTCTTTCTGGATGTCTTGTCCTTCACTGAAAGTGGTGTGTTGAAGTCTCCTACTATAATTGTGGAGCTGTCTATGTCACTTTTCTATGCTGATAGAGTTTATTTTATGGATCTTGTAGCCCTGTCATTGGGGGCATAAATATTTAATATGGTTATATCTTTTTGATATACTGTCCCTTTAATCATTACATAGTGTCCTTCCTTATCCTTTATGATGTATTTAACTTTAAAGTCTATTTTGTCAGAAATTAATATTGTCACTCCTGGTCTTTTTTGATTGCTGTTTGCTTAATATATTATTTCCATCCTTTGAGTTTTAGTTTGTTTGTGTCTCTAAGTCTAAGGTGTGTCTCTTGTAGGCAGTATATAGATGGATCGTGTTTTTTAATCTATTCTGCCACTCTCTGTCTCTTTAATGGTGCATATAGTCCATTTACATTCAGTGTAATTATGGATAGGTATGAATTTAGTACTAGCATTTTGGTGTCTTTTTTTCTGTGTTGTTAACAGTTTCTTTTTCCCGTTTAATTTTATGTGCTGAATAGATTATCTTTATATATTGTCCTTTCCTCGTATTCATTGTTGTTGATTTTGTTTCTGCTGAGTCTCTATTTTTTTCTTGTATTTTATTTTGATGAGGAGGATATTTTGTCTCTTTTGTGGTTACCTTATTATTTACCCCATTTTTCTAAATTTAAAGCTAACTTTTATTTCTTTTTTTTTATATCACCATATTTTCCTCGCCATATGAAAAATCTATGATTACATTTCTTAGTCCCTCTTTATTGTTTTAATGTTGTCTTCTTTTATATAATACCATTGCTGTTACTCTGTTTTGAGCTTTTTTTTTTTTTTTTTTTAATTTCCCTGTCTGGGTTGACTTCTGATTGCTCTGTGCAGTATTCTAGTCTTGGGTTCATACGTGATTTGATTGATTTTCTAACCAAAGAACTCCCTTTAGTATTTTCTGTAGTTTTGATCTGGTTTTTATGAATTCCCTAAGCTTCTGTTTATCCGGAAAGGTCCTAATTTCACCTGTATATTTAAGAGACAGTTTTGCTGGATATATGATTCTTGGTTGGCAATTTTTTCCTTCAATTTTTTAAATAAGTCATCCCATTGCCTTCTGGCCTGTATGGTTTCTGCCGAGTAGTCTGAGCTTATTCTTATTGCCTCTCATTTGTAGGTGACTTTTCGTTTATCCCAAGCTGCCCTTAAAATTCTCTCTTTATCTTTGGTTTTGGCGTTTGATTATAATATGTCTTGGTGATTTTCTTTTAACATCTACCTTATATGGATTTTGGTGAGCATCTTGGATAGATATCTTCTCATCTTTCATAATATGAGGGGAGTTTTCTGCCAACAAACCTTCAACAATTCTCTCTGTATTTTCTGTTATCCTTCCCTGTTCTAGTACCACAATCACTCATAGGTTATTTCTTTTGATAAGGTTCCACAAGATTCTTAAGGTTTCTTCATTTTTTTTAATTCTTTTATCTGATTTTTCTTCAAATATGTTAGTGACAAGTGATTTATCTTCAAGTTCAGAACTTCTGGATTCTACTCGGTGAATTCTACTCCTCTGACTTTCTAGTGGGTTGTCTACTTCTGTAATTTTGTTGTTAATCTTCTGAATTTCTGATTGGTGTCTGTCTATGGATTTTTCCAGCTTATTAAATTTTTCATTGTGTTCCTGAATAATCTTTCTAATTTCTTCAATTGCTTTATCTGTGTGTTCTTTGGCTTGTTCTGCATATTGTCTCATTTCCTTCCCGATGTCTTGAAGGGTTCTGTAAGTTAATCTTTTGTATTCTGCCTCTGGTAATCCCAGGAATGCACTTTCATCTAGAAGATCCCTGGATTCTTTGTTCTGAGAGCTTGTTGAGGTGATCATGGCCTGTTTCTTTATGTGACTTGATATTGACTGTTTTCTCTGAGCCATCTATAAGTTATTGTATTTGTTTCTGCTTGCTTACTTTGTCAATGCTTCTTGCTTTGTTTTGTTTTGATATGCCCAAATGATTTCTTGAGTGAGCTAGCTTGATTATTTTCATCTCTGGAGCTCTGACTTCTTGTCCTCAGGTGGCTAGAGCTGTTATCAGGTATGTCAGCCTAGGAGTCCATTCACTTTTCTTGTATGAATTCAGCTCAGGTTTCCAGGTAGCTGATCATCAAGTGTGTGGTACAGGCTCTGTCCTACAGCCTTAGATGGGCATGGGTGATTGGTGTATGTACTTGTATCTGATTGCAGCAGGGGGTCACACTCTGCACAAGGCAGAGAGCTGAGAACTGACCTCTGAGCATCTCTGAGGAACGCACGTACCTGTTCCCTAGAGTGTGCAGGTGGTGGGTTCTGCAGATGGACCATGGGCACCTAATGTTTTTGGTTATAAGGACTGGGAGGTACCAGTTATCCTTGGACCCCTATTGAGGGTGGCTGGGTGACCTGAGTGGAGCTACCAGTCCTTAGGCCTCTGATGTGGGGAGGTGAGGACCCTGTTTAATAGGCAAAGCAATGTCAAACATCAAACACCCGCCTCTCCACTGAACAGCTGAAATGGTTGGAGTCTGCCAACAAAGGCCTATTCTCCTGAAATAGGCCCACACAGGTCCATGCAGAGGGGAAAGATGCTCAAAGTCCAAGGACTGTTTATGCCTGGACAGGAGTGGCTTCTGCCCTGTTCTTCCCCAGTTAGTGGAGGTGGCAAATTATCCTTTCCCCCAAATGCAAGTATTTTCCTTCTCTAAGGCTGAGAGGATGGCTCTAGGTGCTCAATAGTGCCTGTCTCATGAGCAAGGATTTCAGCCGCTGAAGCTGGCTTGGGGTTGGGGCGGGGAGGGGGGACACGTTAAAATATACACAAGTACTTAGCTTTTGCTGTTCTTCTCTGGTCCCGGAGGTGTGATTAGGCTGTTTGGCTGGCTGCTTCTCCTTGAGGAAACTGCAGCCGAACGCTAGTACCAGCCCACTGCCACTGCCCCAGGAATGGCGCCACAGCGCTCCCCACGGTTCCGGTCCAGTAATTCCTCTCCGCTTCTGAACTGTCTCTTCTTCCCCCTGCCCCTCTGTTCATTTTCTAAGCTTGCCTTGATACTCAGGGTTCCTAGCTTGTCATAAATATACTCATTTCACTGTTTTTTTCAGGTCTTTATTGTAAAGAGGGCTCACCAGAAGCATCTGTCTATTCCGCTATCTTGGCTCTGCCTCCAAAGTGCCAGCCTTTTGGTTAGCAGCCATAGCACTTAACCACTACACCACCAGGGTTTCCAAATTATATGTACCAATATACACACACGGAAACCCTGGTGGCATAGTGGTTAAGTGCTATGGCTGCTAACCAAAGGGTCAGCAGTTCCAATCCACCAGGCTCTCCTTGGAAACTCTATGGGGCAGTTCTACTCTATCCTATAGGGTCACTATGAGTTGAAATCGACTTGACGGCACTGGGTTTGTTTTCTTTTTTAATACGCACACACACACACTTGTATTTGTTCCATACATTAAGTTATACTCTGCTGCAAAGTTCTGTGTACTGTGATAAGAGCAGAGTGTCATATATTCACCATGGCAATAGAATAGAGACAAATTTCACCACTCATAAAGTCACCTGTGCTTTACCTTAGTGTATAAAAAAAAAAAAAGCCTCTCCAAATTCTTGGTAATCACTTATCTATTCATCATATCTGTAGTTTTGCCTTTTCCATAATGTTACATTCATGACATCATATGGTATGTAGCCTTTTCAAGCTGGCTATTTCCTTTTAAGACTCATCCATGTATTTTCTTGTCTTGGTACCTCCTTTGCTTTCATTGCTGAATAGTATTCTATTGTGTGGATGCACCACAGATTGTTGGTCCATTCTCATACTGAAGGGCATCTTGTTTGTTTCCATTTTTTGGCTATTAAGAGCAAGTGAGCAAGAAAGAGAGAAAGAGAGGGAGAGAGAGAGAGAGAGAGACATACTTCCTATTTACTCTATGTCATATGAAGGAGAGTATGAGAGAAAGAGATGATGGTTGCAGTAGATCCTTGTTGGTAAATGACTCAGGCCCCATGGAGGGGTCAGAATCACATGAATTAAATTAGGAAAATGTATATTATAATTTCCAGTGATAATGTCAATCTAGTTGAATAGGCTTACTTTCAGAGTTTAGGGCTCTGTTTAATTACATAGTTACACAGTACAAATTATTTAAATAAAAAAAATTCTTTGTAAATCTAACATATCTTGCTAAGGGGTCATTTATCACTTTAGTAAATCTTTCGTCTATAGGAAACTAGGAGTTCAATCATTGATTATAACTTCAAAATAAATTAAGCTCTTCAATCAGGTTTTGGAAACAATGTCTTAAAATATAAGCTCTGGCAACCTGTGCATTCACACCTACTCTGGCAAGGTGCAGGAAATGCCCCCTTGGTAAGGTGCATGCTGTCTTGGCACAGGCCCTCACTGTGGTGTGGTCTGTTCTGAGGGGAGAGACTGGTAACCTGGTGAAGTGCATTAGCAATACTGCAGGCATGATTTGTCATGGCTGTGAGTTTGACTGCTGAGCCAGAACAGGTGGACTGGAGCCAAGCCAGGTCTATTATTAAGTACACTGCATTGGACAAAGAAGAGCTGGTGTAGCAGCTATCCCATGGAGGGGGGAAAGGTGTCCTCTGCTGGGTACAGCGTGCTGATGCGCCAGGAAAAGCTGCCTGAGAGTTGCTGTCTCCTGGACATGAACTAGTAGCTTCAGGACAACCAGCAGTTGTGGCTCGTCTTCCACTGCTTCCTTGATGATGGTCAGGAATAGTGGTGAAAGCTGATATGAGGGGACTGGTCACAGGGGAAGATGGGAAAACAGTAGATATTGGCATTTTATTTTATTTATTATGTACTCATTATTATTTTCTCCTTGGAGATAATCACACCCTGCCATTGCTTGGCATTTATGTGGAGATTAGTGTGAATTAAGATATGGCTGCATCTGGAGTTTATTGTTGCCATGGCTACCAGAGTTCAAGTTCTCTTTTACTATGGGCACTAGAAACCTCAAGTTCCTATAGTGAAACATTTGTTTGTTTGTATTTCCTCCTTTTTTGGTTTTAAGTCTTTATTTTGTGCTCCCCAAATAGAACCTGCCCTTTTAGCACTCCCTGGTAACATTTTAATGTTTTTCTCTTTGATAATTGCTAGTGTTGTGGTGGTCTTTGCAATAAGGGGACATTTCTCTGGTCTTCTGACTAAGCCTCATTCCTACATGGGTATTGTTAACCTTTGTCAGGTGTGTGGCCTTCCCAGTGTCCCTGTCCCTCCTCCAGATGCCATCTTGCACCTAGCATGCCTTCCTTTTTCTCCTGTAGGGTGCAGTGACTTGTTCCCAATGTTTCCTCCCAGCTACAATGGTTTTCCAACTGTGAGCTCTAGTTTTACCTTTTAGTGAACTTATCATGCAAATTAAGGCTTTTATACCTTATGGAAGAGAGGGGAGATTATTCTGGACAGAGTTTGGTGATTTCCCAGACTCTATTGGATTTCAACAGTGCCCATAGAATTCACGTTTTGATGAGTTTCCTCAGCAGATCACTCCTCTTGTTCTGTTGTAGAGATAAGAGAGGTGGTCTGGGTGCATTCTGGAAGTTGTATCAGCTCCTTTTCATCATCCAGCAACGTAAGTGTTTCCTTCTTTATTGAATTTTCCTCAATGTTGGAGGAATGCCTACAGGGTGGTAAGGATCCGTCTATGTTGCCCTTGGTAACATTGAGCAATCTATGCTTTAATACACTCAGTGTTAAGAGATTTATTACATACTGGCAGTTTAATCTTGTGAGTAGCTTCTATGCCCTCTGGCACTGTCTGCCCTGGGTAAGCTGAAGTTAGGGTTGTGTTTCTTCCTGGAGACACCTATCTCCCTTCAAAGTTTAGATTTATTGTTTGTCCTGTGACTTCAATTTTCTGATGTTAAAGAAATGTGTTCATTTGCAGTTTGTCCAGGTTTGTTGTCATTGTCGTAAGAGAAAGAGCAAGGTTTTTCTCAGCTCTCTTCATCTCCAAGCTAAGCAGCAGCTTTCTGTGTCATAGCTAAGCACTTGAAATAATCCACATCATGAAGACACATAACTTAATTGAGGTATATGCATACTTTGTAATACTATCCAGCATTAAAATTAGTGAATTTTTGATAAACATTCAAAATGGATGTGCCTCTAAATTGTTATGCTGAATGAAATAAGCTAAAGAAATGAACGTGCATACTGCATGCTTCCATTTATGTAAATTCTGGAAGATGCAACCTAATCTAAAATAACATAAAGATCAGTATGTGCCTGGGGACAGAGTGAGCAGAGGGAAGAGCAGGAGGGAGGAATGACAGAGGAACAAAAGGAAATCGTTGAAGTGTATGGAGTTGTTCACTCTCTTGGTTGTGGTGATGCTTGCACTGAGATGCACCTATGTTAACACTTAACTAATTGTACACTTTAAATAAGTGAAATATATTATTTGCCAATTATATTACCATAAGCATGTGAAAATAAGTATAATTTTATATTGGTAGAGAAGGAGTGATAGAAAAATTCACAGTGGCATCCAAAATAGCAAACATTCCTGAACATTTCCATGCATTGAACTTGGTACTGTACATATTACTTGGGTAAGTGCTGTTGTGTTTATATGTTAGGTGCAGTACTGTGGATTCAATTTCACAGGGACTCTATGTGCAACAGAACAAAATGCTTCCTGGTCCTGCACCATCATCACAATCATTGCTATGTTTGAGCCCGTGGTTGCAGCCACTGTGTCAATCCATCTCACTGAGGGTCTTCTTCTTTTTTGCTGACCCTCTACTTTACCAAGCACAATGTCAATCTCCTGAGACTGGTCCCTCTGATCACATGTCCAAGGTAAGTGAGACAAAGTCTCACCGTCCACCGTTTTTAGAAGCGTTCTGGCTGTACTTCTTTCAAGACAGATTACATTCCTTCTGGCAGCCCATGGCATATTCATTATTCTTCTCCAGCACTGTGATTCAAATGCAACAGTTCTTCTTTGGTCTTCCTTATTCATTGTCCAGCTTTCACATGCATATGAGGTTTGGGTCAAGTGTACCCTAGTGCTCAAGGTGACTTCTTTGCCTTTTAACATTTTAAAGAGGTCTTTTGCAGCAGATATGCCCAATGCAATATATCATTTTTTCTTCACTGCTGCTTCCATGGGCGTTGATTGGTGATTAAGTAAAACACTAGAATTCAGCAAAATCACACCCAGTTCTCATTACACTCCAGGGTTTCTGCAAACCTTAATAGTCAGTTACATATTTACTAAGCAGTTAGTTTAGGGGAACTGTCAGTCCAGTGTTGAGCTATATAAGCCTAGGACTGGGGTAACTCTTACCAGACAATTGCTCTTGGCACATCATACAACACCTTTGTGCTGTGTTGTAGCTTTATATCTGTAAAAGGTACCTAAGTACAACAACAACAAAAGGTGTTGATATCTACATCTTATGTTTTGTGTGCATAAGTAAAAATATAATAAAATAATAAGTACTAAGAGTTTTGCAAAGCAAAATCCCATAATAAATATCACATTTTCCTGAATGCTATAATTTCCCTCCAACTCGCCCAGGGTACTCATATCTGTTCTGAAGCACTGCTTTCTCTGAAGGTTTCCAGCTTCAAAGATTGCTAAATAGCAGGAGGATGTGCAAATAGAACCCATCTCTTAGATGATGAAAACCAACCTAGTCCTGATGCTGTAGCTCTGGGAGAGGAACCCCAGTCCCAGCATAAGCAGGTGCCCCCATTCAGTGATTGGGACTGAACACACATGAGTCACCATGGAGTCTGATTCACTGGGTTTCCCTGTTTCAAATGGTCATTTTATAGAGAACAATAGATGTTGACTATGTGGCTGGGTCTTAGTGAAACAATGGCTATGTGTGACAGTTTTCCTCACCAAAATATCTCTCTTTTTGTAAGTGTCCAGTGTGAGAGGCTGCTGGTAGAGTCAGCGGGAGACCTCAGCCAGCCTTGGTGGTCTCTAAGACTTTCCTGTGCAGTCTCTAGATTCACCTTCAGCAGGTACTGGATGCATTGAGTTCGCCAGGCTCCAGGGATTGGCTGTGCTGGATTGCACTAATTAACCTTGGTAGTGGTTTTTTTTTTTTTAGTGGTACTAGGAAACCTTGGTGGTGTAGTGGTTAAGAGCTACTCCTGCTGACTAAGAGGTCAGCAGTTCAGATCCAGCAGGTGCTCATTGGAAACTCTAAGGGGCAGTTCTACTCTGTCTTGTAGGGTTGCTATGAGTCAGAATCGACTTGACAAAAATGCGTTTTGTTTTTGTTTTTTTTTTTAGTGGTACTAAGAACTGTGCAGATTCATTGAAGGGTTAATTTACCATCTCCAGAGGAAACATCAAGAGAACGCTAAACCTTCAAATGGACAGACTGAGAGCCAATGACATGGACATGTATTACTCTGCGTGAGATACAGTGATGGAAAGTCATTGTGAGTCTAACACAAACCATACCACTGATCATTCATCCTTTCCTGATGGCCAAGCTGAGCCACAGTTTGGAACAGCTTGGTGCCAACAAGACAGAGACACAACAGAACAGATGAACTCTTTTCATAGTCTAGAACCTTTGAGTGAAATCACTTGCAGGGAACAGAACAGAGGAAGTATAAAACTGGTGCAGCAATCCCTACACCTCCATCCTACTGCAGAAATCCAAGAAACTTTTTTCATAGGACAAAAGTTGCACAGGTATAAGAGTAATGTCAGGCCATCTCAAAAATATCTATTTCCCCAACTCCAACATGAACCTCCACTCATAAACATCACTCTCTGCAATCCTGAATTGTCCAGTGGAATTTAACTATCTGAGCATAAACAGGTCCTGGTTTCTCACTTGAAATGAATGTTGAATAACTTCATTTTTAAACATTTCTTCATGTCCTGTGGCCCCAAATCCTGCCCACTCTGTCCAGACTTACCTTCCTCATTGTCCGTAAATAGGTGGACCAAGCAAAAGGTTGCAGGAAAATTCCAGGAAGATTTGTCTCCCTAGTTCCTCTAAGTAGCACAAGACAAAACACTACTCCCAAGGAAGGACAGAAAGCGACTGCTCCTTACTTCTGCCCAATCTTATATGCTCAGTGGCTTCCATCCTGAAAATCAAATCCCAGGCTTAGGCTGGAAGCCCCACCCTGGGCAGAGAATTCCCAGCATCCTTCTGGACAGGAACCCCACAGGAGCTTGATTTTCCTGTGGGCTGTTCCTCTGCCTGTTGGCAGCTCACTGCTGTGAGTGTCTTAGGGATTTCAGTTAAGGACTGTGGACATGCAATTTCTGGTGTTTTTGATTCGATGGGATCTTCCTTGTCCCAGGTGTCCTGTCCCAGGTGCATCAGCAGGATTCGGGCTCAGCACTGGTGAAGCCCTCAAAGACTCTGTCCCTTACCTGTACTGTCTGTGGTTTCTCTTTCACAAGCTATGCTGTAGCTGGGTCTGCAAGGTTTCGGTAAAGGAGCTGGGCTGGTGGGTGAGATATGGGCCAATAGGAACATGTACTATAACCCAGCTCTTAAGTCCCAAGTCAACATCACCAGGGACATCTCCAAGAGCCAAGTTTATTTAACCCTGAGCAGTCTGAGAACTGAAGACACCTCCATGTATTATTGTACAGAGTACAGAGTGGGGGCAGCCTAAACACAAACCTACCCTGCATATAGGCAGGAAGAGGCTAGACTGCAGTAAGTGTGCAGGATCACCAGGGGGAGGTCAGAGCACACTGATTTCAAGTTTGTAGCACCACGGGCAGGTGCAAGGGAGACTGGGAAGGGGTTTCCTATAAGGATCTGAACCTTCCTTTTCCTGCCTTGTAAATTGTCCCCAGGGGAAATCAGCTTTCTTCCAGAACTTCTGAATCTTTTATGACAAAGTGACAAAATTAGTGATTGTCAGGGGAGAATTAGAGCAGTCTCCTTGGGAAAACTGATAGTCTTTTTACTAAATGCTTCTGAATCCAGTGGATATTTGTATGGAATAATGATTACCTTCTCTTGCCATAGACGAGTATCAATCCAACATAGATGGTAGGCTGTAGTGTTAGTAGACAGTAAAGTTAAAGAAGAAAAATACAAAAATATATTTGGCCTTGATATAAGCAAATGGGTTTCTTAAAGGTAACGCACAAACATTTTAACTTTAATAAATCACAAACCAAAAGGATTTAATTGTAATGAAATACACCATTTAGAAATGGAACATGTTGGACAATCCCTGGGAGATATTTGAAATGAATCTATCTGTAAGGTATTGTACCTAGTACACATAATACAATTTTAGAAATCTTTCAGAGAAATGTTAAAAATCCTATTAAAAAGGGAAAAATGCTTCAGGAGTTTCTTGACAGCAAAGGATTTATGAATGGCCAGAAACATTTGAGAAGATGTCCTTAGGGAAATGCAAGTTAAATCCAAATGAAATACCAGGAAGCAAACACCATCTATGTGAAATCGAGCAGAATCTGCATACTAGATGTAAGGCTGTGGACAAAGGAAATCATTTCCTATGTTGCTCGTGGGAGCGAAACTGGTATAAAATATCTTTGGCTTCTATTTAGTGGTTTTTGATAAAACTAAACATACACCTATGGTGTGGCCTGGGGATTCCAACACAAATCTTGAAGCAAGAACAATGAGACTATATGTCTACAAAAGAACATGGACAGGAGTGCTTATAGTAATCTTTTTGTGTGTGTGCCCTAATAGGTAACCAGAGACAACACAAAAATCCGCCAAAAGAAGAGAGGATTACTATGGTGTGGGATATCTACCAGTAAGACACCATAAAACACTAAAATTTAACTACATGTTAATAACATTTGGTAAAATGAATGAAACTCATGGACAAAATATTGATGAAAATCACCAGCTGAAAGGAGCAGTGGTACATGAGAGCATTTACTGAAGCTCAAGGGCATGGGAAATTAACCAACATTGCTCACATCTGGGTGAGTACCGATTCAGAGGGGTATGGCTGACATATCTGCTTTTCTGGAAAAGTTCAATAATGTCATCCAGTTGTCAGCACATGGATGGTACATGTATGTCTGTCCTTTTGCCACTGCAATACCACGTTGGTTACTATACTGTAGAGTGAGTCTTGAATTTGAGCAATGTGTGTCTTTGATATTTTTTGTTTGTTTCGGTATTCTTTTGACTAGTCCAGTAACTTTGCATTCCTGTACAAATTTAAGAGTCTATTTATATCAATAAAAATATTTATTTTTTAATTTTACTAGATACAGGTTAATTCATATTTAAAATTGGGGAGAATGGACATCTTATCATCAATCATTACTCTTAAAATACTTCAGCATTTGTTTAGATCCGATGCTCTTTCTCTTTAGTGTTTTGTAGTTTTACGCAAGTGATCCTGCTCATATTTCCTTAGATTTATACCTAAGTACTCATTTTTCTTGGTACATAGTAAAAGTTATTATTCTTAATTTAAATGTTGTTTCCTTTTTTTTTGATATAAACAGTTTATTTTGTATATTGCATCTCTGCAAAAATTGCCTGTCTAACACATACCTTGTGTTCCCTCTGTGTTCCAACTTACCTCCTTGTCTCCTGCAGGGTGAATATTAACTCAAACACAATGAAGAAGTGAAGGGAGGTTGCTAATTCAGGAAACAACTGAGTGGTGTATGAATTGAAGCTGCATTCTCCTCAAAATATTTCATTTTGTTATCCTCCAATGATAGTAATAACTGTAATGAGAAGTTATGTTACATAAACCATCTATGTTACTCATCTGCTCAAATATGTGCCCCATTTATAGAAAAAAAAGGTATTTTTTCATATAAATACCTTGTTTAGTTTCTGTTTGGTTTTTCTAATCTTATCTCTTACTAGTCACTCCCAGAATCTCGAACTCTAGTAAAACTGACCATTTGGCTATGCCTGATATACTAGGAGAAAAAAAAAATGCCTCAAGGATACTTGCACTTGCATTAGCCTCTCCATGGAAAATGAGTTTGCCCAGTGACTATATGGCCCTTATTGCGATTTTCTCCCAGTGTTGCTCAGAAATTTCCCTTTGGCGAAGCTACCATAACTGAGACCATCATCCTCTTCTGGGTTTTTCCTGTCCATCTAGTTGATTGTTTTGTCTGTTGTGTTGTTCTCTTCATCACTTATGGTTTGTTAACATACTTTCATACACATTTGTTTTTTAATTTACTTCTTTATTGTCAGTGGCCTCAAGCAGATATCAGGGAGTTCTAGGGTAGCTATCAGAGGCATCACTGCCTGTTGAGTTTACAAGCATCTCCCAGAAACACAAACCAGACATGTGAGCTGCAGGGTGACACATAAGATCTACTCAATGGAGGACACAGGATAGGGATGGGGAGAAGGATGGGCATGGTGATGTTTATCCTAGGAAACCTTACCACAGTATTATTGGAAAAAGGAAAGAAATCAGGACAGTGTCTGGAAAATACTTAGGGAGAAAAATTTAAAAAAATTTTTTGGAGGCAGCTGCAAGTCACTGTACCACGCGTGAGAGCTGAAGGAATAATGACAATGCACAGGGCGTGAGATGAGGCTCAATGTTGTGGTGTGTCCCCTCAACATGATTCTGGGTTGGGTGAATTAGTGAAGGTTCTTATAAATGAGAAGATATTTTGGCCTTAGGTAGGATAAAGGACATGGGAAGAGGAAAGAAGAAAAAGGAGATGGATACCAACAGAGAAATGGGAAGAATATAAGCAAAGAAGCAAAAACTGGTGAATGACGGGAGAAGGGAGAGCAGGAATTAGATTAACATTCAGAAGGAAGACAACTTGGAACTCTATGCTCAGAAATGGAAAGAGCACACCTTGTGTTTCTCTACCAGACCTTCTCCCCAGAGAAGGATGTTCACCAGGCAAATACACATGACAGGATGTCTGCAGGTGGGATCCCAAAAGGGATAGGGCATTGTAGCACGGGCCTCTGTGTGATGTGTTACCTAGGGTTACCAGCAATTTTGCTTCCCACTGTCCAGCAAACCTGCCTGCTTCCCTGACCTGTTTTCATAACTTTGAGGTGGGAATGAAAATATGGAAGCTCACAAATGAGGAAGTTTCAGAGGAGGAAGACATCTGGGTCCTCTGATGTCTAAATACTCAGGAAGTCACCTTTTGGAAGAGCCTGTGAGGCAGAAGTGGGCCCCTGGCTCCTTCCTCTTGTAAGTCCAGTACCTTTGACACATGCACATTTCCCCTCAGCTCTGTCTATATCACACCTACCATGCTGTGTGGTGTGGGCATCTTCACTCTCTCAGGAAAGGCACTATCCTTCCTAGTAGAAGATGAAGCTATTATGTTTCCTCCTTTTTCTGGTGACAGCTTCCCAGTGTGAGCCTCTCAGGGACTTAAACGTTGGGTGATAGGGGTGAGTGTGCTCTGTTTCTGACTCACAAGAATTTTGTCTCTTTCCCCTAGGTGTCCTGTCCCAGGTGCAGCTGAAGGAGTCAGGCCCAGGCCTGGTGAAGCCGTCACAAACCTTGTCTCTCACCTGCACTGTCACTGGTGACTCCATCTCTAGTGCTTATTATGCTTGGAGCTGGATCCGCCAGCCCCCAGGGAAGGGCCTGGAATGGCTGGGAGTTGGTTACTACGGTGAATCATCATGGAATAGAAAGTATGGCTCCTCCATCCAGGGCCGAATCTCCATCACTGCCGACTCATCCAAGAACCAGTTCTCCCTGCAGCTGAGCTCTGCGACTTCCGAGGACACAGCCGTGTATTACTGTGCAACAGGCACAGTGAAGAGAAGTCGGTGTGCCCCAAGACACAAACCTCCCCTGCAGGGAGAGGACTGGCCTACGGGAGGCGCTCAGAATGCATGGAGCACAGAGAGCATCTCAGGAGCAGGTGCAGAGGAAGACTGAAGTTTCCTTTTAACCCTGGTGTTTCCTGCCCCTGCCCAGCAAAAGTCTTATCCTCGAAGAACCGTTACTACTGTCTCTTCCTTGCAACCAGGAACAGATTACCCAAAAAGCTGGGTCAGCACATGCTTCTTAGTGTGTACTTTATAAGCACATGCTTAGTTGTGCTAACCTTGTAAGCCCAAGCTTACCTTGCTTACTGAGTAATCCTTCCCCACAGGGCACTGAATGAAATTGGTAACAGCTCCAGAGTGTGAGAATGTGTCGGCTAGAAATGAAGCTCACACAGGCTCAGGAGGCTGCCTATGCACCAGCTTGTTTATGGGGTGAGTAACTTTTTAACTCTATCACACTTGTGCTTTCAAGCCTGTGCTTAGATGGTGTGCACAATTAAGCATGTGTTTACTGTGCTTATTGGGTAATCCACCCCTACTTGTAACTCCCTGGTGTCTCTCACTTAATAAGTGCTAATTTGGAGAAGGAATTCAATTAAGTATTTAAGACCTCATTTTTCACATTTCTACCCCCAACATTTTTTTCAGTAAAATCTTAATAATTAGAAAACCATGCATCCTCAGTTCAACCTCCAAATACATGCAAATATTTCTGTGCTTTCTACCATGTCTCAGTCATAGTAAACGCTTCTGTTCATAGTGTACTCAGTAGATACGGAGGTGCTATGTCTCATTCTTGTCCTTTTTTCTGCCTTAAATGAAGCTGAAAAAACCACTTTGACGGGTTATATCTGCCATATCTAACTGCATCCTAGTGTTCTATGTCTCAGATAGTCTCTCCACCACCCATTCTTTTGTCATGGCGAGAGGAGGAAGATCCAACCATGACTTTTTAATCGCCCTCATTCTCCATTAAAGGAAACAACAAACTCCTTTTTTAATCTCTTCCATGTGTGCTGTCTCATTTTACTTCTTCTCATTCTCACAGCCACCAACCAAGTACAGGCATTGAGCACCACTCCACAGAATACTCTCCTACCCTGTGACTCCTCTAGCCCACCCACTCCCTTCTCCTACGTACTTCAGTGGAGACAGCTGCTTCTCATGGTGTCCCCTGAGGACATACCGTGGGGGTCACTAGTGATCTGATAATAAAGTCCAAACCCCCCATGCCTTGCAGAGTCTCAGAACACTCTGGAACATGTCACAGGGGTGAATGAATCCTTGAAATTGTAGACTAATTTCAGTTGTCTCTTTCTCTCTCGCTCTTGCTGTCTCTATACACACACACACACACACACACACACACACACATAAGTATATACACCCAGGTGGCACAAATAGTTATGCACTCAACTGCTAACCTTAAGGTTGCTTGTTTGAACCCACACAGCTGCTCCTCAGGAGAAAGACCTGGTGATCTACTTCCCTAAAGATGACAACCAAGGAAACCCTCTGGGGGCAGTTCTACTCTGTCACACGGCTTTGCTTAGTGTCCAAACTGAGTCAACGCCACCTAACAACAATGACAACATACACTGAATAAAGTTTAATGACTTTAAACAAAAATGTTCTTTGAATAATCGCTATGATGGACACATAAGGTAGAAATAAATGCATTCCGACCTTTAAATTTTATAATTGAAAAAGAATAAAATTTATATTCATTTGTAGAAAAATATGTGTTTAAATATATTTGTTAAGTGGAGTTTCAATAGACAGACACGCAGGTAGAAAGACATAGTTTTGGATCACTACCTCACACAATAAACACAAATTCCAATGTGTCAGTTAGAGTAACATTTAGGGAGTGTGTGTGACATGTGAGAGGATATAGTTTAGTTTTTGCCTGTACACGTGTGTGTGCTAGTGCTGGGGATGTGTGTGTGTACGCACGTGTGTTTCTGTGTGATTACAACATTTTATAATATATTTTAAACCTATCTGTGTAAATAGAATCTAGATTTTGAACATGCTAAAAGATAATGAAACCAAACCATAAGAAAAATCATAAATATATTTTGAATGGCAGTGTTATGATGTCTTATGCAGAGTGTTTTATTAATAATGAACAAAATACCTAATTGTGTTTTTAAAAAACTCCTGAGGGGGATGGGCATCAATATTGACTTATCAGAATATCAGTACAAAATTGCTACACACATAATGCACTTATCCTCACTGGTGATCAAGAAAAACCTAAGTATCAAATTAGATTCATCATGTAAAAGAAAACAAGTTTATCACTATTGCATTAAATACCAGCTGTCTTATAAAAAAAAAAAAAAACTAGTGCCATCGCTGTCTTATAGAGCAACTAAAATGAGAGAAAAAAAAGTTAAATTTCCCCTTCGTTTTACTCCTTATGCCTGAAGCAGTTCTTCAATCATGTTTTGAAGAGTGAATGAGCCTGACATGAGTCTTTCTCCACTTATAAGGACAGGGCTCCACCATATGTAAGTTTTCCCTCAAATTCTAGGGTAAAATTCCACTCACGGACTGTTGAGTTTAATAGCTCTCTCATCAGACGTAGCTAGAGGTCTCTGGGAAAGAGAGCTCTGTGGTTTAGAAGATGATTTCATTGGGTCTTCTTTGGTGCCTGGTGACAGCTAACCAAGATGAGTGTCTCAGATATCATACCTGGGTATATGGTAATGGTTGTGACTGCACATAACGGGAAAGGACCCAGGTGTCCTATTGCAGATGCAACTGGAAGCATTGGGCCCAGGACTGGGGAAATCCCCACAGAGTCTGTCTCTCACCTTCACTGTCTCTGGATTCTTCATAACAGACAGTGGTTACTTCTGGCAATGGGTTTGCCAGCCCCTGGGAAGGGGCTACAGTGGATAGGGGAAATAAATTATTCTAGATTCACAAAATAAAGCCCATTCTTCCAGAGCCACAGATCCATCTCCAGAGACACATCAAAGAAGTAGGTGCTCAGGAAACAGCTGTATAGTACTGTGTGAAAGGCACACTAAGGGGAAGTTGGTGTGAGCCCTTGCAGGGAGCATATTGGGCACAAGAATGAATTACCCAATAAGGAGGGTATGTGTGTTGACTCAACAGCACTGGGTTTCTGGGCACGTGCTTAAGGTCTCAACAAAATAGAGGCACCAGCTATCCAAAGCAAAGACCCACAGATGCCAAGCAAATAGGACAGAAGTAAAGGAGAGTGTCACAGTTGAAGGTACTTGGCAGAGCACTAAATAAAACTGATACCAGCTCCAGTGTGTGAGAATGTGCCTGCCAGGGACATGAGGTTGACTGCCTGCAAGGTTGTTTAAGCTATGAGGTCCCTACTACTTCAACACTTGCTTTGACCTCTGTCTCCTATGGTTCTCTCCCATGTCATTGAAATTCCTTATCTTAGCAGGTCTCTTGGGAGTATATTATTTCTTTGGAGTCGACAAGAGATGAGAATGACTATTGAGTCTAACTGTTGCTACCTTCAGCCAAGATGCAACTGGATTCAACATGAGTGGTTACTGGACATGGTTGGATTGTATTAATAGATACCAGGTCTCTGACCCATTATGAGAGAACCGTCTTGTACTTCCATGTCTGTTGACCCAGCAAGTCCAGCCAGGAGGGCTAGCAATGCTCTTTGGCATGATACAAACACAGGGGTGTGCTCTTTCACATGTTCTGGTAAACAACC
This sequence comes from Loxodonta africana, assembly GCF_030014295.1. Lineage (NCBI taxonomy): Eukaryota > Metazoa > Chordata > Mammalia > Proboscidea > Elephantidae > Loxodonta > Loxodonta africana. The sequence continues at coordinate 24,283,238 of NC_087362.1, forward strand.
AATAGAAACTTCAGTCAGATGAGTAAGTAGAAAATTGCAATGAATTTAAACAAGTTACTTTTCAACTGTATAGTGTTTACATGAAAATTTTGAAAACACCACAAAATAAATGCTGGTTATTAAGAAGTTCACTGTCGGAGGCAGGGACAAGATGGCTAACTAAGCAGAAGCTTCTGCTGAACTTCTTGCAACAAAAACCCAAAAAAACAAGTGAATCCATTACATATATGACAATCTGCAAACCCTGACCATCAAACACAGAACTAAGGAATCGACCTGAGTGACAAGGGAGTGAGAGGCCGTGCAGAAGCAGCGATGAGCTGCTGAGCCCATGCAGTAACTCAGCTTCAATTCCTTGGTGCCATTCTTTGGTGTGAGTGTGGCGGGGCTGATGGTAATTTCCTGAGGCACGGCAAGTACAGGATGCAGCCCTAACTTTCTAGGGCAATCTCAGAGACAACACAGCCAGTGCACACAGGCTACGTGTGCCTCTAGAATCTGAAATAAAACAGCACTTTTGACACAAGATAAGTGGTTTTGTCTATTTTACCACACTAATTTCTCCTGTCTATCTGATCCCTCCCCTCCCTGCCCCAGCAGGCTTCATTAACAATGGAATTCCATGGGCCTGAGATAGAAGTGCTGTGCTTTTTCTGATCTATTCTCCTCTGCTGGGAGAAGTAGCAAATTAACAAACAGGGGAAAAATACTTTCCAGACTCCCCTAAACTGGAAGATCAGAGCAGAAGCAGCGCCAACCCAGGCATAAGAGATCCACAGACTTTGGCTTTCACCCCTACATGGAGCCAGGTGGCTATTATAATGCAAAGGTAAATGTGTTAGAGGTCTGACTGTAATTGTTTCAGCTGTGTGGTGGAGAGGCAGGTTTTGGAGGTCTGATACTGGCCTACCTATTAAACAGAGCCCTTACCTAACCACAGCAGTGACCTGAGGGCTGAGGCTCCATCCACACCGCCTAACCACCCATGAAAGAGATCTGAGGATAGTGGTTTCTACCAGTCTTTACAGGTATAAGCATTGGGTGCCTAAGGTACAGATGCAGGGCCCACACACCAGAGAGCTCTAGAGAACAGGGATGCTTCTTCCTCACTGACACTTGGGGGAAGGCTGTCAGCACCCTGCCCTCCTCAGAGTGTGACCCCCTGCTGCTACCAGAAAGCAGTGCATGCAACCATCACCACTATTCCTCTACGATAGTAGTTGAGAGCCTACACCACACACTAGGTGACCAACTATCAGGACACCTGAGCTGAATTTATACAAGAATAGTGAATGGACTCCTAGGCTCATATACTTGATAACAACTCTATCCAACTGGTAACAGGACATTAGTGCTTCAAAGGCTCCAGTAATCAAGTTACCTCACTCTAGTAGCCTATATGGGTATACCAAACAAGGCACTAGGACACAGTGAGCAATCAAAAAATAAATTAATACAATAACTTACAGATGGCTTGGAGACAACAGTTGATATTGTATCACATAAAGAAGCAGGCCATGATTGCTTCAACAAACTCCCAAAATAGAGAATCAAGGACTCTTCTGGATGAAGATGTATTCCTGGAATTACTAGATGTAGAATACAAAGGATTAATATACAAAACTCTTCAAGACTTCAGGGACGACATCAGGAATGAAATCAGGCAATGTACAGGAAAAGCCGAGGAACACACAGATAAAGCAGGAAACAGATTAAAAAGATTATTCAAGAACATAATGAAAATTTAATAAGCTGCAGGAATAAATAGAGAGACAGCATTCAGAAATTGAAAAGATTAACAATAAACATAAAGAATTAGACAACTCGATAGGAAAAGGAGCAGAATTGAGGAATTGGAATGCAGAATTGGGGAAATAGAGGATAAGGCTTTGGGCAGCAATATATTTGAAGAAAAACCAGATAAAAGAATTAAAAAAAAAAAATGAAGAAACCCTAAGAATCATGTGAGATTCTATTAAGAAGAGAGAATTGTTGGAGATTAGTTGGCAGAAAACTTCCCTGACATTGTGAAAGATGAAAGGATACCTATCTATTCAAGATGCTCATCAAACCCCATATAAGGTAGATCTGCAAAGAAAGTCACCAAGACATATTATGATCAATCCTGACAAAACCAAAGATAAAGAGAAAATTTTAAGAGCAGCCAGGGATAAACGAAAAGTCACCTACAAAGGAGAATCAATAAGAAAAAGTACGGACTATTTGGCAGAATCCATGCAGGCAAGAAGGCAATGGGATGACATATATAGAGAGCATTGAAGGAGAAAAATTGTCAGCCAAGAATCATATTTCCAGCAAAACTGTCTCTCAAATATGAAGGCAAAAATAAGTCATTTACAGGTAAACACAAGCTTAGAGAATCTGCAAAATCCAAACCAAACTACAAAAAATACTAAAGGAAATTCTTTGGTTAGAAAATCAATATTATCAGATATCAACACAACACAAGGACACAGAACACAGCAAACTGATATCAACTCAGATAGGGAAATCACAAAAATAAAATAAGATTTAAAACAAAATGCTCAAAACAAGGAATCTCTGATTTCATTATGTAAAAGATGACAATAAGCAATAAAGAGGGACTAAATACAGTAGGCATAGATTTTTCATATGGAGAGGAAATGAAGGTGATATAGTGAAGTTCATGGTGCAGCCTCAGACTAATATTAGCTTCTTTCTTTCTGTTCCTTTAATTTCCCTGAGGAGACGGCTTGCACTGCTTGGGCACCAACGGCTACAGGGTGGCATCCTTCACTGAATTAGGCCTGCATGAACATGTCTACAATTCACACACCCACATATACACACAGATCTTGACCCAGCATCCCGTCACCCCTCTTCTGGCCCCTGACCCCAACACCATTGAGGTTATGTCTCAGACCCAGTGGCCGCACTGCATAGATCCCATTGTGGGTCCTAAGTGCTTCCCAGGCTGATCTCAGGCTTCAGAATTGGCCCTATTTAAATCTGGGTAAAGAAAGCCCAAGAACAAGGTCTTGGCCTTTTCCATAAATACAGATGGTCTGCAGCCATCTCTGCTTCCCTCACCCACCCAGTGAAGCCCACATCCCCTCACTGTCTGACCCCTCCAGAGAACCAAGACCCATATCCTCCAGGAGGCCCCATGACCACAGGCTGCCTCCTCAGACACAGCAACTTGGAGTTAGCCACCCTTTCTGCACTGTAAGTGGCTTGGGTGAGGCCAGGAGTCCCGTTTGTCATAATGTCAGTTCCTGGTTTGCCGCTTAGGCCTGGCCTGAGAGTCAGAAGACACCCATCCCTGTGGTACTCCCTTCACTTATGAAGCTTGTTTTTTGGTTTTCCAACAATTTATTTCAATTAAATCTCTACCTGCTTGCACGGTTTCTGAGAAGTCCTCCTCTAATGTGTGGGTTTTCCTCTTTCTGGTGATATCTCCCAGAGGTGAATGTCTTAGGGATTCAGGAAAAAAGCTCTGGGGATGCTATATCTGAGCACATGACTCACAATGGTTCTCTTTGTTCCCCGGTGTCCTGTCCCAGATGCAGCTGCAGGGGTAGGGCCCAGGATTGGTGAAGTCCTCACAGACCCTGACCATCACCTGCTCTGTCTCTGGATTCTCTTTAACCAGCTCTGATATGAGCTGGGTCCTCTAGCCTCCAGGAAAGGGGCTGGAGTGGGTGGGTTCCACATGGCATGGTGGGAGCCCAAACTATAACTCAACTCTGGCATCCTGAGTCAGCATCATCAGGGACACCTCCAAGAGCCAAGTTTACTTCCAGGTGAGCTCTGTAACTCCCGGGAACACAGCCCTGTATTACAGTGCAAGAGACAAAGTGAGAGGAAGTCTCTTTAACCATTCGTGCATTGAAGGTCATCGTAAGACAGGGAGCGAAGGCCCTGAGATCAGAGGGTGACTGAGAAATAGCAATGAGACTGCTGTGGTTGGAGGAGAAGCAAGTGAAAGAGAAATACGCTGTAGTATCAGAGAGGTAATAAGGGGCTGAGTGTGGAACCTAGAGACTCAGTAAGACAAAGAACGGAGGGCCCCCCAAATCTGAAAACAAAGTAACAAGAAATGGGCTGTTCCCCAGAACAATGGGGCAGGGTATCTAAATATAGCCTGCAAACTTCTTTAACCTTGCTTACAGAAGCACCTGGAGAAAACCAGGCCCAGGGACATGCACAGAACATCCATCTGTGAGCGCTGTGTGACCTTCCACCAGGGGCAGTGAGGGGCTTCAGCCCCAGCTGGGGAATTGAACCCCGGGAGTGAAAGACTGCACAGGCCTGACTGCTCATAATAAGTCATGCTACCGATTCCAGAGGCCTCCGGAACAGGAGCCATCGTGGGAAGCTACTGTGTGAGCACCTTAGTTAACATATCCCCACCTTTGTCTGTGAATAAACATGAATGTTTTCCCACCCAAGAACTTTTAAAACTTGGGCCAGTCTTTTGTTTTGCGAGATGAGGGTAAGCATTGGTCTAGGCCCTCCTCGTCTCCGCTTGCAAGCCTCTTCAAATAAAACTTTGCTCATGTGGAAAACTTCGTGCCTTACCTGTTCATTCTTGACCAGTGAGAGGCAAGAACCTTATTCCAGTAACAATTGTGCTGCCACAGACTAATATTTTGTTTTTTCTTTGTGTTCCTTTCATTTCTAAGGAGATGGCACGCACTGCTTGGGCAGCAAGGGCTAGATGGTGGCACTCTTCATTGAATTAGGCCTCTCAGAACATGCCTACAATTCACACACCAACATATATAAGTATATATACACAGAGTGTTCACTGAGCATCCAGTCACTGCTCTTCTGGCCCCTGGACCCAACACCATTGAGGACATGTCTCAGACCCAGTGTCCCCACTGCATAGATCCCATTGTGGTTCCTAAGTCCTGTACAGGCAGATCTCAGGCTTCAGGATAGGAGCTATTAAGTCTGGGGGAAGAAAGTCCAAGAACAAGGTCTTGGCCTTTTCCATAAATACAGATGGTTTGCAGCCAACTCTGTCTTCCTCATCCATCCAGGGAAGCCCATACCCCCTCACTGTCTGGTCCCTCCAGAGACGCAAGACCCATATCCTGCAAGAGGCCCCATCACCACAGGCTGCCTCCTCAGACACAGTGACTTGGAGATAGCTGCCCTTTCTGCACTCTGAGTGGCTTGGGTGAGGCCAGCAGTCCCCTTTATCATAATGTCAGTCCCTGGTCTGCCACTTAGGCCTAGCCTGAGAGTCAGAGGACACACATCCCTCCAGTACTCCCTTCACTTTTGAAGAGTCTTTGGCAGAATACACACTTCTAGCTTGGTTTGTTGGTTTTCCAGCACTTTATTTCAAGCAAATCTTTCCCTGCTTGCATGATTTCTGATGAGAATTCCATTTCTAATTCCTATCATTGGTCTCTTATTGGTAAGCTTTCCTGTTTTTGTTTGTTTTTTCCATGTAGCTTTTTCAAGTTTTTCTAAAATTTGAATACAATATACCTAGATGTGTTTTCCTTGGTTTGTTTTCTTTTCTTGTGTGTGTGTGTGTGTTTTTTTTAATTTTTATTTATTCTATTTATTCTTTTGGCAGCATCTGTGATCTGTGGTTTTCTGTGTCATAAATGTGGTACATTTTTCAGCTATGATTACTTCAAATAATTCTTCTGCTCTCTATTCTACTCCTGATGTAAATACACATGTGTTGTGTTCTCTGCAATTTTCTCAGAGTGCTTGAATTTTTTTTTTTTTCTGAGAGTCATGGGCTTCATCCTCAAGGACATGAAGCATGTATGGTCCTTATTCTTCGTGGTGGCAGCTCCCAGAGGTCAGCATCTCAGGGATTCAGGCATGAAGATCTGTGGACGCTGCATCTGAGCACATGGCTCGCTGTGGTTGTCCTTGTGCTCAGGTGTCTTGTCCCAGGTACAGTTACAGGAATTTGGTCCAGGACTGTTGAAGACCCTGTCCCTCACCTGCACTGACTCTAGTTACTCCTTCACCGGATGCTGGCTCTGGATCCGCCAACCCTCAGAGAAAGGGCTGGAGTGGATGGGGTGCATCTTATGATAGGAACTTGCACTATGAACCGTCACTCAAGCGTGGAGTCAGCTTTTCCAGAGAAATGTACAAGATTTCTTTGTGCTGCTGAGCTCCATGACCAGGGAGGACATGGCCATGTATTACTGTGAGAGATACAGTAAGTGGAAGGCAAAGGGAGCTCAAATTCAATCCTGTCTGCAGGGAGGCAGGAGAGGCTACACTGCAGGGGCTCCTCAGGACCCACAGAGCAAGGAGGCCCAGCTCAGAAAGAAGATATAGCATGGCGTGGTGGTTTCTAGCCACGGTTTAGGGGTTCATCTCTTTTCCTAACATCTAACCCCTGGGAACACTCCATTACTTTTTATTTATTTAGTTTTTGAATTGTGATAAAAATATATATCACACATTTGCCAATTCAATGTTTTATAATGTAGATTTTGTGACACTGACTACATGAGCCTCATTGTACAGCCACTGCATCTCTTTTTAAAGCAATGCAATGATGCATCCAAATTGCAAATAGAGTACAATTTTTTAATAGTCTTTCTTATCTATTTTTATCTTACATTATCTTCTTCTTATACATTTGTCTTGAAATACATAATTTCTATAAAGTTAACATTATGCAGTTAATGTTTGAACTTAGGTCACTGCCCCAGGAATGCCCAGGCTTACTGCTACTATTATTACTACCAGTGTTACTTTTTGTTATAATAATAATAAAGATTATAATAATAACACATAAAGTAAAGAAAAAAATTACATGTATATCCAGTCACTGGGAAGACATATTGTCTACGTAGAATCAATATTTCAGAATTGAAAATTGAACCCCACACCACATTTTCTGTATTATTTTCCTTTTTACGCTATAACACAAATAGCATAGTGTGTGGCTTTAAAGAGCACATATTTATTTGCTCACACTTCTTGTGAAAAGTCTAAAGCAGAGTCTCTAGCCTATCAATCTCTTCCTTGTCGAGATCCCCAAGTGTTTCTTGGCGTTCCTTGACTCATAGATGATCTTCATATGGTTTTCTCTTTCTCTTTGTGTGTCTATTCTCCTCTTTCTGTAACTCAGAACTGATTAGGATTAGGGCCCACCCTGAACTGTTATAATATAAGAAAATAAAAACCCTGTTTTCAAACGGGGTCACATGCACAGACACAATAGTCGAGAGAATATATTGCTAATGGGACCTTGTGGTCCGCAGTGGCTGTTCAACTATAACAGCTGTGTTGACCACAACTGTATCTCATCCACACGTAGCCAGGGCATCTGGAAAGACAGGTTCAGGTGCCACCTATTGACAAAAAGCCTGAATGTTTAGAACCAGAGACAATATTGCCGAGTGGGACTCACAGTGGGGAAAAGCAGTGTGAGCCCAGGCATATACCTCCTCTGAACACACAGGCGTGCTGTTGTCAGGAGACACTCGGGACCCACTGAGTCCAGGATCCATTCCAGGGCAGTTTCAAGTGAGGAATAAGGGAGATTCCTGTCTCACAATTTCTTTTCATTCCCAAAATACTGGCACCCATTGGAGCCCTCCTTTCTATTCAGATTCTAGATTTTGAAGACCTCTCCGTGGGTGGGGTTATTTTCCTCTCTGCTCTACAAAGGATGGATTGTCATAGGGACAGTGGGCATCTAGTAAATATTACCATTTCCTCTGTTTTTTAGGGTCTTTATGAGAGGACATATATCAGCCTAGCCTTGATCTGTTACATAGTGTAGGATACAGGATTTGATGAAATTTCATTAGATTGTCTCCATGTGGGTAATTATGATAATACTAAAAAGCTATAAAGTTGCATTAAATATACAGTCTGTGCAGGTATTCATCCAACTGAATTAACCTGAAGAAACAGCCTTACATTCAATGCACAAAAATATACAGATGTTAGACACATTTTACTCATGAAAGGTGTTCTTTGATCTTAAGCGAAGAGTCCTGAGAGTGTTGATGTTAACTCAGCACATGGATTTGTCTTTCCTGCCTGCGTTTTCCCTCAGAGCACTTCCATCCATGTAATTTCTGAATGTCTCATGCACTAGTACCTCACCTAACAAAACCTTCCTTCTGACAGGAAGATACAAAGAAGCAAGCCTGTGACTGGACTGACCCACCCAGCCTGTGAGATCATGTACTCCCTTGTGCTACAAGCCCGCAGTCACTGTCTGTAAGGTAGCTAAGTGAGTTCTTAGTTCTGGATTCAGGGCAGTAGATGGGACATCTACTACTCCAGCTACTAACCCAGCACATTGGTGAGCTGAGAACCTCCCACTAACTCTCCCTACTTTTGGTATGGAAAATTTATTGTCCTGAAAGTCCCCTTTCAAGGAGATTGTCTACAGACTCAAGAAGTTCTTATGGACAGGAACTTTCAGAGAATAAGGTGTAATAAGTGTTACTGGTCATTTCAACAACTCCTCTAATGATTACTCTCCAGGCAGAAATGTCCACTCTGTAAAAAATACATAAATAAAAAAATAATTTAGGCTGACATGAGCGTAATCCCCTTCACAGTATCCTTTTTATATACTTGGTAGTAAAGCCAGTTCAGCTGAAGAAATATTCCCTCAAGCTAGTGAGCCTATCAAAGTGGTCCCAATTTACTACAAACTTTGGGATGGACACCGTTTTGTCTCTATTCAATGTTTTTGTTCCATTTTGCTGCTGTTTCAATTCTTTGTAATACACAAAAACTTAAACATTACAAATGTGACCAGTTAGAAAGCCCTGGACTTGTGGTAAATATTTGATATCTTTTTTTCTTATCTATCTGTCTGTCCATCTGTCTATCATCTATCTGTCTATTGCCTATCTGTCAATCTGTCATCCATCCATCCATCCATCCATCCATCCATCCATCCATCCATCCATCCATCCATCCATCCATCCATCATCTATCTATCTATCATCTATTCATTCCAATGTACCTATTCTTAAAGGTGTCTTTCATCCTTGGCTGCATCTGGCTTCCTGATTTGAATATGTCCTTTTGGTGTGGATTAAGGCAACCCCAGGGAGAGATGAAATGGGATCCCAGGGAGGGGACTCTGTTCTGCTAATGACACAACAAGCAGCCCCAGAGAAAGGAGCCTCTTCTGCCCCTTTTAAACTTTACAAACAGAGGCACCTCCTACATGCAAATTCTCACTTAGACAATTGGATGAAACCCCAGCACACATTTCCTGAAATTCAGGCTCTTTTCAGCCTGGAGAATATTCTCTGGGAGTCATGGACCTTATCCACAAGAACATGATAAGTGTGTGGGTTTTCTTCTTTCTGGTGATGTAGAGGTAAGTGTCTTAGAGATTCAGAAACAAAGCTCTGGGGATTATGTATCTGAACACATGACCCACAGTGGTTCTGTTTGTTCCCAGATGTCCTGTCCCAGGTGCGGCTACAGGAGTCAGGCCCAGGACTGGTAAAACCCTCACAGACCCTATCCATCACCTGCTCTGTCTCTGGATTCTCTTTAACCAGCTACGATATGACCTGGTTCCGCCACCCTCCAGGAAAAGGGCTAGAGTGGGTGGGTGCCATATGGACTGGTGGAGGCACAGGTTATAATCCAACTGTGGCACCCCGAGTCAGCATCACCAGGGACACCTCCAAGAGCCAAGTTTACTTCCAGCTGAGCTCTGTGACTCCCGAGGACACAGCCCTAGATTACTGTGCAAGAGACACCGTGAGAGGAAGTCAGTGGGATCCCAGACAGAAACCTCCCTCCAGGGAGGCCAAGAGAGAGCTAGGGTTCACGTGATGCTCAGCATCACATAGCACAGGGGACCAAACCCAGGGCAGGGGTGAAGGGAGGGAGAAGGAGTGGGCTTCTTGTTAGAATCTCTGGTTTCCACTTCCTATACAGGAAATCCTCTACAGACCCTATGCAACTACATACTTCATTAATGTTGTAGTTTTTCGTACTTCCGTACACCATAATTTTTTTTTCCTACTCTGAAGATAGATATTGTTTTTTTCTTATATAGTCACTTTATGCAGGACTAAGACTCAGCATATTTTTCAATGTGTGTCTGAAATCCTGAAACTTGGTGAATGCCCTGAGAAGGCTCAGGGGACTGTCATCATGTGTAAATGAATCTCATTATTTGCTGTTCACATGAAAGTAGTAACCAGCCCTCTTATGGTTTACAGGAGCATGGCACAGCTAGTTTGAACATTGTGAGGTATGCACTGTTCAGACTTCTAGTGCCAGAGAGCACTCGTTTTAGGTATATAACTGAGGCATTATGTTTACCAAAATTGGCTTAGTCTTTATTATTATTTTGTAACTGATGTTTTTATACCATTTCCCTTTAAAGTCGTGTAAGAATATGTTGTTGTTGTTGTTGTTAGATGCCTTTGAGTCAGTCCTGACTTGATAGCGACCTTATATGCAACAGAAGGAAACACTGCTGGGTCCCTGTTGCACCTGAGCCCACTGTTGTAGGCACTCTGTCAATCCATCTCACTGAGGGTCTTTCTCTTTATTGATGACCCTCTATTTTACCAAGCATGCTGTTTTTCTCCATAGACTGGTCCCTCCTGGTCACATGTCCAAAATAAATGAGATGATATTTTCCTATCCTTGCTTCTAACGAGAATTCTAGCTGTGCTTCTTTCGAGACAGATTTTTTCATTCCTCTGGCAGCCATTGTATATTCAACACTCTTTGAAAACACCATAATTCAAAGGCATCAATTCTTCCTACTTCATTGTGCAGCTTTTACATGCATATGAGGCAGATTGAAAACACCATGGCTTGGGTCAGGTGCACCTTTGTTCTTAAAGGGACATCTGCTTTTTAACACTTTAAAGAGATGTTTTGCAGCAGATCTGCCCAATGAAATGCTTCGTTTGATTTCTTGGCTGCTGCTTCCATGGGTCTTGATTGTGGGTGCAAGTAAAATGAATTCCTTGACAACTTCAATCTTTTCTCCACTTATCTTGATGTGGCTTATAGGTCCAGTTGTGAAGATTTTTGTATTCTTTATATTGAGATGTAGTTCATACCGAAGGCTGTGGTCTTTGATCTTCACCAGTGAATATTTCAAGTCCTTGTCACTTTCAGCAAGCAAGGTTGTGTCATCTCCGGAATGCAAGTTGTTATCGAGTCTTCCTCCAATCATGGTGCCCCCTTCTTCGTTTAGTCCAGCTTCTCAGATTATTTGTTCAGCATGAAGATTGAATAAGCATATTGAGAGGATACAAGCCTGAGGCACGCTATTCCTGACTTTAAACCAGACAGTATTCCCTTGGCTGTTAAAATGACTGTCTCTTGGTAAATACAATTCCTTGTGAGCATGATTAAAAGCTCTGGAATTCCCACTATTACCTTTGCTTTTCATAATTTGTTATGATCCACACAGTCCAAATGCCTTCACATAGTCACTACAACACAGGTCATCATCTCTAGCATTCTGTACTTTCAACCAGGATTCACCTGACATTGGCAATGACATCCTTATTCCAAGTCCTCCTCTGAATCCGAATTAAATTCCCTGTCTATTGCTGCAACCATTTTTGAGTGATCTTCAGCAAAAATTTACTTGTGTGTGATATTCATGTTACTATTCAATAATTTTTTGCATTCTGTTGGATCACCTTTCTTTGAAATGGGCACAAATATGGATGTCTCAATCAGTTGGCCAGATAGCTGTCTTCAAATTTCTTGGCATAGAAGAGTGAACACTTCTAGCACTGCATCCATTTGTTGAAGCATCTCAATTGGCAGTCCATCCATCCCTGGAGCCTTGTTTTTTACCAATGCCTTCAGTGCAGCTTGGACCTCTTTCTTCAGTAACTTGTGTTCTTGATCATATGCTACCTTCTGAGATAGTTGAACATCGGCCAATTATTTTTGGTGCAGTAACTCTGTATATTTCTCCCATCTTTTTTGATGTTCACTGTGTCATTCAGTATTTTCCCTGTAGAATCCTTCAATATTGCAACTCGAGTCTTGATATTTTTTCTTCGGTTTTTCAGTTTGAGAAAAGCCAAGCGTGTTTTTCCCTTTTGGTTTTCTATCTCCAGGTCTTTGCGTATTTCATTAGAGTACTTCGTCTTCTTGAGCTACCCTTTGAAATCTTCTGTTCAGCTCTTTTAATTCATCATATCTTTCTTTTGCTTTAGGTACTCTACATTCAAGAGCTACTTGCACAGTCTCTTCTGACATTAATTTTGTTCTTTTCTTTCTTTCATGTCTTTTTAATGCCTCTTGCTTTCTTTACGTTAGATGTCCTTGATGTTATTCCACAGCTCATCTGGTCTTCAGTCATTAGTGTTCATCATGTCCAATCTATTCTTGAGACGGTCTCTAGATTCAGGTGGGATATACTCAAGCTTGTATTTTGGCTCTCATGGACTTGTTCTAATTTTCTTCAGCTTCAACTTGAACTTGCATTTGAGCAATTGATTGTCTGTTCTGCAGTTGGTCCCTGGCCTTGTTCAGACATGATGTAGAGCTTTTCCATCATCTCTTTCCACAACTGTAGTCGACTGGATTCCTTAGTATTCTATCTGCTCACATTCATGTATATAGCCACCTTATTTTGTTGAAAAAATGTTTTTGCAATGAAGAAGTTGTTGGTCTTGCAAAATTTTAACATGCAATGTCTGGCGTCCTTTCTATCACCAAAGGCATATTTTCCAACAACCAGTCCTTCTTTGTTTCCAACCTTTACTTTCCAATTGTCAGTAATTATGAACGCATCTTGATTGCATATTTGATTAATTGCAAACTACAGAAGTTGGTAAAAATCTTTAGTCTCTTCATCTTTGTCCTTTGTGGTTGGTTGAAAGTTTAAATTATAGTCATGTTAACTGGTCTTCCTTGGAGGAGTGCACATATTATCCCATCACTGACAATGTTGTCCTTTAGGATAGATCTTGAAATGTACTTTTTGACAATGAGTGTGACACAGCTCCTCTTCAATTAGTCACGCCTGGCATTGTAGACTATATGATATTTTGATTCAAAATGGGCAGTACAAGTCCATTTCAGCTCACTAATGCTTAGGATATCAAGTTTTATGTGTTGCGCTTCATTTTTGGTGACTCCCAGTTTTCCTAGATTCATACTTGATACATTTCACTGTCCAATTTTTAATGGATATTTGCAGTTGTTTCTTCTCATTTTCAATCATGCCACATCAGCAGATGAAAGTCCCAAAAGCCTGACTCCATCCATGTCATTAAGGTTGACTCTACTTTGAGGCGGCAGCTCTTCACCATTAATATTATGAATTTCTTCCAACTTGAGGGGCTCACCTTTCAGCAATATAGGACAATATTCCTTTGATATTCATAAGCTTTTCACTGGTCAGGTTTTTTTGGAAGTAAACTGCCAGGTCCTTCTACCTAGTCTTCTTACTCTGGAAGCTCTGCTGAAACCTGTCCATCAAGGGTAAGCCTGCTGGTATTTAAAATACCAATGGCAAGGGTTCCAGTATGAGAACTACTGGCTAGCCACCACAGTACAACAAACTGACAGACATGTGGTGGATACCGTTGAAAATAGTATAGCTTGAGTTAATTCAATGTATTTTGTCTGCTGTCTATTCTCTTAATTTAAATGTTTAAGTATAGCATTTATGTCTCCTTTATTGACCAATTATTTATTTCCACTCTTATGAATTTCTAGTGGTTACCCTAGGGCTTATAGTATGTGTTTTAAATTAATCTGGTCTAATTTCAGATATTATACCTGTCCGTATGGAATGTTAGGGTATTTTAGCAAATTGCCCAATTCCTTCGTCCCCATCCTTTGTCTCTTTGCTTTGTTCCATTCACTTTTACATGTCGTATAGAAATACAGTACACATTTATTATTATTGCTTTAAGTGTAAGTTATAAAATAGAGGAACTAAAATGAGAAAAAGTGTTCAATTTCTTCTTATTTTATTCCTTATTCCTGAAGAACTTTTTTTTTTTTTAAATCTTCTGACGGATGCACATGCTGACCATACATTTTCTCACTTTCTGGTTCTAAGAGAAAATTTTTTACTTTTAAAAGATATTTACACTGGGTTTATAATTAGAGCTAACATTTTTTCTTTTTTAAAATTTAAAGATATCATCCCTTTGACTTTGTGATTCCCTGTATTGGACGAGAAAACCCAAAACCAAACCCATTGCCCTTGAGTCGATTCCAACTCATAGTGACCCTACAAGACAGAGTAGAACTGCCCCAAAGAGTTCCCAAGCAGTGCACGGTGGATTCGAATTGTGGACCTTTTGGTTAGCAGCCATAGCATTTAGGCATTATGTGACCAGGGAGAGTGCTACAAGTATATTTTCTGTTCTTCCCTGAGAAGTCCATCCTTCATCTTTTTGAATGACTTCAAGATTTTCTCTTTGTCATTGGCTATCAGGGGTTTTATATTATAAACCTCTGTGAGGGGGTGTGTGTGTATGTGTAAGTGTACGAATTTTTATCCTGCTTGCCATTCTTGGACATTTTTGGATCGGAGATTTGGTATTTGTCACTAATTTTGGAAAAATTTTTGGCCATTATTTCTTCAAATATTTTTCCTTCCTGATTTCTCTTTCTTCTCTTTTTGCATACCACATATATCTGTGTGTTTATATATATGGTCGCTCTGAGTCGGAATCGACTTGATGGCAATGGGTATACAGAAACCCTGGTGGTGCAGTGGTTAAGTGCTACAGCCAAGAGGTCGGTAATTGAAATCCTCCAGGTGCTCCTTGGAAACTCTATCAGGCAGTTCTACCCTGGGCTATAGTGTCACTATGAGCCAGAATCGATCGAAGGCAGTGGTTTGGTGTGTGTGTGTGTATATATATATATACATATAAATATGTGTATAAATATATATAGCACCTTTTCATTTAGCCCCACAGCTGTTGGATGATCTGTTCTCTCTTTTTTTTTCTTTGCAATTTAGTCTAGCTACTTTCTATCAACCAATTTAAAGTTCAAGTTTGCTTTTGACAGCTGTGTTGAGTCTATTTGATCAGCTTATTGAAGGCATTCTTCATCTCTATTACTGTGTTGCTGATTATCAAAATTTCTTGTACTTCAATTTGATTATTTTTTGTGCTTTATGTCATTCTCCTGAAGTTGTCTATAGGATCTTGCAGTCAGTTTACACATTCCTTCAGATTGCTGAGCATATTAATAAGAATTATTTTAAATTCCCTGTCGTATTTGATAAATTAAATACTGATCTTCACATAAAGTCTCTCTTACACTCTCTGTGACTCTGTGTCTATTCTGGTCTTTGTATAACTCAGAAATGATTAGGGCTAGGCTCTACAATAAACTTTTAGGACCTCATTAACATACACACACACCACACACACACACCACAAACGTATTTCTGAACATGATTACATCCACAGGTACAAGGACCAGGAATTTAACACATATTCCTGGGGAACATAATTCAATTTATCACACAATATTTTCTCAATGTGCCTGAGAATATGACAATCCCTCCGCACTCAACTACTTCAGGTTCTCTGGTGCCTAGATCTAGTTCCCTCCCACACCATGTAGAGGCTCCAAGAGCCCAGGGAAATGGAGGAAGGTAGGTGAAAGCCTGGCATGGCATTAAGTATAGCATCCAGGTGTCTCACTTTGTTCTCTCTGTCCTATGTGTCCATTAAGACCAGGGCCATGGACTTAATTTAAGAAATGGTAAATAAATAAATTATGAATCTATTGCACAGCATGTTATCCTTGCCTCACAGACACACACACACACGCACACATACACATACACGCTCACACACAGACTCCTCTATTGAACTGAGGCTCTTTGTCCAGGTGATGATAGCATGATCTTTTTTGGTATATTGCACTTTAGTATCTGTCTTACATATCTAGTGTGGCTATAATATAAATGTCATAGATGAATGACTTAAAAAAACAGAAATTTATTCTCTCTCGGTTTGGGAGGCTAGAAGAACAAATTCAGGGCACCAGTTCTAGGGGAAGGCTTTCTATCTCTGTTGGATCCAGGGGAAGGCCTTTCTCTCCTTTCAACAACTGTGGGCCCAGCATCCCTTGGAGATCTTCATGTGTCTTTGCATCAGTCTTCCACCAGCTCAAGGAGGTTCTCAGCACAGGGACCCAGGGTCCAAACGACGAGCTACCTTTCCAGCTCTTCTTTTGTGGTGGTACTGAGGACCCTCACTCCCTGCCAGCTTGTCTCTCCCTTTATTTATTGTAAGATAAAAAAGGATAAATCTATATTCCAGGGACACTCCTGTTACATCTGGTCAGGGCTGTGACCTGAGTAAGGCTGTTGCATTCCACCATTACCCTACCTCATTAATATAACAAATACCATCTAATCTTCATTAACATAGCCCAATCTTGCCTCATTAACACACAGAGCTCTGGAATTAGAGCACATCAGAAAATTGAGAATAATTACATCAGATTACAAAGTAGAGGATGACAATACAGTAATAGGAATTGTGGCTAGTCAAGTGGACATATGTTTGGGGGGCAAAATTCAATACATGACAGTATCCAAAACTAGAATCTCATTATTGAACATCAAAAAACACTTCAGATGACTTTGTTCTTTAGCAAATAGTGTCCTGTTTTGTCCCTGATATGAACTTAATATTATTTGTGTCCTGCAAAAACTTATGAACTTGCGACATTCTTCATACCTACTGTATGAAAACCACCTGGATTAAATATATTCCACTTTTACCAGTAAACCTTAAACCAAAACTATCTCCTGAAATATTTTTTAAACTAAACAATAGTTTAACTTAATTGGTAAACAATGTCTGCCTTGATCTGTGTGCTATTTAAAGAATTATCTTTATGTGATCAAATTGATGTAGAAATTGTCAAATAGGTGCATGTTTTGTTGTATATATTTTCACCAAAAGTAATACATTATTTTAAGACAATGTATGGAGTTAAATTGAAGAAGGAATGAACATTGTATAACATTATATAAGTGATGAATAGCATGGGGCTGTCCTTGTCTGTATGTAGAGTTGGGGATATAGGCTGATTGAACTCTAGTCATGAGTTTTCAAAGTCTTAATGTTGCAGAGATGGGCAAGTGTTTTAACTTCTCTGAGCACAGATTTTGATTTCCCATCTGTACGCAGAGAATATAATACAATGCAAACTTTACTAAATGTTTGAGAACATTAAATAAGGTAATATTGGAACCTGCTGACCACCTTTCATGCTAGAGAAAAGCTTAATAGATGTGTGCTGTCCTGGTTGTTTCCACACACACTCCTCCCACCTTCTGTCCAGGGCACTTGCCTCTCCAGGTGAACTGCTCTGCCTATGACATTCATGTCACATAACCCCGGACAGAGAGGGAGACACGCAAATAGTACCCTACCCTCTTCTCATAAATACCCTCAAAGAACCTGACCCTGGAGCTCTGGGAGAGGAGCCCCAGGCTCAGATGCTGTGCTGTTCCTGAGGATCTGTGAGCCCAGTCACAACACCATGAAGTTTAACCATTTCTGGGGTTGTCTTCTCATCCTTTTGCAAGGTAAGTATTGGAGCTATGAGGGAGCGATGCACGTTGAGTACATAAGTGGGTGGAGAGTTGGGTTTCCTGAGCCTAATGATGGTGCTCTTTTTTTTTTTTTTTTTTTGCAGTTGTCCATTGTGAGGTCCAGCTGATGGAGTCTGGAGGAGACCTTACAAAACCTGGGGGTTCCCTGATACTCTCTTGTGTAGCCTCTGGTTTTACCCTCAGCTATTATGCTACACACTGGACCTGTCAATATCCCGGAAAGGGGCTGGAATAGCTGGCAGGTATAAGGTCTGATGGAAGTCAACGATACTACACAGAGTCCGTGAAGGGCCGGTTTACCATCTCCAGAGATAACTCCAAGAACACACCGTATCTGCAAATGGACAGCCTGAGAACAGAGGACACAGCCATGCATTACTGTGCAAGTGACACAGTGAAGGGAGGTCATTGGAAGCCCAGACACAAACCTCCCTGCAGGAGACAGAAGGAGTCTGGGCTGTAGGGGGTGCCCATGCCCACCAAGTAGTACAGGGAGCTTCTGGGGAGCAAGTGAAGAAAAGGGATGGAAGGATTACTCTCAGAAGCTGTGGCTTCCCCCATTAAGTCAGTGTCTCCTCAGGGACCTACATGAAAAATATTCTAGGGATCTTTCCTGATCTGAACATCAAAGCTTTTCTTCTCATGGAGTCAACCTGTCTGTCTTTCCCCATCTGCCCCAGGGCAAGTTCCACAGTAATGTTTCTTGAGGAGGTCTCTGTTTGCAGTTCAGGTTACTATTTACTACCATTATTTGCCAAGTTTAGAAAAACTTAGTATCTTCAACTATTCTGCTGTTGGTCCTCATATTTGCCCTGCACTGTCAGATGGATCCCCATCTTTTCACCTAGGTGAGTGCCCCCCAGTTGTCCTTGATGTAGTACCTTTCACTGATGATGCTCCAGGCCAAGTTGGTCAAGTTGATGTGTGTTTGTAAGTTGCCAAAAAGTATTTTGCTCCAAGGGGCATGTGGTAGTTCTTGGAGTTATTTTTGGTTGTCTCAGCGGAGGTGCAGCGTACATTCCCACAAACCTGATAATTCTTTCCTGACCTGAGCTTATTTTTTCAAATTTCATGGAAACCTTAGTTCAACCCTCAGCACATGCACACACACACATACTTGGCACACAGAAACCAGTACCCATTCATACCCCCCACTGGAGGACACCCAGGCCTCCTCAATGTGTACCATGAAGCTCAGAGTACTGCGTTATTTTAATTAGATCTAAGGATTTGAGGTGTTTTCATCAAAGCTGTGTTCTGCCATCAGCTCCTGCTCCTGGGTGTGACCTCCATCAGGGCTTTCTGCATTTTCCTTAGGGATTTGGTCCCACTGAAAATGGTAACTCTAATGAGCTGTGGTCTAGCGTGACTCTCACATATGCCTGGGGTTGGCTCACCATTGTCTGCACTGACTGTGAAAGCCTCAGCCATGTGTTTCTGAACCTCCATAGCTAAGCCTGGTTCTGTCCCACAGTGACATCTACAGGACCCTGGGCTCTGAGGGAACAGACAACCCCAGCACATAGGAACTGTCACATCTCCACCTGTATCCTGTTTGCTTTTGCTCTGTTTTGCAAAGCGTATCACACGCCCAAGTTCATAGTCAGTTTTGGTGGGGTGAGGCATTGATCACATTGTGAACAGAATGAGGAAGGACATGTTAGAGCGTAGTGGTAAAAGTCAGTCAGTGAGTCTGTATGTGTGTTTGAGTCTGTGTGTGTTTATAATTGAAATAGTAGAAGTGAGTGGACTTTTACCCACATGGATTTGTGGATGCAGGTATTACCTGATGGAACTTCAACCTCAGTTTTCTAAAGGAGAATAGAGGCTTTTGATGTCACCAAAGCTTCTGGATTGCTCGTGAAATGACTCTTTGGGTCAGTGCATCTGGAAATTGCAAGGAAGTGGCTCTTGGAGATGTCATAAACCTTGGCCTTTGGTCAGTCTGCAGAGCTCACTGGGTTACAAAGAATAATGCACTACTTCAGGAGATTATATCCAATGCACCCGGTGTAACTGACTGATCATTTAATGCTGGGCCAGAGGCGCTGTGAGAGAGAGGCAGGGTGAGCCCAGACATAGCCGCTCTGCAGGGAGTGCAAGGGGAATTCAGGGGACACTTAAAAAAAAAAAAAACTTAGGACCCGCTATCTCAGGGGACTAGCCCAAGGATCACGGGCAAAGAAGACTGGGGAGAGGTTTCCTCTGAGCACATGAGTTTTACTTTTAAAAAAAAAATCTAAAGTTCAAGTTCAGTCAGCCTGCTGATGTGTTTATAAATATTCTACTCCATCGATAGTGTTTGCCTAACTTAATAACACAACAGGTACCACAGGGAAAGAGGTGATTTTGTAGTACTTATAGAAATCCTATGGAGCCCTGGTTTCACAGGTTTTAAGTGCTCAGCTGCTAAAGACAAGGTTGGTGGTTCAAAGCCACCAGACACTTCTTGGGAAGTCTGCTTCAGTAAAAATTATAGCCTTTGAAACCCTGTGGAGCAATTTTACTCTGTTCCACAGGGTCAGTATGGGTCAGAGTCAACTCTAGGCCATGGGTTATAAATATCTTAATAGTGAGGAGCAGAAAACAGGATGGTGTCATTAATTCAGTGGATCCTGAATTTTGGAGGTACACTGATCCCAGGAATAAGAGACTAGTATGTCAAGCCTGGGATGGGTGTGTGAGAGGAAGTGGGTGGGTAAGAGTCGGTGTCAGGTGCAGGGCTCTAAACTGATCAGAAATTAATTAGTAAAGTTGGGGAACTTTCAGAACTGAAAATACATAAATCATGTGGACTCAGGTGATAAGACCCGAAGCTACTGAAAACAGATTCCTGGGAATGATTTAAAAGCTATAAGTATAGCAATAGTTTCGTGCAATTCCTCTTATCAGTGGGATTGGAAACACAGCCTTCAATGACTCATCAGAGGGCTGGTCTGGGAACCAGGAGTCTTCTTACTGAACAGCCTGGAAGCTCAGGAAACCCAGACAGGGGCCTGGGGAAATTGTCTCAGAGTGAGGAGCAGATTCCACAGCTTCCCATGGATCCTGCGGGACACTCATGTGCAGTAACGACAGTCTGTGTCTCAGAGTGACCCATGGGCTGTGCCTGGTGCTTGAGGGACCACGATGATGTCCATAAACCTGGTCAGCATCACAGCAGGCGATGGGCCCCAGAAAAAGTCCAGGAGGTCTGTGCACCAAGGAAAGTGGGGCCACAAGAAGGAGCATCAATGTGGGTGCTGCACCCCTCAGCGGGAAGACCTCTGTCTGCACAGTGTTTGGGAACACACATGGTACACATTTATCAACAAGGATTATCACTTGTACCCTCATAATTGCATTGCTTCATTGTGCCTGTATCTTCTATCTTCTTTCAGGCTGTGTCAAGTCTTGAGCTATGAAATATTCTGCCTCTTGAATATTCGAACAATATATAAGGTCTATTGTGTTAAATATGGATATACCTGTGTCCCCCCTCCCCCCACCTAGAGAATCACCAAATAAGCATGCTTCTCTCCATCAGAAGCCTGTGAGAGCACAACTCCCTCACCATTAACTGAGGCTGGGGAATCCTCTTCTTGGTGGCAGTAGCTTCAGTAAATGGGTCCCCAGTCCCAGGCTGATGAGGAGGCTGTGGCCAATCACAGTGGATTTCATCCACTCTCATCTTCCCTCCAAAGGTGGTTGCTCCCAGGTCCATCTGGTGCCCCTGGTGGGTGAGGTGAGGAAGGATGTGTCATCAGTGAAGGTCTCCTGCAGGGCTCCTGGATACACTTTCTCCACCTACTATGTGCACTGGATTCAGCAGGTGAATGGAGAAGGTCTTGAGTGGGTGAGACAAATTATCACTGAAATTGTGCTGCCTCCACCCTTTCCTGAGGGACCATGACATGCCACCTGGCTAGAAAGATACCAGCTTGCCACCACCCTGGTTCTGGCCTGTGCCAGTGGCCAATTCATCCGGATACATATTTGTTTTGTTTTGTTTCTGTTTCTTCTCTCTCTTCTTTTCTTTCCTCCCACCTACCTAGCCTCATGCACTGCCCCGCCCCTTCTGGATGGGCCACACCCCCAGGCTATAGAAACTCTAGCTCATGGCCACCTCTGGACTGCCCTGCTCCCATCAGCCAGCTTCCTCAGCCTCTTATTTTTTATTTTTCTTTATCTTTCCCTTGCTTTCTTTTCCTTCTCTCTTCACCTAGGTCCTGCACTGCCTCTGCCCCTTCCTGACTGGCCCTACCTTTATGCCAGGTAAGAGAGAAGTCAGCTCTCAGCTGCCCCTGTTGTAACCTGCCCCCAAAGGCTGGATCCCTCAGCTCTGTATTTTTATTTTTATTTATTCTTTTCTTCTCCCTCTCTCTCTCTCTCATCCTTCCATTCCTTTTTTCCACTCACCTAGCCCCCTGAGCTGCCCACCACCCCTTTTAGACAGACCATTATAGCTCAGCTCAGCTCCAGAGCACATTGCCTCCCTGGGTGAGCCCTGCCCCCAATCTCAGGCTGCTACTGCACAGCCATTTTACTGATTTATTTTTATTATTTTTGTTTTGTTTGTTTCTGTTTCTCCCTGTTCTTTCACTCCCCCTTTCCTCCTGTCTCTGTGCACCTGAGCTGAGCTCTGTGACCCCAAGGACACTTGCTTGGACCTCTGATCCCTGGGCTTTAGTTTGAAGACTTACCCTAAACAGATGTAGCCTTATTAACATAACAAAGAAAATCCTATTCCCAATAGGATTTCATCTATACATATAAGGAATAGGATTCCAACACATATTTTTGGGGGAGACACAATTCAATCCATAGGATTCCTCCATTTATTTACGTGCCCTGTTACAATTCTCTGTAATATTTTGAAGTTTTAGGTGTAGAGATTTAAACATGGTATTTCACAGCTACTTATATTTTTATATATTTGAAATTTTGGCAAGTGGAATAATTCTCATTTTCACTTTAGTATCTGTTTGTCTTCCTAATATATAGAAATACAACTTATCTGTTTACTTTGTATCCAATAACCTTAAAAACACTTTATTTATTCTCATAGTATGTCTGTTTTTATTTTTATGTGAACACAGTTATGTGACATCTGCGTAATGAGGGTTTTATTTTTCCCCTTGTTGCATTAATATTGTTGAATTGAATGCCTGTGGTGGGCATGCTTGTCTCTCTCATGATCTCTAAGGAATTCTTTAATAATAATCTGTTTTTAGTTATCTCGTGTTGCTCTAACAGAAATACCACAAGTGGATGGCTTTAACAAAGAGAAGTTTATTTCCTCACAGTAAAGTAGGTTAAAAGTCCAAAATCAGGGTGTTGGTTCCAGGGGAAGGGGAAGGCTTTCTCCCTCTTTTGGCTCTGGAGGAAGGTCCTCATCCTCAGTCTCCCCCTGGCTGAGGAACTTCTCACGTGCAGAGACCCGGGGTCCAAAGGATGTGCTCTGCTCTGGTGCTGCTTTATTGGTGGTACAACGTCCCCAACTCTCTGCTTGCTTCCCTTTTCTTTTATGTCTTGAAAGGCAAAAGGTGGTGCAGGCCACCTGAGAGACTCCCTTTACCTCGGATCAAGGAGTTACTTGGGTAAGGGTGGTGTTACAATCCCACTCTAATCCCCTCAACATAAGATTACAACTACAAAACGGAGGACAACCACACAACACTGGGAATCATGGCCTAACCAAGGTGATACATTCTGGGGGGGGACATAATTATATTCATGACATATGTCATTAGATCTGATGTCCTTTATGTAGATACCAAACACCAAAAAACCGGTTGCCATCAAGTCAATTCTGACTCATAGAGACCCCATAGCACAGAGCAGAACTTACTCACAGGGTTTCTGGGAAGCGCCTGATGGATTCAGACTGCCAACCTTTTGATTGGCAGCCTTAGCTCCTAATCACTATGCCCAGGGTTTCCTTTATGTAGATAATCTGTATGAAATTTAGTCTTTTTTTGTTCGATAGTTTTAGATTTTTCTCTTATTTAGATGAATTGTTTGTGAATTTTGAACTTTAAATCACTTTAACATTACCTGAATAAACAGCACATTGTTGTAATATATTAATTTTTAATATATTGCTATATTTTGTTCACCAAAGTTCAAGATTTCTGAATCCAAGTCCATAAGAGATATATGTCTGATATTTGTTATTCTTGTGAAAAACTTGCTAGTCTTTGGATCCAAATGTATGTTGGGCTTATGAGTGTTCTTTTGCTGTGACCCCAGGGAAGCTTTCAGCAATGATCCCACAAACCATAGAGGTCATCCCGCGTGGCCTGTTCCCAGGTATCAGGGGTTTCCGTATCATTGGGATAACTTGTTCCTTCAGAGAGGGAGACAAAGGCAATAGCAGTAAAGGCAGTTCACAATTTTGGCACCAGGTGTCACGCATTTTTTCTCTAGATACACTGGCCATTTGCTACACACTTCCCGCAGTGCAAAGGGAGCAGGGCAGAGAAGTACCTTGGGGTGAGGTGGCCTTGAGCTGGTATAAGACAATGTGACATCCAGAGCCCATGACATTAAAAAATTATTTACCGCAGCCCTGACTGAGTACAGACCTATGTTTCCTTTCATTCTCACCAAACACGCTACCTTCTTGGAGAGGTCAGTGTACGGCCCTCAGCATGAACAGACTATGGTTGGATGTCCATTTCTTCTCTTTTTGTTCATTCTGAATTTAATTGCTGATAAGTGCCCATATCATAGAGGTATCCAGACAGTGTCCATATTTGAAAAGAGTAGGGGGTGACAGGAAGAGTAACCTGAAGCATCAAGTCCCAGGGTACGTTCCCCCTGCCCTCTCTGGATCCAGAGGTTAAGGGGTAGGGTGGGGTAGGGGCTGAGGTCTGCGGGACAGCTCATATATGACCACAGGGAGAAAGTCATGCACATCTGGCACCTCCCCTGCTCATGAAAAGTCATCGGTCACCTGTCCTTGCAGGTCTTGGAGGAGCCACTCCTGTCTGTGCCCTTCCTCATTGTTCACACCTTGGGGACCATGCCTATATGGGCTTTCCTTCTCATCATAGTCAAATGTAATGTTCCTCCTGCATCAAGTCAGCTGTGACTGCTCCACACGGGACTGTTCTTTGTGTTATCTCTGTGTACGCGTGTCCTGTGTGAAGTTCAACTGGTGGAGTCAGAGAAGGGGGGTGGGAATATAAGACAGCCTGAGGATCCTTTGAGCTCTTCCTGGAAAGGCTCTGGATTCATCTTCACTCACTACAGGATGTACTGGGTGCACCAAGCTCCAGGGAAGGATCTGGAATTGGTATCAGAAGTGAATTAACCAAGACAGTGTTCTCATTGGTATTCTCCATCACTTAAGGAAGATTCAGAATCTCCAGAGTCAACCCTATCAGCATAGTCTCTCTTAAAATGCCCAACCTGAAATCTGAGGGCACAGTCATTTATTGTTGTAGGAGAGATATGGTGAGGCGAAGTCAGTGAAAGCCCAGACACAGTCCTGCCTACAGTGTGAGGGAGAGGGGTCTGGGCTGCAGGGGGCACTCAGGATGCACCAAACACAGGGCCTGTCTCAAGAACAAGTACAGAGGAAGATCAAGGTTTACTTTTAACCTTGATGTTTCCTGCTCCTGACAAATGTCTTATCCAAAAACCAATATCATTCCATCTTTGTAACTTTCTGGTTTCTCTCACCATACGGGGATTAACTCAGAGCACAGATTCCATTCAATTTTTAATCCTTGAAATTTTTGACTTCTTTTATTAATACCATTTCAGCAAAATTTTAATCCTCATTCCAAACTTTACCACCATGCTAATAGTTTTGAGTTTTCTAACTGTTGCAGTCATAGCATAGCATACACTTTTATCGGTAAAATATTCAGGATATACCTTGGTCACGCTCCATTGCTGCCCTTTTTCCTGTCTTGCATGGAGCTGAAACACCCTTTTAATGACTTATACCCTTCACGTTTATCAGGAAAGACAGACTAGTCACTGGAAAAGGACACCATTTTTGCAAAAGTTATGAGCTCAAACATAGCAACGATTGTCAGGGTGATGCAGGACCAGGTAGTGTTTCGTTTTGTTGTACATAGAGTCACTATGAGTTGGAACCGACTTGATGGCACCGAACAACAAAAAGACGCTATATGCATAACTGAGTAACACATAGTTTAGAAATAATTACCTTTTTACATTTAATTACTATATTTAACAAGAATATTTTTTATATTTAGATGCACCAAAGCATATATTTACATTTGTGAATTAGGATTGAATTAAACAGGCATACACCTAGAAGAACATAATTATGGAACCCTGCCTTACACTATAAACTCAACTTCAAATGGATTGGTTTGAATAATATGGAGGAAATATATGTGTTGTGTGTAAGGATGTGTATTTTTTTTTTTTTTTTTGCATGTGTACCTGTGCCTGTCACTGCTGGAGATGAGTGTGTCTGTGCTTGTGAAATTACAATATGTTGTAAACACATCTAAGTACATAAAATCTAATTTTTTTTACGTGCTGAAGGATAATGAAACCAAACCAAGTGAAAAGTCATTAATAGGATCTTGACTGGTTATGTTATGATGTCTAACACATATAGCATGTATTGCTAATAATTCACAAAAATGCCCAAATTTTCTTTAAGGAGACTCCTGAAGTAGAAAATGTCAATTTGATTTTTACTGAATATCAGTATAAAATTTCTAAAGATGAAATGCGCTAATCCGCACTGGCCAAGAAAAAAACTCATTATAATATAAAATTTATCCAAAATGTAGGAGAAATTAAAATAAATTAATGATGCCATTTCATTGTATGGAGTTTAAGATCCAGTGTTTTGCATAATTCACTGATACAAATATTTGTCATCTGTTCAGAAAGTAATTTAACTGTATCTCTTAAAATTTCATTATGAAGAAGGGAGTAATGCCATACTGTTAATCTATTCTATAAATTCTTGTGATTTTTATATTTGACCGTTTGCCTTTTATAAACTTTCTATTTAGAGTAATATTAGATTAACAGGAGAATTGCAAAGAAAATACAGAGGGGATTCATATAGCCCTCTCCTGGTTTTCTCTATTGCTAACACCTTGCATAATTATGGTGCATTTGTAATAATTAAGAAATTAACATTGCTACATTTGTATTTAGCAAAGTGCTGATTTTATGAGAATTTTACTAGTTTTCCACTCATGTCCTTTAGTTGTTTTTGCTCCAAGATTCAATTTAAGAAACCATATTGTATTTAGCTCTCATATTTCCTGAGTCTCGTCAGTGATACTGTGTGCTCTACTATTTTTCAGTGACATGATCTATAAATGGCAATTAGGTAGGTTAATAGTGCTTTTCAGATCATTTATATCCACAATTATTTTCTTCCTACTTATTGCATCAATTGGAGCGTGAAGTGTTTAGGTCTCCACCTATAATTGAAGATTGGTCTATGTCTCCTCTAGGTTCTATTAATAGGTATTCTTATGTGCTTTGGAAAATCGGCCCTTTACCGTTACGCAATGTACCTCTTTAAGTCTAAAAATCTTTTTTTTGAAGTCTGCTTTATCAGAAATTACTCTCACTTCTGAAGCTTTGCTTTTATGGTTTATATTTATCCATCTTTTACTTTTACCTCTCTATATATTTATATTAAAAGTCCTTACTAATTTTGAGTTTGGACTTGCTTTTTACCCAATATGACAATTATTCTTTTGTAGCTGATGTTTTTAGATGATTCTCATTTAAAATGAATAATGATATAGTTTCATCTTGCTAATTGTTTTCCGTTTGCTGAAATTTTTCTGTGTTCTTGCAATTTTTTCTACTGTTTCTTCTCTTAATTTAAATGTTTAAGTATAGCGTTTATATCTTCTCTGTTGACTTATTATTTTTTCCTCTTCATGTGTTTTAAATTAACTTGATTCTGCCTTCATATAATATTCTATCCCTTGATATAGAATGTTAGGATATTTTAGCAATTTTTCCAATTCCTCACTCTCCTCCCTTTGTCTTTTTGCTTAGTTCCATTCTATTTTACATACCCTTATAGGTAAACATGCACATTTTTTAAATTAAAGAGTCAGTTGTAAATCAGAGCCAATAAACTGAGAAAAAAATTCAGTTTCTCCTTCGTTTTATTCCTTATTGCTGAAGAACTTCTTTTTGGTGTCCTGAGGGACACACATGCTGATCATACTTTTTCTCATTTTCTGGTTCTAAGAGAAAACCTTTCAATTTTAAAAGACATTTTCACTGCATATAGAATTAGTGTTTTACTTATCTTTTTCCACTTCAACAATTTAAATAGATCATCCCGTTGTTTTTATGATTCCTCGTATTTGATGGGAAGAGGGTATAACTACTTTTTCTGTTCCTTTCTAAGCAATGCTTCTTTATTCTTTTCGCTTGCCTTCAACATTTTCTCTTTGTCTTTGGCCTTCAGGTGTTTTATTACTATATACCTCTGTGAGTGTTTGTGTGCATGTGTGTGAATATTTATCCTGCTTGACATTCTCTGAGATATTTGGAAAGGAGATTTAGTGTTTGTCACTAATTTGGAAAGTTTTTGGCAATTATTTCTTCAAATATCTTTCCTCCCCACTCTCTCTTTCTTCTCCTTTTCTATACCATTTATACATATTTGTGCCATTTCATATTGCCCCTAGCTCTTGGATGTGCTGTTCCATTTTCCTGAATCTTTTCCCTTTGCAAGTTGGTCTAGGTAATTTTCGTCAGGCAGTTTAAAGTTCACATTTATCTTTGACAACTGTGTTTAGTCTGTGGTTCTTCTTATTGAAAGTGCTATTCATTTGTTACTATCTTGCTGTTGATCAAAATTCCTTGCATGCAATTTGCTCTTTCCTTGTACTTTTCATCATTCTCCTGAAGTTCCCTGTTGGATCCTGAAGTCAGCCTACCACTTCATCCAGAACTTTTAATATATTAATAAGAATTCTTTAAAATCCCCAGTTTAATTTGATATATTATATATTGATCCTCACAGAAAGTCTCTCCTACACACTGTGTGTCTCTGTGTCTATTCTGGTCTTTGTATAACTCAGAAAGGATTACGGTTAGGATCTGCCCTACATTGTTATTACCTCATTAACACACATGCACATACAAAAACACATAGACACAGACACACACACAAAACTATTTTGATTCATGGTTACATCCACAGATACAAAGATTGAGAATTCAATATGTATTTTGGGGAACAGAATTCAATTGATAACACATTATTTTTTCAAAGTGCCTGAGAATACAACAATCCCTCCTCACCCAGACTACTTTAGGATTCCCAGTCCACAGATTTAGTTCCCTCCCCAACCATGTACAGCCTCCAGGTGTTTAGGAAAATTGGAGGAAGACAGACGAAATCCTGGTGTGGCCTTAATTACAGTGACAGATGTCTCACTTTGTTCTTTCTGTCCTATGTTGCCCTCAAGAGCAGGACAATGTACTTAATGTAAGAAATTGGAAATAAAAAAATAATGACTATTGCATATCATGTCATCCATGCCTCACAGACGCTTTCTCTCTCTCTCTCACACACACACACACAGAGGCTCCTCTATTGAACTGAGGTACATCGTCCATGTTATGTTCGCATTGTCTTTTTTGCAACAGTGCAGTTTAGTATCTGTCTTAGCTGTCTAGTGTTTCTATAATAGAAATATCATAAATAGGCGACTTTAACAAACAGAAATTCATTCTCTCCTGGTTTAGGAGGGTTGAGGTCCAAATTCGGAGTGCCAGCTGTAGGGGACCTTGACGGGAGGCCCTCATCTCCTTTGAACATCTTTTGGTCCTGCATTCCTTGGAGATCTCCATGTGTCTTGGCATTAATCTTTCCCAGATTATAGTAGTTTCTCATCTCAGAGATCTGGGTCCAAAGGTTGCCCTCTGCTCCCAGCTCTTCTTTCTTGATGATACTGAGGCCCCTTAATCTTTGCCAGCTCCTCTCTCCTTTTACCTCTTGTAAGATTAAAGGTGATACAGGCCATGCCCCAGGGAAACTCCTCTTACTTCTGATCAGGTCTGTGACCTGAGTAAGAGTGTTGCATCCCACCCTTGTCCTGCCTCATTAACAAAAAAAAATAACCGACATAATCTAATCCTCATTAACATAGCCCAGTTAACACATAGAGGTAAGGACTTAGAATACGTTACAAAATTGAGGATAATTACGTCAGATCACAAAACGGAGGACAGACACACAATACTGGAAATCATGGCCTAGCCAAGTTAACTCTTATTTTTGGGGACACAATTCAATCCATGACAGTATCCAAAGCTGGAATCACATTACTGGGCAGCAAAAACCCCTTCAGATGAATTTGTTCCTTAGCAAATTATGTTCTACCTTGTCCTTGATGTGAACTTAAATATTGTGTCACACAGGAACTTAGGAACTTGTGATGTTCTTCATATCAACTGTATGAAAACCACCTGGATTAAATATATTCCACTTCTAAAGTAAACCTTAAACCAAAACTATCTCCTTCAGTATTTTTAAACCAATCAAATGTTTAACTTAATTTGTAAAGAATGTCAGCCTTGAGCAGGGCACTATTTAAAGAATTATCTGTTTGTGAAAAAATTGACAACTAGAAAGGTTAGATGAGAAGTTTAGGGGGTAGTGATTTTGTGTTAACGGTAAAGGAAGAATTTGGAAAAGGATAGTGAGAATGGTTGGATGATTTGAAGAATGTAATGAATGCCACGGAATTGTACATGTAGAAATTGTTGAATAGGTATTAGTTTTGCTATGTATATTTGCACCAAAAATAATACCTTATTATAAGAAAACGTGTGGAGTAAAATTACAACGGAATGAACATTGTGTAAGGTTATATAAATGGTGACTAGCTTGGGATTGGACTTGTCCATGGGCAATACTGAGGGCATTGACTGACTGAACTCCGGTGACAGCTATTCCAACTCTTAACTTTGCAGAGAGGGGCGAGTGTTTTAACTTCTCTGAGCATAACTTCAGCTTTCCCATCTGTATGTGGAGGACCTAAAGTAATGAAAACTTCACTAAATGGTTGAGAACATTAAATAAGGTAATAATGGTACCTACTTACCATAGTTTCATGCATAAAGAAAAGCTCAATATATGTCTACTGCCCTGATTGTTTCCACACACACTCCTCCCACCTTCTGTCCAGGGTGCTTGTCTATCCAGAAGAACCACTCTGTGTATGGCACTCACATCATACAACCCCCTATTGGAAGGAGACATGCAAATAAGGTCCCACTCTTGTCTCATAAAAACCCTCACAGAACCTGTCCCCGCAGCCCTGAGAGGAGCCCAGTCCCATTTGATTTGCTGTGCCCAAGCATCAGTGAGCTTAGTGGCCACACCAAGAAGTTTAAACAGATCTGGGGATGCCTTCTCATCCTTCTGCAAGGTAATTGGTGGAGATATAAGGGAGTGATGCATGTTGAATGTGCAAGTGTGCAGAGAGAGTGGGCTTCCTGAATCCAGTGTGCTGCACACATAGTCTCTTGTGTCTACTTTATCCAAGAAGCTCACTCCTCACCAACATCATTTTCTGTCCTATACTCCAGTCCAATCCCTGTCTGAAGCATTGGCTTTGGGAATGGCTCCTGTCTGGGCTAACAGAAGGTCTGGGGACCATGATCTCTGGGATGCTTCTACTCTCAGTCAGACCATTAAGCCTGGTCTTCTGGGAGAATTTGAGGTCTGCATCCAATTGCTCTCCTGCTCCCTCAGGGGTTCTCTGCTGTGTTCCCTGTCAGGGCAGTCATCCGTTGTAGCCGGACACCATCTAGTTCTGGTCTCAGGCTGATGTAGTTTCTGATTTATGTGGCCCATTCTTACTCTTGGGCTCATACTTACCTTGTGTCTTTGGTGTTCTTCATTCTCCTTTGCTCCAGGTAGTTTGAGACCAATTGATGCATCTTAGATGGCCACTTGCTTGCATTTTAGACCCCAGATACCATTCTCCAAAACGGGATGCAGAATGTTTCCTTAATAGATTTTATTATGCCAATTGATTTAGATGTCCCCTGAAACCATGGTCCCCAAACTCCTGCCCTTGCTACACTGGCCTTCGAAGCGTTCGCTTTATTCAGGAAACTTCGTTGCTTTTGGTTTAGTCCAGTTATGCTGACCTCTCCTGTATTGCGTGTTGTTCTTCCCTTCACCTAAATTAGATCTTGTCTACTGTCTCCCTTCTTCCCTTCCTTCCCCTACTCATAACCATCAAAGAATATTTTCTTCTCTGCTTAAAGTATTTCTTGAGTTCTCATAATAGTGGTCTCATACAATATTTGTCCTTTTGCAACTGACTAATTTCAGTCAGCATAATGCCTTGCAGATTCCTTCATATTATGAAATGTTTCAGATTCATCGTTGTTCTTTATCGATGCATACTATTCCATGGTGTGAATATATCATAATTTATTTATTGATTCATTTGTTGATTGGCACCTTGGTTGCTTCCAATATTTTTGCTATTGTAAAGAGTGCCGCAATGAACGTGGGTGTGCATCTACTTGTTCGTGGACAGGCACTTACTTCTCTAGGATATATAGGGCTCCTAGTGTTGTCCCTATTTTTTTTCCATGTTCTTTATCATTTTAGATTTTATATTTAGGTCTTTGATCCATTTTGAGTTTGTTTTTGTGCATGGTATGAGGTATGGGTCTTGTTTTATTTTTTTGGCAGATGAATATAACGTTATGGCAGCACCAGTTGTTAAAGAGACTGTCTTTTCCCCTTTTAACAGACTAATAGACTTTGGGACTCTTTTAAATATCAGCTATGCATATGTGAATGGACTTATGTCTGGATTCTCAATTCTGTTCCATTTGTCTATGTTATCTGTTGTTGAACTAGTACCAGGCTGTTTTGACTGCCATGGCAGTATAGTATGTTCTAAAATCAGGTAGTGTGAGGTCTCTCACTTTGTTCTTTTTTTTCAGTAATGCTTTACTTATCCAGGGCATCTTTCCCTTCCATATGAAGTTGGGGATTTGTCTTTCCATCTCATTAAAAAATGTCACTGGTATTTGGATCAGGATTGCCTTATATCTATAGATGGCTTTGGGCGGGATAGACATTTTTACAACGTTGAGTCTTCATATCCATGAGCAAGGTATGTTTTTCCACTTATGTAGGTCTCTTTTAGTTTCTTGTAGTAGTGTCTTATAGTTCTCTTTGTATAGGTCTTTTACATCCCTACTTAGGTTTATTCCTAAGTATTTTATCTTTTTAGGGGCTATTGTAAATGGTATTGACTTGGTGATTTCCTCTTCGTTGCTCTCTTTGTTGGTGTAGAGGAATCCAACTGATTCATGTATGCTTATCTTCTATTTTGATACTCTGATAAACTCTTCTACTAGTTTGAGTAGTTTTCTTGAGGATTGTTTAGGTTGTTTTGTGTATAAAAGCCTGTCATCTGCAATCAGAATTAATTTCACTTCTTTGCCAATTTGGATGCCCTTTAGTTCTTTGTGTAGCCTAATAGCTCTGGCTAGCACCTCCAGCACAATATTGAGTAAGAGTGGTGATAAAGGGCCTCCTTGTCTGTTTCCTGTTCTTGAGAGGAATGCTTTCAGTCTATCTCTGTTTAGGATGATATTGGCTCTTGGCTTTGTAGAAATGCCCTTTATTATGTTGAGGAATTTTCCTTCTCTTGCTAATTTGCTAAAAGTTTTTATTATGAATGGGTATTAGACTTTGTCAAATGCCTTTTCTGCATCAATTGATAAGATCATTTGGTTCTTGTCTTTTGTTTTATTTATGTGATGGATTACATTGATTGTTCATCTAATGTTGAACCATCCCTGCACACCTGGTATGAATCCCACTTGGTCGTGGTGAATTATTTTTTGATATGGTGTTGAATTCTATTGGCTAGAATTTTGTTGAGGATTTTTGGGTCTAAGTTCATGAGGGATAACCCAGAAAAAAACCCAGTGCTGTGGGATCTAGGTCTATAATTTTCTTTTCTTGTGGAGTTTGCACCTGGTTTTGGTATCAGGGATATGCTGGCTTCATAGAATGTATTTGGGAGTATTCTATCCTTTGCTATGCTCTGAAATACCTTTAGTAGTAGTG
This sequence comes from Loxodonta africana, assembly GCF_030014295.1. Lineage (NCBI taxonomy): Eukaryota > Metazoa > Chordata > Mammalia > Proboscidea > Elephantidae > Loxodonta > Loxodonta africana. Next base: position 24,316,888 of record NC_087362.1, read on the forward strand.
GCGTTAACTATTCTCAGAAAGTTTGATAGAATTCTCTAGTGAAGCCATCAGGGCCTGGGCTTTTCTTTGTTGGGAGTTTTTGGATTGTTTTTATCAATCTCTTCTTTTGTTCTAGGTTTATTTATTTGTTCTGCCTCTGTTTGTGTTAGTTTAGGTAGCTAGTGTGTTTCTAGAAATTTGTCCATTGCCCCTAGGTTTTCAAATTTGTTATAGTGCAGCTTTTCGTAGTACTCTGTTATGATTCTTCTAATTTCATTTGGGCTTGTTGTGATATCGCCCATCTCATTTCTTATTTGGGTTATTTGCTTCATCTCCTGTTTTTCTTTTGTCAGTCTGGCCAGTGGTTTGATCAATTTTGTTACTCTTTTCAAACAACCGTCTTTTGCTTTTGTTAACTCTTTCTATTTTTTTTCTGTTCTCTATTTCATTTAATTCAGCTCTAGTTTGTATTATTGGCTTTCTTAGATGGTGCCTAAAGTTTTCTTTTGTTGTTCTCTTTCTATTTGCCCAAGTTGTAGGGATAATTCTTTAATTTTGGCCCTTTCTTCTTTTTGTATGTGTGCATTTACTGATACAAATGGACCTCTGAGCACTGCTTTCGCTGTGTCCCGAAGGTTCTGATGGGAAGCGTTTTCATTCTCATTGGATTTCACTGCCTCCAACAATTGATTCACGTTCTAGTTTCTCTATACCTTCACCAAGAATCCTGCTTTAAATATTTATCTGTTTGTTTATTGGCTGGTTATTTTCTTTTTGTTTGTAAATTTATACCTCCTTTTTTTTTTTTTTTTTCAGTAGATGTAGAGTGTTATCTCCTTGGGAATTTAGTTTGCACTTCCCTGAGGAGTAGTGATATTGGGCATCTTTTAGCCCCATGTTGGTCACTTCATTATCTTACTTTGTTAAGTGTCTTCACTGTTCTCAGGTGCTTAACACATCACTTGTCTTTCTGCTGAGGTTGAAGCACAGTCCCTCACCAAGGCCAAAGACTGACATTATCTCCCCCAGCTAAAAACCCTCTTCTGGGTACCTGGCAGGTCAAGCCCTTTTCTTACTCCTGTCTGCTGTCTTAGATGATATGCTCTTCCTCTCAGATTTTGTTTTGAAAAATGTAAAACTTTTATTGAAGTTTAATTCCCTTAGAAAGTTATTCCTAACTTATCCACTCACAATAAAATTATCTCCTTTCTTAATCTTGCACAGCCCTCATATAATTATCATATTTTAGAATAATCTATTGCACGATGCTGTGTGATCTTCCTTCTTAATTCTCCCTCTAGATCAGGGCTCAGCAAACTTTTTCCTGTCAAGGGCCATATGACAAATATATAGCCTTTCATGGGACACATTGTCTCTGAAAAACTACTCACTCTGTTGACTGAGTGTGAAAGCAGCTCTAGACAATACAGATGGGCATGGCTGTGTTCCAGTAAAATTTCATTCACCATATAGGCAATGGGCTGTAGGACATAGTTTTTGAACACCTACTTTTGACTGAAGGCTCAGGGCAAGAAGCTAATTCCCTGCATCCTGACCACTATATGTTCTACCTTGCATAGGGATGTACACACAGAATGAAACATGCTATGTGAAGTCATGGTGGAGATTGACATTGCTAAATGCTCATTTCAGTAATAGAGAGAAACAGACACATAATGTAAGAGCAACCACTATTGATTCTGTATTCAGAATGTGAAAACTTAGAGAAGTTCATCTTACTCAGAATCCCCACAAATTGGCACTCTCCACACAGGACCTGGGAAGTTCACTTGAGACTTCCTCATTACAGAGGCCACAGAGTAGAAGGATGTCCCCAGGGATAGGCAATGCTCAGAAATCTCCGTAATTCATCCTTCCACTTCAGCCCAATAGCTTGCATTTCTCTCAGGTTGCCTCTGGTCTAAGGGGATGTGCCCAGAGAGAGAGAAAGAGCACTAAGTTGAGAGTGGGAGATTACCCTCACAAGGCCCAAAGCAGAAACGTTCCCCTAGTGGTCCATGATCCAGAGGCTTTTCCTCAGATCCCTCCTCCTTTTACTCCCTCAAGCCCATCACATGTAAATCACTAGAGATATAAAACATACCAGCAGTTCTCCAAGTCAGACCCCAAGACCAGGATGCCCTGACTCAACAACCTCTCCACGTTAATCAGAGCTGACCGTGGAGATAGAACTCTTCTGGTTTATGCTTGACTTCAGGACATCTCCCTTGTCAGAATCAGTGGCTTTCATCTGTATGCCCTGTGTTCAACAAACGAAGACTTCAGTTTCTAGGTGCAAGGTCCCACATGCACCTGTTGAAGTCCATCCCAAGAGTGGAGAAGCTCTCCGACAACATCACCTTCACCTGTGCTAAATCTGGCTTTCCTTTCATTAGCTATCACATTTAATGGAATATGAGTGTGAGATGGCCAATGAGCACCTGTCACCAAGGTCAAATCCAAGAGCTCAGTGTATATGACTTGATATGCCCAACTAGGTTGAACCTGTGAGCTACTTTGAATGTTGCCTTCCTTAAAATTCTCACATCCTGTCACCAGGTGGTTAGAGTTTCTACCAAGTGTGAGCCCAGAAGTCCATTTACTTTTCTTGTGTGGATATAGCTCATGTTTCCAGGTTATCCATCAAAGAGTGTGGTGCAGGCTCTCACCTGCCATCCTAGATCGTCAGGGCTATATAGGGGTGATTCGAGCAGGCGCAGGTATCTGGCTGCATTAGGGGGTCGTGTGCTGAGTAAGGTAGGGGCTGACGTCTGCTCCTGAGTGCCTAGGTGGAGGGCCTGTCCCTGTTCACCAGAGTGCATAGATGGCTGGTTTTTGCAGGTAGATTTCAGGCACCCAATGCTGTTGGCTGTTCTAACTGGGAGGGCCACTTATTCTCAGACCCCTGTTGTGGGTGGCTAGTTGTAGTGGTGAAGCCACCGCAGACCCCTGATATGGGTGGGTGAGGACCCTGCTTAATGGGCAGGACTGTGTCAAAATTCAGGAATCTGTCACTCCCCCTTATCTGTTGTAGTTAAAAATAGGCTTCAGGTATATAGCTTGTTGCACTATGCTAATGAGAGGCTACAGTGTTGAATGGGCCCACACAGGTCTACGCAGGGGTGAAAGGCATTCGAAGTCTGTGGATACCTTACACTGGTAACTGGGCAAAGGGACAGTGCCTGCCCTGTGTTCCCAGCTTAGGGGGATTTTTTAAAGCATAGAGATTAGTTTGGGTGCAGTTAGCCTTGAGTTTCCTGCTTAGAGGAGCAGGTAGTTTTCTTTTTGTGTGTTAATTTATTTGTTTCCTCCCCAAGTCAGGAGATTGGGTCAGGTGCAAGGGGTTCCACTTGGGCGTGAGGGGTGCTACAAACACTGAACACTGCAGGACCTGGACCAGAGCAGATCTGGAAGGGGGCAGTGAGGAGAAGAAAGGCACTTCCTAGAGGGGGAAGGGTTATTTTGATCCCACTTTTTAGGATAGAGTCTTACACTTAACTTTCGCAGATCCAATGCCAATTCCCCCTGGTTCCAGATGCTTGTACAGACTCCATACTGCTTGATTTCTCCCAACATGCTAAAAGCACTTCCCAAGTGCTACTGCTTGTCTCAGCCCCCATGTGCCAAACTGTGCAGACTGTACAAATCGGGCTTCGTCAGGTCTGGTATTTCTTTGCTGCTTCTGAGCTGTCTCTCTCTTTCCCGTTATGGCTGCGTCTGACACCTCAACTTTGTCTTTGATGTCCTGGGGTACTATACTGTCATATCTAATTGATTCACTTGTTTTTTCAGGTCTTCGTTGTAAGAGGGACCACAGGAAGCATCTAATTCTTCTGCCGTCTGGCCCACTCCAGCTTAGCGTATTGGAAACTGAGCAGTCTGAAACTTGAGGATGCTGGCACGTATTGTTGTGTAAGAGAAGCACCAGGAGCCACAGTGAAGGGCAGGTGGGCAAAATTCTCCTTCGGCATGATGCCAGGTTTGTGCTGGGCTGCAGGGGGCGCTTAGGTCACACAGAACACAGGCGCCACCACAGGAGCAGGTGCACTGAATGATGAGTGAACTTTTTTCTGTTATGTCTTGAGTTTCCTGATTCATCCAAGCCAACAGCCTCTCTGGGGACTTTTAACACTCATTCATACGTGTCTTATTTTTCTCAAGCCAAGAGCCTGAGGAGGAAACTCCTTGGGAGTTCCTGAAAAGACAGGGGAGAAACAATCAAACCTGGGATGAGAATCAGTCCTTTCCAGCATGACCATTGGTTACTCCATGCCCTGAACTTCTGATCCACATGTACTTCTTTCAACACATTCAGTTTCTCTCTTTGCTCCTTATTCCAATGACAGTCTGTTACATTTTTATGAGCATATTTATCGCAGTCCAATAAATATCTATTGAGAAAATTATCTTTATTTTATTTATTTTACATCTATGAGGTAGGTGATAGCTTATCTGCCATTTTGAAAGTGAAGGAAACTGAAGTTTGGAGATATTAGATAAAGTACTAAAATGTCCAATGATCATAAGGGAAACCTTAAGAATATATACCAGAATATCTAGCTTTAGAAAAAACACACTCAACTGCTCAAAAATAGAGAAAATCCTTCTAGTTCAAGGAAGAGTCACTTGAACCTTCCCCATGTGTTGTGCAAATGCATAAAGAACAGGGACTTCTCTGGAGGATGCACAGGCCCTCAGGGTCTACAGAACTCCAGAAGTTACCTCAGCACCTTGGAGGTCTTGATGTGAAGAGACCATGTGAGGGGAAAGTATCTCAATTCCAGATGCAACCTCCTTGCAGGGAGGGTTCTGGCCTGTAGGGGCCACTCAGGGTACATGGAACTCAGGAGACCAGCCCCAGGGGAGGTACAGAGGATACTGGGAAGTGATTTCCTGTCAGGGTCAGGGTTTTCCTTTTCAAAAGATAATTTAAAATAGAATTTGACAAGGCTGCTCATGTGTTTATAAATATCCTCTTCTAACGGGAACAGCACATGCCTGTCAGTTTGCTGTACTGTGATGGCTTGCGTGTTGTTGTGATACTGGAAGCTTTGTCACCAGTATTTTATATACCAGCAAGGTCACCCTTGACGGACTCACCCTTGATGGACAGGTTTCGCTGGTGCTTCCAGACTCAGAAAGACTAGGAAGAAAGGCCTGGTAGTCTACTTCTGAAAAAACTGATCAGTGAAAATTTTATGAATAGCAGGGGAACATTGTCTGATACAGTGCCAGAAGATGAAGCCCTCAGGTTGGAAAGCACTTAAAAGATGACTGGGGAAGAGCTGCCTCCTCAAAGTAGAGTTCACCTTAAAGACATACTTTGGAGCCGGGCTTTTAAGACCTTCGTATGCAGATGTGGCACAACTCCAAATGAGGAAATATCCATTAATAATGGAAATGGGGAATGTACAAGGCATAAATCTAGGAAAAGTGTAATTTGTCAAAAATGAAATAGAATGCATAAAGATCCTTACTTTAGGCATTAGTGAGCTGAAATATACCGGTATGGGCCATTTTGAAGCAGACAGTCATGTGGTCTCCTAGTCGGCAATGTAAAATTGAAGACAAATGGTTTCACGTTCATTGTCGCAAAGAACATCTCAAGATTTAGCCTCAAGTGCAAAGCTGTTAGTGATGGAATAATATCCATACACCTACGAGGAAGAACAGTTAATACGGCTATTATTCCAGTTTATGCACCAACCACTGATGCCAAAGATGAGGAATTAGAAGAGTTTTACCAACTTCTGGAGTCTAAAATTGATCAAACGTGAAATTAAGGTGCATTGATAATGACTTGTGGTTGGAATGCAATAGTTGAAAACCAAGAAGAAAGATGTGTAATTGGAAAATATGGCCTTGGTGATAGAAGCGATGCCAGAGATAACATGATAGAATTCTGAAAATCCAGTGACTTGTTTACTGCAACTACCTTTTTCAACAACATCAAGGGTGACTATACACATGGACATCACATAGGAAAACCATAGGAATCAAATCTACTACATCTGTGTAAAGAGACTACGGAGAAGCTCATGTCATCCGCCAGAACAAGGCCAAGGGCTCATTCAGAACGGATCATCATTTGCTCATATGGAAATTCAAGTTGAATCTGAAGAAAATTAAAACAAATCTACGAAAACCAGAATATGACTTGGAGTATATCACACCTTAATTTGGAGGCCATCTCAAGAATAGATGTGACTCATTGAACACAAATGACTGAAAACCAGACAGCTTGTGGAATGACATCAAAGACGTCATACATGAAGAAAACCAAAGGTCATTAAAAAGACAGGAAAAAAAAAAAAAGGATGTTGGAAGAAACCCTCAAACTTGCTCTTGAATGTGAGTAGCTAAAGTGAATGGAAGAAACGATGACGTAAAAGAGATAAACAGAAGATTTCAAGGGGTGGCTAAAAAAGACAAACTAAAGTATTATAATGAAATGTGCCAAGACCTGGAGTTAGAAAACCAGAAAGGAGAACACTTTTCTTATTTTGGAGGAACTAATCCAATGATTCAAGCCTTGAGTTTCAATATTCAAAGATTCTAAGGACAAACTATTGAATGACGCAGGAAGCATCAGGAGAAAAAAAAAAAATACACAGTCACTGTACTAAAAAGAACTCGTCGATGTTCCACCATTTCAGAAGGTAACATATGATCAAGAACCAATGGTATCGAAGGAAGAAGTTGAAACTGCGTTGAAGGCATTCGGGTAAAACAAGCCTACAGGAATTGTCAGAATAACGATGGAGGTGTTTCAACAAATGGATACAGTGCTGGAGTTGCTAACTCATCCATGCCAAGAAAAATGCAAGACAGCTACCTAGCCAACCAAAGAGTAGAAATCCATATTTGTGCCCATTCCAAAGAAAGGTGAGCCAATTGAATGTAGAAATTATCCAACATCATTAATATTTTGTTGAACATAATTCTAAAACTGTTGCAGCAATGCACTGATAGGAAACTGCTAGGAATTCAAGCCAGACTCAGAAGAGGACAAAGAATGAAGAATATCATTGCTGATGTCAGATGGGTGTTCACTGAAAACAAAGAACAGCAGAAAGATCTTTGCCTGTGTTTTATTGGCTATGTGAAGGCATTTGACTGTGTAGATTATCCAAATTATTGATAACATTCCAAAGAATGAGAATTGCAGAACACTTAATTGTGCTCATGAGGAACTTGTACATAAACCAAGAGGCAGTATTTGGAAAAGAACAAGGAGATACTGTGAAGTGTAAAGTCAGGAAAGGTGTGCATCAGGGTTGCATCCTTTCACGATACTTATTCAATCTCTATGCTGAGCAAATAATCTGAGAAGCTGGTCTATATGAAGAAGAATGCAGCATCACGACTGGAGAAAAAACTCACTGACAACCTGTGATATGCAGATGACACAACCTTGCTTGCTGAAAGTGAAGAGGACTTGCAGCATTTACTGAGAAAGTCAAAGATTTGAGCCTTCAGTATGAAGTACACCTCCACAGAAAGAAAACAAAAATCCTCACAACTGGACCAATAAGCAACATCATGATAAACGGTGAAAATAATGATATTTTCAAGGATTTCATTTTACTTGGATCCACAATCAATGCTCATAAAAGCAGCAGCCAAGAAATCAAAAGACACATTTCATTGGGCTAATCTGCTGTAAAATATCTCTTTAAAGTGTTGAAAAGCAAAGACGTCACTTAGAGGACTAAGGTGCTCCTAACCCATGCCCTGAAATTTTCAGTCACATCACATGCAAGTCAAAGGTGGACATTGAACAAACAAGATCAAAGAAGCATTGATGCCTTTCAATTATGGTGTTGGCAAAGAACAATGAATATGCCATGGCCTGCCAGAAGGACAAACAAGTCTGTCTAGCAAGATGTACTTCCAGGTTGTTCCTTGGAAGCGAGGATGGAGAGACTTCCTCTCATTCTTTGGACGTGTTATCAGGAGGAAATAGTCCATGGAGAAGGACATCATGCTTGGTAAGGTATAGGGTCATCGAAAAAAAGGGAGACCCTCAACAAGACGAATTGGCAGAGTGGTTGCAACAATGAGTTCTAAAATAGCAACAATTGTGAGCATGGCACAGTACCAGGCAGTGTTTTGTTCTGTTGCACATAGGGCCCCTATGAGTCCAAACCTGACTCAGTGGCATCTAACAACAACCACACCAACAAATTTTATTGGGAGTATTTAACTAACTTGATTAGGTAATGAGGACCAGGATTATAACTAGAATTTCTAGGGTTGAACAGGAATAGTGCTAGTAGTTTGCCATTGGCTACTACACTAAAGGCTGGCAGTTCGAACCCACCCTGCAACACAAGAGGAGAAAGTTCTGGAGATCTGCTTCTGTAAAGATTACAAACCAAGAAAACTCTGTGGATAAATGCTACTCTGTAGCACGTGGGGTAATCTGGAGTTGGAACTGACTTGATGGTAATGGGTATGTTTGTTGGTTCTTATAAGGGTCGTAATAGTGATGATCAGAAGACAGGGTTTGTCATTAATCTGGTGGGTTTGGTATTTTGGGAGATGCACAAACCCAAGAATAAGACATTCAGGTGTCAAGCCCAAGTGATACTACCTGGGAGGATGTGGGAGAAGTATGTGGTATGTCAGAGGTTGTGGCAGGTGCACAGATTCAAGTTGATCAGAAATCAATTAATAAAGATGAGAAGGATGGATGTGAACTGAAAATGCATAAATACTGTGAGAAATTATATTATGTGGGATATGAGAATGAGACCAACCGTTATTAAATATCAATAATGGAAAGGTTTTGGAACTCTGACTTTCACAGTTTCCATGATCGATGACATCAGAAACAGATCCCTGTATCACTAATCACCGGGATGGTCTGAGAACAAAAAGTCTTCTTATTGAACAGTCTGGGAGCTCAGAAGACTCAAACAAGTGCTTGGAGAAAATGTCCCAGTAGTGAGGACCAGGTTTCAGAGCTGCCTAGGAATGTCCTAAATACTCACATTGGACCACAGTTGTTCTCTCAGAGTTACCCTGCATCTGTGCTTGGTGCCTGAAGGACCATAATGAAGTCAACCCACATGGTCAACATCACAGCCCGTGATGGTCCCCAGAAAAGTCCCATGTAGTCTCTCCACCATGTAAAGCAGTGGTCACAAGAAAGAGCAGACCTGTGGGTGTTGGGTCCCTCCATATCAGAAGCTCTGTCTGTGCAGTGCATGTGGGTAACACAAAATTAACAACTACCCGGTAAGAAGACACATACATCTACAAGGATTAAGACTTGTACCTTCAGCATTCTAGAGTTATGTGGTCTCTGTGTCTTCTATCTTCTCCTTCTTAGGCTAAGCCAGTTAATGAGCTATGAAATATTCATACTCTTGAATATGCAAACAATCTGGAGTCTACTGAGATAAATACCGATATGTCTGTGTCCTCCAGAGCATCAGCCAATAACCACATCCTTCCCGTACGGAAGCCCCTGAGGACACAGCTCCCTCATCATGGATTGGAGCCGGACAACCCTCTTCTTGGCGGCAGTAACTACAGGTAAGACAGCCCGCAGGTCCAGGACTGAGGAGGGGGCTGCAACTGCTTAATAGATATTATGCCCACCTGTGTCTTCTCTCCACAGGCGTCCACCCAGCGTGTTATCAGCTGCAGCCTGGGGAATCAGTGAAGATCTACGGCAAGGGTTGCAGGAACATTTTCAGAGGCTGCTGTCTAACCTGGGGGCGGCAGGCCTATGAGCAAGAGCTTGACAGGATTGCAGGGTATGACCCAGAGGATGGTGAAACAGGATGCTCACAGAAATACCGGGACAGAGTTACCCTCACCGGCGACACTGACATGAACACAGACTCTTTGGAGCTGAGTTGTCCGAGTTGCAAGAGTACAGCTGTGTATCACTGTGCAGTCACACAGTGTGATAACCACATCCTGACTGTGTCAGAAACCCCGAGGAAGGAGGCAGCCATGTCAGAAGGAGGCAGGAGATGATAAGGAAAATTTGAGTGAGAACTTTGCTAAATGTTTCAGAAAAAGAAACAATAGAAAGTTGCATTCACTATAATTAGGTGAGGAACAATGCAACTCAAGTGAACATATGTAAATACCATGCAAATTTCTAGAGTGTGGATATCAGGAATGAGGCACAAAGTTAATGAAGGTACAAATTTTCCAGGCAACAATTACCCTGTAAGTAAAATTCATATTCAGAGGAGAGTTTCAATTGGTTGAGTATAAGTTTCAAAGTCAGTTGGGTGATTATCATGGAGGACAATTTTTAGATTACATAGTAACTCTATATTTAAGTTCAAAAAAAATTGCCCTGCTACCTTCCAAAGAAGCTGTATCATTTTACATTACCATCAGCAAAGAATGAGAATTCTTAGTACTCCAAATTATTGTCAAAATACTGTTGACAGTATTTTGGATTTTAGCCATTCTCATAAGCTCTGAATGCTATCTCCTGGGTGTAGATTATAGTTCCCTAAGTTTTTTTTTTTAAGGATTGATCGCTTTGAATATCTTTTTTAGTGAGATGTTTGTTTAGAACTTAGGTCAACCTTTTTTTTAACTTGTTTTCTTTTCTCCAGTTAAGTGTCCTTGTATATTCAAGGTACAAGTCATTTACAAAATATCTGATTTTCAAATATTTCTCCTGGTCTATTGCTTTTCATTTTCTGACTTTTGCAGAGTGAAAAAATTATGGTTTTCATATTGACCAGTTTATTAATATTTTACCTTTTGTTGATCATGTTTTTGATGGTAAACCTAAAACTCATTGTCTCTTTCATGGTCACTCAAAATTTTTCCCATGACTGTAAGCACAGAGCATACTAAAGGAATTGGGAGTTAGACTTCATCTTTTGATGTTGAAAGTATATACGTGAGTCATTTGGAATTCTTCTGTATGTGCTGTTTGTCTCCTCCTCCATATTAAAAAAAAAATTCAATCATTTGTTAACATCAGTATGGACTCATGGGTATTGGTTTTATAATTTTTTTCATAATCCAACATTCCGCTATTTATTTAGCTTTCAAAAATTTCCAGCTTGGTTAGCAATTTAGAGCTTTTTCAGTTTGGCTCCCAACATTTACCATGCAGTTACTTAATTGTTCATTTCCTGTGGCTAGTCAGAATCATTGCCCCAGGCACTCATTGCAAAATGAACAAACAAAATTATCAACTAGATAGCAGTGCTTACGTGTAGGTACCTTTGCCTTTAGTTTTCCAGATTGCACCCATTTCCAAAGTTACTTAGGTTAACACCTTTCCCCCTACCCTCTTCAGTGAGTTGTCTCATAAATTTTTAACACCATTAATTTTTTTTAGAGAGTGTGCATTCTGTCCTGACCTCTTAAATTATATGTATTAAAAAAAAAAAAGCCGATTGTCCACAAGTTGATTCCGACGCAAAGCCACACTATAGGACAGAGTAGATTTGCCCCATTGGGTTCCCAGGGAGCACCTGGTGGATTAAAACTGCTAACATTTTAGTTAGCAGCTGTAGCACTTAACGACTATACCAGCAGGGGTATACATATATATATACACACATATATTTGTTCCATACATGAAGTTACACCCTGCTGGAAAGTTCTATGTACCATGATAGGTGGGGAGTGTCATGTGTGCACCACAGCAATAGAATAGGGACAAATTTTACCATTCTTAAAGTCACATGTGCTTTACCTTATTGTACAGCCCTCTCCAAATTCCTGGTAGTCACTTATCCGTTCATCACATCTGTAGTTTCACCTTTTCCATAATGTCATATTGAGGACATCATGTGGTATGTAACCTTCTTAAACTGGCTACTATCTTTGAAGACTAATCCGTGTATTTTCATGGCTTGGTAGCTCATTTGTTTTCATCACTGACTAATATTCTATTGTGTGGATGTGCCACAGATTGTTGATCCATTCTCCTACTGAAGGGCATCTTGTTTGTTTCCAATTTTGGCAAGTGAGCAAGAAGGAGAGAGAGAGAGACTACCTTCTATTTGCTCTATGTCTTATCAAAGGGAATATGAGAGACAGTTGATGGTTGCCGTAGATCCTTGTTGGTAAATGACTCAGAATCCCTGGAGGGGTTAGGATCACATGAACGAAATAAGGTGTCTTGACATGGAAACGGTATGTGCTATCTCTTATAATTAATTTCCGTTGATAGAGTTAATCTAGTTAAATAGACTTACTTTTAGAGTTTCGGACCCTGTTTAATTGCTTAGTTGCCCAGTACAAATTATTTAAACAAACACAAATTCTTTCTAAATCTAACATTTCCTGATATGGGGTCATTTATCACTTTACTAACATCTTTCTTCTATAGGAAAATAGCAGTTTAATCATTGATCATAACATCAGAATAAATTAAGCTCTTCAATCAGGCTTTGAAACAATGTCTTAAAACATAAGCTCTGGCAACCTGTACATTCACACCTACTCTGGCAAGGTGCATGCTGGCATGGCCCAGACCCTCACTGTGGTGTGGTCAGTTCTGAGGGGAGAGGCTGGTAACCTGGTGAAGGGTATTGTCAATACTGCAGACATGATTTGTCAAGGCTAAAACTGGGGTTTTGTTGTTTTTTTTAACTGTTGGACTCCTGAGGCAGAAGAAACAGGTAGATTGGAACCAAGCCTGGTCTTTGATCAAAGTCACTGCATTGTATGGGGAAGACTTGGTGTGGCAGCTATCTCATGGAAGAGCCAGAGGTGGCATCTGCTGGGGACAGTGTTGTGATGCACCAGGAAAAGCTGCCCGAAAATTGCTGTCTCTTGGACATAAACTAGTAGCTTCAGGATGACCAGCAGTTGTGACTTGAGTTCCACTGCTTCCTAGATGATGGCCAGGAAAAGTGGTGGAAGCTGATATGAGAGGACTGGTCACGGGGGAAGATGGAAAAAGAGTAGTTATTGGCATTTTATTTTATTTACTATTTACTGATTATTATTTTCTCTTTAGAGATAATCACGCTCTACCATTACTAGGCCTTTATGTAGAGATTTGTGTGAATCAAGATATGGTTGCATTTGGAGTTTACTGTTGCCATGGCTATAGGAGTTTAAGTTATCTTTTATTATGCACAGCAGAAACCTCAAGTTCCTTTAGTGAAACATATGTTCTTTTGTTTGTTTTTCCTCCTCTTTTGACTTTAAGTCTTTATTTTATGTTCCCCAGAGAGAACCTGCCCTTTTAGCACTCCCTGGTACATGTCAATGTTATTCTGTTTGATAGTTGCTAGTGTTGTGGTGGTCTTGCAATAAGGGGGATTTCTCTGATCTTCTGACTGAGCCTCATTCCTACATGGGCATTGTTAACCTTTGTCAGGTGTGTGGCCTTCCAAGTGTCCCTGTCCCTCTTCTATAGGCTATCACGGACCTAATGTGACTTCCTGCCCATTCTGCACAGTGGACTGACTTCTTTCCTATATTTTCCTTCCCAGATGCAATTGTTTTCCACCTGCAATCTCTGGTTTCCCTTTGAGTGCAGTTTTCCTGCCAGTTAAGTCTTTTATACCTTATGGAAGAGAGGGGAGATGATTCTGGACAGAATTTGGTGGTGTCCTCAGTTCCCCTGCCAGGCTCTATGAGAATTCACCAGTGCCCATAGAATTCCAGTTTTGATGATTTCCTCAACAGATCGATCCTCTTGTTCTGAAGTAGAGATAAGGGAGGTGGTCTGGGTGTATTCTGGAAGTGCCATCTGCTCCTCTCCAGCACCATAAGGGTTTAGTTCTTTGTAGGATTTTCCTCAATCCCGGAGGTTGTGACACCTGGGAAGTTCACACTCTAATGCCTTGAGCACACTCAACGTTAAGAGATTTATTACATATCATGGTTTAATCTCGGGAGTATCTAATATGGCATCTGGCACTGTCTGCCCTGGGTAAGTTCAAGTTAGGGTTGCGTTTCTTCCTGCAGGCACCTATCTCCCTTCAGAGCTTAGATTTATTGTTTGTCCTGTGGCTTCAATTGTCTGATGTTAAAGAAACTGTGTTCATTTGCAGTTTCTCCAGCTTTGATGTCATCGTTGTAAGAAAAGCAACGTATTTCTCAGCCCTCTTCAGCTCCATGCTGAAAAGCAGGTTTCTATGTCATAGCTAGAAATGTGAGACAATGCACATACCCCTGGTCATGAAAACACAGATATTAATTGAGGTATATGCACACTTTGGAATACTATCCAGCATTAAAATTAGTGAATTCTTGATACACATTCCAAATGCATGTACCTCTAAACTGTTATGCTGAATGAAATAAGCTAAAAGAATGAACGTGCATACTGCATGATTCCACTTATGCAAATTCTGGAAGATGCAAGCTAATCTAAACTAACATAAAGATCAGTATGTGCCTGGGGACAGAGTGAGCAGAGGGAAGGGCAGGAGGGAGGAATGACAGAGGAACAAAAGGAAATCGTTGAAGTGTATGGAGTTGTTCACTCTCTTGGTTGTGGTGATGCTTGCACTGAGATGCAGGTATGTTAGTACTTAACTGATTGTACACTTTAAAGAAGTGAAATATATTATATGACAATTATATCAGCATAGCTTGTTAAAATAAGTAAGGTTTTATATTGGTAGAGAAGAAGTGATAGAAAGATACACAAGAGCATCCTAAAGATCCAAGACCCCTGAACGTTCACGTGCATTGAACTTGGTGTTGTACATATTACTTGGATAAATACTGTTGTGTTTAGGTGTTAGGTGCCATCCTGTGGGTTCAATTTCATAGCGACCCTATGTGCAACAGAACAAAATGCTGCCTGGTCCTGCACCATCATCACAATCGTTGCTATATTTGAGCCCTCAGCGTGTTTCTAGTTGGGTGAATTAGGGAAAGCCCTTATAAATGAGAAGATATTTTGGCCTTAGGTAGGAAAAAGGACACTCTTCCATGGGAATAGAAGAGAAGAAAACGGAAAGGAATACCAACAGAGAAAGGGGAAGAGTATTAGCAAAGAAGCAAAAGCTGGTGAATGATGAGAGAAGGGAGAGCAGGAAGTGGATCAACAGTGAGGAGGAGGACAACTTGGAAGTCTGCACTCAGAAACAGAGAGAGCACACCTTGTGTTTTTCTCCCAGGCCTTCTCCCCAGAGGAGGATGTTCACCAGGCATATACACGTGACAGAATGTCTGCAGGTGGGATCCCAAAAAGGATAGGGGATTGTAGCACTGGCCCTATGTGTAATGTGTTACCTAGGGTTAGCAGCAACTTTTTTTCTCAGAGTCGAGCAAACCAGCCTGCTTCCCTGACCTGTTTTCCTAACTTTGAGGTGGGAATGAAAATATGGAAGCTCAGGAATGAGGAAGTTTAGGAGGAGGAAGACGTCTGGGTCCTCTGATGTCTAAATACTCAGGAAGTCACCTTTTGGAAGAGCCTGTGAGGCAGAAGCTGGCCCCTGGCTCCTTCCTCTTGTAAGTCCAGTACCCTTGACACATGCAAATTTCCCCTCAGCTCTGTCTATATCACGCCTACCATGCTGTATGGTGTGGGCATCTTCACTCTCTGAGGAAAGGCACTATTCTTCCTAGTAGAAGATGAAGCTGTTATGTTTCCTCCTTTTTCTGGTGACAGCTTCCCAGCGTGAGCCTCTCAGGGACTTAAACGTTGGGTGATAGGGATGAGTGTGCTGTGTTTCTGACTCACAAGAATTTTGTCTCTTTCCCCTAGGTGTCCTGTCCCAGGTGCAGCTGCAGGAGTCAGGCCCAGGACTGGTGAAGCCGTCACAAACCTTGTCTCTCACATGTACTGTCACTGGTGGCTCCATCTCTAGTGGTTATGCTTGGAGCTGGATCCGCCAGCCCCCAGGGAAGGGCCTGGAATGGCTGGGAGTTGGTTACTACAGTAGATGATCATGGAATACAAAGTATGGCTCCTCCATCCAGGGCCGAATCTCCATCACTGCTGACTCATCCAAGAAGCAGTTCTCCCTGCAGCTGAGCTCTGTGACTTCTGAGGACACAGCCGTGTATTACTGTGCAAGAGGCACAGGGAAGAGAAGTCGGTGTGCCCCAAGACACAACCCTCCCCTGAAGGGAGAGGACTGGCCTACGGGAGGCGCTCAGAATGCATGGAGCACAGAGAGCATCTCAGGAGCAGGTGCAGAGGAAGACTGAAGTTTCCTTTTAACCCTGGTGCTTCCTGCCCCTGCCCCGCAAAAGTCTTATCCTCGAAGAACCGTTACTGTCTCTTCCTTGCAACCAGGAACAGATTACCCAAAAAGCTGGGTTAGCACATGCTTCTTAGTGTGTACTTTATAAGCACAGACTTAGTTGTGCTAACCTTGTAAGCCCATGCTTACCTTGCTTACTGAGTAATCCTTCCCTGCAGGGCGCTAAATGAGATTAGAATCATCTCCAGTGCATGAGAATGTGCCCGCTAGAAATGAAGCTCACACAGGCTCAGGAGGGTGCTATGCCCAAGGTTGTTTAAGGTCTGAATTTCTTTTCACTGTATCTCACTTGTGCTTTCAAGCATGTGTTTACAAGCTACACAAAATTAAGCATGTGTTTACTGTGCTTACTGGGTAATCCACCCCTGCTTGTAACTCCCTGGTGTCTCTCACTTAACAAGTGCTAATTTGGAGAAGGAATTCCATTAAGTATTTAAGCCTTCATTTTTCACATTTCTACCACCAACATTTTTTTCAGTAAAATTTGAATAATTAGAAAACCATGTGGCCTCAGTTCAACCTCCAAATCGGTGGAAATATTTCTGTGCCTTCTACACTGTCTCAGTCATACTAAGCACTTCTGTCCACAGTGGACTCAGTGTCTATGGTGGCGTTATGTTTCATTCTTGACCTTTTTTCTGCCTTACATGGAAATGAAAAAACCACTTTGATGCTTCATATCTGCCACTTCTGAGTTTTAGCGTTCTATGTCTCAGATAGTCTCTCCACCACCCATTGTTTTGTCGTGGCAAGAAGGGGAAGATTCATCCATGACTTTTTAATCGCCCTCATTCTCCATTAAAGAAAATAAGAAACCCCTTTATTTTATCTCCTCTATATCTGCTGTCTCATTTTGCTTCTTTTCATCCCCAGTGCCACCAAGTTCAGGCATTAAGCATCACTCCACAGACTGCTCTCCTACCCTGCAAACTCCCTACCCTCCAGTTATTTTCTAGGGACCTGCCTTGTGACTCCTCCGTGCCCCCACTCCCTTCTCCTAAGTACTTCAGAGGAGAGAGCTGCTTCTCTTGGTGTCCCCTGAGTACACACTGTGGGGGTCACTGGTGATCTGATAATAAATTCCAAACCCCCATGCTCTTTCAGAGTCTCAGAACACTCTGGAACATGTCACGGGGTGAATGAATCCTCAAAATTCTAGACTAATTCCAGTTGTCTTTCTCTGTACACATACAAATATATGTGTGTGTGTAGATATATATGTGTGTGTGTAGCTATATATATATCTCCAAGTGGCACAAATGGTTAAGTACTCGACTGCTAAACTTAAGGTTGGTGGTTTGAACCCACCCAGCTGCTCCTCAGTAGAAAGACCTGGTGATCTACTTCCCTAAGGATTACAACCAAGGAAACCCTCTGGGGGCAGTTCTACTCTGTCACACGGGTTTGCTGCGTGTCGAAAATGACTCAATGGCACCTGACAGCAATAATAACATACATTGAATGCGTTTAATGACATTAAACAAGCACGCTATTTGAATAATTGGCATAATTGACAATTTAGAAATTAATGCATTTTTACCTTTAAATTATGTAATTGAAAACGAAAAAATATTTATATTCACTTGTAGCAAAATATGCTTTTAAATCTATTTGTTAACTGGAGTTCTAATAGATAGACAGGCAAATAGAAGAACATACTTGTACATCACTACATCAAACAATAAACACAAATTCCAATGTATTAGTGAGAGTAATATTGAGGGAATATGTGTGATGTGTGAAAGGATACCTTTTAGTTTTGGCCTGTACACTTGTGTGTGTCAGTTCTGGGCATGTGTGTGCATGTGCATGTGTGTTTCCGTGTGATTGCAACTTTTATAATATATTCTAACCCTATCTGAGTACATAAAATCTATATTTTTGACATGCTAAAAGTTAATGAAGCCAAACCATAAGAAAAATTATAAAGGTATTTTGAATGGCAATGTTCTGATCTCTAACGCAAATAGACGGTTTTATTAATAATGAACAAAATACTTAATTTTGCTTTTGAAAGACTTCTGGTGGGGGGGAGTCACTACTAAATTATCAGAATATCAGAACCAAATTGCTAAACACATAATGCACTTACCCGCACTGCTGGTCAAGAAAAACCTAAGTATCAAATTAGATCCATCCTGTAAGAGAAAATAACAAGTTTATGATTATTGCTTTAAACACCTAATCTTATAGAGAAATCAAAATGAGAAAAAAAGAATGTTGAATTCCCCCTTGATTTTATCCCTAATTCCTGAAGCAGTTCTTTAATCCCATTTTGAAGAGTGAATGAGCCTGAAGTCAGTCCCTCTGCACTTATAAGCACAGGGGTCCCCGCATACGTAAATTTTCCTTCAAGTTCTAGGGTAAAATTCCACTCATGGACTGTAGAGTTTAATAGCCCTCTCATCAGATACAGCTAGAAAGTCTCTGGGAAAGGGAGCTCTGTGGTTTAGAAGATGACATTGTTGGGTCTTCTTTGGTGCCTGGTGACAGCTAACCAAGGTGAGTGTCTCGGATATCAGACCTGGGTATATGGTGATGGTTGTGACTGCACATGACTGACAGGGACCCAGGTGTCCTATTGCAGGTGCAATAGGTCCAGTTGTTGTGCTGTTCACAAGGATCTGTGAGCCCAGTCACCACACCATGAAGTTGCAACAGATCTGGGGATGTCTTCTCATCCTTTTGCAAGGTAATTGTTAGAGCTATGAAGGCATGATCCACACTGAGTGTGTAAGTGTGTGGAGAGTATGGGTTGGCTGAGCCTAATGATTATGTTCAATTTTTTCCCAGGCTTCCATTGTGAGGTACAGCTGTTGGGGTCTGGAGGAGACCTTGGAAAACCTGGGGGTCCCCTGACACTCTCCTGTGTAGCCTCTGGTTTTACCTTCAGCAATTATGCCATGAATTGGACTCGCCAATATCCTGGAAAGGGGCTGAAATGGCTGGCAGTTATGAGGTATGATGGAAGTCAACAATACTATGCAGACTCCTTGAAAGGCCAGTTCACCATCTGCTGGAATAACTCCAAGAACATAGTGTATCTGCAAATGGAGAGCCTGAGAACGCAGGACACAGCCATGTATTATGATGCAAGTGATATAGTGAAGGGAAGTCTTTGGAATCCCAGACACAAACCTCCCTGCAGGAAACAAAAGGAGTCTGGGCTGTAGGGGGTGCTCAGCGCCCATGAAATAGTACAGGGGAGCTTCTGGGGAGCAGATGAAGAAGAAGGGAGGGAAGGATTACTCTCAGAAGCTGTGGTTTCCGCATTCAGTCAGCGTCTCCTCAGGGACTTATATGCAAAATGGTTCTAGGGATCTTTCCTGATCTGAACATCAAACCTTTTATTTTCATGGAGTCATCCTGTCTGTCTTTCCCCATCTGCCCCAGGGCAAGTTCCACAGTAATGTTCCTTGAGGAGGCCTGTGTTTGCAATTCAGGTTACTATGTAGTGCCATTATTTGCCAAGTTTAGAAAAACTTAGTATCTTCAACTATTCTGCTGTTGATACTCATATTTGCCCTGCACTGTCAGATGGATCCCCATCTTTTCACCTAGGTTTAAGTGTCCCCCTGCACCCACCGCCAGTCTTCCTTCACACAGTACCTTTCACTGATGATGATCCAGGTCAATTTGCCATGTTGATGTGTGTTTATAAGTTGCCAAATGTATTTTACCCCCAAAGGGCATGTGGTCGTTCCTGTAAAGATTTTTGATTTTCTCAGTGGGGGAGTGGCATACATTTCCACAAACATTATTCATTTATATTTATACACACACACACACACACACACACATATATACATATATATATATAGAGAGAGAGAGAGAGAAATGTTCATTAGTGGTTACCAGAGAGGAGAGGGAGGAGGATAAAGTGCACTTTATATCTTAGAGATTTATTATATTTTCTGTTGATGGGATAAATGGCATCAAATATGGATATAGTGACCATGGTAAAACCAAAGTAAAGACAAGTGCTTTAGAAAATATGAATGGGTATAAAAATTTTTTTTTAATACGCATATTGGTATACAGGTAGGTACAGATGTGCACATATGTGAGAACAGACAGAACTGTCTATAAAAAAATTTTTTTTATAGGTATGTATAAATATAAATACACGGGTGCAAGCACATATATTCATTGGAGATACAAATATGGATACTCTGGAGACATAACCAGAAACCTTCCAAGAGATTTTTTGGATTCAAAGGCTTAGCATCATATTCTCATGGGACAATTCAGCAATTCAGTCAATTAGCATAACTGTTCACAGAAATCATGATCTGCATCCTAATGAAGTGAGTTCTGTCTGGGTCTTAAAAACTTGTGAGTGGCCATATAAGACACAACTGAGTCCCTACTAGCCAGGAACAGATGAGTAAGAAGGTGACCTAAAGCTCAGAGAAGAAACAAGTATGCATAAGCCAAAACCTCATCTATCTGGAGACCAGAAGAATTAGGTGATAATCACCACTGACAATTCTGACCAGGGTTTCAATAGATAATTCTGAGTAGAATGGGAGAGCAAAGTGGCATGGAACTCAAATTTTTATTAAAAAAAAAAATCTGGAAAAACTGGAAGAGTGAGGATTCCCTGAGAGTACCATCCTGAGACACTTTTTAAACCTAGAACTGAGCCTGTCCCCTCAGAGCACCTTTTAGGAAAATAGGGTGGTGCACAAAATAAAGGATATTATCCATAAGATTGAGGCTCTACTTAAAAGCAATCAGTATGAGACCAAAATGTCAGCAATTACTAAAAAGCAAAGATAAGGAGACAAAGGACAGAGAAACTGGAGTACAGGAAATGGACAAACCAAACAATGAACGAGAACACTGATATATTTTAATAAATGTAACTAATGTCACAGAGCAATTTGCATGGAAACTGTCAAATGGAAACTTAATCATTGTGTAAACTTGCATCAAAACTCATTAAATATGATTTTTTTAAAATTGTGTTATAAATATATTTACAACACACAAAAAAGAGTAGCTGCCAAGGCTTCTCGTGTACAACAAAATACCTCATGGAATTTAGTTCCTTACTGTGGAGTCTTAGGGTTACGGTTTCACAGGACAACACAGTTAATTGGCCTAATAATGTGTGTAGTGTTTCTATTCTAGCTCCTAGTTAACTGTGTAGTGTTTAGGGTCATAAAAGCTTGCAAATGGCCATCCAAGGCACAACAATTAATCTCTATTGACCCGGGGAAATAGAAGAAGAGAGCAAGGAGTAGGAGAAGGGTATGGAATGTGAGGTAGATTGCTTCTATGAACCACTGGCTCCTTTGCCATGAGACTAGAATTGAATGGAGCCCGTTTATCATTAATAGACAGTTTGAATGATGACTTTATAGAAGAATCCTGACCAAAAGGGGGAAATTGCAGAACAGGATTTCAAATTCTCATGGCCTCTAGACCTTCTGGAACAATGGAGGCAGGATGAACACACGAAACTATCGCCCTGAGATGATATTTGTACCTTAAATCAAAAATATTCCCTGAAGTCTTCTTAAAATCAAGCAGCAGTTTAGCTTACCTAGTTTTTTTTTTTTTTTTAGTAAAAAAGGGTGCCTTGAACATTATACTCTTTTAAAAAATATTTATAAGGGATTAAATTGACAACAGCAACATGAAAGACTGGACACAAACCTTAGAGGGAAGTGAGTTTATGTTAATGGGTGAGGGAAAACTCAGAAAAGGAGGGTGAGAGTGGTTGCACAACTTAAATAATGCAATCAATGGCGCTGAATTGTACAGGTAGAAGGTGTTGAATTGGTGTATGTTTTGCTGTGTATATTCTTGACAAGAACAGCAAGGTAACTGAAATTTCAAAAGAAAGATGTTATCAGTTAGGTTAACAGGGTCATAATAGAGTAGACTAGATCCTGATCCCTTCTAATTGTGTCTTTTAAAGGAGTAGACTAGACACAGAAAAAGTCACACAAGAGAAGGTGCTATGTGAAGACATACCTAAAGTCCAAGAAACACCAAAAAAATGCCTGGGGATACCAGAAGGTGGAAGAGGCAAGGAAGGTTCTTCTTGTAGAGCTTACAGGACAGAGGTAGCTTGTCCAGATGTTAGTTTGGACTTCTAGACTTAAGAACTGTAAGAGAATAAATTTCTGTTGCTTAAAGCCACTCAGTGTGTGGTGTTTTGTGGTGGCAGCTATAGAAATCTAAGAGACTGATCAATAATAATGATTGCCTACCCTGAGTAAAATTGTACACAAATCCCACTGAGAGTGTCGTTGTCCACTGGTGTTGTCTTAACATCGAGGGTGCAGGTATCCAAGGGGCTATTTCTGAGGTGAGGAAACACCTGAAAAAGTTCAATGACCTGCTTAAGGCCAAGAAGCTCTCAAGGGCTGACCAGACGAAATGGAAAAATTCCTTGCAAGACAAAAACCATGTAAGTTACCCATATGAACAAAACAGCTTAAAATATTATTCCAGTATGCCCATTTGAGTTTTTGATAATTAACAAATATATTAGTTTCCACACATTACTTGACCATTGTTTTCCTGTGTGCAATGTGTGTTTATTAATTTCATTCTTGGGTGTCACAATTTTCTTTCTGATTATTGCAGTACAATTTCAGTAAGTCTAGTTTAATGTATTTAACTAGTTCATTCATAACATGAAAAATGAACTCATACAACCTGCTAACTCAGAACTGAATCCACATCCGAAGTCCACCTTTCATCCAAAGATTAAACAGGCCTACAAAACAAACAGTAACAAAAGTGACAAACATGTTTCTCAGTTCAACAAATTACAGGAGACCAAATGGGCAACATCTGCCCAAAAGCAAAGATGAGAAGGCAACCTAGAGGAATGGACATGGAGAACCCAGGGCGGAAAGGGAAAGGGGTAAAGTGCTGACACTATATGGGGATGGCAAGCAATGTTACAAGACAATTTTTGTATAAATCTTTGACTGAGAAACCAATTTGCACTGTAAAATTTCACCTGAAACATAATACAATTAAAAAAAAAATGAGCTCATGTTTTGGAGTCAACTTTGTAATTAATACATGCTTTGCTGATTTTCTTTGTATTTGTGGAGTGCTTGTAGTTTTTATTTCTTATTTTTAGAGGTAAATTTCACACATAGCTAGAAATGTGAAGAGCTTTAACGTGCGATGTTATGGATTGAATCGTGTTCCCCCAAAATATGTGGTGTAAAACCTAACCCTTATACCTGTGATTTCAAATTCTACCCACCTAAATGATGAGAAAATAAATTTCTGTTTTTTAAAGCTACTCACTTGTGGTATTTCTGTTATAGCAGTACTAGACAACGAAGACATAATTTGGTAGCAAAGTGTGGGGTGCTGCTCTAACAGATGCCTAAAACGTGGAAGTGGTATTCTCATTGGGTAATAGGAGGGGCCTGGGAAAATTTTAAGGTGCCTAATAGTAAAAGCCTAGATTACGTTGAAGAGCCTGTTGGTATAATTATGGATGCCAAGCGCAATTCTAGTGGAGGCGCAGACGGAAGTGAGGAGTGTCCTAGAGAAAGTGTCTATCATCTTAGAGAATCCATACTTTTCTAAATTATGTTAAAATGATTGGTGGAAGGTAGGCGATTTAAGTGATGGATTTGGATATCTGGCTTAGGACATTTCTAAGCAAGATCTTAAAGAAGTCAAGTGTTCTGACTTAGGACATTTCTAAGCAAGAGCTTAAAGAACTCGAGTGTTTCTCCTTGGTGCTTATAGTAAAATACGAAAGGAAAGAAATTGATTTTGAAATGAACAATGCAACTTGAAAAAAGAGCTGAAAGATTTGGAAAACTCTGCTGCACAAACCAAGGACACACCAAGGATACGGCTATACAATCTTTTGTTAAAGAGATTAATCCATTACTGATGGACCTAACCAATTACCACAGCAGAGAACCTATTGGTGCAGACTTAAGGGGACAGAGATAGTGCCAAAGAAGTAAAGTTGTCTGTCTTTTAGAATTCCACAGGCAGAAAACAGGCCAAAGAAACTCCATCTTTTGTCCCCCAAGAAAAGAAAATGACCATCTCTGGAGCAGCTCAGAGGTCAATAGAATTGTTAGAAGGAACATGGAAGCAGGGCTGACTCGGTTTCAAAGGGTGAATCAAGGACCTTCTAGGTTTCAAAGGATGGAGCCAAAGTCAGCATCTCACTTCCCAAATGTCAGACTCATGTTCAGATGGATCATGACAATGGAGTTTCAGAGCAGAGTTGAGGGGTTACCTTGTAGCAAGGCCAGAAGAAAGGGTTCCAGCTCATAGTTGAGAGCACAAGGCTGCCATTGGTAAAAACCAGGTGAATAGAGTAGCCTAGGGCCAGGACTGTGGTCATCACTCCAGTGGGCCAGAAGAATGGGACCACCCAAAATAGAGGGGGTGAGATTTCCACCCCAATGGGCCTATAATTTGGAGCCTCTGCCCAACAGTGAAGAGCTTTTACCTAAAATCAGGAAAGCATGGCCAATACCCAGAGTGTGGAAGATGGTGCCAATGCCAAATGGTCCAGGAGATCAGATGGTTATTTTCAAGGCTTGAGAGCCAACGTAATTTTTTCTGATGAGTTTTGAACTTGTTTATTACCTATGATCACCTCTCTTTCTCTGATATGTCCCAGTTATAATGAAAATGTTTATCCTGTGTTTGTTTCCTCATTGTATTTTGGAAGCAGATAAATTGTCTTCTAGGTTTCACAGGTCCACGTAAGGAAAGAAATTTTGCCCCAGGAAGGAATATGCTAAAAGTCCCACCCATTCTTTATTAGGATGATTCAGAAGATGAGATTTTGAACTAGGGGTTGATTTAAGACTTTTGGAATGTGAAGGGGTGAAAGTGGTTTGCATGTAGAAAGGATGTGAATTTTGAGAAATGCAATGTGGAATGTTATGGAGTGAAGTATGTCTCTCAAAAATATGTGTTGTGAATTCTATCCCCTATACCTGTGGTTAGAATCCCATTTGGGAATGAGTTTTGTTTGTGAGGTACTATTACAGTAGGATGTCTTAAACTAATCTCTTCTGAGATATAAAAGAGCAGATTAAGCAAGGAAGTAAGCAGGTACAAACAGAGGGGAGATGCAAGCCACCTGACTGCCAAGGAATCTAGGAATAGAAGTTGAAAAGAGACAAGGAACTTCCCCAGAGTGGACAGAGAGAGAGACTTCCCCTCGACCCCGCTACCTTTCGAAACTGTGAGAAAATGAATTTCTGTTGGTGAAAGCCTCCCCCTTGTGATGTTTCGGCAGCAGCAGCGCTCGATAACTAAGACGTGCAGGTAGATATATTTTAACAAACATATATACCCATGTCTCCAACATCTAAATTAGTATTTGGAAGAGTCCCATCAACCCAGGATATACCTCCCCTCTGCCTTCAGCAAATTTCCATATGAACAAACACTCTTCTGATTTATATCACCATAGATTAGTTTTTCCTGATGTTTTTACTTCATTTAAATAAAATCATATATTATCTGTAGTTTTGTGTATTTTTGTTTTTTTTCATTTTTTTGACATCCATTTGTGCTATTTTGTGTATTAAAGTTTGAAATATTTTTCATTGCTGAATAGTAGTCCATTGGTGAGTAAATGATAATATGTTGCTACATTTTCCTGTTGATAGCCTTGAAACTTGTTTCCAGTTTATGGCTGTTATAAACAGAGGTGCTACAAATATTCTTGTACATTGTTTTATTCTGTTAAGATTTTTATCTGTTTTTATTTTGGTGGTGGCTATATTTTTTCATTTCCCCTGAGAATATATGTGGTAGTACAATGCCACTGCTAACCAAAATGTCGGCAGTTTGAATCCGCCAGGTGCTTCTTGGAACTTCTATGGGGCAGTTCTACTCTGTCCTATAGGGTCGGTATGAGTCGGAAACGACTTGATGGCACTGGGTGGTTTTGTAGTACAATGTTTTTATTATAGATTAGGAATAGGCTTAATCTTACAAAAGATGAAGAAAAACAAAAAATAAAACACTAAATAATTTTTGAAATTGCCTCTACACTTTTTACTGGCTCCAACAATAGATTCAAGTTCTAATTTCTCCATACTTTCACCAATAATCATGTTTTCAATATTTAGCTGTTTGTTAATTGGTTGGTTATTTTCTTTTTGTTTGTAATTTTATACCTTTCAGTAGATGTAGAGTGTTATCTCCTTGGGAATTTCGTTTGCATTTCCCTGAGGAGGAGTGATATTGGGCATCTTTTAGCCTCATGTTAGTCATTTCATGATCTTACTTTGTTAAGTGTCTTCACTGTTCTTAGGTGCTTAAAACATCACCTGTCTTTCTGCTGAGGACAAAGCACAGTCCCTCGCCAAGGCCAAAGGCCAATGTTATCTCCCCCAGCTAAAAACCCTCCTCTGGGTACCTGCCCCCTTAAATTTCCTGGCAGGTCAAGCCCTTTTCGTAGTCCTGTCTACTGTCTTAGTTGAGATGCTCTTCCTCTCACATATTTTTTGTTTTTTGAAAAATGTAAAACTTTTATTCAAGTTTAACTTCCTTAAAAAGTTATTCCTAACTAACCTACTCACAATAAACTTAGGTTTTCTCCTTTCTTCATCTTGCACATCCCTCATATAATTACCAGAATTTAGAAGTATCTATTGCCCAGTGTTGTGTGATCTTCCTTCCTGATTCTCCCTTTAGACCAGGGGTCAGCAAACTTTTTTACTGTCCAGGGCCATATGACAAATATATAGCCTTTCATGGGACACGTTGTCTCTGAGAAAACTACTCACTCTTTTGATTGAGTGTGAAAGCAGCTGTAGACAACACAGATGGGCAGGGCTGTGTTCCAGTTAAATTTCATTCACAAAGACAGGCAGTGGTCTTTGGGACATAGTTTTTGAACCCCTACTTTTGACCAAAGGCTCGGTGCAGGAAGCTAATTCTCTGTTTCCTGACCACTATGTGTTCTACCTAGCATAGGGTTGTACACACAGAATGAAACATGCTGGATGAAATCACAGTGGAGACAGACATTGCTAAGTCCTTGTTTCAGTAATAAAAACAGACACAAAATGTAAAAGTATCCTCTCCTGATCGTGTATTCAGAATGTGAAAAACTAGAGAAGTTCATCTTGCTCAATATCCACACAAACCTGTGACCCTCCACCCAGGACCTCGGAAGTTTAGATGACATTTCCTGATGAAGGAGGCAGCTGAGGAGAAGGATATCCCCAGGGATTGTGGATGCTCAGAAATCTCCATACTTCATCTGCCCACTTCAGCCCAACAGCTTGCATTTCTCTCAGGCTACCTCTGCCCTGAGGGGAAGACTTGTATGCCCAGAGAGAGACAGAGAGAGAGAGACAACAGTAGGTTGAGGGTAGGAGATTACCCTCACAGGGCCCAAGGCAGAAACCTTCCCCTAGTGGTCCTTGAACCAGAGGCTTCTCCTCAGAGCCCTCCGCCCTTTGCTCCCTCAAGCGCATCCCATGTAAATCACTGAAAATAGAAAACACCCCACCAGTTCTCGAAGTCAGACCCCAAGACCAGGATGCCCCGAATCAACATCCTCTCCACGTTAATCAGAGGTGACTGTGGAGATGGAACCCTTCTGGATTCTGCTCGACTTCATGACATCTCCCACATCAGAAACAGGGGCTTTTGTCTATAAGCCTTGTGTTCAACTAAGGAAGACTTTGGTTCCTAGGTGCGAAATCTCACAGGCAGCTGTGGAGTCCATCCCAGGGGTGGGAAACCTCTCCAAGGACATCACCTTCACCTGTTCTAAACCTGGCTTTCCTCTCATTAACTATCACATTTAATGGAACATAAGTGCGAGAAGGCCAGTGATAGAAGTACTAAATACAGCCCAGCCTTCACATCTTGAGCTACTGTCAGCAAGGTCAACTCCGAGAACTCACTGTGTTTGATTTGATATGCCCACATAGGCTGCACATGTGAGATACTTTGATTACTGGCTTCGTTGAAATTCTCACATCCTGTCACCAAGTGTTTAGAGTTTCTGCCAAGTATGTGAGGACAGGAGTCCATTTACTTTTCTTGTGTGGATATAGCTCAGGTGTCCAGGTCATCTGTCAAAGAGTGTGTGGTGCAGGCTCTCACCTACCATCCTAGACTGGCAGAGCTATGTAGGGGTGATTGGAGTAGGCACAGGTATTTGGCTGCAGTAGGGGCACATGTGCTGAGTGAGGTAGGGGGCTGATGGCTGCCTCTGAGTGCCTAGGTGGAAGGCCTGTCCCTGTCCACTAGACTGAGTAGCTGGGTGGTTTTTGCAGGTGGATTACAGGCACCCAATGCTGTTGGCTTTAATAACTGGGAGGGCCACTTATCCTCAGACACTTGTTGTGGGTGGCTAATGGTAGTGGGTGAAGCTGCCTGAAGGCCCTGCTATGGGTGGATGAGGACCCTGCTTAATGGGCAGAGCTGTGTCAAAAGCCAGGAATCTGTCACTCTCCCTTATCTGTTGTAGTTGAAAATAGGCTTCGGGTATATACCCTGCTGTACTATGCTAATGAGAGCCTACAGTGTTGAATGGGTCTGCCCAGGTCAGGCAGGGGTGAAAGGCTTTTGAAGTCTGTGGACATCTTATGCCTATGCCTAGGCAAAGGGACAGTGCCTGGCCTGTGTTCCCAGCTTAGGATGTGTGGATATTTTTGAAAGCATAGAGACTCATTTGGGTGCAGTTAGCCTAGAGTTTCCAGCTTAGAGGAGAAGATGGCTTCATTTTTGGTTTGTTAATTTGTTTATTTGTTTCCTCTCCAAATCAGTAGATTGGTTCAGATGCAAGGGGTCTCACTTGGGTGCTGGGACACTACAACCACTGAACACTGTAGGAGTTCTCCCAGAGCAGAGCTGGGAGAGGGGCAGGTGAAGACAAGAGAGACACTTCCTGAGGGGGGGGTTATTTTCATCCCACTTGGTAGGTTAGACGGTTGAACTTAACTTTTGCAGATCCAGTGCCACTTCCCCCTGGCTCAGGATGCTTGTATAGACTCTCCAGTGCTTGGTTTCTCCCAATATGCTGAAAGCACTTCCCAAGTGCTACTCCTTGCCTTGGCCCCCATGCACCAACAGTGCAGCCTGTAGCATTCTGGTTAGGTCAGGTCTGGGATTTCCTTGCTGCTTCTAAGCTGTCTCTCTCTCCAGCTATTGTTGTTGTTGTTGTTAGGTGCTGTCGAGTCAGTTCTGGCTCATAGCGACCCTATGCACAACAGAACGAAACATTGCCTGGTCCTGCAATCATTGTTATGCTTGAGCTCATTGTTGTAGCCACTGTGTCATCCACCTCGTTGAAGGTCTTCCTCTTTTCCCCTGACCATGTACTCTGCGAAGCATGATGTCCTTCTCCAGGGACTGTTCCCTCCTGACAAGATGTCCAAGGTATGTAAGACACAATCTCGCCATCCTTGCCTCTAAGGAGCATTCTGGCCACGCTTCTTCCAAGACAAGTTTGTTTGTTCTTTTGGCAGTCCATGGTATATTCAATATTCTTCGCCAACGCCACTATTCAAAGGTGTCAACTCTTCTTCGGTCTTCCTTATTCATTGCCCAGCGTTCACATGCATATGATGTGATTGAAAATACCATGGCTTGGGTCAGGCTCAACTTAGTCTTCAGGGTGACATCTTTGCTATGGCTCAGTCCAATTCCTCAACTTTGATGTTCAGGAGTACTGTACTGTCATATATAATTAATTCATTTGTTCTTTTGGGTCTTTATTTAGGAGAGACCACAGAAAGCATCTGATTATTCTGCAATCTTGGCCCATTCCAGCTCAGTGTATATGAAACAGAGTGGTCTGAAACTTGAGGGCACTGGCATGTATTACTGTGTGAGAGAAACACCGGGAGCCAGAGTAAAGGGCAGATGGGCAAAATTCTTCTCCAGCAGGATGCCACGTTTGTGCTGGGCTGTAGGTGGTGCTTAGGACACACAAAATACAGAAGCCATCCAGGAGCAGGTGCACTGAATAACAAGTGAACTTTTCCTGTTATATCTTGAGTTCCCAAATTCACCCACCCAAGGAAGAGTCACTTGACCTTTCCCATGTGTTATGCAAATACATAAAGACCAGGGGTTTCTCTGGAGGATGCAGAGGCTCTCCTGGTCTACAAAACTCCAAAAGTTACCTCACTAGCTTGGAGGCCTTTATGAGAAGAGACCATGTGAGGGGAAAGTATCTCTAGTCTTGATGCAACCTTCTTGCAGGGAGAGTTCTGGCCTGCAGGTGCCACTCAGGCTACATGGAGCTCAGGAGACCAGCCCCAGGGGAGGTTCAGAGGATACTGGGAAGTGGTTTCCTGTCAGGGTCAGGGTTTTACTTTTTTGCAAAAGGCAGTTTAAAATAGAATTTGACAAGGCTGCTCATGTGTTTATAAATACCCTCTTTTAATCGGATCACCACATGCCTGTCAGTTTGCTGTACTGTCATGGCTTGCATGTTGCTGTGATACTGGAAGCTTTGTCACCAGTATTTTAAAAACCAGCAGGCTCGTCCTTGATGGACTCACCCTTGATGGACAGGTTTCAATGGGGCTTCCAGACTAAGACAGGCTAAGAAGAAGGGCCTGGCCATCTACTTCTGAAAAACTCATCACTGAAAACCTTATGGATAGCAGTAGAACATTGTCTGGTATAGTATCAAAAGATGAGCCCCTCAGGTTGGAAAGCACTCAAAATATGACTGGGGAAGCGCTGCCTCCTCAAGGTACAGTCCACCTTAAAGTCATCCTTTGGAGCCAAGCTTTTAGGATTTTCGTATGCTGATGTGGCACAACTCAAAATGAGAAGAAAGAGCTGTAAATATTCATCAATAATTGAAATGTGGAATATACAATGTATAAATCTAGGAAAACTGGAATTCGTCAAAAATGAAATAGAATACATGAAGACCCGTACCTTAGGCATTAGTGAACTGAAATGGACTGGTATTGGCCATTTTGAATCAGTCAGTCATATGGTTTACTCTGCCAGAAATGAAAAATTGAAGAGGAATGGTGTCACAGTCATTGTCAAAAGGAACATCTCAAGAATTATCCTGAAGTGCAAAGCAGTTAGTGATGGGATAATATCTATACACCTATGATGAAGACTAGTTAATATGACTATTATTCCAGTTTACCCACCAATCACTGATGCCATAGATGTGGAAATAGAAGATTTTTACCAATTCCTGCAGTCTGAAATTGATCAAACATACAATTAAGGTGCATTGATAATTACTGGTGATTGGAATGCAAGAGTTGAAAATAAAGAAGAAATATCTGTGTTTGGATAATAGTGATAGAAATGACGCCAGAGATAATATGATAGAATTTTGAAAGACCACTGACTTATTCATTGCAACTACCTTTTTTCAACAACATACAGGGTGACTATACACATGGACATGACATAGAAAAACATAGGAATCAAAGCTGCTACATCTATGGAAAAAGGCTATAGAGAAGCTCAGTGTCATCAGTCAGAACAAGGCCAGGGGCTCATTGCAGAAGAGACCATCATTTGCTCATACATAAGTTGAAGTTCACTATGAGTCGGAATCGACCTGATGGCATTGGGTTTGGTGTTTTTTTGTTTAAGTTCAAGTTGAAACTGGAGAAAATTAAAACAAATCTATGACAACCAAAATATGAACTGGAGTATATCACACCTGAATTTGGAGACCATGTCAAGAACAGATTTGACTCATTGTACACAAATCACTGAAAACCAGACAACTTGCATAAGGACAACAAAGACACCATAGGTGAAGAAAGCAAAAGGTCATTAAAAAGACAGGGGGGAAAAAAAAGACCAAAATGGTTGCCAGAAAAAACTCTGAAACTTGCTCTGGAACCTGAGTAACTAAAGTGAATGGAAGAAACGATGATGTAAAAGAGATAAAGGAAAGATTTCAAGGTGTGGCTCAAGGAGAGGAACTAAAGTATTATAATGAAATGTGCAAAGCCCTGGAGTTAGGAAACTAGAAAGGGAGAACATTTTTCATAATTCAAAAGAACTAATCCAATGAGTCAAGCTTTGAGTTTCAATATTCAAGCATTCTATGGGGCAGTTCTACTCTGTCCTATATGGTCGCTATGGGTTGGTACCGACTCGACGGCACTGGGTTTCTGGGTTATGGACAAAATATTGAATGACACAGGAAACATCAGAAGAAGATAGAAGAAATACACAGAGTCACTGTACCAAAAAGAATTGGTTGATGTTCAACCGTTTCATAAGGTACCATATGATCAAGAATCGATGTTATTGAAAGAAGAATTTGAAGCTGCATTGAAGGCATTCAGGAAATACAAGCCTTCAGGAATTGTCAGAATAACAGTGGAGATGTTTCAACAAACGGATACAGTGCCTGAGTGGCTCACTCATCTATGCCAAGGAAATTGAAAGACAGCTACCTGGCCAACCAAATAGTAGAAATCCATGTTTGTGCCCATTCTAAAGAAAGATGATCCAACCAAATACAGAAATTATAGAACATCTTTAATATTTTGTTGAACATAATTCTCAAACCATTGCCACAGTACATTGATAGGGAACTTGTAGAAATTCAAGCCAGATTTAGAAGAGGATGAAGAATAAAGGATATCATTGCTGATGTCAGATGGATGTTCACTGAAAGCAAAGAATACCAGAAAGATCTTTACCTGTGTTTTTTTAGTATCCGAATGTATTTGACTGTGTAGATTAACATTATGTAGAGTGGGAATTCCAGAACACTTAATTGTGGTCATGAGGAATGCATACATAGACCAAAAGGCAGTATTTGGAACAGAACAAGGAGACACTGTGAGGTGTAAAGTCAGGAAAGGTGTGTATCAGGATTGCACCCTTTCACGATACTTATTTAATCTCTATGCTGAGCAAATAATCTGAGAAGCTGGTCTATATGAAGAAAAATGCAGCATCACGACTAGAAGAAAACATATTGACCCCCCTGTTATGCAGATGACACAACCTTGCTTGCTGAAAGTGAAGAGAACTTGAAGCGTTTACTAATGTAGATCAAAGATTTGAGCCTTCAGTATGAATTACACCTCAACAGAAAGAAAACAGAAATCCTTCCAACTGGACCAAAAACCAACATCAAGATAAATGGTGAAAATAATGAGGTTGTCAAGGATTTCATTTTACTTGGATCCACAATCAATGTTCATAGAAGCAGCAGCCATAAAATCAAAGGATGCATTTCACTGGGCCAATCTGCTGTAAAAGACCTCTTTGAAGTGTTGAAAAGCAAATATGTCACTTAGAGGACTAAGGTGCACCTAACCCAAGCCCTGACATTTTCAGTCACATCATATGCATGTTTAAGGTGGACAATGAATAACAAGATCAAAGAAGCATTGATGTCTTTGAATTATGCTTCTGGAAAAGAATAATGAATATGCCATGGCCTGCCAGAGTACAAATAAGTTCTGTTTAGGAAGAAGTACTTCCAGAGTGTTCCTTGGAAGTGAGGATGGAGACACTTTGTCCCATTCTTTGGACATGTTACCAGGAGGAAACAGTCCATGGAGAAGTACGTCATGCTTGGTAAGCTATAGGGTCATAGAAAAAGAGGAAGATGGTCAATAAGATGGATTGGCAGAGTGGTTGCAAAAGTGCGATTGAACATAGCAACAATTGTGAGGATGGCACAGTACCAGGCAGTGTTTTGTTTTGTTGCACATAGGGCCCCTATGAGTCCAAACCTGACTCAATGGCATCTAACGACAACCACAGTAACAAATAATGCTGGGAATATTTAACTTGGTTAGGTAATGAGCACCAGGATTATAAGTAGCATTTCTAGCATTTACACACATGTTATCTTAGTCCAGGGATGGTACTAGTAGTTTGCCATTGGGTACTAATCTAAAGACTGGACGTTCGAACCCCCCTGGCAACACAACAGAAGAAAGTTCTGGGGATCTGCTTCTGTAAAGATTACAAACCAAGAAAACTCTGGGTAAATTCTACTCTCTAACACATGGTGTCACCTTGAGTTGGAATTGATTGTTTTTAATGGGTGTGTTTGTTGGTTTTTATAAATGTGCTGATAGTAATGATCAGAAGTCAACATTTTATCCTCAATTCAGTGGGTCTGGTATTTTCGGAGACACACAATTCCAGGAATAAGACATTCAGGTGTGAAGCCTAAGGGATAGTATCTGAGAGGATATGTGGGATGTAGGTGGTATGTCAGAGGCTGCGGCAGCTGCATGGATTTAAATTGGTCAGAAATCAATTAATAAAGATGAGAAGGATGGAAGCCAACTGAAAATGCATAAATGCTGTGGGAAATTATACTACATGGAATAGGAGAATGAGACCAGCTATTATTATATATCAATTCATGGAAAGGTTTTGGAACTGTGACTTCCACAATTTCTATTATCGGTGACATCAGAAACAGATCCCTATATCACTAATGACAGCAAAGGTCTGAGAACAAAAAGTCTTCTTACTGAACAGCCTGGGAGCTCAGGAGACTCACACAAGGGGTTGGAGAAATTGCTGCATGAGTGAGGAGGAGATTTCAGAACTGCCTAGGAACCTGCTGAACACTCATATTGGACGACAGTTCCTCGCTCAGAGTTACCCTTCATCTGTGCTTGGTGCCCAGAATGACCATAATGATGTCCATCCACCTGGTCAGCATCACAACCTGTGATGATCCCCAGAAAAGTTCCATGTAGTCTGTGCACCATGTAAAGTAGTGGTCACAAGAAAGAGCAGACCTGTGGGTGTTGCATCCCTCAGTGTTAACAGCTCTGATTGTGCAGTGTATGTGGTTAACACAAATTAACAACTACCCAGTAAGAAGACAGATACATCTACAAGGATTAAGACTTGTACCCTCAGCATTCTAGACTTCTGTGGTCTCTGTGTCTTCTATCCTCCCCTTCTTAGGCTAAGCCAGTTACTGAGCTAAGAAATATTCATCCTCTTGAATATGCAAATAATCTGGAGTCTACTGAGATAAATATGGATATGTCTGTGTCCTCCACAGCATCAGCCAATAACCACATCTTTCTCATACAGAAGCCCCTGAGAACACAGCTCCCTCATCATGGATTGGAGCTGGACAATCCTCTTCTTGGCGGCAGTGACTACAGGTAGGATAGCCCGCAGGTCCAGGACTGAGGAGGGGGCTGCAACTGCTTAATAGATATTATGTCCACTTGTGTCTGCTCTCCACAGGTGTCCACTCTGAGGTCCAGCTGGAGCAGTCTGGGGCTGAAGTGAAGAAGCCGGGGGCATCAGTGAAGATCTCCTGCAAAGTTTCCGGGGGCGATTTCATCAGCGCATATACGCAATGGGTGCGGCAGGCCTCTGGGAAAGGGCTTGAGTGGATTGGAGGATATGATGCAATTGAAGGTGAAGCAAAGTACTCACAGAAATTCCAGGGCAGAGCCACCATCACCAGCGACGAATCCACGAGCACAGCCTATTTGGAGCTGAGTAGTCTGAGCTCTGAGGATACAGCTGTGTATTACTGTGCAATCACACAGTGTGATAACCACATCCTGACTGTGTCAGAAACCCTGATGAAGGAGGCAGCCATGTCAGAAGGAGGCAGGAGATGATAGGGAAAATTTGGGTGACAACTTCCCTAAATGATTGAGAAAAAGAAACAATAGGAAATGCATTCACTATAATTAGGTGAGGAACAAGGGTACCCAACGGAACATACTTAAATACCACACACATTTCTACATTGTGGATTTCAGGAATGAGGCACAAAGTTAATGAAAGTGGAAATTTTCCAGGCAACAATTATCCTGTAAGTAAAATTCATATTCAGGAGAGAGTTTCAAGTGGTTGAGTATAAATTTCAAAGTCGGTTGGGTAATTATCATGGAGGACAATTTTGGGATTTCGTGGTAACTCTACATTTAATTCCAAAAAAAAAAAAAAAATCTTGCCCTGCTACCTTCCAAAGAAGTTGTATCATTTTACGTTACCATCAGCAAAGAATGAGAATTCTTAGCACTCCAAAGTATTGTCAGAATACTGTTAACAATATTTTGAATTTTAGTCATTCTCATGGACTATGAATGCTATCTCATGGTTGTAATTTATATTTCCCTGAGGAATGATCTCTTTGAATATCTTTTTGAGTGAGATATTTGTTTAGAACTTAGGTCAATCTTTTTTTTTAACTTGTTTTCTTTTCTTTAGTTAAGTGTCCTTGTATATTCATGATACAAGTCATTTACAAAATATACTATTTTCAAATATTTCTCCGGGCCTATTACTTTTCTTTTCATTTCCTTAACAATGACTTTTGCAGAGTGAAAACAATATAGTTTTGGTATTGACCAGTTTATTAAATATTTTTTTCTTTTGTTGTTCATGTTTTTGATGGTAAATCTAAAACTCATTGTCTGATCCAAGGTCACTCAAAATTTTTTCCGTGACTCTAACCACAGAACATACTAAAGGAATTGTAAGTTAGATTTTATCATTTTATGTTGAAAGTATGTGCATGAGTCATTTGGAATTCTTCTGTATGAGGTGTTTGTCTCCTTCTCCACATTAAAAAAAAAAAAATTCAGTCATTTGCTTACATCAGTATGCAGTCATGGGTATTGGTTTTATAACTTGTGTCATAATTCAATATTCTGCCATTTATTTAGTGTTCAAAAATTTCCAGCTTGTTTACCTATTGAGAACTCTTTCAGTTTGGCTCCCATCATTTGCCATCCATTTATTTAACTGTTCATTTCTGGCATTCCCATACAGTAGCTAGTCAGAGTCATTGGCCCAGGCACTCATTGGAAAACGAAAAAACAAACAAAATTATCAACCAGATAGCAGTGCTTATGTGTAGGTAGCTTTGCCTTTAATTCTACAGATTGGATCTCTTTCCAAAGTTACTTAGGTTAGCACCTTTCCCCCTGCCCTCTTCAGTGAGTTGTTTCATAAATTTGTAACACCATTAATTTTTTTAGGCAGTTTGCATTCTGTCCTGACCTCTTAAATTATATGAATTAAATAAAAGGCCTTTGGCATCGTGTTGATTCTGACTCAAAGCGACCCTATAAGACAGAGTAGATTTGCCCCATTGGGTTCCCAAGGAGCACCTGGTGGGTTTGAACTGCCAGCCTTCTGGTTAGCAGCTGTAGCACTTAACTACTATACCACCAGCGTTATATATATATATATATATACATATATATATATATGTATGTATATATACACACATACATTTGTTTCATACAAGAAGTTACACTTTGCTGGAAAGTTCTACGTACCGTGATAGGTGCAGAGTATCATATATTCACCACAGAAATAGAATAGAGACAAAGTTTACCACTCTTAAAGTCACATGTGCTTTACCTTATTGTACAGCCCTTTCCAAATTCCTGGTAGTCACTTATCTGTTCATCGTATCTGTAGTTTCGTCTTTTCCATAATGTCATATTGAGGACATCATATGGTATGTTGCCTTCTCAAACTGGCTACTTTTGTTGAAGACTAATCCATGTATTTTCATGGCTTGGTGGCTCATTTGTTTTCATCGCCGAGTAATACTCTGTTGTGTGGATGTGCCATAGATTGTTGATCCATTCTCCTACTGAAGGGCATCTTGTTTGTTTCCATTTTTGGCAGGTGAGCAAGAAGGAGAGAGAGAGACATACCTTCTATTTGCTCTATGTCCTATCAAGGGGAATATGAGAGACAGAGTTGATGGTTGCCGTAGATCCTTGTTGGTAAATGACTCAGGACCCCTGGAGGGGTTAGGATCACATGAATGAAATAAGGTCTCTTGACATGGAACCTCTATGTGCTCTCTATTATAATTAATTTCCAGTGATAGAGTTAATCTAGTTAAATAGACTTACTTTTAGAGTTTAGGGCTGTATTTAATTGCATAGTTGCACAGTAAAAATTATTTAAACAAACACAAATTCTGTGTAAACCTAACATTTTCAGTTATGGGGTCATTTATCATTTAACTAACATCTTTCCTCTATAGGAAAATAGCAGTTTAATCATTGATTATAACATCAGAATAAATTACGTTCTTCAATCAGGCTTTCAAAACAATGTCTGAAAACATAAGCTCCGGCAACCTGTACATTCGTACCTACCCTGACAAAGTATAGGCAATGCCCTTGGTAAGGTGCATGCTGGCATGGCCTAGGCCCTCGCTGTGGTGTGGTCAGTTCTGAGGGGAGAGGCTGGTAACCTGGTGAAGGGCATTGTTAATACTGCAGGCATGAATTGTCAAGGCTAAGTGTTTGACTTCTGAGCCAGAGGAAACAGGTGCACTGGAGCCAAGTCTGGTCTTTGATCAAAGTCAGTGCATCGTATGGGAAAGACTTGGTGCTTCAGCTATCCCACTGAAGGGCCAGAGGTGGCCTCTGCTTGGGACAGTGTTGTGATGCACCAGAAAACCTGCCCAAGAATTGCTGTCTCCTGGAAATAAACTAGTAGCTTCAAGATGACGAGCAGTTGTGATCTGAGTTGAACTGCTTCCTAGATGATGGACAGGAAAAGTGGTGGAAGCTGATGTGAGAGGATTGTTCATGGGGGAAGATCGATAAACAGTAGATATTGACATTTTATTTTATTTATTATTTACTCATTATTATTTTATCCTTAGAGATAATCACTCTCTACCATTACTAGGCCATTAGGTGGAGATTTGTGTGAATCAAGATATGGCTGCACTTGGAGTTTACTGTTGCCTTGGTTATGGGAGTTGAAGTTATCTTTTATTATGGACCACAGAAAGCTCAAGTTCCTTTAGTGAAACATATGTTCGTTTGTTTGTTTTTCCTCTTTTTTTGACTTTAAGTCTTTATTTTATGTTCCCCAGAGAGAATCTGTCCTTTTAGCACTCCCTGGTACATGTCAATGTTATTCTATTTGATAGTTGCAAGTGTTGTGGTGATCTTTTCAATAAGGGGGGATTTCTCTGATCTTCTGACTGAGCCTCGTTCCTACATGGGCATTGTTAACCTTTGTCAGGTGTGTGGCCTTCCAAGTGCCATCCTGGATGTAGCATGACTTCCTCCCCTTCTGCACGGTGGAGTGACTTCTCTGCTATATGTTTCCTCCCCAGGTGCAATTGTTTTCCACTTGCGACATCTGGTTTCCCTTTTAGTGCACTTTTCCTGCAAATTAAGGCTTTTATACCTTATGGAAGAGAGGGGAGATGATTCTGGACAGAGTCTGGTGGTGTCCTCAGTTCCCCTGCCAGGCTCTATGAGATTTCATCAGTGTCTGTAGAATTCCATTTTTGATGATTTCCTCAACAGATCAATCCTCTTGTTCTGAAGTAGAGATAAAGGAGGTGGTCTGGGTGTATTCTGGAAGTGCCATTTGCTCCTCTCCAGCACCATAAGGGTTTAGTTCCTTATAGGATTTTCCTCAATCCCAGACGATGTGACACTTGGGAGATTAACACTCTAATGCCTTGAACACACTCAACATTAAAAGATTTTTTAGATATCATGGTTTAATCTCATGAGTATCTTATGTGGCATCTGGCACTGTGTGCCCTGGGTAAGCTCAAGTTAAGGTTGTGTTTCTTCCTGCAGGCACCTATCTCCCTTCAGAGCTTAGATTTATTGTTTGTCTGTATGTGTGTGTGTGTTACTGAAGTAGTAGAGGTGAGTGGACTTTCACCAACATGGATTTATAAATGCAGGTATTATCTGATATGACTTCAACCTCGGTTTTCTAAAGGAGAATAGAGGCTTCTTGATGTCCCGGAGGTTTCTGGAATGCTCCTGAAAGGACCCTTTGGGTCAGTGCATCTGAAAATTCTAAGGAAGTGGCGCTTGGAGGTGTCATAAAACTTGGCCTTTGGTCAGCCTGCAGAGCTCACTGGGTTACAAAGAATAATTCACTACTTCAGGAGATTATATCAAATGCATCTGGTGTAACTGATACCAGTTGGAAGTCAAAAGCAAAGCCAGAGACACTGTGAGCCCAGACATAGCCGCCCTGCAGGGAGTGGAAGGGGAATGCAGGGGGCATTTGGGACACACTATCTCAGGGGACCAGCCCAAGGATCAGGGGTAAGGGAAGACTGGGGAGAGGTTTCTCCTGAGCTCATGAGTTTCACTTAAAAAAAAAAAAAAAAAACTCTGAAGTAAAAGTTGAGTCAGCTTGCTTTTGTGTTTATAAATATTCTACTCCATCGATAGTGTTT
The DNA here is from genome assembly GCF_030014295.1 of Loxodonta africana. Taxonomy (NCBI): domain Eukaryota; kingdom Metazoa; phylum Chordata; class Mammalia; order Proboscidea; family Elephantidae; genus Loxodonta; species Loxodonta africana. The sequence continues at coordinate 24,357,196 of NC_087362.1, forward strand.
ACCGAAGTTAATAACATAACAAGTGCCATAATTAAAGAGGTGATTTTCTAGTGCTTATAAATATTTTATGGGGCTCTGGTTTCAAAGGTATTAAGCACTCAGTTGCTAACCATAAGGTTGGTAGTTCAAAGCCACCAGACACTTCTCAGTAGAAAGATGTGACAGTCTGCCTCAGTAAAAATTGCAGCTTTGGAAACACTATGGGGCAGTTTTACTCTGTCCCACAGGGTCACTATGGGTCAGAGTCAACTTCAGGCCAAGGGTAATAGACATGTTAATAGTGAAGAGCAGAAAACACGATGGTGTCATTAATTCAGTGGACCCAGAATTTTGGAAGATACACTGATCCCAGGAACAAGACATTTAGGTGGTAATCCTAGGTGATGTTGCCTGGGATGGGCGTGTGAGAGGAACGGGGTGGGTAAGAGTTGGTGGCAGGTGCATGGATCCAAACTGATCAGAAATTAATTAGTAAAGATGCAGAACAATGGATCTGAACTGAAAATACATAAATCATGTGCAATCTGGGGATGAGACACAAAGCTACTGAAAACAGATTCCCGGGAAAGATTTAAAAGCTGTAAGTTTAGCAATCGTTCCATGCAATTCCTCTTATCAGCGGGATTGGAAACACAGCCTTGATCACGCATCAGAGGGCTGGCCTGAGAACCAGGAGTCTGTTCACTGAACAGCCTGGGAGCTCGGGAAACCCAGACAGGGGCCTGGGGAAATTGTCTCAGAGTGAGGAGCAGATTCCATAGCTTTCCATGGATCCATAGCATTCTTCCATTTATTTATGTGCTTTGTTAATATTCTTCATAATTTTGAAGTTTAAAGTGGAGAGATTTAAATAGTGTGTTTCACTGTTACTTATATTTTTTATATTTCGACACTTTGGTAAGTGGAGTAATTTTCATTTTAATTTTAGTATCTATTTTTCTTCCTAATATATAGAAATACGATTTTTTAAAATTTATTTACTTTGTAGCCAATGGCCTTAAAAACTTTGTTTATTCTTATAAGGCGCATGTTTATTTTTATGTTAACACAGTTATGTGACACCTGTGTAATGTTGCTTTTATTTTGTCCCTTCCTGCATTTATATTGTTGAATTGAATGCCTGCTGGTGGCCATGCTTGTCTCTTTCATGATTTCTAAGGGATTCTTTAATAATATATTATTACATGTATATATTATATATATAGAAACCCTGGTTTCCTATATACATCTGTACATATATATATAGAAACCCTGGTGGCACAGTGCTTAAGTGCTATGCCTGCTAATCAAAAGGTCGGCAGTTCAAATCTACCAGGTGCTTCCTGGAAACTCTATGGGGCAATTCTACTCTGTTCTACAGGTTTGCTATGAGTCAGAATCCACCTGAGTGCAACGAGTTTGTTTTCTTTTTGATTATAGATGTATAGATGCATGTATGTATAAATACAAATGTATGTATGTATGTATAGATATCTGTGGGTGTATATATGCACATATCTTAGATATACATGTATATCTTGAGACAGAGAAATGTTCATTAGAATTAGGTGGTGCTCAGCTATCACCACTGACCATTCCGGCCAGGGTTACAATAGATGATCCTGGACAGAATGGGAGAAAAATATGGCATGGAACTCAAATTATTATTAAAAAAAAAATCCAGAAAAGCTTGAACAGTGAGGATTTTCTGTGACTATCATCCTATTTTGTGCCTCCAGAGTGGTACACAAAATAAAGGAATAAAGGGTATTATCCATAATATTGGGGCTGTACTTAAAAGCAATCAGTGTGAGACTAAAATGTCACCAACTACTAAACAGCAAAAATGAGAAGATAAGGGACAGGGAAACTGGAGTAGTGGAAATGGGACAAATGAAAAAGAACACTGATACATTTTGATAAATATACCTAATGTCACTGAGCAATTTGCATGGAAATTGTCAAATGGAAACTTACCTTGTGGTGTAAACTTGCATCAAAACTCATTAAATAGGATTTTTCTAAAATTCTGTTACAAATGTATTTGGAACATGCAAAAAAAGAGTAGCTGCTGAGACTTCTTATGTACAATGAAACACCTCATGGAATTGGGTTCCTTACTTCGGAGACTTTGGGTTATGGTTTCATGGGACAACGCAGTTAATTGTCCTAATAATGTATGTAGTGCTTCTGTACTACCTCCTAGTCAATTGTGTAGTGTTTAGGGTCTTAAAAGGTTGCAAATGGCCATCCAAGGCACGACAATTGATCTCTATCGATGTGGAGAAATAGAAGAAGAGAGTGAGGAGTAGTAGAAGGGTATGGAATGTGAGGCAAATTGCTTCTATGAACAACTACCTACTTTGCCATGAGACCAGAAGAACTGAATGGTGCCCGACTACCATTAATAAACATTTGAAAGACGACTCTACAGAAGAATCCTGATCAAAAGGGGGAAATTGTAGAACAGGATTCCAAATTTCCATGGACTCCAGAGCTTCTGGAACTATGGACGCTGGATGAACATATGAAACTATTGCCCTGAAAAAAAAATATATTGCCCTGAGATAATATTTATACCTTAAATCAAAAATATTCTCTGAAGTCTTCCTAAAACAGAGCAAAAATTTAGCTTACCTAGTAAAAAAGTATGCCTTGAACATTATACTCTTTTAAGAATTATCTATAAGGGATGAAAATGACAAGAGCAACGCAGAAGTTTGGACACAAACCTTAAGGGGAGGTGAGTTTATGTTAATGGATGAGGGACAAGTCAGAATAGGAGGGTGAGAGTGGTTGCACAACTCAAATAATGCAATCAGTGGCAGTGAATTCCACACGTAGAGACTGTTGAATTAATGCATGTTTTGCTGTGTATATTATCGGCAACAACAACAACATAACTGAAATTTGAAAAGAAAGGTGTTTTTATCTGTTAGGTTAACATGGTGGTAATAGAGTAGAATAGATCCTAATCCCTTCTAATGGTGTCTTTTGAAAGTGTAGACTATACCCAGAAAAAGTAACACAAAAGAAGATGCTATGTGAAGACATACCTAAAATCCAAAGAAAAAAAAAAAACAAAAAACAAGGAATACTAAAAAACGTTTGGGGACACCAGAAGGTGGAAGAGATAATGTTCTTCTTCAAGAGTATACAGGACAGGGGTAGCATGTGGAGTTGTTAGTTTGGACTTCTAGACTTAAGAACTGTAAAAGAATAAATTTCTGTTGCTAAAGCCACTCACTTTGGGGTGTTTTGTGGTGGCAGCTATAGAAATCTAAGATACTTATCAATAACGATTGCCTACCCTGGGTAAAACTTTATACAAATCCCACTGAGAAGGTCGTTGTCCACTGGCGTCCTTTTAACATCCAGGGTGGTGGGTATCCAAGGGTCCATTTCTGAGGTAAGGAACCACCTGGAAAAAGTTCAATGACCTGCTCTAGGCCATGTAGTTCTCAACGGCTGGCCTAGGTGTGACCCCAGATGAAATGGGAAAAGTCCTTGGAAGACCAAAAAGAAGTCGTCCATGCAAACAAGGCAGTTTAAAATATTATTCCAATATGCTCATTTGAGTTTTTGATAATTAAGAAATATAATACTTTCCGCACATTACTGGACCATTTTTTTCCTCTGTGTAATGTACTTTTATTAATTTTCATACCTAAGTGTCACAATTTTCTTTCTGATTATTGCAGTATAATTTCTAGTAAGTGCAGTTTAACATATTTAACTACTTCATTCATAACATAAAAAATGAGCTTATATACCCTGCTAACTCAGAACTGGAGCCACTTCAGAAGTCTACTTTTCAGCCAAAAATTAGACAGGCCTATAAAACAACAAAGATTAAAAAAAGTGACAAACATGTTTCTTAGTTCAACTAATTATCAGAGACCAAAAGGGCAACATCTGCCCAAAAGCAAAAATGAGAAGGCAGGAAGGGACAGGAAACTTGGAAATGGACATGGAGAACCCAAGGTGGAAAGGGAAAGGGAGAGATTGCTGACACAATATGGGAATGACAACCAATATCACAAGACAATTTGTGTGTAAATTTTGAATAAGAAACTAATTTGCACTGTGAAATTTCACCTTAAACATAATACAATTTAAAAAATTGAGCTCATATTTTGGATTTGACTTTCTAATTAATGTACGCTTTGTTGATTTTCTTTATATTTGTGGAGTGGTTGGTATTTTTTATTTCTTATTTTTAACAAGTAGGTTTCACATGTAACTGGAAATATGTAGATCTTTAAAGCACAGTGTTATAAATTAAACTGTGCTCCCCCAAAATATGTGTTGTAAAACCTAACCCCTATACATGTGATTTGAAATTCCACCCTCCTAAATGATGAGAAATAAATTTCTGTTTTTTAAAACCACTCCCTTGTGGTATTTCTGTTACGGCAGCACTAGATAAAGCAGACATAATTTGGTAGCAAAGTGTGGGGTGCTGCTGCAGCAAACACCTAAAATGTGGAAGAGGTTTTGGAATTGGGTAAAGACTGGAGGTTGGGAAAATTTTCAGGTGCCTAAAAGCCTAGATTCCCTTGAAGAGCCTATTGGTAGAATTATGGATGCCAAAGACAATTCTAGTGAAGGCTCAGAAGGAAATGAGGAGAGTCATAGAGAACGTCTCCATCGTCTTAGAGAATGCATACTTGTCTAAATTATGTTAAAATGTTTGGTGGAAGGGAGACGAGGTAAGTGGTGGATTTGGACATCTCACTGAGGACATTTCTGAGCAAGATCTTAAAGGAGTCATGCAGTTTCTCCTTGTTGCTTATAGTCAAATATGCAAGGGACGAAATAGATTTAAAAATGAACTGTGCAACATGGAAAGAGAACTTAAAGATTTGGAAAACTATTCTATACAAACTAACCACATGTGTCCTAATACTGTTACCAAGGATGTGGCTATGCCATCTTTTCTTAAAGAATGTAAGGCATGGCTGATGGACCTAAGCAATTATGGCAGCAGACAACCTATCAGTCTAGAATGAAAAGGACAGAGATAGTACAAAAGGAAGTAAAGGTATCTGCCTCTTGGAATTCTACAGGCAGAAAACAGGCCAAAGAAGCTACATCTGTTGTCCCTCAAGAAAAGAAAATGGCCATCCCTGGAGCAGCTCAGAGGTCAGCAGAACTGTTAGAAAGAATATGGAAGCAGGGCTGATTTGATTTCAAATGATGAATCAAGGACCTTTTAGGTTTCAAAGGATGGAGCCAAGGCCACCACTTCACTTCCTAAATATCAGGCAGGCCATGATAATGGATCCTCAGCTCAAAGTTGAGGAGTTACCATGCACAAGGGCCAAAAGAATGAGTTCTGACCCATAGTTGAGGTTGCAGGGCTGGCATTGCCAAGGACCAGGTCAGTAGATTTGCCTAGGGCCTGGGGACTGAGCTCATCACTCCAGTGGACCAGGATAAAGGGACCAACAAAGCAGAGGGGGTGAGGTTTCCATCCCAATGGGCCTGTAAGAAGGGGTCTCTACCCAACACTGAAGATCCTTCACCTAGAATGTGGAAAGTATGGCCAGTACCCAGAGTGTGGAGGACAGTAGCAGTGCCACGGTCCAGGAGAATAGGTGGTTATTTCAAGGCTTGAGAGCCAACATAATTTGTTCTGCTGGGTTTTGAACTTGTTTAGTGCCCATGATCCCCACTTTTTCTCTGACAGCTCCCAATTATAATGAAAATGTTTATCCTCTGTTTGTTCCATCATTGTACTTTGGAAGCAGATAATTTGTATTCTAGGTTTCACAGGTCCAAATATGGAAAAGAGTTTTGCACACAGGATGCAATATGCTAAAAGTCTTACCCATTTTTATTTAGATGATTCAAAAGATGAGATTTTGGACTAAGGGTTGATTTTAGACTTTTGGAATGTGAAGGAGTGAATGTGGTTTGCATGCAGAAAGGACACGAGTTTTGGGGGAACATAGCATGGAATGTCATGGAGTGAATCATGTCTCTCAAAAACATGTGTTACAAATTCTGGGGTTATAAACCTATCTGGGAATGGGTTTTCTTTATGATGTTAATGAGGCAGTATTACTGCAGGATCTTTGTGTCTTAAATCAATCTCTTTTGAGATATAAAAGAGCAGATTAAGCCAGCCAGCAAGCAAGCAAGCACAGAGGGGGAAGTACAAGCCGCATAACTGCCAATAATCTAGGACTAGAAGTTGAAAAGAGACAAGGAACTTCCCCAGAGCAGAAAGAGAGAGAGAGACTTCCCCTAGAACCTGCTAACCTTCTAAACTGTGAGAAAATAAATGTCTGTAGGTTAAAGCCTCCCACTTGTGGTGTTTCTGCAATAGCAGCACTAGATAACTAAGACGTGCAGTTAGATATGTTTTAACAAACGTATATACCCATGTCTCCAACACCTAAGTTAGTATTTGGAAGAGTTCCGTCACCCCAGAATATTTCCTCCCCTCTGCCTTCAGCAAATATCCTATGAACAAACACTCTTCTGGTTTATATCACCATAGATAACTTTTTTTCCTGATTTTTTTTTTCAACTTGATTTAAAAAAGAAAAAAAAATTTTTTTTTTTTTAATAGAATACCTTTTTGTGTATGGGCGCCTTTGGCTCAATATTTTCGCATTCATTTGTATAATTTTGTGTATCCAGGTTTGATGTATTTTTCATTGTTCAATGGTAGTCCTTTTGTGAGTGAATGATTACATGTTGCTACATACTCCTGTTGACGGACTTGAAAGTTTTTTCCAGTTTATGGCTATTATAAACAAAGGTGCTACAAATATTCTTGTACAAGGTTTTCTTTCTTTTTTTTTTTTTTGATGGTGTCCATAATATTTAATTTCCCCTGAGAAAACACACAGAAGTAGAATGCATTAACTATAGAGTAGGAATAAACTTAATGCTACAAAACAAACAAATAAAACAAAACACTGTGTAGTTTTTCCAACTGGCTCTCAGTTTTCACTGCATCCAACAGTAGATGCAAGTTCTAGTTTCTCCATACCTTCACCAACAATCTGCCTTGTGGCCAGTGTTTGTTTGTTCGTTGGATGGTTCTTTTCTTTTTGTTTGTAAATTTAGACATTTCAGTAGGTGTAAAGTGTTATCTCCTTGGGAGTTTAGTTTGCATTTCCCTGATGAGTAATCATATTGGGCCTCTTTTAGTCTCCTTGTTGGTCATTTCATTCCATAATTGGTCAAGTTCAAGTTTTCACTGTTCTAAGGTCCTGAAAATGTCGCTCGTCTTTCTGCTGAGGGTGAAGCACAGTCCCTCACCAAGGCCAAAGACCGAAGTCATCTCCTCGAGCTAAAAATCCTCCTCTGGGTAAAACAAACAAACAAAAAAACCTAAACCAAAAATAGCCCATTGCCGTCTAGCCGATTCTGACTCATAATGACTCTATAGGACAGAGTAGAACTGCCCCATACAGTTGCCAAGATGGATTCGAACTGCCGGTCTTTTGGTTAGCAGCAGTGACACTTAACCACTATGCAATGATGGTTTCCTTCTCCCCTTAAATTTCCCAGCAGGGCAAGCCCTTTTCTTACTCCTGTCTGCTGTCTTAGTTGAGATACTCTTACTCTCACCTTTTCTTGGAAAAATTTAATAATTTTATTCAAGTTTAACATCCTTAGAATGAAAAAAAAACTTACAATAAAATTATCTGATTTCTTAATCTTGCACATCCCTCATACAATTATCATATTTTAGATTTATCTATTGCAAGATACTGTGTGATCTTCCTTCCCGATTCTCCCTCTAGACTTGGGGTCAACAAAATTTTTTCCTGCCAAGGGCCATATCACAAATATATAGCCTTTTATGGGACTCATTGTCTTTGAGAAAACTATTGACTCTGTTGACTGAGTGTGAAAGCATCTGTAGACAATACAGATGAGAATGGCTGTGTTTCATTCAGAATGACAGGCAGTAGGCTGAGGGACATAGTTTTTGAACCCCTACTTTAGACTGAAGGCTCAGTGCAGGAAGCTAATTCCCTGCTTCCTGTCCATTATGTGGTCTACCTAGCTTAGGGATGGATGTACACATGGAATGAGACCTGCTGGATGAAGTCACGGTGGAGAGTGACATTGCTAAGTGCTCATTTCAGTAATAGAGAGTGATAGACACAAAATGTAACAGCAACCTCTGTTGATCCTGTATTCAGAAGGTGAAAAACTGGAGAAGTTCATCTTGCTCGATATCCACACAAACCTGGGACCCTCCACCCAGGACCTGGGAAATTCAGACAAGATTTCCTCACCTCAGAGGCAGCTGAGGAGAAGGTTATCCCTGGAGGATTGTAGATGCTCAGGAATCTCCATAATTCATCCTCCTACTTCAGCCCAACAGCTTACATTTCTCTCAGGCTACCTCTGGTTTGAGGGGGAAGCCTTGTATGCCCAGAGAGGGAGAACACTAGGTTGATGATGGGTGACGACCCTCACAAGACCCAAGGCAGAAAACATTCCCCTAGTGTTCCATGATCCAGAAGCTTCTCCTCAGAGCGCGCCTCCTTTTGCTCCCTCAAGGCCATCACATGTAAATCCCTGAAGATATAAAACACCTTGCCAGATCTCTAAGTCAGACCCCAAGACCAGGATGCCCTGAATCAACAACCTCTCCACGTTAATGAGAGGTGTCCGTGGAGATGGAACCGTTCTGGATTTTGCTCGACTTTGTGACATCTCCCGTGTTAGAAACATTGGTTTTCATCTATATGCCTTGTGTTCAACTAAGGAAGACTTCAATTCCTAGGTGCATCACCCCACATGCAGATGCTGGAGTCCATCCCAGGGGTGTGGAAGCTCTCCAAGAACATCACCTTCAGCTGTGCTAAATCTGCGTTTCCTCTCATTAGCTGTCACATTTAATGGAATATAAGTGTGAGTTGGCCAGTGGTGGAAGTACTAACTACAACCCAGCCTTCACATCCTGAGCAACTGTCACCGAGATCAACTCCAAGATCCCAGTGTATTTGATTTGATATGCCCAAATAGGCTGGATGTGTGAGCTACTTTGATTATTGGTTTTGCTGAAATTTTCACATCCTGTCACCAGGTGGTTAGAATTTCTACCAAGTATGTGAGCCCAGGAGTAAGTTTACTTTTCTAGCGTGAATATACCTCAGATGTCCAGGTCATCTGTCAAAAAGTGTGTGGTGCAGGCCCTTACCTACCTATCCTAGACCGTCAGGGCTATTTAGGGGTGATTGGAGCAGGCACAGGTATCTGGTTGCAGAAGAGGCTCATGTGCTGAGTAAGGTAGGGGGCTGACGGCTGCCTCTGCATGCCCAGGTGGAAGTCCTGTCCCTGTCCACCAGAGTGAGTAGATGGGCAGTTTTTTTAGCTGGATTACTGGCACCCAAGCTGTTGGCTGCAATAACTGGGAGGGCCACTTATTCTCAGACCCCCATTGTGGGTGGCTAGTTGTACTGGGTGAAGTCACCTCAAGCCCCGGATATGGGTGAATTCCTGCTTAATGGGCAGGTGTTTGACAAAAGTAAAAAATCTGCCACTCCTCCTTATCTGTTGTAGTTGAAATAGACTTCAGGTATATACCCTGCTGTACTATGCTAATGAGAGCCTACAGTGTTGAATGGATCCACACAGGTCTAGGCAGGGGTAAAAGGCATTCAAAGTCTGTGGACACCTCATGCCTGTGCCTAGGCAAAGGGACAGTGCCTGCCCTGTGTTCCTGGCTTAGGGTGCGTGGATATTTTTTAAGCATAGAGACTAGTTTGGGTACAGTTAGACCTGAGTTTTCAGCTTAGAGGTGCTGGTGGTTTCCTTTTTTGTTTGTTAATTTCTTTATTTGTTTCCTCCCCAAGTCAGGACATTGGCTCAGGTCCAAGGGTGTGAGGGGTGCTGCAACCCACTGAACACCTCAGAACCTGGACCAGGGCAGAGCTGGGAAGGAGTGGTGAGGAGAAGAGAGGCACTTCCTAGAGGGGGAAGGGTTATTTTGATCCCACTTGGTAGGTTAGACACTTGCACTTAACTTTTGCAGATCCAGTGCCACTTCCCCCTGCCTCAGGATGCTTGTACAGACTCTCCACTGCTTGGTTTCTCCCAATATGCTGAAAGCACTTCCCAAGTGCTACTGCTTGCCTCGTCCCCCATGCACCAAACAGTGCAGCCTGTAGCATTCTGGCTAGATTAGGTCTGGTGTTTCTTCGCTGTTCTTAACTGTCTCTCTCTCCCGCCATGGCTCAGTCTGATTCCTCAACTTTGTTTTTGATGTTCATGGGTGCTACACTGTCATATACAATCGATTCACTTGTTTTTTCTGGTCTTTGTTGTAAGAGAGACCACAGGAAGCATCTGACTCTTCTGCAATCTTGGCCCACTCCAGCTCAGTGTATTTGAAACTGAGCAGTCTGAAACTTGAGTACACTGGCATGTATTACCGTGTGAGAGAAGCACTGGGAGCCAGAGTGAAGGGAAGATTGGCAAAATTCTCCTCCGGCAGGATGCCAGGTTTGTGCTGGGCTGTAGGTGGCGCTTAGGACACACAAAACACAGAAACCACCCCAGGAGCAGGTGCACTGACTAATGAGGGAAGTTTTCCTGTTATGTCTTGAGTTCCCAAATTTACCCAGCCCAGGAAGAGTCACTTGACCTTCCCCATGTGTTATGCAAATACACAAAGAACAGGGGTTTCTCTGGAGGATTCACAGGCTCTCTCATGTTCTACGGAACTCCAAAATTACCTCACTAGCTTGGAGGCCTTTATGAGAAGAGACCATGTGAGGGGAAAGTATCTCTAGTCTAGATGCAACCATCTTGCAGGGAGGGTTCTGGCCTGCAGGGGCCACTCAGGGTACATGGAACTCAGGAGACCAGCCCCAGGGGAGGTTCAGAGGATACTGGGAAGTGGTTTCCTGTCAGGGTCAGGGTTTTCCTTTTTCAAAAGGCAGTTTAAAATAGAATTTCACAAGGCTGCTCATGTGTTTATAAATACCCTCTTTTAATGGGATCACCACATGCCTGTCAGTTTGCTGTACTGTCATGGCTTGCATGTTGCTGTGATACTGGAAGCTTTGTCACCAGTATTTTAAAAACCAGCAGGCTCGTCCTTGATGGACTCACCCTTGATGGGCAGGTTTCAGTGGGGCTTCCAGACTAAGACAGGCTAGGAAGAAGGGCCTGGCTGTCTACTTCTAAAAAACTCATCACTGAAAACCTTATGGGTAGCAGTAGAACATTTTCTGGTATAGTGTCAGAAGATGAGCCCCTCAGGTTGGAAAGCACTCAAAATATGACTGGGGAAGAGCTGCCTCCTCAAAGTAGAGTCAACTTTAAAGACATACTTTGGAGCCAAGCTTTTGGGACCTTCGTACACTGATGTGGCATAACTCAAAATGAGAAGAAAGAGCTGCAAATATTCACTAATAATTGAAATGTGGAATGTACAAGGCATAAATCTAGGAAAACTGGAGTTCATCAAAAATGAAATCGTATACATGAAGATCCCTACCTTAGGATTAGTGAACTGAAATGGACTGATATTGGCCATTTCGAATCAGGCAATCATATGGTTTAGTATGCTAGAAATGAAAAACTGAAGAGGAATCGTGTCACATTCATTGTCCAAAAGAACATCTCAAGATTTGTCTTGAAGTGCAAAGCTGTTAGTGTTGGGATAATATCCATACACCTACAAGGAACACCAGTTACTATGATGATTATTCCAGTTCACCCACCAACTACTGATGCCATAGATGAGGACATAGAAGATTTTTATCAACTTCTGCAGTTTGAAATTGATCAAACATGCAATTAAGGTGCATCGATAATTATTAGTGATTGGAATGTTATAGTTGAAATCAAAGAAGAAATATCTGTATTTGGATAATAGTGACAGAAATGACGCCAGAGATAATATGATAGAATTTTGAAAGGCCAATGACTTATTTGTTGCAACTACCTTCTTTCAACAGCATAAAGGGTGACTATACACATGGACATCACATAGGAAAGCATAGGAATCAAATCTACTATATCTCTGGGAAAAGACTATAGAGAAGCTCAATGTCATCAGTCAGAACAACGCCAAGGGCTCATTGCAGAACAGACCATCATTTGCTCATATGCAAGTTCTAGTTGAAGCTGAAGAAAATGAAAACAAATCTATGACAACCAAAATATGAACTGGAGTATATCACACCTGAATTTAGAGTCCATCTCAAGAATTGATTTGACTCGTGAACACAAATGACTGAAAACCAGACAGCTTGTATAAGGACAACGAAGACACCATACATGAAGAACGCAAAAGGTCATTAAAAAGACAGGGAAAAAAAAGACCAAAATGATGTCAGAAGAAACTCTGAAACTTGCTCTGGAACGAGAGTAGCTAAAGTGAATGGAAGAAATAAGGGTAAGAGATAAAGAAACGATTTCAAGGTGTGACTCAAGAAGACAAACTAAAGTGTTCTAAAGAAATGTGCAAAGACCTGCGGTTAGAAAACTAGAAAGGGAGAACATTTTTCTTAATTTGAGAGAACTAACCCAGTGATTCAAACCTTGAATTTGAGAATTCAAGGATTCTATGGACAAAATACTGATTGACACAGGAAGCATCAGAAGATGGAAGAAACACACAGAATCACTGTACCAGAAAGAACTGGTCCATGTTCAGCCATTTCAGAAGCTAGCATATGATCAAGAATCAATGTTATTGAAAGAAGAGTTTGAAGCTGCATTGAAGGGATTCAGGAAAAACAAACCCGGTGCCTCCAGGAATTGTCAGAATAACAATGGAGATGTTTCAACAAATGGATACAGTGCCTAAGTGGCTCACTCATATATACCAAGAAAATTGAAAGACAGCTACCTGGCCAACCAAATAGTAGAAATCCATGTTTGTGCCCATTCTAAAGAAAGATGATCCAACCAAATGCACAAATTATCGAACATCGTTAATATTTGGTTGAGCATAATTCTAAAACCGTTGCAGCAGTACATTGATAGGGAACTTCTAGAAATTCAAGCCAGATTTAGAAGAGGATGAAGAATGAGGGACATCATTGCTGATGTCAGATGGATGTTCACTGAAAGCAAAGAATACCAGAAAGATCTTTACCTGTGTTTCTTTGGCTATGAGAAGGGATTTGATGGTAAAGATTAACATTATGAAGAATGGGAATTCCAGAACACTTAATTATGCTCGTGAGCAACCTACACACAGACCAAGAGGCAGTATTTGGAACAGAACAAGGAGATACTGTGAGGTGTAAAGTCAGGAAAGGTGTGTATCAGGATTGCATCCTTTCACGATACTTATTTAATCTCTATGCTGAGGAAATAATCTGAGAAGCTGGTCTACATGAAGAAGAATGCAGCATCACGACTGGACGAAAACTCATTGACCCCGTGATAAGCAAATGACACAACCTTGCTTGCTGAAAGTGAAGAGAACTTGAGGTGTTTACTAATGAAGATTAAAGATTTGAGCCTTCAGTGTGAATTACACCTCAACAGAAAGAAAACAAAAATCCTCACAACTGGACCAATAAGCGACATCATGATAAATGGTGAAAATAATGAGGTTGTCAAGGATTTCATTTTACTTGGATCCACAATCAATGCTCATAAAAGCAGCAGCCAAGAAATAAAAGGATGAATTTCATCGGGCTAATCTGCTATAAAAGACCTCTTTAAAGTGTTAAAAAGCAAAGATGTCACTTAGAGGACTAAGGTGTTCCTAAGCCAAGCCCTGACATTTTCAGTCACATCATATGCACGTCAGAGGTGGACAGTGAATAAACAAGATCGAAGAAGCATTGATGTCTTTGAAATGTGGTATTGGAAAAGAATAACAAATATGCCATGACCTGGCAGAAGAACAAACAAGTTCTGTCTAGGAAGAAGTACTTCCAGAATGTTCTTGGTAAGCGAAGATGGAGAGACTTTGTCCCTTTCTTTGGACATGTTATCAGGAGGAAACAGTCCATAGAGAAGGATATCATTTGGTTAAGCTATAGGGTCATCGAAAAAGAGGGAGACCTTCAACGAGATGGATTGGCAGAATGGTTGCAACAGTGAGCTCTAACATAGCAACAATTGTGAGGATGGCACAGTACCAGGCAGTGTTTTGTTTTGTCGCACATAGCGCCCCTATGAGTCCAAACATGACAGTGGCATCTAACAACAACCACAACAACAAATTTTATTGGGAGTATTAAACTAATTTAATTAGGTAATGATGACCAGGGTTATAAGTAGAATTTCTAGCGTTTATACCCATGTTATGTTAATAGTCCAGGAATGGTACTAGTAGTTTGCCATTGGCTACTAACCTAAAGACTGGAAGTTCAAACCTACCTGGCAACACAAGAGAAGAAAGTTCTAGGCATCTGCTTCTCTAAAGATTACAAACCAAGAAAACTCTATGAATAAATTCTACTCTTTAACACATGGTGTCACCTTCAGTTGGAATTGACTTGATGGTAATGGGTGTGTTTGTTGGTTTTTATAAATGTCTTCACAGTGATGATCAGAAGAGAGGATTTTGTCATTAATTCAGTGGGTCTGGTAGTTTGGGAGACACACAATCCCAGGAATAAGACACTCAGGTGTCAAGCCCAAGTGATACTACCTGGGAGGATGTGTGAGAGGCAGGTGCTATGTCAGAGTTTGTGGCAGGTGTACGGAATTAAGTTGATCAGAAATCAATTAATATAGATGAGAAGGATGGAAGTCATCTAAAATGCATAAAATCTGTGAGAAATTATACTATGTGGGATATGAGAATGAGACCAGTGTTATTAAATATGAAGTCGTGGAAAGGTTTCTGAACTGTGACTTTCACAATTTCTATTATCGGTGACGTCAGAAACAGATCCCTGTATCACTAATCACAGGGATGGTCTGAAAACAAAAAGTCTTCTTACTGAACAGCCTGGGTGCTCAGGAGAATCACACAAGTGCTTGGAGACATTGTCCTAGGAGTGAGGAGCAGATTTCAGTGCTGCCTAGGAACCTGCTGAACACTCACATTGGACAACGGTTCTTCTCTGAGTTACCCTTCACCTGTGCTTGGTGCCTGAAGGACCATAATGAAGTCAACCCACCTGGTCAGCATCACAGCCTGTGATGGACTCCAGAAAAGTTCCATGTAGTCTACACCATGTAAAACAGTGGTCACAAGGAAAGGCAGACCTGTGGGTGTTGCATCCCTAAGTGTTAAGAGCTCTGTTTGTGCAGTGTATGTGGTTAACACAAAATTAACAAGTACTCAGTAAAAAGACACATACATCTACAAGGATTAAGACTTGCACCCTCAGCATTGTGGAGTTGTGCGGTCTCTGTGTCTTCTATCTTCTCCTTCTTAGGCTAAGCCAGATACTGAGCTATGAATTATTCATCCTGTTGAATATGCAAACAATCTGGGGTCTGTTGAGTTAAATGGGGATATGTCTGTGTCCTCCACAGCATCAGCCAATAACCACATCCTTCTCATACAGAAGTTCCTGAGAACATAGCTCCCTCATCATGGATTGGAGCTGGACAATCCTCTTCTTGGCGGCAGTAACTACAGGTAAGATAGCCCGCAGGTCCAGGATTGAGGAGGGGGCTGCAACTGCTTAATAGATATTATGTCCACCTGTGTCTGCTCTCCACAGGTGTCCACTCTGAGGTCCAGCTGGAGCAGTCTGGGGCTGAAGTGAAGAAGCCGGGGGCATCAGTGAAGATCTCCTGCAAGGTTTCCGGGGGCGATTTCAGCAGCTACTACTACTCTATCGGCTGGGTGCGGCAGGCCTCCGGGCAAGGGCTTGAGTGGATTGGAGGATATAATTCAGGTGATGGTGAAGCAAAGTACTCACAGAAATTCCAGGGGAGAGTCACCATCACCAGCGACGAATCCACGAACACAGCCTATATGGAGTTGAGTAGTCTGAGCTCTGAGGATACAGCTGTGTATTACTGTGCAATCACACAGTGTGATAACCACATCCTGACTGTGTCAGAAACCCCGAAGAAGGAAGCAGCTACGTCGGAAGGAGGCAGGAGATTACAGGGAAAATTTGGGTGACAATTTTGTAAATTTCCAGCCTTTTTTAGCTATTGAGAGCTCTTTTAGTTTGACTCCCATCGTTTGCCATACATTTACTGAGTTATTTATTTCCATGACCCAGGCACTCGTTGGAAAATAAACAAAATTATCAACTAGATAGCAGTGCTTACGTGTAGGTACTTTTGCCTTTAATTTTACAGATTGCCTCCATTTCCAAAGTTACTTAGGTTAGCACATTTCCCCCTACCCTCTTCCGTGAGTTCTTTCACAAATTTGTAATATCACGAATTTTTTTAGACAATCTGAATTCCGTCCTGACATCTTAAAATTATATGTATTAAAAAAACACTTTGTCGTCGAGTCAATTCCAAATCATACTGATCCTAGAGGACAGGGTTTTACTGCCCCATAGGGTTTCCAAGGAGCACCTGGTGAATTCAAACGGCCAACCTTTTTTTTTTTTTTTTTAATTTTTATTGTGGTTTAAGTGAAAGTTTACAAATGAAGTTAGTGTCTCACACAAAAACTTATATACACCTTGCTACATACTCCCACTTGCTCTCCCCCTAACGAGACAGCCCGCTCCCTCCCTCCACTCTCTCTTTTAGTGTCCATTTCGCCAGCTTCTAACCCCCTCTACCCTCTCATCTCCCCTCCAGGGAGGAGACGCTAACATAGTCTCAACTGTCCACTTGATCCACGAAGGTCACTCCTCACCAGCATCCCTCTGCAACCCACGTCCAGTCCAATCCTTGTCTGAAGAGTTGGCTTTGGGAATGGTTCCTGTCCTGGGCCAACAGAAAGTCTGGGGGCTGTGACCACCAGGGCCCTTCTAGTCTCAGTCAGACCATTAAGTCTGTTTTTTTATGAGAATTCAAGGTCTGCATCCCACTGCTTTCCTGCTTCCTCAGGGGTTCTCTGTTGTGTTCCCTGTCAGGGCAGTCATTCCTTTTCGTTTAGTCCGGTTGTGTTGACCTCACCTGTATTGTGTGTTATCTTTCCTGTCACCTAAAGTAGTTCTGAGTACCCCTCTCCCATCCTACCTTCCTCCTGCCTCTTGTAACCATCAAGGAATATTTTCTTCTCTGTTTAAACTATTTCTTGAGTTCTTATACTAGTGGTCTTATACAATATTTGTCCTCTTGCAACTGAGAAATTTCACTCAGCATAATGCCATCCAGACTCCTCTATGTTATGAAATGTTTCACAGTGTCATCACTATTCTTTATTGATGCGTAGTATTCCATTGTGTGAATATACCATAATTTATTTACCCATTCATCCGTTGATGGGCACCTTAGTTGCTTCCATGTTTTTGCTATTATAAACAGTGCTGCAATGAACATGGGTGTGCATATATCTGTTTGTGTAAAGGCTCTTATTTCTCTACATATATTCCAAGGAATGGGATTGCTGGATAGTATGGTAGTTCTATTTCTAGCTTTTTAAGGAAGTTCCAAATAGATTTCCGAAGTTGTTTTGCCATTTTACATTACCACCAGCAGTGTATAAGTGTTCCAGTCTCTCCACAGCTTCTCCAACATTTATTGTTTTGTGTTTCTTGGATTAATTCCAGCCTTGTTGGATAGAGATGAAATCTCATTGTAGTTTCGATTTGCATTTCACTAATGGCTAATGATCATGAGCATTTTCTCATGTATCTGTTAGCTACCTGAATGTCTTCCTTAGTGAAGTGTCTGTTCATACCTTTTGCCCATTTTTTAATTGGGTTATTTGTCTTTTTGTAGTTGAGTTTTTGCAGTATCATGTAGATTTTAGAGATCAGGTACTGATCAGAAATGTCATAGCTAAAAACTTTTTCCCAGTCTGTAGGTAATCTTTTCACTCTTTTGGTGAAGTCTTTGGATGAGCACAGGTGTTTTTTTTTAGGAGCTCCCAGTTATCTACTTTTTCTTCTGCATTTTTAGTAATATTTTGTATACTGTGTATGCCATGTATTACCCTATTTTTTCTACCATGATCTTTATTGTTTTAGATTTTATATTTAGGTCTTTGATCCATTTTGAGCTCTTTTTTGTGCATAGAGTGAGATATGGGTCTAGTTTCATTTGTTGCAGGTGGATATCCAGTTATGCCAGCAGCACTTGTTAAGAAGACTGTCTTTTCCCCATTTCACTGTTTTCAGGCCCTTGTCAAATATCAACTGCTCATATGCGGATGGATTTATGTCTGGATTGTCAATTGTGTTCCATTGGTCTATGTATCTGTTGTTGTACCAGTACTAGGCTGTTTTGACTACTGTGGCAGTGTAATAGGTTCTAAAATGAGATAGAGTAAGGCCTCCCACTTTGTTCTTCTTTTTCAGTAATGCTTTACTTATCCGGGGCCTCTTTCCCTTCCATATGAAGTTGGTGATTTGTTTCTCCCTCTCATTAAAAAATGTGGTTGGAATTTGGATTGGAAGTACATTGTATTTATAGATGGGATTTGATAGACTAGACATTTTAATTATGTTAAGTCTTCCTATCCATAAGCAAGGTATGTTTTTCCACTTATGTAGGCCTCTTTTGATTTCTTGCAGAAGTGAATTTCAGTTTTCTTTGTATAAATCTTTTACATCTCTGGTAAGATTTATTCCTAAGTATTTTATCTTCTTAGGGGCTACTGTAAATGGTATTGACTTGGTGATTTCCTCTCCAGTGTTCTTTTTTTTTCTTAAATAATTTTTGTTGTGATTTAAGTGAAAGTTTACAAATCAAGTCAGTCTCTCACATATAAACCTATATACCCCTTACTACATACTCCCATTTACACTCCCCCTAATGAGTCAGCCTGCCCTCTCCTTCCAGTCTCTCCTTTTGTGACCTTTTTGCAAGTTTCTAACCCCCCTACCCTTCCATCACCCCTCCAGACAGGAGGTGCCAACATAGTCTCAAGTGTCCACATGGTGCAAGTAGCTTACTCATCAGCATCTCTCTCCAGCCCACTGTCCAGTCCAATCCATGTGTGATGAGATGGCTTTGGGAATGGTTCCTGTTCTGGGCCAACAGAAGTTTTGGGGTCCCTGACTGCCGGGGTCCTTGTAGTCTCAGTCAGACCATTAAGTCTGGCCTTGTAGGAGAATTTGGGGTCTGCATCCCGCTGTTCTCCTGCTGCCTCAGGGGTTCTCTGTTGTGTTCTCTGTCAGGGCAGTCATCGGTTGTGGCTGGGCAACGTCTAGTTCTTCTGGTCTCAGGATGATGTAGTCTCTAGTTCATGTAGCCCTTTTTGTCTCTTGGGCTCTTAATTACCTTGTGAGCTTGGTGTTCTTCATCCTCCTTTGATCCAAGTGGGTTGAGACTCATTGATGCATCTTAGATGGCCAGTTGCTGATGTTTAAGACACCAGACCCCACACTTCAAAGTGGGATGCAGAATGTTTTCTTAATAGATTTTATTTTTCCATTTGACTTAGATGTCCCCTGAAGCCATAGTCCCCAAACCCCTGCCCCTGCTTTGCTGACCTTCGGAGCATTCAGTTTGGTTTAGTTTGCTTTTGGTTTAGTCCAGTTGTGCTGACCTCCCCTGTATTGAGAGTTGTCTTCCCTTACCTGAAGTAGGTCCTATCTACTATCTAATCAGTAAATAACCCTCCACCACCCTCCCTCTGTCTCCCCTCTTGTAATCACAAAAGAATTTGTTCTTCTCAGTTTAAACCATTTCTCAAGATCTTAGGATAGTGGTCTTATACAATATTTGTCCTTTTTCAATTGACTAATTTCACTGAGCATAATGCCTTCCAGGTTCCTCCATGTTATGAAATATTTCAGAGATTCATCACTGATCTTTATCTATGTGTAGTATTTCATTTTGTGAATATACCTTAATTTATTTATCCATTCATCTGTTGATGGACACCTTGGTTGCTTCCAGCTTTTTGCTATTGTAAAGAGTGCTGCAATAAACATGGGTGTGCATATATCTGTTCATGTAAAGACTCTTATTTCTCTAGGATATATTCTGAGCAGTGGGATTTCTGGGTCGTATGGTAGTTCTATTTCTAGCTTTTTAAGGAAACCCCAAGTCGATTTCCAAAGTGGTTGTACCATTTTACATTCCCACCAGCAGTGTAAGTGTTCCAATCCTCTCTAACATTTATTATTTTGTGTTTTTTTGGATTAATACCAGCCTTGTTGAAGTGAGATGCAATCTCATTGTAGTTTTAATTTATATTTCTCTAATGGCTAATGATCAAAAGCATTTCCTCATGTATCTGTTAGCTGCCTGAATATCTTCTTTCATGAAGTGTCTGTTCATATCCTTTGCCCAATTTTTAATTGGGTTGTTTGTTTTTTTGTGGTTGAGTTTTAGCAGAATAATGTAGATTTTAGAGATCAGGCACTGGTCGGAGATGTCATAGCTGAAAATTTTTTCCCAGTTTGTAGGTGGTCTTTTTACTCTTTTGGTGACGTCTTTAGATGAGCATAGATGTTTGATTTTTAGGAGCTCCCAGTTACCTAGTTTGTCTTCCTCATTTTTAGTAATGTTTCGTATTCTGTTTGTGTCCTGTATTAGCGCTCCTAATGTTGTCCCTATTTTTCCTTCCATGATCTTTATTGTTTTGGTCTTTCTGTTTAGATCTTTGATCCATATGGAGTTAGTTTTTGTGCATGGTGTGAGGTATGGGTCCTGTTTCATTTTTTTGCAGATGGATATCCAGTTATGCCAGCAGCATTTGTTAAAAAGACTATCTTTTCCCCAATTAACTGACACTGGACCTTTGTCAAATATCAGCTGCTAATATGTGGTTGTATTCATATCTGAATTCTCAATTCTGTTCCATTGGTCTATGTGTCTGTTGTTGTACCAGTACCAGGCTGTTTTGACTACTGTGGCTGTATAAAACCAAACCCAAACCAAACCCAGTGCCATTGAGTCAATTCTGACTCATAGTGACCCTATAGGACAGAGTAGAACTGCCCCATAGAGTTTCCAAGGAGCATCTGGTGGACTTGAACTGCCAACCCTTTGGTTTGCAGCTGTAGCTCTTAACCACTATGCCACCAGGGTTTCTGTGGCTGTATAATATGTTCTAAAATCAGGTAGAGTGAGGCCTCCCACTTTGCTCTTCTTTTTCAGTAATGCTTTGCTTGTGTGGGGCTTCTTTCCCTTCCATATGAAGTTGGTGATTTGTTTCTCCATCACACTAAAAAATGTATTTGGAATTTGGTTCAGAAGTGCATTGTTTATGTAGATGGGTTTCGGTAGAATAGACGTTTTTATAACGTTAAGTCTTCCTATCCATGATCAAGGTATGTTTTTCCACTTACGTAGGTCCCTTTTAGTTTCTTGCAGTACTACTTTGTATAGGTCTTTCATATCTTTGGTAAGATTTATTCCTAAGTATTTTATCTTTTGGGGGGCTATTGTGAACGGTATTGATTTGGTGATTTCCTCTTCAATGTTCTTCTTGTTGATGTAGCGGAATCCAACTGATTTTTGTATGTTTATCTTGCAACCTGAAACTCTGCTGAACTCTTCTTTTAGTTTCAGTAGTTTTCTTGAGGATTCCTTAGGGCTTTCTGTGTATAAGATCATGTCGTCTGCAAACAGAGATAATTTTGCTTCTTCCTTGCCAATCTGGATGCCCTTTATTTCTTTGTCTAGCCTAATTGCTCTGGCTAGGACTTCCAGTACAATGTTAAATAAGGGCATCCTTGCCTGGTTCCCATTCTCAAGGGAAATGCTTTCAGGCTCTCTCCATTGAGGATGATCTTCGCTGTTGGCTTTGTATAGATACCCTTTCATTATGTTGAGGAATTTCCCTTCTATTCCTATTTTGGTGAGAGTTTTTCTCATGAATGGATGTTAGACTTTGTCAAATGCCTTTTCTGCATCAATTGATAAGATCATGTGGTTTTTGTCTTTTGTTTTATTAATATGGTGGATTATAGTAATTGTTTTTCTGATATTGAACCAACCTTGGATACTTGGTATAAATTCCACTTGGTCATGGTGGATTATTTTTTTGATATGTTGTTGAATTCCATTGGCTGGAATTTTGTTGAGGATTTTTGCATCTATGTTCATGAGGGATATAGGTCTGTAATTTTCTTTTTTGTGTTGTCTTTACCTGGTTTTGGTATCAGGGATATGCTGGCTTCATAGAATGAGTTAGGTAGTATTCCATTATTTTCTATGCTTTGAAATACCTTTAGTAGTAGTTGTTTTAACTCTTCTCTTAAAGCTGTCCGGGCAGGGCTTTTTTTTTCATTGGGAGTTTTTTTTTATTACATTTTCAATCTCTTTATTCGTTTAGTTGTTCTCCTTCTGATTGTGTTAGTTTAGGTAGGTAGTATGTTTCTAGGAATTCATCCATTTCTTCTAGGTTTTCAAATTGTTAGAGTAAATTTTTCATAGTAATCTCATATGATTCTTTTAATTTCAGATGGGTCTGTTGTGATATGGCCCACCTCATTTCTTATTCAGGTTATTTGTTTCCTCTCCTGTATTTCTTTAGTCAGTTTGGCCAATGGTTTATCAATTTTGTTAATTTTTTTCAAGGAACCGTCTTTTGGCCCTGTTAATTCTTTCAATTGTTTTTCTGTTCTCTAATTCATTTAATTCTGCTCTAATTTTTATTGTTTTCTTCTGGTGCCTGACGGATTCCTTTGTTGCTCACTTTCTATTTGTTCAAGTTGTAGGGACAGTTCTCTGATTTTCGCTCTTTCTTCTTTATGTATGTGTGCATTTATTGATATAAATTGGCCTCTGAGCACTGCTTTTGCTGTGTCTGAGAGGTTTTGATAGGAAGTGTTTTCAGTCTCATTTCATTCTATGAATTTCTTTATTCCCTCCTTAATGTCTTCTATAACCCAGTCTTTTTTTGAGCAGGCTGTTGTTCAGTTTCCAAGTATTTGATTTCTTTTCCCTGGTTTTTCTGTTATTGCTATCTATGTTTATGGCTTTATGGTCTGAGAAGATGCTTTGTAATATTTTGATGTTTTTGCAAAGGTTTGCTTTATGACCTAATAATTGATCTATTCTAGAGAATGTTCCATGTGCACTAGAAAAACAAGTATACTTTGCAGCTGTTGGGTGGAGGTTCTGTATAAGCCTATGAGGTCAAGTTGGTTGATTGTAGCAATTAGATCTTCTGCGTCTCTATTGAGCTTTTTACTGGAAGTCTTATCCTTCACTGAAAGTGGTGTGTTGAAGTCTCCTACTATAATTGTGGAGGCGTCTATCTCACTTTTCAGTTCTGTTAAGGTTTGTTTTATGTATCTTGCAGCCCTATCATTGGGTGCATAAATATTTTATATGGTTATATCTTCCAGGTAAATTGTCCCTTTAATCATTATGTAGTGTCATCCTTTATCCTTTGAGATAGATTTAACTTTAAAGTCTTTTTTGTCAGAAATTAATATTGCCACTCCTGCTCTTTTTTGATTGTTGTCTGCTCGATATATTTTTTTCTGTCCTCTGAGTTTTAGTTTATTTGTATCTCTGAGTCTAAGGTGTGCCTCTTGTAGGCAGCATATAGGTGAATCATGTTTTTTTTTTATCCAGTCTGAGACTCTCTCTTTATTGGTGCATTTAGTCCATTTACATTCAGCGTAATTATAGATAAGTATGAGTTTAGTGCTGTCATTTTGATGCCTTTTTTTGTGTGTTGTTGACAATTTCATTTTTCCACTTACTATTTTGTGCTGAGAAGTTTTTATTATAAGTTGTGTGTTGCTCATTTTCATAGTAGTTGCATTTATTTTTGCTGAGTTATTATGTTTATCTTGGTTTTTATTTTGAAGTATGGAATTGTTAGGGCTTCTTGTGGTTATCTTAATATTTACCCCTGTTTTTGTAAGGAAAAACCTAGCTTGAATTGTCCTATATCACCTTGTTTTCCTCCCCATATGGAAGATCTATGCCTCCTGTATTTAGTCCCTCTTTTTTGATTATTGTAACCTTTTAAATAATGACTTCAGTGATTCCCTGTTTTGAGCATTTTTTTTTTTCTTTTTGAAATTAATCTTATTTTGTTTAGGTGATTTCCCTATTTGAGTTGATATCAGGATGTTCTGTTCTGTGACCTTGTGTTGTGTCAGCATCTGATATGATTGATTTTCTGACCAAAGAATTTCCTTTAGTAATTCTTGTAGCCTTTTATTAGTTTTTGCAAATTCTCTAAGCTTGTGTTTATCTGTAAATATCTTAATTTCACCTTCATATTTGAGAGAGTTTTGCTGGATATATGATTCTTGGCTGGCCGTTTTTCTCCTTCAGTGCTCTATATATGTCATCCCATTGCCTTCTTGCCTGCATGGTTTCTGCTGAGTAGCCTGAACATATTCTTATTGATTTTCCTTTGTAGGTGGCTTTTCATTTATCCCTGGCTGCTTTTAAAATTTTCTCTTTATCTTTGGTTTTGGCAAGCCTGATGATAGTATGCCTTGGTGATTTTCTTTGGGATCTATCTTGTATGGTGTTCAATGGGAGTCTCGGATAGATATCCTTTCATCTTTCATGATGCCAGGAAGTTTTCTGCCAACAGATCTTCAACTATTCTCTCTGCATTTTCTGTTATCCCTCCCTGTTCTGGAACTCCAATCACATGCAAGTTATTCTTCTTGATAGAGTCCCACATGATTCTTAGGGTTTCTTCACTTTTTAAAATTCTTTTATCTGATTTTACTTCAACTACATTGGCGTCAAATGCCTTATCCTCTAACTTCCCCACTCTGCATTCCAAGTCCTCGATTCTACTCCTCTTACTTCCCATGGAATTCTCTAATTCTGTAAATTTATTGTTAATCTTTTGGATTTCTGAATGCTGTCTCTCTATGGATTCTTGCAGCTGATTAGTTTTTCACTATACTCTTGAATAATCTTTTTGATTTCTTTAACTGCTTTATCAGTGTGATCCTTGGCTTTTTCTGTAGATTGCCTTATTTCATTTCTGAGGTTGTCCCTGATGTCTTGAATCGTTCTGTATATTAGTTTTTTCTATTGTACATCTGGCAATTCCAGGATTGTATCTTCATTTGGGAAAGGTTTTGATCCTTTAATTTGGGGATTTTAGAAGCAATCATGGTCTACTTCTTCATGTGATTTGATATCAACTGCTGTCTCTGAGCCATCTATAAGATATTGTAATGATTTATTTTATATTTGCTCACTGAGTTTTATCTTCTTGTTTTGTTTTCTTCTAATATACCCAGATGTGCTACTAGATTGTGCTATCTTGATTGTTGTAGGCTTTGAATCATTTACGTCCTATTACCAGCTGATTTGAGCTGTTACCAGATATATGAGCCCATTCACTATTCTTGAATAGAATCAGGTTAGGTGTGCTGATTGCGGGTCACCTTTTTTTTTAGTGTGTGGTGTAGGCTGTCACCTATTAACTTAGAGGAGTAGTGGTGATGCTTGTATTCACCAGATTCTAGTAGTGGCAGGGTGTCACACTCCGAGGAGGGCAGAATGCTGACAGCCTTCCCCCAGGTGCCAGTGAAGTAGGAGTGTCTCTATTCCCAGAGAACTTTGGTGAGTGGGCTCTGCTGATGTACCTTAGGCACCTAATGGTTGTACCTCTAAAGATTGGTAGGCGTCACTATCCTCAGTGCCCTTTCACAGGTGGCTAGGTGGTGTGAGTGGGGCTTTAGCCTTCATTTCCCTGCTGTGGATCAGTGAGGGCTCTGTTTAATAGGTAGAGAGGTATCAGACCACCAAAACTTGTTTTTCCACTGCTTCACTAAAACAATTACAGTCAGATCTCTCTCAGAATTGCCTTTGCATTATAATAGCCACCTGGTTCCCTTTAGGGATGAAAGCCAGAGACTGCGGATCTCTTTTGCTAGGCTGGAGCTGGTTGTGTATTATTATTCCAGTTTAGGGAGGTCAGGGAAGGATTTTTCTCTCCCGGATTTTTAATTGCTGCTTCTCTCAGGCCAGGAGAATGGGTCAGAAAAAGAAAAACCCACATAGCACCTCACTCCCTGGCCCAGGAAATTCCAGTGTTCATAAACCTGGCTCAGGCAGGGAGGGGAGGGATCATATAGATAGGAGAGAGTAGCTCAGCAATATAGACAACGTTACTTATCTTGTTTGGTGAAGACTGTTTTATCTGAGATTCCAGAGGGGCATGTAGCATATGTGCACTGGCTGGGTCGAGATTGCCCCCGAGGGTCTCAGGAAGCCATAATCATCTCCTCCGCTGCTATTGCAAAGCCTAGTGGCAAGGTTTTCTGGCTGGGACGCTGCGCTCTAGGCTCCAAAACCGGTCGCTGCTTCCCCATGATTTCTGCTTCTTCTGTCAGCTGCATCGGCGGCAGCCTCCATGTGTTGGCTAGGTTTCTGGCTGAGGCCACTCCAGTGGTTTAGGGCTGTTTCCTGTGCTTGCGCCATCTCAGAAAGCTGAGATCTTCTTCTCAGTGCTTAGCCCAAAGCCCAACACCAAGGTTTTCTGACTGGGTCACTGGCTCCAGGCTCTGAAAACAGTCCCTGCTTCCCCGTGGGTTCTCATCCTCCTTTCAGCTGAGTCAGTGTGCAGCCTGCTCCTACTGGCTGAGTCACTGGCGAGGTTACTCCAGGAGGTTAGGAGATAGGGCTGCGTTCCGTGCTTGCCCCGTCTCAGTAAGCTGCAATCAGCCCAACCACTCTGGCACCAGGGAACCGCGAGGGCTCAAAGCTGTGGCAGGGGATGCTGGTTCCTGAAGCGGTAGCTGCTTTACCGCTCAGCTTTTTGCTCCCCTGTCATTCAGGTCAGCTCCTTAGTTCTGTGTTTGCTGGTCAGGGTTCATAGATTGCCATGTATGTGATCAATTCACTTGTTTTTCTGAGTCTTTGTTGCCAGAGGGATCCGTGATAGCGTCTACCTAGTCAGCCATCTTGGCCCCACATCCTTCGATGTTCTTTTTGTTGGTTTAGAGGAATCCAATTGATTTTTGTATGTTTACCTTTTATCCCGATACTCTGCTAACTCTTCTATTAGTTTCAGTAGTTTTCTTGAGGATTCCTTGGGATTTTCTGTGTATAAGATCGTGTCGTCTGCAAATAGAGATAATTTTACTTCTTCCTTGCCAATCTGGATGCCCTTTATTTCTTTATCTAGCCTAATTGCTCTGGCTAGGACCTCCAGCACAATGTTGAATAAAAGCAGTGAGAAGGGCATCCTTGTCTGGTTCCCAGTCTCAAGGGGAATGCTTTCAGGCTCTTTCTATTTAGGATGATGTTGGCTGTTGGCTTTGTATAAACACCCTTTATTATGTTGAGGAATTTCCCTTCTATTCCTATTTTGCTGAGAGTTTTTATCATGAATGGGTGTTGAACTTTGTCCAATGCCTTTTGTGCATCAATTGATAAAATCATGTGATTCTTGTCTTTTGTTATATTTATGTGATGGATTGCATTAATTGTTTTTCTAATGTTGAACCGTCCCTGCATATGTGGTATGGATCGCGCTTGGTCATGATGAATTATTTTTTTGATGTATTGTTGAATTCTGTTGGCTAGAATTTTGTTGAGGATGTTTGCGTCTACGTTCATGAGGGATATAGGTTTGTAATTTTCTTTTTTGTGGTGTCTTTACCTATTTTTGGTATCAGGGAAATGGTGGCTACATAGAATGAGTTTCGTGGTAATCCATCATTTTCCATGCTCTGAAATACCTTTAGTAGTAGTGGTGTTAACTCTTTCTTCTCTGAAAGTTTGGTAGAACTCCGGGTTGAAGCCGTCAGGGCCGGGTTTTTTTTCCCCCCCTTGAGATTTTTTGATTACCTTTTCAATCTCTTCTTTTGTTAATGGTCTATTTAGTTGTTCTACCTCTATTTGTGTTAGTTTAGGTAGTAGTGTGTTCTAGGAATTCATCTATTTCTTCTAGGTTTTCAAATTTGTTAGAGTACAATTTTTCATAGTAATCTGATATGTTTCTTTTAATTTCATTAGTGTCTGTTGTAGCATCGCCCATCTCATTTCTTATTCGAGTTCTTTGCTTCTTTGCCTGTTTTTCCGTTGTCAGTTTGTCCAGTGGTTTATCAATTTTGTTTAATTTCTCAAAGAACCAACTTTTGGTCTTCTTAATCCTTTCAATTGTTTTTCTGTTTTCTATTTCATTTAGGTCTGCTGTAATTTTTTGTTATTTGTTTTCTTCTTGTGCCTGAGGGTTTCTTTTCTTGCTCTCTTTCAATTTCTTCAAGTTGTAGGGATAATTCTTTGATTTTGGCCCTTTCTTCTTTTTGTATGTGTGCTTGTATTGATATTAATTGACCTCTGAGCACTGCTTTTGATGTGTCCCAAAGGTTCTGATAGGAAATCTTTTCATTCTCATTGTATTCTATGAATTTCTTTATGCCATCCTTAATGTCTTCTATAATCCAGTCCTTTTTTGAGCAGGGTATTGTTCAGATTCCAATTGTTTGATTTTCCCCCCTGCTTTTTCTGTTATTAATTTCCACTTTTAAGGCCTTATGGTCTGAGAAGATATTTTGTAATATTTCAATGTTTTGGATTCTGCCAAGGCTTACTTTATGACCTAATATGTGGTCTATTCTAGAGAATGTTCCATGTGCACTAGTAAAGAAAGTATACTTGGTTGCTGTTGGGTGGAATGTTCTGTATATGTCTATGAGGTGAAGTTGGTTGATTGTGGCGATTAGATGTTCCGTGTCTTTATTGAGCTTCTTTCTGGATGTCTTGTCCTTCACTGAAAGTGGTATGTTGAAGTCTCCTACTATAATTGTGGAGCTGTCTATGTCACTTTTCTATGCTGATAGAGTTTATTTTATGGATCTTGTAGCTCTGTCATTGGGTGCATAAATATTTAATATGGTTATATCTTTTTGATATACTGTCCCTTTAATCATTACATAGTGTCCTTCCTTATCCTTTATGATGGATTTAACTTTAAAGTCTATTTTGTCAGAAATTAATATTGTCACTCCTGGTCTTTTTTGATTGCTGTTTGCTTAATATATTATTTCCATCCTTTGAGTTTTAGTTTGTTTGTGTCTCTAAGTCTAAGGTGTGTCTCTTGTAGGCAGTATATAGATGGATCGTGTTTTTTAATCTATTCTGCCACTCTCTGTCTCTTTAATGGTGCATATAGTCCATTTACATTCAGTGTAATTATGGATAGGTATGAATTTAGTACTAGCATTTTGGTGTCTTTTTTTCTGTGTTGTTAACAGTTTCTTTTTCCCGTTTAATTTTATGTGCTGAATAGATTATCTTTATATATTGTCCTTTCCTCGTATTCATTGTTGTTGATTTTGTTTCTGCTGAGTCTCTATTTTTTTCTTGTATTTTATTTTGATGAGGAGGATATTTTGTCTCTTTTGTGGTTACCTTATTATTTACCCCATTTTTCTAAATTTAAAGCTAACTTTTATTTCTTTTTTTTTATATCACCATATTTTCCTCGCCATATGAAAAATCTATGATTACATTTCTTAGTCCCTCTTTATTGTTTTAATGTTGTCTTCTTTTATATAATACCATTGCTGTTACTCTGTTTTGAGCTTTTTTTTTTTTTTTTTTTTTTTTTAATTTCCCTGTCTGGGTTGACTTCTGATTGCTCTGTGCAGTATTCTAGTCTTGGGTTCATACGTGATTTGATTGATTTTCTAACCAAAGAACTCCCTTTAGTATTTTCTGTAGTTTTGATTTGGTTTTTATGAATTTCCTAAGCTTCTGTTTATCCGGAAAGGTCCTAATTTCACCTGTATATTTAAGAGACAGTTTTGCTGGATATATGATTCTTGGTTGGCAATTTTTTCCTTCAATTTTTTAAATAAGTCATCCCATTGCCTTCTGGCCTGTATGGTTTCTGCCGAGTAGTCTGAGCTTATTCTTATTGCCTCTCATTTGTAGGTGACTTTTCATTTATCCCAAGCTGCCCTTAAAATTCTCTCTTTATCTTTGGTTTTGGCGTTTGATTATAATATGTCTTGGTGATTTTCTTTTAACATCTACCTTATGTGGATTTTGGTGAGCATCTTGGATAGATATCTTCTCATCTTTCATAATATGAGGGGAGTTTTCTGCCAACAAACCTTCAACAATTCTCTCTGTATTTTCTGTTATCCTTCCCTGTTCTAGTACCACAATCACTCATAGGTTATTTCTTTTGATAAGGTTCCACAAGATTCTTAAGGTTTCTTCATTTTTTTTAATTCTTTTATCTGATTTTTCTTCAAATATGTTAGTGACAAGTGATTTATCTTCAAGTTCAGAACTTCTGGATTCTACTCGGTGAATTCTGCTCCTCTGACTTTCTAGTGGGTTGTCTACTTCTGTAATTTTGTTGTTAATCTTCTGAATTTCTGATTGGTGTCTGTCTATGGATTTTTCCAGCTTATTAAATTTTTCATTGTGTTCCTGAATAATCTTTCTAATTTCTTCAATTGCTTTATCTGTGTGTTCTTTGGCTTGTTCTGCGTATTGTCTCATTTCCTTCCCGATGTCTTGAAGGGTTCTGTAAGTTAATCTTTTGTATTCTGCCTCTGGTAATCCCAGGAATGCACTTTCATCTAGAAGATCCCTGGATTCTTTGTTTTGAGAGCTTGTTGAGGTGATCATGGCCTGTTTCTTTATGTGACTTGATATTGACTGTTTTCTCTGAGCCATCTATAAGTTATTGTATTTGTTTCTGCTTGCTTACTTTGTCAATGCTTCTTGCTTTGTTTTGTTTTGATATGCCCAAATGATTTCTTGAGTGAGCTAGCTTGATTATTTTCATCTCTGGAGCTCTGACTTCCTGTCCCCAGATGGCTAGAGCTGTTATCAGGTATGTCAGCCTAGGAGTCCATTCACTTTTCTTGTATGAATTCAGCTCAGGTTTCCAGGTAGCTGATCATCAAGTGTGTGGTACAGGCTCTGTTCTACAGCCTTAGATGGGCATGGGTGATTGGTGTGTGTACTTGTATCTGATTGCAGCAGGGGGTCACACTCTGCACAAGGCAGAGAGCTGAGAACTGACCTCTGAGCATCTCTGAGGAACGCACGTACCTGTTCCCTAGAGTGTGCAGGTGGTGGGTTCTGCAGATGGACCATGGGCACCTAATGTTTTTGGTTATAAGGACTGGGAGGTACCAGTTATCCTTGGACCCCTATTGAGGGTGGCTGGGTGACCTGAGTGGAGCTACCAGTCCTTAGGCCTCTGATGTGGGGAGGTGAGGACCCTGTTTAATAGGCAAAGCAATGTCAAACATCAAACACCCGCCTCTCCACTGAACAGCTGAAATGGTTGGAGTCTGCCAACAAAGGCCTATTCTCCTGAAATAGGCCCACACAGGTCCATGCAGAGGGGAAAGATGCTCAAAGTCCAAGGACTGTTTATGCCTGGACAGGAGTGGCTTCTGCCCTGTTCTTCCCCAGTTAGTGGAGATGGCAAATTATCCTTTCCCCCAAATGCAAGTATTTTCCTTCTCTAAGGCTGAGAGGATGGCTCTAGGTGCTCAATAGTGCCTGTCTCATGAGCAAGGATTTCAGCCGCTGAAGCTGGCTTGGGGTTGGGGCGGGGAGGGGGACACGTTAAAATATACACAAGTACTTAGCTTTTGCTGTTCTTCTCTGGTCCCGGAGGTGTGATTAGGCTGTTTGGCTGGCTGCTTCTCCTTGAGGAAACTGCAGCCGAACGCTAGTACCAGCCCACTGCCACTGCCCCAGGAATGGCGCCACAGCGCTCCCCACGGTTCCGGTCCAGTAATTCCTCTCTGCTTCTGAACTGTCTCTTCTTCCCCCTGCCCCTCTGTTCATTTTCTAAGCTTGCCTTGATACTCAGGGTTCCTAGCTTGTCATAAATATACTCATTTCACTGTTTTTTTCAGGTCTTTATTGTAAAGAGGGCTCACCAGAAGCATCTGTCTATTCTGCTATCTTGGCTCTGCCTCCAAAGTGCCAGCCTTTTGGTTAGCAGCCATAGCACTTAACCACTACACCACCAGGGTTTCCAAATTATATGTACCAATATACACACATGGAAACCCTGGTGGCATAGTGGTTAAGTGCTATGGCTGCTAACCAAAAGGTCGGCAGTTCCAATCCACCAGGCTCTCCTTGGAAACTCTATGGGGCAGTTCTACTCTATCCTATAGGGTCACTATGAGTTGGAATCGACTTGACGGCACTGGGTTTGTTTTCTTTTTTAATACGCACACACACACACTTGTATTTGTTCCATACATTAAGTTATACTCTGCTGCAAAGTTCTGTGTACTGTGATAAGAGCAGAGTGTCATATATTCACCATGGCAATAGAATAGAGACAAATTTCACCACTCATAAAGTCACCTGTGCTTTACCTTAGTGTATAAAAAAAAAAAAGCCTCTCCAAATTCTTGGTAATCACTTATCTATTCATCATATCTGTAGTTTTGCCTTTTCCATAATGTCACATTCATGACATCATATGGTATGTAGCCTTTTCAAGCTGGCTATTTCCTTTTAAGACTCATCCGTGTATTTTCTTGTCTTGGTAGCTCCTTTGCTTTCATTGCTGAATAGTATTCTATTGTGTGGATGCACCACAGATTGTTGGTCCATTCTCATACTGAAGGGCATCTTGTTTGTTTCCATTTTTTGGCTATTAAGAGCAAGTGAGCAAGAAAGAGAGAAAGAGAGGGAGAGAGAGAGACATACTTCCTATTTACTCTATGTCATATGAAGGAGAGTATGAGAGAAAGAGATGATGGTTGTAGTAGATCCTTGTTGGTAAATGACTCAGGCCCCATGGAGGGGTCAGAATCACATGAATTAAATTAGGAAACTGTATATTATAATTTCCAGTGATAATGTCAATCTATTTGAATAGGCTTACTTTCAGAGTTTAGGGCTCTGTTTAATTACATAGTTACACAGTACAAATTATTTAAATAAAAAAAATTCTTTGTAAATCTAACATATCTTGCTAAGGGGTCATTTATCACTTTAGTAAATCTTTCGTCTATAGGAAACTAGGAGTTCAATCATTGATTATAACTTCAAAATAAATTAAGCTCTTCAATCAGGTTTTGGAAACAATGTCTTAAAATATAAGCTCTGGCAACCTGTGCATTCACACCTACTCTGGCAAGGTGCAGGAAATGCCCCCTTGGTAAGGTGCATGCTGTCTTGGCACAGGCCCTCACTGTGGTGTGGTCTGTTCTGAGGGGAGAGACTGGTAACCTGGTGAAGTGCATTAGCAATACTGCAGGCATGATTTGTCATGGCTGTGAGTTTGACTGCTGAGCCAGAACAGGTGGACTGGAGCCAAGCCAGGTCTATTATTAAGTACACTGCATTGGACAAAGAAGAGCTGGTGTAGCAGCTATCCCATGGAGGGGGGAAAGGTGTCCTCTGCTGGGTACAGCGTGCTGATGCGCCAGGAAAAGCTGCCTGAGAGTTGCTGTCTCCTGGACATGAACTAGTAGCTTCAGGACAACCAGCAGTTGTGGCTCGTCTTCCACTGCTTCCTTGATGATGGTCAGGAATAGTGGTGAAAGCTGATATGAGGGGACTGGTCACAGGGGAAGATGGGAAAACAGTAGATATTGGCATTTTATTTTATTTATTATGTACTCATTATTATTTTCTCCTTGGAGATAATCACACCCTGCCATTGCTTGGCATTTATGTGGAGATTAGTGTGAATTAAGATATGGCTGCATCTGGAGTTTATTGTTGCCATGGCTACCAGAGTTCAAGTTCTCTTTTACTATGGGCACTAGAAACCTCAAGTTCCTATAGTGAAATATTTGTTTGTTTGTATTTCCTCCTTTTTTGGTTTTAAGTCTTTATTTTGTGCTCCCCAAATAGAACCTGCCCTTTTAGCACTCCCTGGTAACATTTTAATGTTTTTCTCTTTGATAATTGCTAGTGTTGTGGTGGTCTTTGCAATAAGGGGACATTTCTCTGGTCTTCTGACTAAGCCTCATTCCTACATGGGTATTGTTAACCTTTGTCAGGTGTGTGGCCTTCCCAGTGTCCCTGTCCCTCCTCCAGATGCCATCTTGCACCTAGCATGCCTTCCTTTTTCTCCTGTAGGGTGCAGTGACTTGTTCCCAATGTTTCCTCCCAGCTACAATGGTTTTCCACCTGTGAGCTCTAGTTTTACCTTTTAGTGAACTTATCATGCAAATTAAGGCTTTTATACCTTATGGAAGAGAGGGGAGATTATTCTGGACAGAGTTTGGTGATTTCCCAGACTCTATTGGATTTCAACAGTGCCCATAGAATTCACGTTTTGATGAGTTTCCTCAGCAGATCACTCCTCTTGTTCTGTTGTAGAGATAAGAGAGGTGGTCTGGGTGCATTCTGGAAGTTGTATCAGCTCCTTTTCATCATCCAGCAACATAAGTGTTTCCTTCTTTATTGAATTTTCCTCAATGTTGGAGGAATGCCTACAGGGTGGTAAGGATCCGTCTATGTTGCCCTTGGTAACATGGAGCAATCTATGCTTTAATACACTCCGTGTTAAGAGATTTATTACATACTGGCAGTTTAATCTTGTGAGTAGCTTCTATGCCCTCTGGCACTGTCTGCCCTGGGTAAGCTGAAGTTAGGGTTGTGTTTCTTCCTGGAGACACCTATCTCCCTTCAAAGTTTAGATTTATTGTTTGTCCTGTGACTTCAATTTTCTGATGTTAAAGAAATGTGTTCATTTGCAGTTTGTCCAGGTTTGTTGTCATTGTCGTAAGAGAAAGAGCAAGGTTTTTCTCAGCTCTCTTCATCTCCAAGCTAAGCAGCAGCTTTCTGTGTCATAGCTAAGCACTTGAAATAATCCACATCATGAAGACACATAACTTAATTGAGGTATATGCATACTTTGTAATACTATCCAGCATTAAAATTAGTGAATTTTTGATAAACATTCAAAATGGATGTGCCTCTAAATTGTTATGCTGAATGAAATAAGCTAAAGAAATGAACGTGCATACTGCATGCTTCCATTTATGTAAATTCTGGAAGATGCAACCTAATCTAAAATAACATAAAGATCAGTATGTGCCTGGGGACAGAGTGAGCAGAGGGAAGAGCACGAGGGAGGAATGACAGAGGAACAAAAGGAAATCGTTGAAGTGTATGGAGTTGTTCACTCTCTTGGTTGTGCTGATGCTTGCACTGAGATGCACCTATGTTAACACTTAACTAATTGTACACTTTAAATAAGTGAAATATATTATTTGCCAATTATATTACCATAAGCATGTTAAAATAAGTATAATTTTATATTGGTAGAGAAGGAGTGATAGAAAAATTCACAGTGGCATCCAAAATAGCAAACACTCCTGAACATTTCCATGCATTGAACTTGGTACTGTACATATTACTTGGGTAAGTGCTGTTGTGCTTATATGTTAGGTGCAGTTCTGTGGATTCAATTTCGTAGGGACTCTATGTGCAACAGAACAAAATGCTTCCTGGTCCTGCACCATCATCACAATCATTGCTATGTTTGAGCCCGTGGTTGCAGCCACTGTGTCAATCCATCTCACTGAGGGTCTTCTTCTTTTTTGCTGACCCTCTACTTTACCAAGCACAATGTCAATCTCCTGAGACTGGTCCCTCTGATCACATGTCCAAGGTAAGTGAGACAAAGTCTCACCGTCCACCGTTTTTAGAAGCCTTCTGGCTGTACTTCTTTCAAGACAGATTACATTCCTTCTGGCAGCCCATGGCATATTCATTATTCTTCTCCAGCACTGTGATTCAAATGCAACAGTTCTTCTTTGGTCTTCCTTATTCATTGTCCAGCTTTCGCATGCATATGAGGTTTGGGTCAAGTGTACCCTAGTGCTCAAGGTGACTTCTTTGCCTTTTAACATTTTAAAGAGGTCTTTTGCAGCAGATATGCCCAATGCAATATATCATTTTTTCTTCACTGCTGCTTCCATGGGCGTTGATTGGTGATTAAGTAAAACACTAGAATTCAGCAAAATCACACCCAGTTCTCATTACACTCCAGGGTTTCTGCAAACCTTAATAGTCAGTTACATATTTACTAAGCAGTTAGTTTAGGGGAACTGTCAGTCCAGTGTTGAGCTATATAAGCCTAGGACTGGGGTAACTCTTACCAGACAATTGCTCTTGGCACATCATACAACACCTTTGTGCTGTGTTGTAGCTTTATATCTGTAAAAGGTACCTAAGTACAACAACAACAAAAGGTGTTGATATCTACATCTTATGTTTTGTGTGCATAAGTAAAAATATAATAAAATAATGAGTACTAAGAGTTTTGCAAAGCAAAATCCCATAATAAATATCACATTTTCCTGAATGCTATAATTTCCCTCCAACTCGCCCAGGGTACTCATATCTGTTCTGAAGCACTGCTTTCTCTGAAGGTTTCCAGCTTCAAAGATTGCTAAACAGCAGGAGGATGTGCAAATAGAACCCATCTCTTAGATGATGAAAACCAACCTAGTCCTGATGCTGTAGCTCTGGGAGAGGAACCCCAGTCCCAGCATAAGCAGGTGCCCCCATTCAGTGATTGGGACTGAACACACATGAGTCACCATGGAGTCTGATTCACTGGGTTTCCCTGTTTCAAATGGTCATTTTATAGAGAACAATAGATGTTGACTATGTGGCTGGGTCTTAGTGAAACAATGGCTATGTGTGACAGTTTTCCTCACCAAAATATCTCTCTTTTTGTAAGTGTCCAGTGTGAGGGGCTGCTGGTAGAGTCAGCAGGAGACCTCAGCCAGCCTTGGTGGTCTCTAAGACTTTCCTGTGCAGTCTCTAGATTCACCTTCAGCAGGTACTGGATGCATTGAGTTCGCCAGGCTCCAGGGATTGGCTGTGCAGGATTGCACTAATTAACCTTGGTAGTGGTACTAGGAAACCTTGGTGGTGTAGTGGTTAAGAGCTACTCCTGCTGACTAAGAGGTCAGCAGTTCAGATCCAGCAGGTGCTCATTGGAAACTCTAAGGGGCAGTTCTACTCTGTCTTGTAGGGTCGCTATGAGTCAGAATCGACTTGACAAAAATGCGTTTTTTTTTTTTTTTTTTTTAGTGGTACTAAGAACTGTGCAGATTCATTGAAGGGTTAATTTACCGTCTCCAGAGGAAACATCAAGAGAACGCTGAACCTTCAAATGGACAGACTGAGAGCCAATGACATGGACATGTATTACTCTGCGTGAGATGCAGTGATGGAAAGTCATTGTGAGTCTAACACAAACCATACTACTGATCATTCATCCTTTCCTGATGGCCAAGCTGAGCCACAGTTTGGAACAGCTTGGTGCCAACAAGACAGAGACACAACAGAACAGATGAACTCTTTTCATAGTCTAGAACCTTTGAGTGAAGTCACTTGCAGGGAACAGAACAGAGCAAGTATAAAACTGGTGCAGCAATCCCTACACCTCCATCCTACTGCAGAAATCCAAGAAACTTTTTTTCATAGGACAAAAGTTGCACAGGTATAAGAGTAATGTCAGGCCATCTCAAAAATATCTATTTCCCCAACTCCAACATGAGCCTCCACTCATAAACATCACTCTCTGCAATCCTGAATTGTCCAGTGGAATTTAACTATCTGAGCATAAACAGGTCCTGGTTTCTCACTTGAAATGAATGTTGAATAACTTCATTTTTAAACATTTCTTCATGTCCTGTGGCCCCAAATCCTGCCCACTCTGTCCAGACTTACCTTCCTCATTGTCCGTAAATAGGTGGACCAGGCAAAAGGTTGCAGGAAAATTCCAGGATGATTTGTCTCCCTAGTTCCTCTAAGTAGCACAAGACAAAACACTACTCCCAAGGAAGGACAGAAAGCGACTGCTCCTTACTTCTGCCCAATCTTATATGCTCAGTGGCTTCCACCCTGAAAATCAAATCCCAGGCTTAGGCTGGAAGCCCCACCCTGGGCAGAGAATTCCCAGCATCCTTCTGAACAGGAACTCCACAGGAGTTTGATTTTCCTGTGGGCTGTTCCTCTGCCTGTTGGCAGCTCACTGCTGTGAGTGTCTTAGGGATTTCAGTTAAGGACTGTGGACATGCAATTTCTGGTGTTTTTGATTCGATGGGATCTTCCTTGTCCCAGGTGTCCTGTCCCAGGTGCATCAGCAGGATTCGGGCTCAGCACTGGTGAAGCCCTCAAAGACTCTGTCCCTTACCTGTACTGTCTGTGGTTTCTCTTTCACAAGCTATGCTGTAGCTGGGTCTGCAAGGTTTCGGTAAAGGAGCTGGGCTGGTGGGTGAGATATGGGCCAATAGGAACATGTACTATAACCCAGCTCTTAAGTCCCAAGTCAACATCACCAGGGACATCTCCAAGAGCCAAGTTTATTTAACCCTGAGCAGTCTGAGAACTGAAGACACCTCCATGTATTATTGTACAGAGTACAGAGTGGGGGCAGCCTAAACACAAACCTACTCTGCATATAGGCAGGAAGAGGCTAGACTGCAGTAAGTGTGCAGGATCACCAGGGGGAGGTCAGAGCACACTGATTTCAAGTTTGTAGCACCACGGGCAGGTGCAAGGGAGACTGGGAAGGGGTTTCCTATAAGGATCTGAACCTTCCTTTTCCTGCCTTGTAAATTGTCCCCAGGGGAAATCAGCTTTCTTCCAGAATTTCTGAATCTTTTATGACAAAGTGACAAAATTAGTGATTGTCAGGGGAGAATTAGAGCAGTCTCCTTGGGAAAACTGATAGTCTTTTTACTAAATGCTTCTGAATCCAGTGGATATTTGTATGGAATAATGATTACCTTCTCTTGCCATAGACGAGTATCAATCCAACATAGATGGTAGGCTGTAGTGTTAGTAGACAGTAAAGTTAAAGAAGAAAAATACAAAAATATATTTGGCCTTGATATAAGCAAATGGGTTTCTTAAAGGTAACGCACAAACATTTTAACTTTAATAAATCACAAACCAAAAGGATTTAATTGTAATGAAATACAGCATTTAGAAATGGAACATGTTGGACAATCCCTGGGAGATATTTGAAATGAATCTATCTGTAAGGTATTGTACCTAGTACATATAATACAATTTTAGAAATCTTTCAGAGAAATGTTAAAAATCCTATTAAAAAGGGAAAAATGCTTCAGGAGTTTCTTGACAGCAAAGGATTTATGAATGGCCAGAAACATTTGAGAAGATGACCAACATCATTTGTCCTTAGGGAAATGCAAGTTAAATCCAAACGAAATACCAGGAAGCAAACACCATCTATGTGAAATCGAGCAGAATCTGCATACTAGATGTAAGGCTGTGGACAAAGGAAATCATTTCCTATGTTGCTCGTGGGAGCGAAACTGGTATAAAATATCTTTGGCTTCTATTTAGTGGTTTTTGATAAAACTAAACATACACCTATGGTATGGCCTGGGGATTCCAACACAAATCTTGAAGCAAGAACAATGAGACTATATGTCTACAAAAGAACATGGACAGGAGTGCTTACAGTAATCTTTTTGTGTGTGTGCCCTAATAGGTAACCAGAGACAACACAAAAATCTGCCAAAAGAAGAGAGGATTACTATGGTGTGGGATATCTACCAGTAAGACACCATAAAACACTAAGATTTAACTACATGTTAATAACATTTGGTAAAATGAATGAAACTCATGGACAAAATATTGATGAAAATCACCAGCTGAAAGGAGCAGTGGTACATGAGAGCATTTACTGAAGCTCAAGGGCATGGGAAATTAACCAACATTGCTCACATCTGGGTGAGTACCGATTCGGAGGGGTATGGCTGACATATCTGCTTTTCTGGAAAAGTTCAATAATGTCATCCAGTTGTCAGCACATGGATGGTACATGTATGTCTGTCCTTTTGCCACTGCAATACCACGTTGGTTACTATACTGTAGAGTGAGTCTTGAATTTGAGCAATGTGTGTCTTTGATATTTTTTGTTTGTTTCGGTATTCTTTTGACTAGTCCAGTAACTTTGCATTCCTGTACAAATTTAAGAGTCTATTTATGTCAATAAAAATATTTATTTTTTAATTTTACTAGATACATGTTAATTCATATTTAAAATTGGGGAGAATGGACATCTTATCATCAATCATTACTCTTAAAATACTTCAGCATTTGTTTAGATCCGATGCTCTTTCTCTTTAGTGTTTTGTAGTTTTACGCAAGTGATCCTGCTCATATTTCCTTAGACTTATACCTAAGTACTCATTTTTCTTGGTACATAGTAAAAGTTATTATTCTTAATTTAAATGTTGTTTCCTTTTTTTTTGATATAAACAGTTTATTTTGTATATTGCATCTCTGCAAAAATTGCCTGTCTAACACATACCTTGTGTTCCCTCTGTGTTCCAACTTACCTCCTTGTCTCCTGCAGGGTGAATATTAACTCAAACACAATGAAGAAGTGAAGGGAGGTTGCTAATTCGGGAAACAACTGAGTGGTGTATGAATTGAAGCTGCATTCTCCTCAAAATATTTCATTTTGTTATCCTCCAATGATAGTAATAACTGTAATGAGAAGTTATGTTACATAAACCATCTAAGTTACTCATCTGCTCAAATACGTGCCCCATTTATAGAAAAAAAAGGTATTTTTTCATATAAATACCTTGTTTAGTTTCTGTTTGGTTTTTCTAATCTTATCTCTTACTAGTCACTCCCAGAATCTCGAACTCTAGTAAAACTGACCATTTGGCTATGCCTGATATACTAGGAGAAAAAAAAAATGCCTCAAGGATACTTGCACTTGCATTAGCCTCTCCATGGAAAATGAGTTTGCCCAGTGACTATATGGCCCGTATTGCAGTTTTCTCCTAGTGTTGCTCAGAAATTTCCCTTTGGCGAAGCTACCATAACTGAGGCCATCATCCTCTTCTGGGTTATTTCCTGTCCAACTAGCTCTATTGTTTTGTCTGTTGTGTTGTTCTCTTCATCACTTATGGTTTGCTAACATACTCTCCTACACATTTGTTTTTTAATTTACTTGTTTATTGTCTCTGTCCTCAAGCAGCTATCAGGGAGTTCTAGGGTAGATATCAGAGGTATCACTGTCTGTTGAGTTTAAAAGCATCTTCCAGAAACACGAACCAGACATGCAAACTGCAGGGTGACACATAAGATCTACTCAATGGAGGACACAGGATAGGGATGGGGAGAAGGATGGGCATGGTCATGTTTATCCTAGGAAACTTTACCACAGTATTATTGGAAAAAGGAAAGAAATCAGGACAGTGTCTGGAAAATACTTAGGGAGAAAAATTAAAAAAATTTTTTTGGAGGCAGCTACAAGTCACTGTACCACGCGTGAGAGCTGAAGGAATAATGACAATGCACAGGGCGTGAGATGAGGCTCAATGTTGTGGTGTGTCCCCTCAACATGATTCTGGGTTGGGTGAATTAGTGAAGGTTCTTATAAATGAGAAGATATTTTGGCCTTAGGTAGGATAAAGGACATGGGAAGAGGAAAGAAGAAAAAGGAGACGGATACCAACAGAGAAATGGGAAGAATATAAGCAAAGAAGCAAAAACTGGTGAATGACGGGAGAAGGGAGAGCAGGAATTAGATTAACATTCAGAAGGAAGACAACTTGGAACTCTATGCTCAGAAATGGAAAGAGCACACCTTGTGTTTCTCTACCAGACCTTCTCCCCAGAGAAGGATGTTCACCAGGCAAATACACATGACAGGATGTCTGCAGGTGGGATCCCAAAAGGGATAGGGCATTGTAGCACGGGCCTCTGTGTGATGTGCTACCTAGGGTTACCAGCAATTTTGCTTCCCACTGTCCAGCAAACCTGCCTGCTTCCCTGACCTGTTTTCCTAACTTTGAGGTGGGAATGAAAATATGGAAGCTCAGGAATGAGGAAGTTTCAGAGGAGGAAGACATCTGGGTCATCTGATGTCTAAATACTCAGGAAGTCACCTTTTGGAAGAGCCTGTGAGGCAGAAGTGGGCCCCTGGCTCCTTCCTCTTGTAAGTCCAGTACCTTTGACACATGCACATTTCCCCTCAGCTCTGTCTATATCACACCTACCATGCTGTGTGGTGTGGGCATCTTCACTCTCTCAGGAAAGGCACTATCCTTCCTAGTAGAAGATGAAGCTGTTATGTTTCCTCCTTTTTCTGGCGACAGCTTCCCAGTGTGAGCCTCTCAGGGACTTAAACGTTGGGTGATAGGGGTGAGTGTGCTCTGTTTCTGACTCACAAGAATTTCGTCTCTTTCCCCTAGGTGTCCTGTCCCAGGTGCAGCTGAAGGAGTCAGGCCCAGGCCTGGTGAAGCCGTCACAAACCTTGTCTCTCACCTGCACTGTCACTGGTGACTCCATCTCTAGTGCTTATTATGCTTGGATCTGGATCCGCCAGCCCCCAGGGAAGGGCCTGGAATGGCTGGGAGTTGGTTACTACAGTAGATCATCATGGAATACAAACTATGGCTCCTCCATCCAGGGCCGAATCTCCATCATTGCCGACTCATCCAAGAACCAGTTCTCCCTGCAGCTGAGCTCTGCGACTTCCGAGGACACAGCCGTGTATTACTGTGCAACAGGCACAGTGAAGAGAAGTCGGTGTGCCCCAAGACACAAACCTCCCCTGAAGGGAGAGGACTGGCCTACAGGAGGCGCTCAGAATGCGTGGAGCACAGAGAGCATCTCAGGAGCAGGTGCAGAGGAAGACTGAAGTTTCCTTTTAACCCTGGTGTTTCCTGCCCCTGCCCAGCAAAAGTCTTATCCTCGAAGAACCGTTACTACTGTCTCTTCCTTGCAACCAGGAACAGATTACCCAAAAAGCTGGGTCAGCACATGCTTCTTAGTGTGTACTTTATAAGCACATGCTTAGTTGTGCTAACCTTGTAAGCCCAAGCTTACCTTGCTTACTGAGTAATCCTTCCCCACAGGGCACTGAATGAAATTGGTAACAGCTCCAGAGTGTGAGAATGTGTCGGCTAGAAATGAAGCTCACACAGGCTCAGGAGGCTGCCTATGCACCAGCTTGTTTATGGCGTGAGTAACTTTTTAACTCTATCACACTTGTGCTTTCAAGCCTGTGCTTAGATGGTGTGCACAATTAAGCATGTGTTTACTGTGCTTATTGGGTAATCCACCCCTGCTTGTAACTCCCTGGTGTCTCTCACTTAATAAGTGCTAATTTGGAGAAGGAATTCAATTAAGTATTTAAGACCTCATTTTTCACATTTCTACCCCCAACATTTTTTTCAGTAAAATCTTAATAATTAGAAAACCATGCATCCTCAGTTCAACCTCCAAATACATGCAAATATTTCTGTGCTTTCTACCATGTCTCAGTCATAGTAAACGCTTCTGTTCATAGTGTACTCAGTAGATACGGAGGTGCTATGTCTCATTCTTGTCCTTTTTTCTGCCTTAAATGAAGCTGAAAAAACCACTTTGACGGGTTATATCTGCCATATCTAACTGCATCCTAGTGTTCTATGTCTCAGATAGTCTCTCCACCACCCATTCTTTTGTCATGGCGAGAGGAGGAAGATCCAACTATGACTTTTTAATCGCCCTCATTCTCCATTAAAGGAAACAACAAACTCCTTTTTTAATCTCTTCCATGTGTGCTGTCTCATTTTACTTCTTCTCATTCTCACAGCCACCAACCAAGTACAGGCACTGAGCACCACTCCACAGAATACTCTCCTACCCTGTGACTCCTCTAGCCCACCCACTCCCTTCTCCTACGTACTTCAGTGGAGACAGCTGCTTCTCATGGTGTCCCCTGAGGACATACCGTGGGGGTCACTAGTGATCTGATAATAAAGTCCAAACCCCCCATGCCTTGCAGAGTCTCAGAACACTCTGGAACACGTCACAGGGGTGAATGAATCCTTGAAATTGTAGACTAATTTCAGTTGTCTCTTTCTCTCTCGCTCTTGCTGTCTCTATACACACACACACACACACACACACAAGTATATACACCCAGGTGGCACAAATAGTTATGCACTCAACTGCTAACCTTAAGGTTGCTTGTTTGAACCCACACGGCTGCTCCTCAGGAGAAAGACCTGGTGATCTACTTCCCTA
The DNA here is from genome assembly GCF_030014295.1 of Loxodonta africana. NCBI lineage: Eukaryota > Metazoa > Chordata > Mammalia > Proboscidea > Elephantidae > Loxodonta > Loxodonta africana. The sequence goes on from NC_087362.1 coordinate 24,401,110, forward strand.
AAGATGACAACCAAGGAAACCCTCTGGGGGCAGTTCTACTCTGTCACACGGCTTTGCTTAATGTCCAAACTGAGTCAACGCCACCTAACAACAATGACAACATACATTGAATAAAGTTTAATGACTTTAAACAAAAATGTTCTTTGAATAATCGCTATGATGGACACATAAGATAGAAATAAATGCATTCCGACCTTTAAATTTTATAATTGAAAAAGAATAAAATTTATATTCATTTGTAGAAAAATATGTGTTTAAATATATTTTTTAAGTGGAGTTTCAACAGACAGACACACAGGTAGAAAGACATAGTTTTGGATCACTACCTCACACAATAAACACAAATTCCAATGTGTCAGTTAGAGTAACATTTAGGGAGTGTGTGTGACATGTGAGAGGATATAGTTTAGTTTTTGCCTGTACACGTGTGTGTGCTAGTGCTGGGGATGTGTGTGTGCAGGCACGTGTGTTTCTGTGTGATTACAACATTTTATAATATATTTTAAACCTATCTGTGTAAATAGAATCTAGATTTTGAACATGCTAAAAGATAATGAAACCAAACCATAAGAAAAATCATAAATATATTTTGAATGGCAATGTTATGATGTCTTATGCAGAGTGTTTTATTAATAATGAACAAAATACCTAATTGTGTTTTTAAAAAACTCCTGAGGGGGATGGGCATCAATATTGACTTATCAGAATATCAGTACAAAATTGCTACACACATAATGCACTTATCCTCACTGGTGATCAAGAAAAACCTAAGTATCAAATTAGATTCATCATGTAAAAGAAAACAAGTTTATCACTATTGCATTAAATACCAGCTGTCTTATATAAAAAAAAAAAACTAGTGCCATCGCTGTCTTATAGAGCAACTAAAATGAGAAAAAAAAAAGTTAAATTTCCCCTTCGTTTTACTCCTTATGCCTGAAGCAGTTCTTCAATCATGTTTTGAAGAGTGAATGAGCCTGACATGAGTCTTTCTCCACTTATAAGGACAGGGCTTCACCATATGTAAGTTTTCCCTCAAATTCTAGGGTAAAATTCCACTCATGGACTGTTGAGTTTAATAGCTCTCTCAACAGACGTAGCTAGAGGTCTCTGGGAAAGAGAGCTCTGTGGTTTAGAAGATGATTTCATTGGGTCTTCTTTGGTACCTGGTGACAGCTAACCAAGATGAGTGTCTCAGATATCATACCTGGGTATATGGTAATGGTTGTGACTGCACATAACGGGAAAGGACCCAGGTGTCCTATTGCAGGTGCAACTGGAAGCATTGGGCCCAGGACTGGGGAAATCCCCACAGAGTCTGTCTCTCACCTTCACTGTCTCTGGATTCTTCATAACAGACAGTGGTTACTTCTGGCAATGGGTTTGCCAGCCCCTGGGAAGGGGCTACAGTGGATAGGGGAAATAAATTATTCTAGATTCACAAAATAAAGCCCATTCTTCCAGAGCCACAGATCCATCTCCAGAGACACATCAAAGAAGTAGGTGCTCAGGAAACAGCTGTATAGTACTGTGTGAAAGGCACACTAAGGGGAAGTTGGTGTGAGCCCTTGCAGGGAGCATATTGGGCACAAGAATGAATTACCCAATAAGGAGGGTATGTGTGTTGACTCAACAGCACTGGGTTTCTGGGCACGTGCTTAAGGTCTCAACAAAATAGAGGCACCAGCTATCCAAAGCAAAGACCCACAGATGCCAAGCAAATAGGACAGAAGTAAAGGAGAGTGTCACAGTTGAAGGTACTTGGCAGAGCACTAAATAAAACTGATACCAGCTCCATTGTGTGAGAATGTGCCTGCCAGGGACATGAGGTTGACTGCCTGCAAGGTTGTTTAAGCTATGAGGTCCCTACTACTTCAACACTTGCTTTGACCTCTGTCTCCTATGGTTCTCTCCCATGTCATTGAAATTCCTTATCTTAGCAGGTCTCTTGGGAGTATATTATTTCTTTGGAGTCGACAAGAGATGAGAATGACTATTGAGTCTAACTGTTGCTACCTTCACCCAATATGCAACTGGATTCAACATGAGTGGTTACTGGACATGGTTGGATTGTATTAATAGATACCAGGTCTCTGACCCATTATGAGAGAACCGTCTTGTACTTCCATGTCTGTTGACCCAGCAAGTCCAGCCAGGAGGGCTAGCAATGCTCTTTGGCATGATACAAACACAGGGGTGTGCTCTTTCACATGTTCTGGTAAACAACCAATAGAAACTTCAGTCAGATGAGTAAGTAGAAAATTGCAATGAATTTAAACAAGTTACTTTTCAACTGTATAGTGTTTACATGAAAATTTTGAAAACACCACAAAATAAATGCTGGTTATTAAGAAGTTCACTGTCGGAGGCAGGGACAAGATGGCTAACTAAGCAGAAGCTTCTGCTGAACTTCTTGCAACAAAAACCCAAAAAAACAAGTGAATCCATTACATATATGACAATCTGCAAACCCTGACCATCAAACACAGAACTAAGGAATCGACCTGAGTGACAAGGGAGTGAGAGGCCGTGCAGAAGCAGCGATGAGCTGCTGAGCCCATGCAGTAACTCAGCTTCAATTCCTTGGTGCCGTTCTTTGGTGTGAGTGTGGCGGGGCTGATGGTAATTTCCCGAGGCATGGCAAGTACAGGATGCAGCCCTAACTTTCTAGGGCAATCTCAGAGACAACCCAGCCAGTGCACACAGGCTACGTATGCCTCTAGAATCTGAAATAAAACAGCACTTTTGACACAAGATAAGTGGTTTTGTCTATTTTACCACACTAATTTCTCCTGTCTATCTGATCCCTCCCCTCCCTGCCCCAGCAGGCTTCATTAACAATGGAATTCCATGGGCCTGAGATAGAAGTGCTGTGCTTTTTCTGATCTATTCTCCTCTGCTGGGAGAAGTAGCAAATTAACAAACAGGGGAAAAATACTTTCCAGACTCCCCTAAACTGGAAGATCAGAGCAGAAGCAGCGCCAACCCAGGCATAAGAGATCCACAGACTTTGGCTTTTACCCCTACATGGAGCCAGGTGGCTATTATAATGCAAAGGTAAATGTGTTAGAGGTCTGACTATAATTGTTTCAGCTGTGTGGTGGAGAGGCAGGTTTTGGAGGTCTGATACTGGCCTACCTATTAAACAGAGCCCTTACCTAACCACAGCAGTGACCTGAGGGCTGAGGCTCCATCCACACCGCCTAACCACCCATGAAAGAGATCTGAGGATAGTGGTTTCTACTAGTCTTTACGGGTATAAGCATTGGGTGCCTAAGGTACAGATGCAGGGCCCACACACCAGAGAGCTCTAGAGAACAGGGATGCTTCTTCCTCACTGACACTTGGGGGAAGGCTGTCAGCACCCTGCCCTCCTCAGAGTGTGACCCCCTGCTGCTACCAGAAAGCAGTGCATGCAACCATCACCACTACTCCTCTACGATAGTAGTTGAGAGCCTACACCACACACTAGGTGACCAACTATCAGGACACCTGAGCTGAATTTATACAAGAATAGTGAATGGACTCCTAGGCTCATATACTTGATAACAACTCTATCCAACTGGTAACAGGACATTAGTGCTTCAAAGGCTCCAATAATCAAGTTACCTCACTCTAGTAGCCTATATGGGTATACCAAAACAAGGCACTAGGACACAGTGAGCAATCAAAAAATAAATTAATACAATAACTTACAGATGGCTTGGAGACAACAGTCGATATCATATCACATAAAGAAGCAGGCCATGATTGCTTCAACAAACTCCCAAAACAGAGAATGAAGGACTCTTCTGGATGAAGATGTATTCCTGGAATTACTAGATGTAGAATACAAAGGATTAATATACAAAACTCTTCAAGACTTCAGGGACGACATCAGGAATGAAATCAGGCAATGTACAGAAAAAGCCGAGGAACACACAGATAAAGCAGGAAACAGATTAAAAAGATTATTCAAGAACATAATGAAAATTTAATAAGCTGCAGGAATAAATAGAGAGACAGCATTCAGAAATTGAAAAGATTAACAATAAACATAAAGAATTAGACAACTCGATAGGAAAAGGAGCAGAATTGAGGAATTGGAATGCAGAATTGGGGAAATAGAGAATATTTGAAGAAAAACCAGATAAAAGAATTAAAAAAAAAAAATGAAGAAACCCTGAGAATCATGTGAGATTCTATTAAGAAGAGAGAATTGTTGGAGATTAGTTGGCAGAAAACTTCCCTGACATTGTGAAAGATGAAAGGATACCTATCTATTCAAGATGCTCATCAAACCCCATATAAGGTAGATCTGCAAAGAAAGTCACCAAGACATATTATGATCAATCCTGACAAAACCAAAGATAAAGAGAAAATTTTAAGAGCAGCCAGGGATAAACGAAAAGTCACCTACAAAGGAGAATCAATAAGAAAAAGTACGGACTATTTGGCAGAATCCATGCAGGCAAGAAGGCAATGGGATGACATATATAGAGAGCATTGAAGGAGAAAAATTGTCAGCCAAGAATCATATTTCCAGCAAAACTGTCTCTCAAATATGAAGGCAAAAATAAGTCATTTACAGGTAAACACAAGCTTAGAGAATCTGCAAAATCCAAACCAAACTACAAAAAATACTAAAGGAAATTCTTTGGTTAGAAAATCAATATTATCAGATATCAACACAACACAAGGACACAGAACACAGCAAACTGATATCAACTCAGATAGGGAAATCACAAAAATAAAATAAGATTTAAAAAAAAATGCTCAAAACAAGGAATCTCTGATGTCATTATGTAAAAGATGACAATAAGCAATAAAGAGGGACTAAATACAGTAAAAAAAAAAAGAAAAAAAATTTTTTTTTTTTTTTTTTAAATACAGTAGGCATAGATCTTTCATATGGAGAGGAAATGAAGGTGATATAGTGAAGTTCATGGTGCAGTCTCAGACTAATATTAGCTTCTTTCTTTCTGTTCCTTTAATTTCCCTGAGGAGACAGCTTGCACTGCTTGGGTACCAACGGCTAGAAGGTGGCATCCTTCACTGAATTAGGCCTGCCTGAACATGTCTACAATTCACACACCCACGTATACACACAGATCTTGACCCAGCATCCCGTCACCCCTCTTCTGGCCCCTGACCCCAACACCATTGACGTTATGTCTCAGACCCAGTGGCCGCACTGCATAGATCCCATTGTGGGTCCTAAGTGCTTCCCAGGCTGATCTCAGGCTTCAGAATTGGCCCTATTTAAATCTGGGTAAAGAAAGCCCAAGAACAAGGTCTTGGCCTTTTCCATAAATACAGATGGTCTGCAGCCACCTCTGCTTCCCTCACCCACCCAGTGAAGCCCACATCCCCTCACTGTCTGACCCCTCCAGAGAACCAAGACCCATATCCTCCAGGAGGCCCCATGACCACAGGCTGCCTCCTCAGACACAGCAACTTGGAGTTAGCCACCCTTTCTGCACTGTAAGTGGCTTGGGTGATGCCAGGAGTCCCGTTTGTCATAATGTCAGTTCCTGGTTTGCCGCTTAGGCCTGGCCTGAGAGTCAGAAGACACCCATCCCTGTGGTACTCCCTTCACTTATGAAGCTTGTTTTTTGGTTTTCCAACAATTTATTTCAATTAAATCTCTACCTGCTTGCATGGTTTCTGAGAAGTCCTCCTCTAATGTGTGGGTTTTCCTCTTTCTGGTGATATCTCCCAGAGGTGAATGTCTTAGGGATTCAGGAAAAAAGCTCTGGGGATGCTATATCTGAGCACATGACTCACAATGGTTCTCTTTGTTCCCCGGTGTCCTGTCCCAGATGCAGCTGCAGGGGTAGGGCCCAGGATTGGTGAAGTCCTCACAGACCCTGACCATCACCTGCTCTGTTTCTGGATTCTCTTTAACCAGCTCTGATATGAGCTGGGTCCTCTAGCCTCCAGGAAAGGGGCTGGAGTGGGTGGGTTCCACATGGCATGGTGGGAGCCCAAACTATAACTCAACTCTGGCATCCTGAGTCAGCATCATCAGGGACACCTCCAAGAGCCAAGTTTACTTCCAGGTGAGCTCTGTAACTCCCGGGAACACAGCCCTGTATTACAGTGCAAGAGACAAAGTGAGAGGAAGTCTCTTTAACCATTCGTGCATTGAAGGTCATCGTAAGACAGGGAGCGAAGGCCCTGAGATCAGAGGGTGACTGAGAAATAGCAATGAGACTGCTGTGGTTGGAGGAGAAGCAAGTGAAAGAGAAATAGGCTATAGTATCAGAGAGGTAATAAGGGGCTGAGTGTGGAACCTAGAGACTCAGTAAGACAAAGAACGGAGGGCCCCCCAAATCTGAAAACAAAGTAACAAGAAATGGGCTGTTCCCCAGAACAATGGGGCAGGGTATCTAAATATAGCCTGCAAACTTCTTTAACCTTGCTTACAGAAGCACCTGGAGAAAACCAGGCCCAGGGACATGCACAGAACATCCATCTGTGAGCGCTGTGTGACCTTCCACCAGGGGCAGTGAGGGGCTTCAGCCCCAGCTGGGGAATTGAACCCCGGGAGTGAGAGACTGCGCAGGCCTGACAGCTCATAATAAGTCATGCTACTGATTCCAGAGGCCAGAGGCCTTCGGGACAGGAGCCATCGTGGGAAGCTACTGTGTGAGCACCTTAGTTAACATATCCCCACCTTTGTCTGTGAATAAACATGAATCTTTTCCCACCCAAGAACTTTTAAAACTTAGGCCAGTCTTTTGTTTTGCGAGATGAGGGTAAGCATTGCTCTAGGCCCTCCTCGTCTCCGCTTGCAAGCCTCTTCAAATAAAACTTTGCTTATGTGGAAAACTTCGTGCCTTACCTGTTCATTCTTGACCAGTGAGAGGCAAGAACCTTATTCCAGTAACAATTGCACTGCCACAGACTAATATTTTGTTCTTTCTTTGTGTTCCTTTCATTTCTAAGGAGATGGCACGTACTGCTTGGGCAGCAAGGGCTAGATGGTGGCACTCTTCATTGAATTAGGCCTCTCAGAACATGCCTACAATTCACACACCAACATATATAAGTATATATACACAGAGTGTTCACTGAGCATCCAGTCACTGCTCTTCTGGCCCCTGGACCCAACACCATTGAGGACATGTCTCAGACCCAGTGTCCCCACTGCATAGATCCCATTGTGGTTCCTAAGTCCTGTACAGGCAGATCTCAGGCTTCAGGATAGGAGCTATTAAGTCTGGGGGAAGAAAGTCCAAGAACAAGGTCTTGGCCTTTTCCATAAATACAGATGGTTTGCAGCCAACTCTGTCTTCCTCATCCACCCAGGGAAGCCCATACCCCCTCACTGTCTGGTCCCTCCAGAGACGCAAGACCCATATCCTGCAAGAGGCCCCATCACCACAGGCTGCCTCCTCAGACACAGTGACTTGGAGCTAGCTGCCCTTTCTGCACTCTAAGTGGCTTGGGTGAGGCCAGCAGTCCCCTTTATCATAATGTCAGTCCCTGGTCTGCCACTTAGGCCTAGCCTGAGAGTCAGAGGACACACATCCCTCCAGTACTCCCTTCACTTTTGAAGAGTCTTTGGCAGAATACACACTTCTAGCTTGGTTTGTTGGTTTTCCAGCACTTTATTTCAAGCAAATCTTTCCATGCTTGCATGATTTCTGATGAGAATTCCATTTCTAATTCCTATCATTGGTCTCTTATTGGTAAGCTTTCTTGTTTTTGTTTGTTTTTTCCATGTAGCTTTTTCAAGTTTTTCTAAAATTTGAATACAATATACCTAGATGTGTTTTCCTTGGTTTGTTTTCTTTTCTTTCTTGTGTGTGTGTGTGTGTGTGTTTTAATTTTTATTTATTCTATTTATTCTTTTGGCAGCATCTGTGATCTGTGGTTTTCTGTGTCATAAATGTGGCACATTTTTCAGCTATGATTACTTCAAATAATTCTTCTGCTCTCTATTCTACTCCTGATGTAAATACACATGTGTTGTGTTCTCTGCAATTTTCTCAGAGTGCTTGAATTTTTTTTTTTTCTGGGAGTCATGGGCTTCATCCTCAAGGACATGAAGCATGTATGGTCCTTATTCTTCGTGGTGGCAGCTCCCAGAGGTCAGCATCTCAGGGATTCAGGCATGAAGATCTGTGGACGCTGCATCTGAGCACACGGCTCGCTGTGGTTGTCCTTGTGCTCAGGTGTCTTATCCCAGGTACAGTTACAGGAGTTTGGTCCAGGACTGTTGAAGACCCTGTCCCTCACCTGCACTGACTCTAGTTACTCCTTCACTGGATGCTGGCTCTGGATCCGCCAACCTTCAGAGAAAGGGCTGGAGTGGATGGGGTGCATCTTATGATAGGAACTTGCACTGCGAACCGTCACTCAAGCGTGGAGTCAGCTTTTCCAGAGAAATGTACAAGATTTCTTTGTGCTGCTGAGCTCCATGACCAGGGAGGACATGGCCATGTATTACTGTGAGAGATACAGTAAGTGGAAGGCAAAGGGAGCTCAAATTCAATCCTATCTGCAGGGAGGCAGGAGAGGCTACACTGCAGGGGCTCCTCAGGACCCACAGAGCAAGGAGGCCCAGCTCAGAAAGAAGATATAGCATGGTGTGGTGGTTTCTAGCCACGGTTTAGGGGTTCATCTCTTTTCCTAACATCTAACCCCTGGGAACACTCCATTACTTTTTATTTATTTAGTTTTTGAATTGTGATAAAAATATATATCACACATTTGCCAATTCAATGTTTTATAATGTAGATTTTGTGACACTGACTACATGAGCCTCATTGTATAGCCACTGCATCTCTTTTTAAAGCAATGCAATGATGCATCCAAATTGCAAATAGAGTACAATTTTTTAATAGTCTTTCTTATCTATTTTTATCTTACATTATCTTCTTCTTATACATTTGTCTTGAAATACATAATTTCTATAAAGTTAACATTATGCAGTTAATGTTTGAACTTAGGTCACTGCCCCAGGAATGCCCAGGCTTACTGCTACTATTATTACTACCAGTGTTACTTTTTGTTATAATAATAATGAAGATTATCATAATAATACATAAAGTAAAGAAAAAAAATTACATGTATATCCAGTCACTGGGAAGACATATTGTCTACGTAGAATCAATATTTCAGAATTGAAAATTGAACCCCACACCACATTTTCTGTATTATTTTCCTTTTTACGCTATAACACAAATAGCATAGTGTGTGGCTTTAAAGAGCACATATTTATTTGCTCACACTTCTTGTGAAAAGTCTAAAGCAGAGTCTCTAGCCTATCAGTCTCTTCCTTGTCGAGATCCCCAAGTGTTTCTTGGCGTTCCTTGACTCATAGATGATCTTCATATGGTTTTCTCTTTCTCTTTGTGTGTCTATTCTCCTCTTTCTGTAACTCAGAACTGATTAGGTTTAGGGCCCACCCTGAACTGTTATAATATAAGAAAATAAAAACTCTGTTTTCAAACATGGTCACATGCACAGACACAATAGTCGAGAGAATATATTGTTAATGGGACCTTGTGGTCCGCAGTGGCTGTTCAACTATAACAGCTGTGTTGATCACAACTGTATCTCATCCACACGTAGCCAGGGCAACTGGAAAGATAGATTCAGGTGCCACCTATTGACAAAAAGCCTGAATGTTTAGAACCAGAGACAATATTGCCAAGTGGGACTCACAGTGGGGAAAAGCAGTGTGAGCCCAGGCATATACCTCCTCTGAACACACAGGCGTGCTGTTGTCAGGAGACACTCGGGACCCACTGAGTCCAGGATCCATTCCAGGGGAGTTTCAAGTGAGGAATAAGGGAGATTCCTGTCTCACAATTTCTTTTCATTCCCAAAATACTGGCACCCATTGGAGCCCTCCTTTCTATTCAGATTCTAGATTTTGAAGACCTCTCCGTGGGTGGGGTTATTTTCCTCTCTGCTCTACAAAGGATGGATTGTCATAGGGACAGTGGGCATCTAGTAAATATTACCATTTCCTCTGTTTTTTAGGGTCTTTATGAGAGGACATATATCAGCCTAGCCTTGATCTGTTACATAGTGTAGGATACAGGATTTGATGAAATTTCATTAGATTGTCTCCATGTGGGTAATTATGATAATACTAAAAAGCTATAAAGTTGCATTAAATATACAGTCTGTGCAGGTATTCATCCAACTGAATTAACCTGAAGAAACAGCCTTACATTTAATGCACAAAAATATACAGATGTTAGACACATTTTACTCATGAAAGGTGTTCTTTGATCTTAAGCGAAGAGTCCTGAGAGTGTTGATGTTAACTCAGCACATGGATTTGTCTTTCCTGCCTGCGTTTTCCCTCAGAGCACTTCCATCCATGTAATTTCTGAATGTCTCATGCACTAGTACCTCACCTAACAAAACCTTCCTTCTGACAGGAAGATACAAAGAAGCAAGCCTGTGACTGGACTGACCCACCCAGCCTGTGAGATCATGTACTCCCTTGTGCCACAAGCCCAGAGTCACTGTCTGTAGGGTAGCTAAGTGACTTCTTAGTTCTGGATTCAGGGCAGTAGATGGGACATCTACTACTCCAGCTACTAACCCAGCACAGTGGTGAGCTGAGGACCTCCCACTAACTCTCCCTACTTTTGGTATGGAAAATTTATTGTCCTGAAAGTCCCCTTTCAAGGAGAGTGTCTACAGACTCAAGAAGTTCTTATGGACAGGAACTTTCAGAGAATAAGGTGTAATAAGTGTTACTGGTCATTTCAACAACTCCTCTAATGATTACTCTCCAGGCAGAAATGTCCACTCTGTAAAAAACACATAAATAAAAAAATAATTTAGGCTGACATGAGCGTAATCCCCTTCACAGTATCCTTTTTATATACTTGGTAGTAAAGCCAGTTCAGCTGAAGAAATATTCCCCCAAGCTACTGAGCCTATCAAAGTGGTCCCAATTTACTACAAACTTTGGGATGGACACCGTTTTGTCTCTATTCAATGTTTTTGTTCCATTTTGCTGCTGTTTCAATTCTTTGTAATACACAAAAACTTAAACAGTACAAATGTGACCAGTTAGAAAGCCCTGGACTTGTGGTAAATATTTGATATCTTTTTTTCTTATCTATCTGTCTGTCCATCTGTCTATCATCTATCTGTCTATTGCCTATCTGTCAATCTGTCATCCATCCATCCATCCATCCATCCATCCATCCATCCATCCATCCATCCATCCATCCATCATCTATCTATCTATCATCTATTCATTCCAATGTACCTATTCTTAAAGGTGTCTTTCATCCTTGGCTGCATCTGGATTCCTGTCTTGAATATGTCCTTTTGGTGTGGATTAAGGCAACCCCAGGGAGAGATGAAATGGGATCCCAGGGAGGGGACTCTGTTCTGCTAATGACACAACAAGCAACCCCAGAGAAAGGAGCCTCTTCTGCCCCTTTTAAACTTTACAAACAGAGGCACTTCCTACATGCAAATTCTCACTTAGACAATTGGATGAAACCCCAGCACACATTTCCTGAAATTCAGGCTCTTTTCAGCCTGGAGAATATTCTCTGGGAGTCATGGACCTTATCCAGAAGAACATGATAAGTGTGTGGGTTTTCTTCTTTCTGGTGGTATCTCCTAGAGGTAAGTGTCTTAGAGATTCAGAAACAAAGCTCTGGGGATTATGTACCTGAACACATGACTCACAGTGGTTCTGTTTGTTCCCAGATGTCCTGTCCCAGGTGCGGCTACAGGAGTCAGGCCCAGGACTGGTAAAACCCTCACAGACCCTATCCATCACCTGCTCTGTCTCTGGATTCTCTTTAACCAGCTACGATATGACCTGGTTCCGCCAGCCTCCAGGAAAAGGGCTAGAGTGGGTGGGTGCCATATGGACTGGTGGAGGCACAGGTTATAATCCAACTGTGGCACCCCGAGTCAGCATCACCAGGGACACCTCCAAGAGCCAAGTTTACTTCCAGCTGAGCTCTGTGACTCCCGAGGACACAGCCCTAGATTACTGTGCAAGAGACACCGTGAGAGGAAGTCAGTGGGATCCCAGACAGAAACCTCCCTCCAGGGAGGCCAAGAGAGAGCTAGGGTTCACGTGATGCTCAGCATCACATAGCACAGGGGACCAAACCCAGGGCAGGGGTGAAGGGAGGGAGAAGGAGTGGGCTTCTTGTTAGAATCTCTGGTTTCCACTTCCTATACAGGAAATCCTCTACAGACCCTATGCAACTACATACTTCATTAATGTAGTTTTTCGTACTTCCATACACCATAATTTTTTTTTTCCTACTCTGAAGATAGATATTGTTTTTTTCTTATATAGTCACTTTATGCAGGACTAAGACCCAGCATATTTTTCAATGTGTGTCTGAAATCCTGAAACTTGGTGAATGCCCTGAGAAGGCTCAGGGGACTGTCATCATGTGTAAATGAATCTCATTATTTGCTGTTCACATGAAAGTAGTAACCAGCCCTCTTATGGTTTACAGGAGCATGGCACAGCTAGTTTGAACATTGTGAGGTATGCACTGTTCAGACTTCTAGTGCCAGAGAGCACTCGTTTTAGGTATATAACTGAGGCATTATGTTTACCAAAATTGGCTTAGTCTTTATTATTATTTTGTAACTGATGTTTTTATACCATTTCCCTTTAAAGTCGTGTAAGAATATGTTGTTGTTGTTGTTGTTAGATGCCTTTGAGTCAGTCCTGACTTGATAGCGACCTTATATGCAACAGAAGGAAACACTGCTGGGTCCCTGTTGCACCTGAGCCCACTGTTGTAGGCACTCTGTCAATCCATCTCACTGAGGGTTTTCCTCTTTATTGATGACCCTCTATTTTACCAAGCATGCTGTTTTTCTCCATAGACTGGTCCCTCCTGGTCACATGTCCAAAATAAATGAGACGATATTTTCCTATCCTTGCTTCTAACGAGAATTCTAGCTGTGCTTCTTTCGAGACAGATTTTTTCATTCCTCTGGCAGCCATTGTATATTCAACACTCTTTGAAAACACCATAATTCAAAGGCATCAATTCTTCTTCCTTCTTCATTGTGCAGCTTTTACATGCATATGAGGCAGGTTGAAAACACCATGGCTTGGGTCAGGTGCACCTTTGTTCTTAAAGGGACCTCTGCTTTTTAACACTTTAAAGAGATGTTTTGCAGTAGATTTGCCCAATGAAATGCTTCGTTTGATTTCTTGGCTGCTGCTTCCATGGGTCTTGATTGTGGGTGCAAGTAAAATGAATTCCTTGACAACTTCAATCTTTTCTCCACTTATCTTGATGTGGCTTATAGGTCCAGTTGTGAAGATTTTTGTATTCTTTATATTGAGATGTAGTTCATACCGAAGGCTGTGGTCTTTGATCTTCACCAGTGAATATTTCAAGTCCTTGTCACTTTCAGCAAGCAAGGTTGTGTCATCTCCGGAATGCAAGTTGTTATCGAGTCTTCCTCCAATCATGGTGCCCCCTTCTTCGTATAGTCCAGCTTCTCAGATTATTTGTTCAGCATGAAGATTGAATAAGCATATTGAGAGGATACAAGCCTGAGGCACGCTATTCCTGACTTTAAACCAGACAGTATTCCCTTGGCTGTTAAAATGACTGTCTCTTGGTAAATACAATTCCTTGTGAGCATGATTAAAAGCTCTGGAATTCCCACTATTACCTTTGCTTTTCATAATTTGTTATGATCCACACAGTCCAAATGCCTTCACATAGTCACTACAACACAGGTCATCATCTCTAGCATTCTGTACTTTCAACCAGGATTCACCTGACATTGGCAATGACATCCTTATTCCAAGTCCTCCTCTGAATCCGAATTAAATTCCCTGTCTATTGCTGCAACCATTTTTGAGTGATCTTCAGCAAAAATTTACTTGTGTGTGATATTCATGTTACTATTCAATAATTTTTTGCATTCTGTTGGATCACCTTTCTTTGAAATGGGCACAAATATGGATGTCTCAATCAGTTGGCCAGATAGCTGTCTTCAAATTTCTTGGCATAGAAGAGTGAACACTTCTAGCACTGCATCCATTTGTTGAAGCATCTCAATTGGCAGTCCACCCATCCCTGGAGCCTTGTTTTTTACCAATGCCTTCAGTGCAGCTTGGACCTCTTTCCTCAGTAACTTGTGTTCTTGATCATATGCTACCTTCTGAGATAGATGAACATCGGCCAATTATTTTTGGTGCAGTAACTCTGTATATTTCTCCCATCTTTTTTGATGTTCACTGTGTCATTCAGTATTTTCCCTGTAGAATCCTTCAATATTGCAACTCGAGTCTTGATATTTTTTCTTCGGTTTTTCAGTTTGAGAAAAGCCAAGCGTGTTTTTCCCTTTTGGTTTTCTATCTCCAGGTCTTTGCGTATTTCATTAGAGTACTTCGTCTTCTTGAGCTACCCTTTGAAATCTTCTGTTCAGCTCTTTTACTTCATCATATCTTTCTTTTGCTTTAGGTACTCTACATTCAAGAGCTACTTGCACAGTCTCTTCTGACATTAATTTTGTTCTTTTCTTTCTTTCATGTCTTTTTAATGACCTCTTGCTTTCTTTACGTTAGATGTCCTTGATGTTATTCCATAGCTCATCTGGTCTTCGGTCATTAGTGTTCATCATGTCCAATCTATTCTTGAGACGGTCTCTAGATTCAGGTGGGATATACTCAAGCTTGTATTTTGGCTCTCATGGACTTGTTCTAATTTTCTTCAGCTTCAACTTGAACTTGTATTTGAGCAATTGATTGTCTGTTCTGCAGTTGGTCCCTAGCCTTGTTCAGACATGATATAGAGCTTTTCCATCATCTCTTTCCACAAATGTAGTCGACTGGATTCCTGAGTATTCCATCTGGTCACGTTCATGTATATAGCCACCTTATTTTGTTGAAAAAATGTTTTAGCAATGAAGAAGTTGTTGGTCTTGCAAACTTTTAACATGTAACGTCTGGCGTCCTTTCTATCACCAAAGGCATATTTTCCAACAACCAGTCCTTCTTTGTTTCCAACCTTTACTTTCCAATTGTCAGTAATTATGAATGCATCTTGATTGCATATTTGATTAATTGCAAACTACAGAAGTTGGTAAAAATCTTTAGTCTCTTCGTCTTTGTCCTTTGTGGTTGGTTGAAAGTTTAAATAATAGTCATGTTAACTGGTCTTCCTTGGAGGAGTGCGCATATTATCCCATCACTGACAATGTTGTCCTTTAGGATAGATCTTGAAATGTACTTTTTGACAATGAATGTGACACAGCTCCTCTTCAATTAGTCACGCCTGGCATTGTAGACTATATGGTATTTTGATTCAAAATGGGCGATACAAGTCCATTTCAGCTCACTAATGCTTAGGATATCAAGTTTTATGTGTTGCGCTTCATTTTTGGTGACTCCCAGTTTTCCTAGATTCATACTTGATACATTTCACTGTCCAATTTTTAATGGATATTTGCAGTTGTTTCTTCTCATTTTCAATCATGCCACATCAGCAGATGAAAGTCCCAAAAGCTTGACTCCATCCATATCATTAAGGCTGACTCTACTTTGAGGCGGCAGCTCTTCACCATTAATATTATGAATTTCTTCCAACTTGAGGGGCTCACCTTTCAGCAATATAGGACAATATTCCTTTGTTATTCATAAGCTTTTCACTGGTCAGGTTTTTTTGGAAGTAAACTGCCAGGTCCTTCTACCTAGTCTTCTGACTCTGGAAGCTCTGCTGAAACCTGTCCATCAAGGGTAAGCCTGCTGGTATTTAAAATACCAATGGCAAGGGTTCCAGTATTAGAACTACTGGCTAGCCACCACAGTACAACAAACTGACAGACATGTGGTGGATACCGTTGAAAATAATATAGCTTGAGTTAATTCAATGTATTTTGTCTGCTGTCTATTCTCTTAATTTAAATGTTTAAGTATAGCATTTATGTCTCCTTTATTGACCTATTATTTATTTCCACTCTTATGAATTTCTAGTGGTTACCCTAGGGCTTATAATATGTGTTTTAAATTAATCTGGTCTAATTTCAGATATTATACCTGTCCGTATGGAATGTTAGGGTATTTTAGCAAATTGCCCAATTCCTTCGTCCCCATCCTTTATCTCTTTGCTTTGTTCGATTCACTTTTACATGTCGTATAGAAATACAGTACACATTTATTATTATTGCTTTAAGTGTAAGTTATAAAATAAAATAAAATAAAAAAAAAAATAGAGGAACTAAAATGAGAAAAAGTGTTCAATTTCTTCTTATTTTATTCCTTATTCCTGAAGAACTTTTTTTTTTTTTAAATCTTCTGACGGATGCACATGCTGACCATACATTTTCTCACTTTCTGGTTCTAAGAGAAAATTTTTTACTTTTAAAAGATATTTACACTGGGTTTATAATTAGAGCTAACATTTTTTCTTTTTTAAAATTTAAAGATATCATCCCTTTGACTTTGTGATTCCCTGTATTGGACGAGAAAACCCAAAACCAAACCCATTGCCCTTGAGTCGATTCCAACTCATAGTGACCCTACAAGACAGAGTAGAACTGCCCCAAAGAGTTCCCAAGCAGTGCACGGTGGATTCGAATTGTGGACCTTTTGGTTAGCAGCCATAGCATTTAGGCATTATGTGACCAGGGAGAGTGCTACAAGTATATTTTCTGTTCTTCCCTGAGAAGTCCATCCTTCATCTTTTTGAATGACTTCAAGATTTTCTCTTTGTCATTGGCTATCAGGGGTTTTATATTATAAACTTCTGTGAGGGGGTGTGTGTGTATGTGTAAGTGTACGAATTTTTATCCTGCTTGCCATTCTTGGACATTTTTGGATCAGAGATTTGGTATTTGTCACTAATTTTGGAAAAATTTTTGGCCATTATTTCTTCAAATATTTTTCCTTCCTGATTTCTCTTTCTTCTCTTTTTGCATACCACATATATATGTGTGTTTATATATATGGTCGCTCTGAGTCGGAATCGACTTGATGGCAATGGGTATACAGAAACCCTGGTGGTGCAGTGGTTAAGTGCTACAGCCAAGAGGTCGGTAATTGAAATCCTCCAGGTGCTCCTTGGAAACTCTATCAGGCAGTTCTACCCTGGGCTATAGTGTCACTATGAGCCAGAATCGATCGACGGCAGTGGTTTGGTGTGTGTGTGTGTATATATATATATATATATATACATATAAATATGTGTATAAATATATATAGCACCTTTTCATTTAGCCCCACAGCTGTTGGATGATCTGTTCTCTCTTTTTTTTTTTCTTTGCAATTTAGTCTAGCTACTTTCTATCAACCAATTTAAAGTTCAAGCTTGCTTTTGACAGCTGTGTTGAGTCTATTTGATCAGCTTATTGAAGGCATTCTTCATCTCTATTACTGTGTTGCTGATTATCAAAATTTCTTGTACTTCAATTTGATTATTTTTTGTGCTTTATGTCATTCTCCTGAAGTTGTCTATAGGATCTTGCAGTCAGTTTACACTTTCCTTCAGATTGTTGAGCATATTAATAAGAATTATTTTAAATTCCCTGTCGTATTTGATAAATTAAATAATGATCTTCACATAAAGTCTCTCTTACACTCTCTGTGACTCTGTGTCTATTCTGGTCTTTGTATAACTCAGAAATGATTAGGGCTAGGCTCTACAATAAACTTTTAGGACCTCATTAACATACACACACACACCACACACACACACCACAAACGTATTTCTGAACATGATTACATCCACAGGTACAAGGACCAGGAATTTAACACATATTCCTGGGGAACATAATTCAATTTATCACACAATATTTTCTCAATGTGCCTGAGAATATGACAATCCCTCCGCACTCAACTACTTCAGGTTCTCTGGTGCCTAGATCTAGTTCCCTCCCACACCATGTAGAGGCTCCAAGAGCCCAGGGAAATGGAGGAAGGTAGGTGAAAGCCTGGCATGGCATTAAGTATAGCATCCAGGTGTCTCACTTTGTTCTCTCTGTCCTATGTGTCCATTAAGACCAGGGCCATGGACTTAATTTAAGAAATGGTAAATAAATAAATTATGAATCTATTGCAGAGCATGTCATCCTTGCCTCACAGACACACACACACACGCACACATACACACACACGCTCAAACACAGACTCCTCTATTGAACTGAGACTCTTTGTCCAGGTGATGATAGCATGATCTTTTTTGGTATATTGCACTTTAGTATCTGTCTTACATATCTAGTGTGAGTATAACATAAATGTCATAAAAGAATGACTTAAAAAAACAGAAATTTATTCTCTCCCGGTTTTGGAGGCTAGAAGTCCAAATTCAGGGCACCAGTTCTAGGGGAAGGCTTTCTATCTCTGTTGGATCCAGGGGAAGGCCTTTGTCTCCTTTCAACAACTGTGGGCCCAGCATCCCTTGGAGATCTTCATGTGTCTTTGCATCAGTCTTCCACCAGCTCAAGGAGGTTCTCAGCACAGGGACCCAGGGTCCAAATGACGAGCTACCTTTCCAGCTCTTCTTTTGTGGTGGTACTGAGGACCCTCACTCCCTGCCAGCTTGTCTCACCCTTTATTTATTGTAAGATAAAAAAGGATAAATCTATATTCCAGGGACACTCCTGTTACATCTGGTCAGGGCTGTGACCTGAGTAAGGCTGTTGCATTCCACCATTACCCTACCTCAGTAATATAACAAATACCATCTAATCTTCATTAACATAGCCCAGTCTTGCCTCATTAACACACAGAGCTCTGGAATTAGAGCACATCAGAAAATTGAGAATAATTACATCAGATTACAAAGTAGAGGATGACAATACAGTAATAGGAATTGTGGCTAGTCAAGTGGACATATGTTTGGGGCGCAAAATTCAATCCATGACAGTATCCAAAACTGGAATCTCATTACTGAACATCAAAAAACACTTCAGATGACTTTGTTCTTTAGCAAATAGTGTCCTGTTTTGTCCTCGATATGAACTTAATATTATTTGTGTCCTGCAAAAACTTATGAACTTGCGACATTCTTCATACCTACTGTATGAAAACCACCTGGATTAAATATATTCCACTTTTACCAGTAAACCTTAAACCAAAACTACCTCCTGAAATATTTTTTAAACTAAGCAATAGTTTAACTTAATTGGTAAACAATGTCTGCCTTGATCTGTGTGCTATTTAAAGAATTATCTTCATGTGATCAAATTGATGTAGAAATTGTCAAATAGGTGCATGTTTTGTTGTATATATTTTCACCAAAAGTAATACATTATTTTAAGACAATGTATGGAGTTAAATTGAAGAAGGAATGAACATTGTATAACATTATATAAGTGATGAATAGCATGGGGCTGTCCTTGTCTGTATGTAGAGTTGGGGATATAGGCTGATTGAACTCTAGTCATGAGTTTTCAAAGTCTTAATGTTGCAGAGATGGGCAAGTGTTTTAACTTCTCTGAGCACAGCTTTAGCTTTCCCATCTGTACGCAGAGAATATAATACAATGCAAACTTTACTAAATGGTTGAGAACATTAAATAAGGTAATATTGGAACCTGCTGACCACTTTTCATGCTAGAGAAAAGCTTAATAGATGTGTGCTGTCCTGGTTGTTTCCACACGCACTCCTCCCACCTTCTGTCCAGGGCACTTGCCTCTCCAGGTGACCTGCTCTGCCTATGACATTCACGTCATATAAACCCGTACAGAGAGGGAGACACGCAAATAGTACCCTACCCTCTTCTCATAAATACCCTCAAAGAACCTGACCCTGGAGCTCTGAGAGAGGAGCCCCAGGCTCAGATGCTGTGCTGTTCCTGAGGATCTGTGAGCCCAGTCACAACACCATGAAGTTTAACCATTTCTGGGGTTGTCTTCTCATCCTTTTGCAAGGTAAGTATTGGAGCTATGAGGGAGCGATGCACGTTGAGTACATAAGTGGGTGGAGAGTTGGGTTTCCTGAGCCTAATGATGGTGCTCTTTTTTTTTTTTTTGCAGTTGTCCATTGTGAGGTTCACCTGATGGAGTCTGGAGGAGACCTTACAAAACCTGGGGGTTCCCTGATACTCTCTTGTGTAACCTCTGGTTTTACCTTCAGCTATTATGCCACACGCTGGATCTGTCAATATCCCGGAAAGGGGCTGGAATAGCTGGCAGGTATAAGGTCTGATGGAAGTCAACGATACTATGCAGAGTCCGTGAAGGGCCGGTTTACCATCTCCAGAGATAACTCCAAGAACACACCGTATCTGCAAATGGACAGCCTGAGAACAGAGGACACAGCCATGCATTACTGTGCAAGTGACACAGTGAAGGGAGGTCATTGGAAGCCCAGACACAAACCTCCCTGCAGGAGACAGAAGGAGTCTGGGCTGTAGGGGGTGCCCATGCCCACCAAGTAGTACAGGGAGCTTCTGGGGAGCAAGTGAAGAAAAGGGATGGAAGGATTACTCTCAGAAGCTGTGGCTTCCCCCATTAAGTCAGTGTCTCCTCAGGGACCTACATGAAAAATATTCTAGGGATCTTTCCTGATCTGAACATCAAAGCTTTTCTTCTCATGGAGTCAACCTGTCTGTCTTTCCCCATCTGCCCCAGGGCAAGTTCCACAGTAATGTTTCTTGAGGAGGTCTCTGTTTGCAATTCAGGTTACTATGTAGTGCCATTATTTGCCAAGTTTAGAAAAACTTAGTATCTTCAACTATTCTGCTGTTGGTCCTCATATTTGCCCTGCACTGTCAGATGGATCCCCATCTTTTCACCTAGGTGAGTGCCCCCCAGTTGTCCTTGATGTAGTACCTTTCACTGATGATGCTCCAGGCCAAGTTGGTCATGTTGATGTGTGTTTGTAAGTTGCCAAAAAGTATTTTGCTCCAAGGGGCATGTGGTAGTTCTTGGAGTTATTTTTGGTTGTCTCAGCAGAGGTGCAGCGTACATTCCCACAAACCTGGTAATTCTTTCCTGACCTGAGCTTATTTTTTCAAATTTAATGGAAACCTTAGTTCAACCCTCAGCACATGCACACACTCACATACTTGGCACACAGAAACCAGTACCCATTCATACCCCCCACTGGAGGACACCCAGGCCTCCTCAATGTGTACCATGAAGCTCAGAGTACTGCGTTATTTTAATTAGATCTAAGGATTTGAGGTGTTTTCATCAAAGCTGTGTTCTGCCATCAGCTCCTGCTCCTGGGTGTGACATCCATCAGGGCTTTCTGCATTTTCCTTAGGGATTTGGTCCCACTGAAAATGGTAACTCTAATGAGCTGTGGTCTAGCGTGACTCTCACATATGCCTGGGGTTGGCTCACCATTGTCTGCACTGACTGTGAAAGCCTCAGCCATGTGTTTCTGAGCCTCCATAGCTAAGCCTGGTTCTGTCCCACAGTGACATCTACAGGACCCTGGGCTCTGAGGGAACAGACAACCCCAGCACATAGGAACTGTCACATCTCCACCTGTATCCTGTTTGCTTTTGTCCTGTTTTGCAAAGCGTATCACACGCCCAAGTTCATAGTCAGTTTTGGTGGGGTGAGGCATTGATCACATTGTGAACAGAATGAGGAAGGACATGTTAGAGCATAGTGGTAAAAGTCAGTCAGTGTGTCTGTATGTGTGTTTGAGTCTGTGTGTGTTTGCAATTGAAATAGTAGAAGTGAGTGGACTTTTACCCACATGGATTTGTGGATGGAGGTATTACCTGATGGAACTTCAACCTCAGTTTTCTAAAGGAGAATAGAGGCTTTTGATGTCACCAAAGTTTCTGGATTGCTCGTGAAATGACTCTTTGGGTCAGTGCATCTGGAAATTGCAAGGAAGTGGCTCTTGGAAATGTCATAAACCTTGGCCTTTGGTCAGTCTGCAGAGCTCACTGGGTTACAAAGAATAATGCACTACTTCAGGAGATTATATCCGATGCACCTGGTGTAACTGACTGATCATTTAATGCTGGGCCAGAGGCGCTGTGAGAGAGAGGCAGGGTGAGCCCAGACATAGCCGCTCTGCAGGGAGTGCAAGGGGAATTCAGGGGACACTTAGGACCCGCTATCTCAGGGGACTAGCCCAAGGATCACGGGCAAAGAAGACTGGGGAGAGGTTTCCTCTGAGCACATGAGTTTTACTTTAAAAAAAAAAAAAATCTAAAGTTCAAGTTCAGTCAGCCTGCTGATGTGTTTATAAATATTCTACTCCATCGATAGTGTTTGCCTAACTTAATAACACAATGGGTACCACAGGGAAAGAGGTGATTTTGTAGTACTTATAGAAATCCTATGGAGCCCTGGTTTCACAGGTTTTAAGTGCTCAGCTGCTAAAGACAAGGTTGGTGGTTCAAAGCCACCAGACGCTTCTTGGGAAGTCTGCTTCAGTAAAAATTATAGCCTTTGAAACCCTGTGGAGCAATTTTACTCTGTTCCACAGGGTCAGTATGGGTCAGAGTCAACTCTAGGCCATGGGTTATAAATATCTTAATAGCGAGGAGCAGAAAACAGGATGGTGTCATTAATTCAGTGGATCCTGAATTTTGAAGGTACACTGATCCCAGGAATAAGAGACTAGTATGTCAAGCCTGGGATGGGTGTGTGAGAGGAAGTGGGTGGGTAAGAGTCGGTGTCAGGTGCAGGGCTCCAAACTGATCAGAAATTAATTAGTAAAGTTGGGGAACTTTCAGAACTGAAAATACATAAATTATGTGGACTCAGGTGATAAGACCCAAAGCTACTGAAAACAAATTCCTGGGAATGATTTAAAAGCTATAAGTATAGCAATAGTTTCGTGCAATTCCTCTTATCAGTGGGATTGGAAACACAGCCTTCAATGACTCATCAGAGGCCTGGTCTGGGAACCAGGAGTCTTCTTACTGAACAGCCTGGAAGCTCAGGAAACCCAGACAGGGGCCTGGGGAAATTGTCTCAGAGTGAGGAGCAGATTCCACAGCTTCCCATGGATCCTGCGGGACACTCATGTGCAGTAACGACAGTCTGTGTCTCAGAGTGACCCACGGGCTGTGCCTGGTGCTTGAGGGACCAGGATGATGTCCATAAACCTGGTCAGCATCACAGCAGGCGATGGGCCCCAGAAAAAGTCCAGGAGGTCTGTGCATCAAGGAAAGTGGGGCCACAAGAAGGAGCATCAATGTGGGTGCTGCACCCCTCAGCGGGAAGACCTCTGTCTGCACAGTGTTTGGGAACACACATGGTACACATTTATCAACAAGGATTATCACTTGTACCCTCATAATTGCATTGCTTCATTGTGCCTGTATCTTCTATCTTCTTTCAGGCTGTGTCAAGTCTTGAGCTATGAAATATTCTGCCTCTTGAATATTCGAACAATATATAAGGTCTATTGTGTTAAATATGGATATACCTGTGTCCCCCCCCCCCCCCACCTAGAGAATCACCAAATAAGCATGCTTCTCTCCATCAGAAGCCTGTGAGAGCACAACTCCCTCACCATTAACTGAGGCTGGGGAATCCTCTTCTTGGTGGCAGTAGCTTCAGTAAATGGGTCCCCAGTCCCAGGCTGATGAGGAGGCTGTGGCCAATCACAGTGGATTTCATCCACTCTCATCTTCCCTCCAAAGGTGGTTGCTCCCAGGTCCATCTGGTGCCCCTGGTGGGTGAGGTGAGGAAGGATGTGTCATCAGTGAAGGTCTCCTGCAGGGCTCCTGGATACACTTTCTCCACCTACTATGTGCACTGGATTCAGCAGGTGAATGGAGAAGGTCTTGAGTGGGTGAGACAAATTATCACTGAAATTGTGCTGCCTCCACCCTTTCCTGAGGGACCATGACATGCCACCTGGCTAGAAAGATACCAGCTTGCCACCACCCTGGTTCTGGCCTGTGCCAGTGGCCAATTCATCCGGATACATATTTGTTTTGTTTTGTTTCTGTTTCTTCTCTCTCTTCTTTTCTTTCCTCCCACCTACCTAGCCTCATGCACTGCCCCGCCCCTTCTGGATGGGCCACACCCCCAGACTATAGAAACTCTAGCTCATGGCCACCTCTGGACTGCTCTGCTCCCATCAGCCAGCTTCCTCAGCCTCTTATTTTTTATTTTTCTTTATCTTTCCCTTGCTTTCTTTTCCTTCTCTCTTCACCTAGGTCCTGCACTGCCTCTGCCCCTTCCTGACTGGCCCTACCTTTATGCCAGGTAAGAGAGAAGTCAGCTCTCAGCTGCCCCTGTTGTAACCTGCCCCCAAAGGCTGGTTCCCTCAGCTCTGTATTTTTATTTTTCTTTATTCTTTTCTTCTCCCTCTCTCTCTCTCTCATCCTTCCATTCCTTTTTTCCACTCACCTAGCCCCCTGAGCTGCCCACCACCCCTTTTAGACAGACCATTATAGCTCAGCTCAGCTCCAGAGCACATTGCCTCCCTGGGTGAGCCCTGCCCCCAATCTCAGGCTGCTACTGCACAGCCATTTTACTGATTTATTTTTATTATTTTTGTTTTGTTTGTTTCTGTTTCTCCCTGTTCTTTCACTCCCCCTTTCCTCCTGTCTCTGTGCACCTGAGCTGAGCTCTGTGACCCCAAGGACACTTGCTTGGACCTCTGATCCCTGGGCTTTAGTTTGAAGACTTACCCTAAACAGATGTAGCCTTATTAACATAACAAAGAAAATCCTATTCCCAATAGGATTTCATCTATACATGCAACGAATAGGATTCCAACACATATTTTTGGGGGAGACACAATTCAATCCATAGGATTCCTCCATTTATTTACGTGCCCTGTTACAATTCTCTGTAATATTTTGAAGTTTTAGGTGTAGAGATTTAAACATGGTATTTCACAGCTACTTATATTTTTATATATTTGAAATTTTGGCAAGTGGAATAATTCTCATTTTCACTTTAGTATCTGTTTGTCTCCCTAATATATAGAAATACAACTTATCTGTTTACTTTGTATCCAATAACCTTAAAAACACTTTATTAATTCTTAGAGTATGTCTGTTTTTATTTTTATGTGAACACAGTTATGTGACATCTGCGTAATGAGGGTTTTATTTTTCCCCTTGTTGCATTAATATTGTTGAATTGAATGCCTGTGGTGGGCATGCTTGTCTCTCTCATGATCTCTAAGGAATTCTTTAATAATAATCTGTTTTTAGTTATCTCGTGTTGCTCTAACAGAAATACCACAAGTGGATGGCTTTAACAAAGAGAAGTTTATTTCCTCACAGTAAAGTAGGTTAAAAGTCCAAAATCAGGGTGTTGGTTCCAGGGGAAGGGGAAGGCTTTCTCCCTCTTTTGGCTCTGGAGGAAGGTCCTCATCCTCAGTCTCCCCCTGGCTGAGGAACTTCTCACGTGCAGAGACCCGGGGTCCAAAGGATGTGCTCTGCTCTGGTGCTGCTTTATTGGTGGTACAACGTCCCCAACTCTCTGCTTGCTTCCCTTTTCTTTTATGTCTTGAAAGGCAAAAGGTGGTGCAGGCCACCTGAGAGACTCCCTTTACCTCGGATCAAGGAGTTACTTGGGTAAGGGTGGTGTTACAATCCCACTCTAATCCCCTCAACATAAGATTACAACTACAAAACGGAGGACAACCACACAACACTGGGAATCATGGCCTAACCAAGGTGATACATTCTGGGGGGGGACATAATTATATTCATGACATATGTCATTAGATCTGATGTCCTTTATGTAGATACCAAACACCAAAAAACCGGTTGCCATCAAGTCAATTCTGACTCATAGAGACCCCATAGCACAGAGCAGAACTTACTCACAGGGTTTCCGGGGAGCGCCTGATGGATTCAGACTGCCAACCTTTTGATTGGCAGCCTTAGCTCCTAATCACTATGCCCAGGGTTTCCTTTATGTAGATAATCTGTATGAAATTTAGTCTTTTTTTGTTCGATAGTTTTAGATTTTTCTCTTATTTAGATGAATTGTTTGTGAATTTTGAACTTTAAATCACTTTAACATTACCTGAATAAACAGCACATTGTTGTAATATATTAATTTTTAATATATTGCTATATTTTGTTCACCAAAGTTCAAGATTTCTGAATCCAAGTCCATAAGAGATATATGTCTGATATTTGTTATTCTTGTGAAAAACTTGCTAGTCTTTGGATCCAAATGTATGTTGGGCTTATGAGTGTTCTTTTGCTGTGACCCCAGGGAAGCTTTCAGCAATGATCCCACAAACCATAGAGGTCATCCCGCGTGGCCTGTTCCCAGGTATCAGGGGTTTCCGTATCATTGGGATAACTTGTTCCTTCAGAGAGGGAGACAAAGGCAATAGCAGTAAAGGCAGTTCACAATTTTGGCACCAGGTGTCACGCATTTTTTCTCTAGATACACTGGCCATTTGCTACACACTTCCCGCAGTGCAAAGGGAGCAGGGCAGAGAAGTATCTTGGGGTGAGGTGGCCTTGAGCTGGTATAAGACAATGTGACACCCAGAGCCCATGACATTAAAAAATTATTTACCGCAGCCCTGACTGAGTACAGACCTATGTTTCCTTTCATTCTCACCAAACACGCTACCTTCTTGGAGAGGTCAGTGTACGGCCCTCAGCATGAACAGACTATGGTTGGATGTCCATTTCTTCTCTTTTTGTTCATTCTGAATTTAATTGCTGATAAGTGCCCATATCATAGAGGTATCCAGACAGTGTCCATATTTGAAAAGAGTAGGGGGTGACAGGAAGAGTAACCTGAAGCATCAAGTCCCAGGGTACGTTCCCCCTGCCCTCTCTGGATCCAGAGGTTAAGGGGTAGGGTGGGGTAGGGGCTGAGGTCTGCTGGGCAGCTCATATATGACCACAGGGAGAAAGTCATGCGCATCTGGCCCCTCCCCTGCTCATGAAAAGTCATTGGTCACCTGTCCTTGCAGATCTTGGAGGAGCCACTCCTGTCTGTGCCCTTCCTCATTGTTCACACCTTGGGGACCATGCCTATATGGGCTTTCCTTCTCATCATAGTCAAATGTAATGTTCCTCCTGCATCAAGTCAGCTGTGACTGCTCCACACGGGACTGTTCTTTGTGTTATCTCTGTGTACGCGTGTCCTGTGTGAAGTTCAACTGGTGGAGTCAGAGAAGGGGGGTGGGAATATAAGACAGCCTGAGGATCCTTTGAGCTCTTCCTGGAAAGGATCTGGATTCATCTTCACTCACTACAGGATGTACTGGGTGCACCAAGCTCCAGGGAAGGATCTGGAATTGGTATCAGAAGTGAGTTAACCAAGACAGTGTTCTCATTGGTATTCTCCATCACTTAAGGAAGATTCAGAATCTCCAGAGTCAACCCTATCAGCATAGTCTCTCTTAAAATGCCCAACCTGAAATCTGAGGGCACAGTCATTTATTGTTGTAGGAGAGATATGGTGAGGCGAAGTCAGTGAAAGCCCAGACACAGTCCTGCCTACAGTGTGAGGGGGAGGGGTCTGGGCTGCAGGGGGCACTCAGGATGCACCAAACACAGGGCCTGTCTCAAGAACAAGTACAGAGGAAGATTAAGGTTTACTTTTAACCTTGACATTTCCTGCTCCTGACAAATGTCTTATCCAAAAACCAATATCATTCCATCTTTGTAACTTTCTGGTTTCTCTCACCATACGGGGATTAACTCAGAGCACAGATTCCATTCAATTTTTAATCCTTGAAATTTTTGACTTCTTTTATTAATACCATTTCAGCAAAATTTTAATCCTCATTCCAAACTTTACCACCATGCTAATAGTTTTGAGTTTTCTAACTGTTGCAGTCATAGCATAGCATACACTTTTATCGGTAAAATATTCAGGATATACCTTGGTCACGCTCCATTGCTGCCCTTTTTCCTGTCTTGCATGGAGCTGAAACACCCTTTTAATGACTTATACCCTTCACGTTTATCAGGAAAGACAGACTAGTCACTGGAAAAGGACACCATTTTTGCAAAAGTTATGAGCTCAAACATAGCAACGATTGTCAGAGTGATGCAGGACCAGGTAGTGTTTCGTTTTGTTGTACATAGAGTCACTATGAGTTGGAACCGACTTGATGGCACCGAACAACAAAAAGACGCTATATGCATAACTGAGTAACACATAGTTTAGAAATAATTACCTTTTTACATTTAATTACTATATTTAACAAGAATATTTTTTATATTTAGATGCACCAAAGCATATATTTACATTTGTGAATTAGGATTGAATTAAACAGGCATACACCTAGAAGAACATAATTATGGAACCCTGCCTTACACTATAAACTCAACTTCAAATGGATTGGTTTGAATAATATGGAGGAAATATATGTGTTGTATGTAAGGATGTGTACTTTTTTTTTTTTTGCATGTGTACCTGTGCCTGTCACTGCTGGAGATGAGTGTGTCTGTGCTTGTGAAATTACAATATGTTGTAAACATCTCTAAGTACATAAAATCTAATTTTTTTTACGTGCTGAAGGATAATGAAACCAAACCAAGTGAAAAGTCATTAATAGGATCTTGATTGGTAATGTTATGATGTCTAATACATATAGCATGTATTGCTAATAATTCACAAAAATGCCCAAATTTTCTTTAAAGAGACTCCTGAAGTAGAAAATGTCAATTTGATTTTTACTGAATATCAGTATAAAATTTCTAAAGATGAAATGCGCTAATCTGCACTGGCCAAGAAAAAAACTCATTATAATATAAAATTTATCCAAAATGTAGGAGAAATTAAAATAAATTAATGATGCCATTTCATTGTATGGAGTTTAAGACCCGATGTTTTGCATAATTCACTGATACAAATATTTGTTTGTCATCTGTTCAGAAAGTAATTTAACTGTATCTCTTAAAATTTCATTATGAAGAAGGGAGTAATGCCATACTGTTAATCTATTCTATAAATTCTTGTGATTTTTATATTTGACGGTTTGCCGTTTATAAACTTTCTATTTAGAGTAATATTAGATTAACAGGACAATTGCAAAGAAAATACAGGGGGTATTCATATAGACCTCTCCTGGTTTTCTCTATTGCTAACACCTTGCATAATTATGATGCATTTGTAATAATTAAGAAATTAACATTGCTACATTTATATTTATATTTACCAAAGTGCTGATTTTATGAGAATTTTACTAGTTTTCCACTCATGTCCTTTAGTTGTTTTTGCTCCAAGATTCAATTTAAGACACCATATTGTATTTAGCTCTCATATTTCCTGAGCCTTGTCAGTGATACTGTGTGCTCTACTGTTTTTCAGTGACGTGATCTATAAATGGCAGTTAGGTAGGTTAACAGTGCTTTTCAGATCATTTATATCCACAATTATTTTCTTCCTACTTATTCCATCAATTGGAGCGTGAAGTGTTTCAGTCTCCAACTATAACTGAAGATTGGTCTATGTCTCCTCTAGGTTCTATTCATGGGAATTTTTATGTGTTTTGGAAAATCGGCCCTTTACCGTTATGCAATGTACCTCTTTAAGTCTAAAAATCTTTTTTTTGAAGTCTGCTTTATCAGAAATTACTATCACTTCTGAAGCTTTGCTTTTATGGTTTATATTTATCCATCTTTTACTTTTACCTCTCTATATATTTATATTGAAAGCCCTTACTAGTTTTGAGTTTGGGCTTGCTTTTTACCCAATATGACAATTATTCTTTTGTAGCTGATGGTTTTAGATGATTCTCATTTAAAATGAATAATGATATAGTTCCATCTTGCTAATTGTTTTCTGTTTGCTGAAATTTTTCTTTGTTCTTTCAATTTTTTCTACTGTTTCTTCTCTTAATTTAAATGTTTAAGTATAGCGCTTATATCTTCTCTGTTGACTTATTATTTTTTTCCTCTTTATGTGTTTTAAATTAACTTGGTTCTGCCTTCATATAATATTCTATCCCTTCATGTAGAATGTTAGGATATTTTAGCAATTTTTCCAATTCCTCACTCCCCTCCCTTTGTCTTTTTGCTTAGTTCCATTCTATTTTACATATTTTTTTTTATAGATAGACACACATTTTTTTAAAAATTAAAGACTCAGGTATAAATTAGAGCCAATAAAATGAGAAAAAAACTCAGTTTCTCCTTCGTTTTATTCCTTATTGCTGAAGAACTTCTTTTTGGTGTCCTGAGGGATACATACGCTGATCATACTTTTTCTCATTTTCTGGTTCTAAGAGAAAACCTTTCAATTTTAAAAGACATTTTCACTGTGTGTAGAATTAGTGTGTTACTTATTTTTTTCCACTTCAACAATTTAAATAGATCATCCCATTGTCTTTATGATTCCTCGTATTTGATGGGAAGAGGGCTATAACTACTTTTTCTGTTCCTTTCTAAGAAATGCTTCTTTACTCTTTTCGCTTGCCTTCAACATTTTCTCTTTGTCTTTGGCTTTCAGGTGTTTTATTACTATATACCTCTGTGAGTGTTTCTGTGTGTGTGGATGAATATTTATCCTGCTTGACATTCTCTGAGATATTTGGAAAGGAGATTTAGTGTTTGTCACTAATTTGGAAACTTTTTGGCAATTATTTCTTCAAATATCTTTTCTCCCCGCTCTCTCTTTCTTCTCCTTTTCTATACCATTCATACATATTTGTGCCATTTCATATTGCCCCTAGCTCTTGGATGTGCTGTTCCATTTCCCTGAATCTTTTCCCTTTGCAATTTGATCTAGGTAATTTCCATCAGGCAGTTTAAAGTTCACATTTACCTTTGACAACTGTGTTGAGTCTGTGGTTCAGCTTATTGAAAGTGCTATTCATTTGTTACTGTCTTGCTGTTTATCAAAATTTCTTGCATTCAGTTTGCTCTTTCCTTGTACTTTTCATCATTCTCCTGAAGTTCCCTGTTGGATCCTGAAGTCAACCTACCACTTCATGCAGGACTTTTAATATATTAGTAAGAATTCTTTAAAATCCCCAGTTTAATTTGATGTGTTATATATTGATCCTCACTGGAAGTGTCTCCTACACACTGTGTGTTTCTGTGTCTATTCTGGTCTTTGTATAACTCAGAAAGGATTCCGGTTAGGATCTGCCCTACGTTGTTATTACCTCATTAACACACATGCACACACAGAAACACATAGACACACACACACAAAAAACTATTTTGATTCATGGTTACATCCACAGATACAAAGATTGAGAATTCAATATGTATTTTTGGGAACATAATTCAATTGATAACACATTATTTTTTCAAAGTGCCTGAGAATACAACGATCCCTCCTCACCCAAACTACTTTAGGATTCCCAGTCCACAGATTTAGTTCCCTCCCCAACCATGTAGAGTCTCCAGGTATTTAGGAAAATGGAGGAAGACAGAAGAAATCCTGGCGTGGCCTTAAGTACAGTGACAGATGTCTCACTTTGTTCTTTCTGTCCTATGTGGCCATCAAGAGCAGGACAATGTACTTAATGTAAGAAATTGGAAATAAATAAATAATGACTATTGCATATCATGTCATCCATGCCTCACAGACGCTTTCTCTCTCTCTCACACACACACACACAGAGGCTCCTCTATTGAACTGAGGTACATTGCCCATGTTATGTTCGCATTGACTTTTTTGCAACAGTGAAGCTTAGGATCTGTCTTAGCTGTCTAGTGTTTCTATAATAGAAATATCATAAATAGGTGACTTTAACAAACAGAAATTCTTTCTGTCCCGGTTTAGGAGGTTTGAGGTCCAAATTCAGAGTGCCAGCTGTAGGGGACCTTGAGGGGAGGCCCTCGTCTCCTTTGAACATCTTTTGGTCCTGCATTCCTTGGAGATCTCCATGTGTCTTGGCATTAATCTTTCCCAGGTTATAGTAGTTTCTCATCTCAGGAATCTGGGTCCAAAGGATGCACTCTGCTCCCAGCTCTTCTTTCTTGGTGATACTGAGGCCCCTCAATCTTTGCCAGCTCCTCTCTCCTTTTACCTCTTGTAAGATTAAAGGTGATACAGGCCAAGCCCCAGGGAAACTCCTCTTACTTCTGATCAGGTCTATGACCTGAGTAAGGGTTTTGCATCCCACCCTTGTCCTGCCTCATTAACATAACCGACATAATCTAATCCTCATTAACATAGCCCAGTTAACACATAGAGGTAAGGATTTACAATACATTACAAAATTGAGGGTAATTATGTCAGATCACAAAACGGAGGACAACCACACAATACTGGAAATCATGGCCTAGCCAAGTTAACCCTTATTTTGGGGGACACAATTCAAACCATGACAGTATCCAAAGCTGGAATCACATTACTGGGCAGCAAAAACCCCTTCAGATGAATTGTTCCTTAGCAAATTATGTTCTACCTTGTCCTTGATGTGAACTTAAATATTGTGTCACACAAGAACTTAGGAACTTGTGATGTTCTTCATATCAACTGTATGAAAACCACCTGGATTAAATATATTCCACTTCTAAAGTAAACCTTAAACCAAAACTATCTCCTTCAGTATTTTTAAACCAATCAAATGTTTAACTTAATTTGTAAAGAAAGTCAGCCTTGAGCAGGGCACTATTTAAAGAATTATTTATTTGTGAAAAAATTGACAACTAGAAAGGTTAGATGAGAAGTTTAGGGGGTAGTGATTTTGTGTTAACGGTAAAGGAAGAATTTGGAAAAGGATAGTGAGAATGGTTGGATGATTTGAAGAATGTAATGAATGCCACGGAATTGTACATGTAGAAATAGTTGAATAGGTATTAGTTTTGCT
Source organism: Loxodonta africana (assembly GCF_030014295.1). Lineage (NCBI taxonomy): Eukaryota > Metazoa > Chordata > Mammalia > Proboscidea > Elephantidae > Loxodonta > Loxodonta africana. The sequence continues at coordinate 24,433,718 of NC_087362.1, forward strand.
ATGTATATTTGCACCAAAAATAATACCTTATTATAAGAAAACGTGTGGAGTAAAATTACAACGGAATGAACATTGTGTAAGGTTATATAAATGGTGACTAGCTTGGGATTGGACTTGTCCATGGACAATATTGAGGGCATTGACTGACTGAACTCCGGTGACAGCTATTCCAACTCTTAACTTTGCAGAGAGGGGCGAGTGTTTTAACTTCTCTGAGCATAACTTCAGCTTTCCCATCTGTATGTGGAGGACCTAAAGTAATGAAAACTTCACTAAATGGTTGAGAACATTAAATAAGGTAATAATGGTACCTACTTACCATAGTTTCATGCATAAAGAAAAGCTCAATATATGTCTACTGCCCTGATTGTTTCCACACACACTCCTCCCACCTTCTGTCCAGGGTGCTTGTCTATCCAGAAGAACCACTCTGTGTATGGCACTCACATCATACAACCCCCTATTGGAAGGAGACATGCAAATAGGGTCCCACTCTTGTCTCATAAAAACCCTCACAGAACCTGTCCCCGCAGCCCTGAGAGGAGCCCAGTCCCATTTGATTTGGTGTGCCCAAGCATCAGTGAGCTTAGTGGCCACACCAAGAAGTTTAAACAGATCTGGGGATTCCTTCTCATCCTTCTGCAAGGTAATTGGTGGAGATATAAGGGAGTGATGCATGTTGAATGTGCAAGTGTGCAGAGAGAATGGGCTTCCTGAATCCAGTGTGCGTGTCCATTTTCTTTCTTTTTTTCTTCTTTGCAGGTGTCCATTGTGAGGTGCAGCTGGTGGAGTCTGGAGGAGACCTTAGAAAACCTGGGGGTTCCCTGAAGCTCTCCTGTGTAGCCTCTGGTTTTACATTCAGCAATTATGACATGAAGTGGATCTGTCAGTATCCTGGGAAGGGGCCGGAATGGGTGGCATTTATACAGTATAGTGGAGGTAACAAATACTACACAGACTCCGTGAAGGGCTGGTTCAGCATCTCCAGAGATAACTGCAAGAACACAGTGTATCTCCAAATGGACAGCCTGAGAAGAGAGGACACAGCCATGTATTACTGCGCAAGCGACACAGTGAAAGGAAGTCATTGGGAGCCCAGGCACAAACCTCTCTGCTGGAGACAGGAGGGAGCAAGCTCTGGGGGGTGCTGAGTACCCACTGAGTAGTATAGGAATCCTCTGAGGAGCAGGTACAAAGGAAGGGAGGAAAGGGCTTCTCTCAGAAGCTGTGGTTTCCACCATTCAGTCAGCATGCCCTCAAGGACCTACATGCAACATGATTCTAGGGACCTTTCCTGATCTGAACACCAAACTTTTTATTTAAACAGAGTCATCTTGTCTGTTTTTCTGCATGTGCCCCAGGGCAAGTTCCACAGTAATGTTTCTTGAGGAGGCCTGTTTGCTATTCAGATTACTAGGTAGTGCTGTTAGTTGCCAAGTTTAGAAAAACTTAGTGTCTTAAACTATTCTTCTGTTGATCCTCAAATCTGTCCTGCACTCTCAGATGAAACCCCATTTTTACCCAGGTGAGTGCCCCTCAGTCCTCCTTCATGTAGTACCTTTCACTAGTGATGATCCAGGTCATGCTGTACATGCTGATGAGTGTTCACATATTTTGCCCCCATGAGACTGGTGGTAATTCCTGTAGACATTTTTGATTGTCACAGTGGGAGAGTGGCATACATTTCCACAAACATAATAATTCTTTCCTAAGAATATTTGTTCAAATTTTGTGGAAACCTTTCTCCAACACTCAACATGCAGAAACACACATACATACTTGCCACATAAAAACGAACATCTAGTAATACTCCCCACCAGAGGACACCCAGGCCTCCTGAATGTGCACCATCAACCTCAGAGTCCTGTGTTATTCTATTTAGGCCAAGGAGTACAGGTGTCTTTCACCATGCTCGTGTCTCATTTCTGTTCTGCCATCAGCTCCTACTGCTAGATGTGATCACCAACAGGGCTCTCTATCTTCCCTAGGGCTTTGGGCCCACTGAAGATGGTAAGTCTCATGAGACGTGGTCTAGTGTGACCCTCACGTACCCCTGGGGTTGGCTCAGCACTGTGTGCACTGAATGAGAAAGGCTCAGCAATGTGTTTCTGAATGTCCATGGCTAAGCCTGGTTCTTTTCCGTGGTGGCATCTGCAAACCCCTAGGCTTTTAGGGAACAGATAACCTCAGCATGTGTGCACTGTCTGTGCATCTACCTGTATCATGTTTGCTTTTGTCCTGTTTTCCAAAGCTTACCACACACCCAAGTCCATAGTTAGCATGGGGGCAGGTAACACTGGTCATATTGTGAACAAAAGAAGAAAGGACATATTGGGATGTAGTTGTAAAAATTAACCAGTGTGTTTGTGTGTGTGTGTGTGTGCGTGCTATTGGAATAATAGAAGTATGTATATTTTAACCTTATGGGTTTGCAAATGCAAGTGTTATCTGATGTAACTTCGACTCAACTACAATTATCTAAAGGAGAATAGAGACTGCCTGACATCCCCAAGTGTTTCTGCATTCTTCATGGGAAAACTCTTTTGTCAGTGCCTCTGGAAGTTGCAAGGATGGGGCTTTTGGAGGTGTCCTAAAACTTGGTCTTTGATCAGTGTGCAGAGTTCACAGGGTTACAAAGAACAATTCACTGTTTCAGGAGATTATATTAAAAGCATACGTTGTCACTGCAAGATGAGTTGGAAGTCAAAAGCACAGCCGTTTAATACTGAGCCAGAGACACTGTCAGAGAAAGGCAGGTGAGCAGACACAGCTGCTCTGCTGGGAGCGCAAGGGAAATGCAGGGGGCGCTTAGGACCCACTATTTCAGGGGAGCAGGTCAAGGATCTGGGGTAGAGGAGGACTGGCGAATGGTTTCCTCTGAGCATCTGGGTTTCCCTTTAAAAAAATAAGAAAATCCAGAATTTAAGAAGGCCTGCTGTTATGTTTCCAAATATTCGATTTCATTGGGAGTGTTTACCTAACTCAATGGCATAATTAGCACCACATTTTAAAAGGTGATTTTCTAGTACTTACAAATATCTTAAGAAGCCCTGGTTGCACAGGCATTAAGTGTGCTTGGCTGCTAACCATAAGGGCAGTGGTTCAAAACCACCAGATGCTTCTAGGGAGAAAGATGTGGACGTCTGCTTCAGTAAAATGACAGACTTTGAAAGCTTATGGGGCAGTTTTACTCTGTCAGACAGGTCACTAGAGGTCAGAGTCAACTGCAGGCATGGGTTATAGATATCTGAATAATGAGGAGCAGAAAACAGGATGGTATCATTCATTCTGTGGATCGATAATTTTGGATTACGCTGATCCCAGGAACACGACGCTTAGATGTCAAACCTAGGTTATGCCGCGTGTGATGGGTGTGTGAAAGGAAGGGGGTGGGTCAGAGTTGGTGGCAGGTGCATGGATTCAAGCTGATCAGAAATCAGTAAAGTTGGGGCGCAATGGATCTGAACAAAAAATACATAAATTTTGTGGAGTCTGGGAATGAGACACAAAGCAACTGAAAACACAGGTTCTTTGGAAAGGTTTTAAAAGATGTGAGTTTAGCGATAACCCCATACAATTCCTATTACCAGTGGAATCAGAAACACAGCCCTTGATCACTCATCAGAAGGATGGTCTGAGACGCAAGAGTCTTTGCTGAACAGCCTGCCTGCGAGCTCAGGAAAGCCAGCCAGAAACCTGAGGGAATTGTCTCAGAGTGAGGAGCAGATTCTATAGCTGCACAGGAATCCTGCAGGACACTCATGTGCAATAACAAATGTCCTTGTCTTTTTTTTTTTTCTTAGAGTGCCTCATGGGCTGGGCTAGGTGCCCTAAGATACACCTGGTCAGCATCATAGCCCCCGATGGGTGGCTGTGTACCAACAAAATTGCAGTCACAAGAAGAAGCATCCCTGTTGGTGCTGCACCCCTCAGCAGGAAGGCCTATGTTTGCACAGTATTTGGAAACAAACAGGGTACACATTTATCGACAAGGATGATAACTTGTACACTCATAACTTCATTGCTGCATGGTCCCTGTAACTTCTATCTTCTTCTAAGGCTGGGCCATGTATTGAGCTATGAAATATTCTGCCTCTTGAATATTCAAACAATATAAGGTCTATTGAGTTAAATATTGATATGTTTGTGCTCCCACAGAGCATCACCAAGTAACCACACCCCTCACCCTAAGAAGCCTGTGAAAGCATATCTGTCTCGCCATGGACTGGAGCTGTGGTATCCTCTTCTTGGTGGCAGTAGCTACCTTCTCTGCAAAGGTGGTCTCTCCCAGGTCCATCTGTTGCAGCCTCTGGGTGAGGTGAGGAAGCATGGGTCATCAGTGAGGTCTCCTGCAGGGCTTCGGGATATACTTTCACCAGTTATATATACCCTGGATTCAAGACCCCAGACAAGGTCTTGAATGTGTGAGATGAATTAACCTGGAAATTGTGATGTCTCTACCCCTTCTTGACAGACCTTGACACAATGCTAGGCAAGAGAAATCAGACTGACACCACCCAAGCTCCACCCCACCCCAATTGCTGGTTTCCCCAGTACCATATTTGTTTTTGTTCCCTCTCCCTCTCCCTTCCTTCCTTTCTTTTCTCCTGCCCACCTATCCTCATAAGCCATTCCCTCCCCTCCTCTACTGGCCACACAGCTCAGCTAGAAAGCCTCTGGCACACGGTTTCCCGGTGTCTGCCCCAGCCCCAACGGCCTGTTCCCTCAGCACCATATTTTAAAAGTATTTCTTTATCTTTCTTTTTCTCCCTTTTTCTTCTCCCTCATACCTAGGCCCTACACTGTCTCCGCACTTTCCTGACGGGCCCTGCTGTTCTGTGCAGCAAGTGAAACAGCAGCTCATGGCCACCCCAGTTCAGCCCCACCCCAAAGGCTGGTTCCCCCAGCTCCATATATATATATTTTTTCCCGCCCCTGGGCGATTAATTCATTTGTTTCCTCTCTCTCTCTCCCTTCATCTTTTCTCTTGCACTGAGGTTGTGCAGAACCTAGGGCTCATCTCAGAACAGATGCAGAGGAAGGCCAAGGTTTCTTTTTAACCTTGATGTTTCCTGCCATTGACAAATGTCTTATCCTAGAACCATTACTGTTTTTTCCTTGTAAATTCCTGGTTTCTCTCACTGTACATGGATTAACTGATAACAGAGATTCAATTCAATTTTTAATTCTTGAAATTTGAAACTTGTTTTATCAGTAACCTTTCAGTAAAATTTTAATTCTCAATCCAAACTTTACCATCATGCAAAGATATGTGTGTTTTCTACACTGTTTCAGTCGTACTATAGCATATACTTCTCTCCACAGAATATTCAGCATATACTGTGGTGTTGCACTGTGCTTCATCCTTGCCCTTCTTTCTGCCTTGCGTAGAGTTGAAATGCCATTTTTATGGCTTCTACCCTCTATGTTCATCAGGAAGACAGACCAGTCACTGGAAAAGGAAGTCATTTTTGGTAATGTTAAACGTCAGCAAAAAGGAGGGTAAAGTAGTGGGTCAGGAAAAATGAGGTGAGATGGATTGCCACAGTAGCCCCAAGGATGAACTCAAACATACCAATGATCATGGAGATGGCACAGGGCTGGGCAACATTTTATTCTCTTATGTATAAAGTCATCATTATTTGGAACCAACTTGGTAGCAACTGATAATATCAACCCTCCATGTCTGTTGGGCTCCTGATATTTTATGCCATATACAATCTCTGACTCACCTCTCACATTCTCTGTGAAATGAAACAATAAATCCCTTTAATTTTATCTCCCCCATGTTTGGTAACTCAATTTACTTCTCTTCATTCTGACCAGTGTCACCAAACAAATCCAAGCATTGAACTCTGTTCTTTTGAACATCCTCGTCTACCCGCAGACTACCCATTTTCCAGTTTCTTTTCTATGGTGCTGTAGCTGTGACTCCCATGCCCCATCCCTTCCCTACTAAGTACATAAGAGAGGGAAACTGCCGTTCATACCATCCCCTGAGTACACATCGTGAGGTCATTACTGCTCTGATAATGAAGAACCCAAGTGATATGGCACATGCTAAAAACAAACCTGGGCATGTGGCAAGAGTGAATTAATCCTGGAAATTCTTGCAATCAATTTCTGTTAATTCTCATTCATTATTTTATATCATATATGTTATTATGTATTATATATTTTATATATATATGTGTATTGCTAAGTCATTGACATTAAACAAGATTGTAGATGCAAAATTGTGTAACACATAGTTTTGAAATAAATATCTTTTTGCATTTAAATGTTATATTTAGCCAGAATATCCTTTCTATTCAGATGCACCAAAACATATGTTTAAATACATTTGTTAATTAGGATTGAAATAGACAGGCTTACAGATAGAAGAATATAATTTTGGAACCATATCTCACACTGTAAACAGCACTGCAAAGGGATTAGTTAGAGGAATTTGGAGAAAATATGTGTGATGTGTGTATGTGATGTGTTTGTGTTTGCATGTGTACATGTGTGTGTCATTGCTTATGATCAATTAATGGTTTGTTCCACAGTTGACCTCTTGTTTTGTTTTGACTGAAGATAATTTAGTTTCTTCACCATATATTTTCACAGATATGGTTGGATTTTATTCCTATATATTCCATCAAGCAAGGTCCATGTGTTTAGTCACCTTTTTATGTAGTTGAAATAGGGTAGAATCGAGTGAAAATGAAAATACAACATATCAAAACCTTTCGGACACAAAAAAGCAATACTCGTAGGGAAATTCTTAGCAATAAATGCAGACATTAAAAAAAGAGTAGAGATCCAAAACCATTAACTTAAACTGAAAACTTGAACAAATAGAAAAGGAAGAGCAAAAGAAGCCAAAAACTACAGAAAAAATAAAAGCATAATGATATGGCAGAAATAAACGAAAGAGAAAATAGCAAAACAACAGAAAGAATCAACAAAACCAGAAGTTGGTTGTTTGAAAGTATCAATAAACTAGACAAACCATTGGCTAGATTGATAAAAGAAAAAATGAAATGAAATAAACAGAGGAGTTAAATAAGCAAATTGAGAAATGAAAATTGTGAAATTACAACCAGTCCAACAGAGATAAAGATCAAAACTGATGACTATGAAAAATTGAACACCCAAATTTTTGAAGACCTAGATGAAATGGACACATTCCCAGAAACACACTATCTATCCAAACTAAGAAAAACAGAGGTAGAAAATTTAAACAGATGCATTACAAAAGGGGAGATTGAAGACATCATCAAAAAATAAAAACTGCTGGAAAAAAAAAGCCCAAGAACAAATGGCTACAGTGGAGAATTGCACCAAACATTTAGGGAAGAGTTGACACCAAATCTATTCAAAGTCTTGGAAAGCATAGAAGAGGCAGGAACACTACCGGACTCTTTCTGTGAAGCCAGCACAACTCCGCTACATAAACCAGGCCAAAAAAGAAAAAAAATCAAATCAAACCCGTTGCAGTTGAGTGGATTCTGAGTCCGAGCAACCTCGCAGGACAGAGGAGAACTGCCCCATAGGGTTTTCAAGGAGCAGTCAGTAGATTTGAACTGTTGACCTCTTGGGTATATTCCAAGGAGTAGGATAACTGGATCCATTGGTAGTTCTATTTCCAGCTTTTTAAGGAAGTGCCAAATCGATTTCCAAAGTGGTTGTACCATTTACATTCCCATGAGCAGTGTAAAAGTGTTCCAGTCTCTCCACAACCTCTCCAACATTGATTAGTTTGTGTTTTTTGGATTAATGCCCACCTTGCTGGAGTGAGATGGACTCTCATTGCAGTTTTGATTTGCATTTCTTAATGGCTAATGATTCTGAGCATTTCCTCTTGTATCTGTTAGCTACCCGAATGTCTTCCTTAGTGAAGTGCCTGTTCATATCCTTTGTCCATTTTTGAATTGGGTTATTTGTCTTTCCATTGTTGAGTTTTTGCATTATCATACAGATTTTAGGGATCAAACACTGATCGGCAATGTCATAGCTAAAAACTTTTTCCCAGTCTGTAGGTAATCTTTTTACTCTTTTGGTGAAGTCTTTCGGTGAGTGTGTTTGATTTTTAGGAGCTGCCAGTTATCTAGCTTCTCTTCTAGTGTTTGTGCATTATTAGTGATGCTTCGTATACTGTTTATGCCATGTATTAGGGCTCCTAATGTTGTCCCTATTTTTTCTTCCATGATGTTTATCATTTTAGATTTTATATTTAGGTCTTTGATCCATTTTGAGCTCATTTTTGTGCGTGGAGTGACATATGGGTCTTGTTTCATTTTTTTTTTGCAGATGGATATCTAGTTATGCCAGCACCATTTCTTAAAAAAGACTGTCTTTTCCCCATTTAACTGTTTTGGGGCCTTTGTCAAATATCAACTGCTCTTATGTGGATGGATTTATGTCTGGATTCTCAATTCTGTTTCTTTGGTGTGTGTATCTGTTGTTGTAGCAGTACCAGGCTGTTTGGACTAATAGGTTCTAAAGTCAGGTAAAGTAAGGCCTCCCACTTTGTTCTCCTTTTTCAGTAATGCCTTATGTATCCAGGGCCCCTTTCCCTTCCATATAAAGTTGGTGACTTGTTTCCCCATCTCATTAAAGAATGTCGTTGGGATTTGGTTCGGAATTGCATTAAATGTGCAGATCACCTTTGGTAGAATAGACATTTTTATAATGTTAAGTCTTCCTCTCCATGAGCAAGGTATGTTTTTCCACTTACAGAAGTCTCTTATGGTTGCTTGCAGAAGTGTACTGTAGTTTTCTTTGTATAAGTCTTTGACATCTCTGGTAAGATTTATTCCTAAGTATTTTATCTTCTTGGGGGCTACTGTAAATGGTATTGATTTGGTGATTTCCTCTTCATTGTTCTTTTTGTTGGTGTAGAGGAATCCAACTGATTTTTATATGCTTATCTTGTATCCTGATACTCTGCTGAACTCTTCAATTAGTTTCAGTAGTTTTCTGGAGGATTCCTTAGGGTTTTCTGTGTATAAGATCATGTCATCTGCAAATAGAGATACTTTGATTTCTCCCTTGCCAACCTGGATGCCCTTTATTACTTTATCTAGCCTAATTGCTCTGGCTAGGACCTCCAACACAATGTTGAATAAGAGCGGTGATAAAGGGCATCCTTGTCTGGTTCCCAATCTCAATGGGAATGCTTTCAGGATCTCTCCATTTAGGGTGATGTTGGCTGTTGGCTTTGTATAAATGCCCCTTATTATGTTGAGGAATTTTCCTCCTATTCCTATTTTGCTGAGAGTTTTTATCATGAATGGGTGTTGAACTTTGTTATATGGCTTTTCTGCATCAATTGATAAAATCATGTGATTCTTGTCTTTTGTTTTATTTATGTGGTGGATTACATTAATTGTTTTTCTAATGTTGAACCATCCCTGCATACCTGGTAGGAATCCCACTTGGTCATGGTGAATTATTTTTTTTTTTGAAATGTTGTTCAATTCTATTGGCTGGAATTTTGTTGAGGATTTTTGCACCTATGTTCTTGAGGGATCACACTGCCCACTGCCATTTTATTTATGTGGTGGATTACATTAATTGTTTTTCTAATGTTGAACTATCCCTGCATACCTGATATGAATCCCACTCAGTCATGGTGAATGATTTTTTTGAAATGTTGTTCAATTCTATTGGCTAGAATTTTGTTGAGGATTTTTGCATCTACGTTCAGGAGGGATATAGGTGTATAATTTTCTCTTCTTGTGGTGTCTTTCTGGTTTTGGTATCAGGGATATGCTGGCTTCATAGAATGAGTTTGGGAGTATTCTGTCCTTTTCTGTGCTCTGAAATTCCTTTAGTAGTAGTGGTCTTAACTCTTCTCTGAAAGTTTAGAAGAACTCTGTAGTGAAGCCTTCCTGGCCAGGGCTTTTTTGTTGTTGTTGTTGGGAGTTTTTTTTTTGATTACCTTTTCAATCTCTCCTTTTGTTATGGGTCTACATAGTTGTTCTACTTCTGTTTGTGTTAGTTTAGGTAGGTAGTGTGTTTCTAGGAATTCATCCATTTCTTCAAGTTTTCAAATTTGTTCGAGTACAATTTTTCATAGTAATCTGATATGATTCTTTAATTTCAGTTGGGTCTGCTTTAATATCGCCCATCTCATTTCTTCTTCAGTTTATTTGCTTCCACTCCTGTTTTTCTGTTGTCAGTTTGGCCAGTGGTTTATCAATTTTGTTGATTTTTTCCAAGAACCTGCTTTTGGTCTTGTTAATTCTAATCAATTGTTTTTCTGTTTTCTATTTCATTTGGTTCTGCTCTAATTTTTATTTTTTTCTTTTCTTTTGAAGCCTGAGGGTTTCTTTTGTTGCTCTCTTTCTATTTGTTCAAGTTGTATGGACAATTTTTTGATTTTGGCCCTTTCTTTTTTTTTGGATGTGTGCATTTATTGATATAAATTGGCCTCTGAGCACTGCTTTCACTGTGTCCCAAAGGTTCTGATAGGAAGTTTTTTCATTCTCATTGGATTCTATGAATTTTTTTTATTCCATCCTTAATGTCTTCTATAATCCAGACTTTTTTGAGCAGGGTATTCTTCAGTTTCCAAGTGTTTGATTTCTTTTCCCTGTTATTGATTTCCATTTTTATGGCCTTATGGTCAGAGAAGATGCTTTGTAATATTTCAATGTTTTAGATTCTGCTAAGGCTTGCTTTAGGACCTAATATGTGGTCTATTCTAGAGAATGTTCCATGTGCACTAGAAAAGGAAGTATACTTTGCAGCAGTTGGGTGGAGTGTTCCATATAAGTCTACGAGGTCAAGTTGGTTGATCGTGGCATTTAGATCTTCCGTGTCTTTCTTGAGCTTCTTTCTGGATGTCCTGTCCTTCACTGAAAGTGGTGTGTTGAAGTCTTCTATAATTATTGTGGAGCTGTCTATCTCACTTTTCAATGCCGATAAAGATTTGTTTTATATATCTCGCAGCCCTGTCATTGGGTGCATCAATATTTAATACGGTTATATCTTCTTCATGTATTGTCCCTTTAATCATTATATAGTGCCCTTCCGTATTCTTTATGATGGGTTTAATTTTAAAGTCTATTTTGTCAGAACTTAATATTGTCACTCTTACTCTTTTTTGGTTGTTGTTTGCTTGCTATATTTTAGTTTGTTTGTGTCTCTAGGTCTAAGGTGTGTCTTTTGTAGGGAGCATATAGATGGATCTTGTTTTTTAATCTATTCTGCCACTCTATTGGTGCATTTGGTCCATTTACGTTCCGGGTAATTATGGATAGGTATGAATTTAGTGCTATCATTTTGATGTCTTTTTTTGTGGGTTGTTGACAGTTTCTTTTCCCCCCTTAGTTTTATGTGCTGAGTAGTTTATCTTTATATATTGTCTTTTCCTCATATGCATTGTTGATTTTGTTTCTGCTGAGTCTCTATTTTTTTCTTGTATTTTATTTTGATGTGAAGGATAGTTTGTCTCCTTTGTGGTTACCTTAATATTTATCCCTATTTTTCTAATTTTGAACCTAACTTTTACTTCTTTGTATGGCCTTGTCTTACTCTCCCTGTGAATGATCTGTGACTACATTTCTTAATTCCTCTTTATTGTTTTAATGTTGTCTTCTTTTACATAATAACATCGGTCTTTCCCTGTTTTGAGCATTTTTTGATCTTGATTCTTTTTTGTGATTTTCCTGTCTGGATTGAAATCTGATTGCTCTGCCCAGTGTTCTAGTCTTGGGTTGATGCTTGATATTATTGATTTCCTACACAACGAACTCCCTTTAGTGTTTCCTGTAGTTTTGTTTTGGTTTTTCCAAAATCCCTAAACTTTTCTTTATCTGGAAATGTCCTAATTTCACCTTCATGTTTGAGAGACAGTTTTGCTGAATATATGATTCTTGGCTGGAAATTTTTTCTTTTCCTTCAATACTTTATATAAGTCAGCCCATTGCCTTCTTGCCTGCATGGTTTCTGCCGAATAGTCTGAGCTTATTCTTACGGACTCTCCTTTGTAGGTGGCTTTTCATTTATAACTAGCTGCTCTTAAAATTCTCTCTTTATCTTAGGTTTTGGCAAGTTTGATAATAATATCTCTTGGTGACTTTCTTTTAAAATCTACCTTATGTGGAGTTTGTTAAGCATCTTGGATAGATTTGTTCTCATCTTTCACAATATCAGTGAAGTTTTCTGCCAACCAATCTTCAACAATTCTCTCTCTATATTTTCTGTTATCCCTCCCTGTTCTGGTGGTCAAATCACTCATAGGTTATTTCTCTTGACAGAGTCCCACATGATTCTTAAGTTTTCTTCATTTTTTTAAATTCTTTTGTCTGATTTTTTCTTCAAATATATTGGTGCCAAGTGCTTTATCTTCAAGGTAACAAATTCTGCCTTCCACTTGCTGAATTCTGCTCCTCTGACTTTCTACTGAATTGTCAAATATTGTAATTTTATTGTTAGTCTTCTGAATTTCTGATCACTGTCTCTCTGGATTCTTGCAGGTTATTAAATTTTTCATTATGTTTTTGAATAACCTTTTTAATTTCTTCCACTGATTTATCTGTGTGTTCCTTGGCTTGTTCTGCCTTTTGGCTGATCTATCTCCTAATTTTGCTCCTGATGTCTGAAGAGTTCTGTATATTAATCTTTTGATTTCTGCATCCAGGAATTCTGGGAAGACACCTTCATCCAGAAGTTTCATTGATTCTTTGTTTTGAGAACTTGTTGAGACGATTGTGGTCTGTTTTTTTTATGTGACTTATATCGATTGTTGTCTCTGAGTCATCTGTCAGTTATCATGTTAGTTTATTTTATGTTTGCTTACTGTTTCTTAGCTTCTTGCTTTGTTTTGTTTTGCTATGCCCAAATGGGTTGCTTGAGTGAGCTAGCTTGATTATTTTTGCCTTTGGAGCTCTGTCATCCTGTCATCAGATGGCTAGAGTTGTTATCAGGTATATCAGTCTAGAAGTCCATTCACTTTTCTTGTAGGAGTTCAGCAAAGGTGTTCAGGTAGCTGGTCCTCAAGTGTGTGGTACGGGCTCTGTCCTACAGTCTTAGAGGGACAGGGGTGATTGGTGTAGGTACTGGTATCTGGATGCAACAAGAAGTGATGCTGTGAACAAGGCAGGGGGCTGAGAATCATCCCCCAAGTGTCTCTGAGGAAAGCATGTCCCTGTTCCCTAGAGCATACAGGTGGGTGGGTTTGCAGATGGACCATGGGGACACAATGTTTTTGGTATTAAGGATTAGGAGATAGCAGTTATCCTTGGGCCTCTGTTGCGGGTGGCTGGGTGACTGGATTGAAGCCACACGTCCTTAGGCCCCTCATAGGGGTAGGTGAGGACCCTGTTTAATAGGCAAAGTCATGTCAAACATCATACACCCACACCTCCACCACACAGCTGAAAGAGTTCTATTCTGCCAACAAGGGTCTAATCTCCTGAAATAGGCCCACACAGGTCCATGCAGTGGGGAAAGGTATTCAAAGTCTGTGGGCCTTTTATGTCTGGTCAGGAGCCACTTCTGTCCTGAGCTCCCCAGGTTAGTGGAGCTGGCAAATTATCTCTTCCCCCAGTTGTGAATTTATTCCTTCTCCAAGGCCAGGAGGATGGCTCCAGGTGCTCAATGGGGCCTATGTCACGCCCAGGAAAATCAATAGCTACCGAAGCCGTCTTGGGGGCGGGTTTGAGGTAAAATATATGCAAGTACTTAGCTTTTGCTGAGAGCACCTTTCTTTTCTGGTTCCAGACTTATGAGTAGGCTATGAGGTCTGTTGGCTGCTTCTCCCTATGGAAACCGTGGCCAATGCTACAACATCCCTCCACTGCCACTCCTGGGAATGGTGCCTGAGGAGATTTAGGTCCGGTAACACCTCTCCACTTTTGAACCAACTCTCCCAGCCCCTGCCCCTCAGTCTGTTTTCTAACTTTGGCTTTAATGTTCAAGGCTCCTGGGTTGTCATAAACATAATTGTGTCATTTGTTTTTTCAGGTCTTTGTTGTAAGAGGGTTCTCAGGAAGTGCCTGGCTATTCTGACATCTTGGTACCTCCTCTCCCAAGGGGCCATTTATGCAGTGAGGAACCACCTGGAAAAAGGTCAGTGACCTGCTCTAGGCCTTGCAGTTCTCAAGGTCTGACCTGGCTGTGACCCCAGATGAAATGGCAAAATTCCTTGGAAGACAAAGCAATGTTAGTGACCTATGCAAACAATGCAGTTTAAAATATTATTCCAATATGCCCATTTGAGTTTTTATAATTAAGAAATACAACAGGTTCCACACATTACTTGACCATTTTTATAATATGTTAACTAATTTTCATTCTTGGATGTCACAATTTTTTTTCTGATTATGGAAGTATAATTTCTAATAAGAGTAGTTTATTTAACTAGTTCATTCATAGGATAAAAAATTATCTCATACACACTGCTAAGTCACAACTGAAGCCACTTCTGAAGCCCATCTTCCACCCAAAGATTAGACAGGCCTATAAAACAAACAATAACAAAAGTGACAAACTTGTGTCTTAGTTCAACCAATTATAGGAGACCAAACGGACAACATCTGCTCAAAAGCCAAGATGAGAAGGCAGGAAGGGAAGGAAACTTGGGTAAATGGACATGGAGAACCCAGGGTGGAAAGGGAAAGGGGGACAATACTGACCCAATGCGTGGATGGCAACCAATGTTACAATTTGTGTATAAATTTTGAATAAGAAACTAATTTGCACTGTAAGATTTCACCTTAAATAGAATACAATTTAAAAAAATGAGCTCATATTTTGGGTTTGAGTTTCTAATTAATGTGTGCTTTGCTATTATCTTTGTATTTGTGGAGTGGTTGGTATTTTTTATTTCTTATTTTTAAGAAGTAAGTTTCACATAGAGCTGGAAATGTGTAGATCTTTAAAGCTCAGTGTTATGGATTGAACTGTGTCTCCCCAAAATATGTCTTATGAAATGTAACCTCTATACCTGTGGTTTGAAATTCTACCCACCTAAATGATAAGAAAATAAATTTCTGCTTTTTAAAGCCACTCAGTTGTGGTATTTCAGTTATACCAGTAGTGGATAATGAAGACATGACTCAGTACCAAAGTGTAGGGTGCTGCTAAAATGTGGAAGTGGTATCGTAATTGGGTCATATGTGGAGGATGGAAAAATTTGAAGGTGCCTAATAGTAAAAGCCTAGGTTCCCTTGAAGAGCCTATTGGTAGAATTATGGATGCCAAAGGCAATTCTAGTGAAGACTCAGAAGGAAATGAGAAAGGCCATAGAGAAAGTCTCTATCGTCTTAGAGAATACATACTTTTCTAAATTCTGTTAAAATGTTTGGTGGAAGATAGATGATGTGAGCGATGGATTTGGATATCTGGCTGAGAACATTTAGAAGCAAGCTCTTGAAGTCGTCAAATGGTTTCTCCTTGTTGCTTATGGTAAAATGTGAAAGGGAAGAAATGGATTTACAACTGTACAACATGAAAAAAGAATGTAAAGATTTGGAAAACTCTGCTGTACATATAATGACATGTGTCCTAAAACTATCACCAAGGGTGTGGCTACACAATCTTTTTTTTTCTTTTAATTTTTTGTTTGTACTATTTTTAATTTCACATTTTTAAAAATTTTATTGTTTTTTAAGAGAAAGTTTACAAATCAAGTCAGTCTGTCATATAAACATTTACATAAACCTTGCTATGTACTCCTAGTTGCTCTCCCCACAATAATACAGCACACTCCTTCTCTCCACCCTGTATTTCCATATCCATTCAGCCAGTTTCTGTCCACACTCAGCCTTCACATCTCCCCTCCAGACAGGAGCTGCACACATAGTCTCATGTGTCTACTTGATCCAAGAAGCTCACTCCTCACCAAAATAATTCACTGTCCTATACTCCAGTCCAATCCCTGTCTGAAGCATTGGCTTTGGGAATGGTTCCTGTCTTGGGCTAGCGGAAGGTCTGGGGACCATGAAACTCTGGGGTCCTTCTAGTCTCAGTCAGACCATTAAGCCCGGTCTTTTGGGAGAATTTGAGGTCTGCATCCCATGGCTCTCCTACTCCCTCAGGGGTTCTCTGCTGTGTTCCCTGTCAGGGCGGTCATCCATTGTAGCCGGACCCACCTAGTTCTGGTCTCAGGCTGATGTAGTTTCTGATTTATGTGGCCCATTCTTACTCCTGGGCTCATACTTACCTTGTGTCTTTGGTGTTCTTCATTCTCCTTTGCTCCAGGTAGGTTGAGCTGAATTGATGCATCTTAGATGGCCACTTGCTTGCATTTTAGACCCCAGACAACATTCTCCAAAATGGGATGCAGAATGTTTTCTTAATAGATTTTATTATGCCAATTGATTTAGATGTCCGCTGAAACTGTGGTCCCCAAACTCCTGCCCTTGCTACACTGGCCTTCGAAGCATTTGGTTTATTTAGGAAACTTCTTTGCTTTTGGTTTAGTCCTGTTATGCTGACCTCTCCTGTATTGCGTGTTCTTCCCTTCACCTAAATTAGTTCTTGTCTACTGTCTCCCTTCTTCCCTTCCTTCCCCTACTCATAACCATCAAAGAATATTTTCTTCTCTGCTTAAAGTATTTCTTGAGTTCTCATAATAGTGGTCTCATTCAATATTTGTCCTTTTGCAACTGACTAATTTCAGTCAGCATAATGCCTTGCAGATTCCTCCATATTATGAAATGTTTCAGATTCATCATTGTTCTTTATCGATGCATACAATTCCATGGTGTGAATATATCATAATTTGTTTATTCATTCATTTGTTGATTGGCACCTTGGTTGCTTCCAATATTTTTGCTTTTGTAGATAGTGCTGCAATGAACGTGGGTGTGCATCTACCTGTTCGTGGAAAGGCACTTACTTCTCTAGGATATATTCCAAAGAGTAGGATTGCTGGTTCATATGGTAGTTCTATTTCTAGGTTTCTAAGGAAGCACGAAATCGATTTTGAAAGTGGTTGTACCATTTTACATTCCCACCGGCAGTGTGTAATTGTTCCAGTCTCTCCACAACCTTTCCAATACTGATTATTTTGTGTGTTTTGGATTAATGCCAGCCTCGTTGGAGTGAGACGGAATCTCATTGTAGTTTTGGTTTGCATTTCTCTAATGGTTAATGATCATGAACATTCCTCATGTATCTGGTAGCTATCTGAAAGTCTTCTTTAGTGAAGTGCCAGTTCATATCCTTTGAGCATTTTTGTAATTGGGTTATTAGTCTTTTTAGTGTAGATTTTAGAGATCAGCTGCTGATCAGAGATGTCATAGCCAAAAACTTTTTCCCAGTCTGTAGGTCATCTTTTTACTCTTTTGGTGAGTCTTTGGATGAGCATAGGTGTTTGACTTTTAGGAGCTCACAGTTATCTAATTTCTCTTCTGGTGTTTGTACCCTTCTAGTAATGTTTTGTCTGCTGTTTATGCCATGCATTATGGCTCCTAGTGTTGTCCCTGTTTTTTTTCCATGTTCTTTATCATTTTAGATTTTATATTGAGGTCTTTGATCCATTTTGAGTTTGTTTTCATGCATGGTATGAGGTATGGGTCTTGTTTCATTTTTTTGCAGATGGATATAAAGTTATGGCAGCAC
The DNA here is from genome assembly GCF_030014295.1 of Loxodonta africana. Classification (NCBI taxonomy): domain Eukaryota; kingdom Metazoa; phylum Chordata; class Mammalia; order Proboscidea; family Elephantidae; genus Loxodonta; species Loxodonta africana. The sequence goes on from NC_087362.1 coordinate 24,451,280, forward strand.
CAATTGTTAAAGAGACTGTCTTTTCCCCATTTAACAGACTAACAGACTTTTGGACTCGTTTAAATATCAGCTATGCATATGTGAATGGATTTATGTCTGGATTCTCAATTCTGTTCCATTGGTCTATGAATCTGTTGTTGAACTAGTACCAGGCTGTTTTGACTACCGAGGCGGTATAATATGTTCTAAAATCAGGTAGTGTGAGCTCTCCCACTTTGTACTTATTTTTCAGTAATGCTTTACTTATCCAGGGCATCTTTCCCTTCCATATGAAGTTGGGGATTTGTCTTTCCATCTAATTAAAAAATGTCACTGGTATTTGGATCAGGATTGCCTTATATCTATAGATGGCTTTGGGCGGGATAGACATTTTTACAATGTTGAGTCTTCCTATCCATGAGCAAGGTATGTTTTTCCACTTGGGTAGATCTCTTTTAGTTTCTTGTAGTAGTGTCTTCTAGTTGTCTTTGTATAGGTCTTTTACATCCCTGGTTAGGTTTATTCCTAAGTATTGTATCTTCTTAGGGGCTATTGTAAATGGTATTGACTTGGTGATTTCCTCTTCGTTGGTGTAGAGGAATCCAACTGATTTATGTATGATTATCTTCTATTTTGATACTCTGATAAACTCTTCTACTAGTTTGAGTAGTTTTCTTGAGGATTGTTTAGGTTGTTTTGTGTATAAAATCCTGTCATCTGCAATCAGAATTAATTTCACTTCTTTGCCAATTGGATGCCCTTTATTTGTTTATTAATTTGTCTAGCCTAATAGCTCTGGCTAGCACCTCCAGCACAATATTGAGTAAGAGTGGTGATAAAGGGCCTCCTTGTCTGTTTCCTGTTCTTGAGAGGAATGCATTCAGTCTATCTCTGTTTAGGATGATATTGGCTCCTGGCTTTGTAGAAATGCCCTTTATTATGTTGAGGAATTTTCCTTCTCTTGCTAATTTGCTAAACGTTTTTATTATGAGTGTATATTGGACTTTGTCAAATGCCTTTTCTGCATCAATTGATAAGATCACTTGGTTCTTGTCTTTTGTTTTATTTATGTGATGGATTATATTGATTGTTCGTCTAATGTTGAACCATCCCTGCACACCTGGTATGAATCCCACTTGTTCATGGTGAATTATTTTTTGATACGTTGTTGAATTCTATTGGCTAGAATTTTTTGAGGATTTTTGGGTCTAAGTTCATGAGGGATAACCCAGAAAAAAACCCAGTGCCGTGGGATCTAGGTCTGTAATTTTCTTTTCTTGTGGAGTTTTCACCTGGTTTTGGTATCAGGGATATGCTGGCTTCATAGAATGTATTTGGGAGTGTTCTATCCTTTGCTATGCTCTGAAATACCTTTAGTAGTAGTGGTGTTAACTCTTCTCAGAAAGTTTGATAGAATTCTCTAGTGAAGCCATCAGGGCCAGGGCTTTTCTTTGTTGGGAGTTTTTGGATTGTTTTTTATCAATCTCTTCTTTTGTTCTAGGTTTATTTATTTGTTCTGCCTCTGTTTGTGTTAGTTTAGGTAGCTAGTGTGTTTCTAGAAATTTGGTCCATTTCCCCTAGGTTTTCAAATTTGTTATAGTGCAGCTTTTCGTAGTACTCTGTTATGATTCTTCTAATTTCATTTGGGCTTGTTGTGATATCGCCCATCTCATTTCTTATTCGGGTTATTTGGTTCATCTCCAGTTTTTCTTTTGTGAGTCTGGCCAGTGGTTTATCAATTTTGTTGCTGTTTTCAAAGAACCGTCTTTTGCTTTTGTTAACCCTTTCGATTGTTTTTCTGTTTTCTGTTTCATTTAATTCTGCTCTAGTTTGTATTATTGGCTTTCTTGGACGGTGCCTAAAGTTTCCTTTTGTTGCTCTCTTTCTATTTGTTCAAGCTGTAGGGATAATTCTTTAATTTTGGCCCTTTCTTCTTTTTGTATGTGTGCATTTACTGATACAAACGGACCTCTGAGCACTGCTTTCGCTGTGTCCCAAAGGTTCTGATGGGAAACGTCTTCATTCTCATTGGATTTCACTGCCTCCAACAATTGATTCAAGTTCTAGTTTCTCCATACCTTCACCAAGAATCCTGTTTTAAATATTTATTTGTTTGTTTATTGGCTGGTTATTTTCTATTTGTAATTTTATACCTTCTTTCAGTAGATGTAGAGTGTTATCTCCTTGGGAATTTAGTTTGCGCTTCCCTGAGGAGTAGTGGTATTGGGCATCTTTTAGCCCCATGTTGGCCACTTCATTATCTTACTTTGTTAAGTGTCTTCACTGTTCTCAGGTGCTTAACACATCACTTGTCTTTCTGCTGAGGTTGAAGCACAGTCCCTCACCAAGGCCAAAGACTGACATTATCTCCCCCAGCTAAAAACCCTCTTCTGGGTACCTGCCCCGCTTAAATTTCCTGGCAGGTCAAGCCCTTTTCTTACTCCTGTCTGCTGTCTTAGTTGAGATGCTCTTCCTCTCAGATTTTTTTTGAAAAATGTAAAACATTTATTGAAGTTTAATTCCCTTAGAAAGTGATTCCTAACTTACCCACTCACAATAAAATTATCTCCTTTCTTAATCTTGCACAGCCCTCATATAATTATCATATTTTAGAATGATCTATTGCACGATGCTGTGTGATCTTCCTTCTTAATTCTCCCTCTAGACCAGGGGTCAGCAAACTTTTTCCTGTCAAGGGCCATATGACAAATATATAGCCTTTCATGGGACACATTGTCTCTGAGAAAACTACTCACTCTGTTGACTGAGTGTGAAAGCAGCTCTAGACAATACAGATGGGCATGGCTGTGTTCCAGTAAAATTTCATTCACCATATAGGCAATGGGCTGTAAGACATAGTTTTTGAACGCCTACTTTTGACTGAAGGCTCAGGGCAAGAAGCTAATTCCCTGCATCCTGACCACTATATGTTCTACCTCGCATAGAGATGTACACACAGAATGAAACATGCTATGTGAAGTCATGGTGGAGATTGACATTGCTAAGTGCTCATTTCAGTGATAGAGAGAAACAGATACATAATGTAAGAGCAACCACTATTGATTCTGTATTCAGAATGTGAAATCTTAGAGAAGTTCATCTTACTCAGAATCTACACAAATTGGAACTCTCCCCACAGGACCTGGGAAGTTCACTTGAGACTTCCTCACTACAGAGGCCACAGAGTAGAAGGATGTCCCCAGGGATAGTCAATGCTCAGAAATCTCCATAATTCATCCTTCCACTTCAGCCCAATAGCTTGCATTTCTCTCAGGTTACCTCTGGTCTGAGGGGAAGAATTCTATGCCCAGAGAGAGAGAAAGAGCACTAGGATGAGAGGCGGAGATTACCCTCACAAGGCCCAAAGCAGAAACGTTCCCCTAGTGGTCCACGATCCAGAGTCTTCTCCTCAGACCCCTCCTCCTTTTACTCCCTCAAGCCCATCCCATGTAAATCACTAGAGATATAAAACACCACAGCAGGTCTCCAAGTGAGACCCCAAGACCAGGATGCTCTGAATCAACAACCTCTCCACGTTAATCAGAGCTGACCGTGGAGATAGAACTCTTCTGGTTTATGCTTGTCTTCAGGACATCTCCCTTGTCAGAATCAGTGGCTTTCATCTGTATGCCCTGTGTTCAACAAAGGAAGACTTCAGTTCCTAGGTGCAAGGTCCCACATGCAGCTGTTGATGTCCATCTCAGGGGTGGAGAATCTGTCCGACAACATCACCTTCACCTGTGCTAAATCTGGCTTTCCTTTCATTAGCTATCACACTTAATGGAATATGAGTGTGAGGTGGCCAATGAGCACCTGTCACCAAGGTCAAATCCAAGAGCTCAGCGTATATGACTTGATATGCCCAAATAGGTTGAACCTGTGAGCTACTTTGATTATTGCCTTCCTTAAAATTCTCACATCCTGTCACCAGGTGGTTAGAGTTTCTACCAAGTATTTGAGCTCAGAAGTCCTTTCTCTTTTCTTGTGTGGATATAGCCTGTTTCCAGGTTATCCATCAAAGAGTGTGGTGCAGGCTCTCACCTACCATCCCAGATCGTCAGGGCTATATAGGGGTGATTGGAGCAGGCGCAGGTATCTGGCTGCATTAGGGGGTCATGTGCTGAGTAAGGTAGGGGCTGACGTCTGCCCCTGAGTGGAAGGGCTGTCCCTGTTCATCAGAGTGCATACATGGCTGGTTTTTGCAGGTAGATTTCAGGCACCCAATGCTGTTGGCTGTTCTAACTGGGAGGGCCACTTATTCTCAGACCCCTGTTGTGGGTGGCTAGTTGTACTGGTGAAGCCACCGCAGACCTCTGATGTGGGTGGGTGAGGACCCTGCTTAATGGGCAGGACTGTGTCAAAATTCAGGAATCTGTCACCCCCCCTTATCTGTTGTAGTTGAAAATAGGCTTCAGGTATATAGCCTGTTGCACTATGCTAATGAGAGCCTACAGTGTTGAATGGGCCTACACAGGTCTACACAGGGGTAAAAGGCATTCAAAGTCTGTGGATACCTTACACGTGTAACTAGGCAAAGGGACAGTGCCTGCCCTGTGTTGCCAGCTTAGGGGGATTTTTTAAAGCATAGAGACTAGTTTGGGTGCAGTTAGCCTCGAGTTTCCTGCTTAGAGGAGCAGGTAGTTTTCTTTTTGTGTGTTAATTTGTTTGTTTCCTCCCCAAGTCAGGAGATTGGCTCAGGTGCAAGGGGTTCCACTTGGGCATGAGGGGTGCTACAAACACTGAACACTGCAGGACCTGGACCAGAGCAGATCTGGAAGGGGGCAGTGAGGAGAAGAAAGGCATTTCCTAGAGGGGGAAGGGTTATTTTGATCCCACTTTTTAGGTTAGAGTCTTACACTTAACTTTCGCAGATCCAATGCCAATCCACCCTGGTTCCAGATGCTTGTACAGACTCCATACTGCTTGATTTCTCCCAACATGCTAAAAGCACTTCCCAAGTGCTACTGCTTGTCTCAGCCCCCATGTGCCAATCTGTGCAGACTGTGCAATTCTGGCTTCATCAGGTGTGGTATTTCTTTGCTGCTTCTGAGCTGTCTCTCTCTCTCCTGTTATGGCTGAGTCTGACACCTCAACTTTGTCTTTGATATTCTGGGGTACTATACTGTCCTATCTAATCGATTCAGTTGTTTTTTCAGGTCTTTGTTGTAAGAGGGACCACAGGAAGCATCTGATTATTCTGCCACCTGACCCACTCCAGCTTAGCGTATTGGAAACTGAGCAGTCTGAAACTTGAGGATGCTGGCACATATTGTTGTGTAAGAGAAGCACCAGGAGCCACAGTGAAGGGCAGGTGGGCAAAATTCTCCTTCGGCATGATGCCAGGTTTGTGCTGGACTGCAGGGGGCGCTTAGGTCACACAGAACACAGACGCCACCACAGGAGCAGGTGCATTGAATGATGAGTGAACTTTTTCTGTTATGTCTTGAGTTTCCCGATTCATCTATGCCAACAGCCTCTCTAGGGACTTTTAACACTCATTCATACGTGTCTTATTTTTCTCAAGCCAAGAGCCTGAGGAGGAAACTCCTTGGGAGTTCCTGAAAAGACAGGGGAGAAACAATCAAACCTGGGATGAGAATCAGTCCTTTCCAGCATGACCATTGGTTACTCCATGCCCTGAACTTCTGATCCACATGTACTTCTTTCAACACATTCAGTTTCTCTCTTTGCTCCTTATTCCAATGACAGTCTGTTACATTTTTATGAGCATATTTATCCCAGTCCAATAAATATGTATCGAAAAAATTATCTTTATTTTATTTATTTTACATCTATGAGGTAGGTGATAGCTTATCTGCCATTTTGAAAGTGAAGGAAACTGAAGTTTGGAGATATTAAATAAAGTACAAAAATGTCCAATGATCATAAGGAAAAACTTAAGAATAAATACCAGAATATATAGCTTTAGAAAAAACACACTCAGCTGCTCAAAGATAGAGAAAATCCTTCTAGTTTAAGGAAGAGTCACTTGAACCTGCCCCATGTGTTGTGCAAATGCATAAAGAACAGGGACTTCTCTGGAGGATGCACAGGCCCTCAGGGTCTACAGAACTCCAGAAGTTACCTCAGCACCTTGGAGGTCTTGATGTAAAGAGACCATGGGAGGGGGAAGTATCTCAATTCCAGATGCAACCTCCTTGTAGGGAGGGTTCTGGCCTGCAGGGGCCACTCAGGGTACATGGAACTCAGGAGACCAGCCCCAGGGGAGGTGCAGAGGATACTGGGAAGTGATTTCCTGTCAGGGTCAGGGTTTTCCTTTTCAAAAGATAATTTAAAATAGAAATTGACAAGGCTGCTGATGTGTTTATAAATATCCTCTTCTAATGGGAACAGCACATGCCTGTCAGTTTGCTGTACTGTGATGGCTTGTGTGTTGTTGTGATACTGGAAGCTCTGTCACCAGTATTTTATATACCAGCAAGGTCAACCTTGACGGACTCACCCTTGATGGACAGGTTTCGCTGGTGCTTCCAGACTCAGAAAGACTAGGAAGAAAGGCCTGGTAGTCTACTTCTGAAAAAACTGACCAGTGATAATTTTATGGATAGCAGCGGAACATTGTCTGATACAGTGCCAGAAGATGAAGCCCTCAGGTTGGAATGCACTTAAGAGATGACTGGGGAAGAGCTGCCTCCTCAAAGTAGAGTTCACCTTAAAGACGTGCTTTGGAGCCAGGCTTCTAGAACCTTCGTATGCAGATGTGGCAGAACTCAAAATGAGGAAATATGCATTAATAATGGAAATGGGGAATGTACAAGGCAGAAATCTAGGAAAATTGTAATTTGTCAAAAATGAAATAGAATGCATAAAGATCCTTACTTTAGGCATTAGTGAGCTGAAATATATTGGTATGGGCCATTTTGAAGCAGACAGTCATGTGGTCTCCTAGTCGGCAATGTAAAATTGAAGATGAATGGTTTCACGTTCATTGTCGAAAAGAACATCTCAAGATTTAGCCTCAAGTGCAAAGCTATTAGTGATGGAATAATATCCATACACTTACGAGGAAGAACAGTTAATACGGCTATTATTCCAGTTTATCCACCAACCACTGATGCCAAAGATGAGGAATTAGAAGAGTTTTACCAACTTCTGGAGTCTAAAATTGATCAAACATGCAATTAAGGTGCATTGATAATGACTTGTGATTGGAATGCAATAGTTGAAAACCAAGAAGAAAGATGTGTAATTGGAAAATATGGCCTTGGTGATAGAAGCGATGCCAGAGATAACATGATCGAATTCTGAAAATCCAATGACTTGTTTACTGCAACTACCTTTTTCAACAACATAAAGGGTGACTATACACATGGACATCACATAGGAAAACCATAGGAATCAAATCTACTACATCTGTGTAAAGAGACTCCGGAGAAGCTCATGTCATCCGCCAGAACAAGGCCAAGGGCTCATTCAGAACGGATCATCATTTGCTCATATGCAAGTTCAAGTTCAATCCGAAGAAAATTAAAACAAATCTACAACAACCAAAATATGACTTGGAGTATATCACACCTTAATTTGGAGGCCATCTCAAGAATAGATTTGACTCATTGAACACAAATGACTGAAAACCAGACAGCTTGTGGAATGACATCAAAGGCGTCATACATGAAGAAAGCAAAAGGTCATTAAAAAGATAGAAAAAAAAAAAAAAAAGGATGTCGGAGGAAACCCTGAAATTTGCTCTTGAACGTGAGTAGCTAAAGTGAATGAAGAAACGATGACGTGAAAGAGATAAACAGAAGATTTCAAGGGGTGGCTAAAAAAGACAAACTAAAGTATTATAATGAAATGTGCCAAGACCTGGAGTTAGAAAACCAGAAAGGGAGAACACTTTTCTTAATTTGGAGGAATTAGTCCAATGATTCAAGCCTTGAGTTTCAATATTCAAAGATTCTATGGAGAAACTATTGAATGACGCAGGAAGCATCAGGAGAGTATGGAGGAAATACACAGTCACTGTACTAAAGAGAACTCATCGATGTTCCACCATTTCAGAAGGTAACATATGATCAAGAACCAATGGTATCGAAGGAAGAAGTTGAAACTGCGTTGAAGGCATTCGGGTAAAACAAGCCTACAGGAATTGTCAGAATAATGATGGAGGTGTTTCAACAAATGGATACAGTGCTGGAGTTGCTAACTCATCTATGCCAAGAAAAATGCAAGACAGCTACCTAGCCAACCAAAGAGTAGAAATCCATATTTGTGCCCATTCCAAAGAAAGGTGAGCTAATTGAATGTAGAAATTATCCAACATCATTAATCTTTTGTTGAACATAATTGTAAAACCGTTGCAGCAATGCATTGATAGGAAACTGCTAGGAAATCAAGCCAGATTCAGAAGAGGACAAAGACTGAGGAATATCATTGCTGATGTCAGATGGGTGTTCACTGAACACAAAGAAGAGCAGAAAGATCTTTGCCTGTGTTTTATTGGCTATGTGAAGGCATTTGACTGTGTAGATTATCCAAATTATTGATAACATTCCAAAGAATGAGAATTGCAGAACACTTAATTGTGCTCATGAGGAACTTGTACATAAACCAAGAGGCAGTATTTGGAAAAGAACAAGGAGATATTGTGAAGTGTAAAGTCAGGCAAGGTGTGCATCAGGGTTGCATCCCTTCACGATACTTATTCAATCTCCATGCTGAGGAAATAATCTGAGAAGCTGGTCTATATGAAGAAGAATGCAGCATCACGATTGGAGAAAAAACTCACTAACAACCTGTGATATGCAGATGACACAACCTTGCTTGCTGAAAGTGAAGAGGACTTGCATCATTTACTGAGAAAGATCAAAGATTTGAGCCTTCAGTATGAATTACACCTCCACAGAAAGAAAACAAAAGTCCTCACAACTGGACCAATAAGATACATCATGATAATGAGTGGATTGGAGGGTATGACCCAGAGGATGGTGAAACAGAGTACTCACAGAAATTCCAGGGCAGAGCCACCATCACCGGCGACACATCCACGACCACAGTCTATTTGGAGCTGAATAGTCTGAGCTCTGAGGATACAGCTGTGTATTACTGTGCAACCACACAGTGTGATAACCACATCCTGACTGTGTCAGAAATCCTGAGGAAGGAGGCAGCCATGTCAGAAGGAGGCAGGAGATGAGAGGGAAAATTTGGGTGACAACTTCCCTAAATGATTGAGAAAAAGAAACAATAGGAAATGCATTCACTATAATTAGGTGAGGAATAGTGATACCCAACTGAACATATGTAAATACCACGGAAATTTCTACAGTGTGGATATCAGAAATGAGGCACAAAGTTATTGAAAGTACAAATTTCCCATGCAACAATTACTCTGTAAGTGAAATTCATATTCAGGAGAGAGTTTCAATTGGTTGAGTATAAGTTTCAAAGTCAGTTGGGTAATTATCATGGAGGACAATTTTTAGATTACATAGTAACTCTACATTTAACTTCAAAAAAAAAGAAAAACTTGCCCTGCTACCTTCCAAGGAAGCTGTATCATTTTACATCACCATCAGCAAAGAATGAGAATTCTTAGTACTCCAAATTATTGTCAAAATACAGTTGACAGTATTTTGGATTTTAGCCATTCTCATAGGCTATGAATGTTATCTCATGGTTGTAATTTACAGTTTTTTAAGGAATGATCTTTTGTTTTTTTTAAGGAATGATCTCTTTGAATATCTTTTTTGGTGAGATATTTGTTTAGAAGTTAGGTCAACATTTTTTTTAAATTGCTTTCTTTTCTCCAGTTAAGTGTCCTTGTATATTCAAGATACAAGTCATTTACAAAATATATGATTTTCAAATATTTATCCTGGTCTCTTACTTTTCATTTTCTGACTTTTGCAGAGTGAAAAAATATAGTTTTCATATTGGCCAGTTTATTAATATTTTACCTTTTGTTGATCATGCTTTTGATGGTAAATCTAAAACACATTTTCTCATTCACGGTCACTCAAAATTTTTCCCATGACTCTAAGCACAGAGCATACTAAAGGAATTGGGAGTTAGACTTCATCTTTTGATGTTGAAAGTATATACATGAGTCATTTGGAATTCTTCTGTATGAGCTGTTTGTCTCCTCCTCTATATTAAAAAAAAAAATTCAATCATTTGTTAACATGAGTATGGACTCATGGGTATTGGTTTTATAATTTGTGTCATAATCCAACATTCTGCTATTTATTTAGTGTTCGAAAACTTCCAGCTTGTTTAGCGATTCAGAGCCTTTTCAGTTTGGCTCCCAACATTTACCATGCAGTTACTTAATTGTTCATATCCTGTGGCTTTTTTTTTTTTTTTTTTTTGTGGCTAGTCAGAATCATTGCCCCAGGCACTCAATGCAAAATGAACAAACAAACAAACAAAATTATCAGCTAGATAGCAGTGCTTATGTGAAGGTACCTTTGCCTTTAGTTTTCCAGATTGCATCCATTTCCAAAGTTACTTAGGTTAGCACCTTTCCCCCTACCCTCTTCAGTGAGTTGTTTCATAAATTTTTAACACTATTTATTTTTTTAGAGAGTGTACATTCTGTCCTGACCTCTTAAATTATATGTATTAAAAAAAAAAAGCCCGTTGTCAACGAGTTGATTCCGACCCAAAGCCACACTATAGGACAGAGTAGATTTGCCCCATTGGGTTCCCAAGGAGCACCTGGTGGATTGAAACTGCTAACATTTAGTTAGCAGCTGTAGCACTTAACTACTATACCACCAGGGTTATATATATATATATATATATATATATATATATATATATATATACACACACATATTATTTGTTCCATACATGAAGTTACACCCTGCTGGAAAGTTCTATGTACCATGATAGGTGCAGAGTGTCATGTGTGCCCCAGAGCAATAGAATAGAGACAAAGTTTACCACTCTTAAACTCACATGGGCTTTACCTTATTGTACACCCCTCTCCAAATTCCTGGTAGTCACTTATCCGTTCATCGTGTCTGTAGTTTCACCTTTTCCATAATGTCATTTTGAGGACATCATATGGTATGTCGCCTTCTCAAACTGGCTACTTTCGTTGAAGACTAATCCGTGTATTTTCATGGCTTGGTAGCTCATTTGTTTTCATCACTGAATAATATTCTATTGTGTGGATGCGCCACAGATTGTTGATCCATTCTCATACTGGAGGGCATCTTGTTTGTTTCCAATTTTGGCAAGTGAGCAAGAAGGAGAGAGAGAGACTTACCTTCTATTTGCTCTATGTCGCATCAAGGGGAATATGAGAGACAGAGTTGATGGTTGCGGTAGATCCTTGTTGGTAAATGACTCAGGACCCCTGGAGGGGTTAGGATCACATGAACGAAATAAGGTCTCTTGACATGGAAATGGTATGTGCTATCTATTATAATTAATTTCCGGTGATAGAGTTAATCTAGTTAAGTAGGCTTACTTTTAGAGTTTAGGGCCCTGTTTAATTGCTTAGTTGCCCAGTACAAATTATTTAAACAAACACAAATTCTTTCTATATCTAACATTTCCTGATATGGGGTCATTTATCACTTTACTAACATCTTTCTTCTATAGGAAAATAGCAGTTTAATCGTTGATTATAACATCAGAATAAATTAAGCTCTTCAATCAGGCTTTGAAACAATGTCTTAAAACATAAGCTCTGGCAACCTGTACATTCACACCTACCCTGGCAAGGTGCAGGCAATGCCCCTTGGTAAGGTGCATGCTGGCATGGCCCAAGCCCTCCCTGTGCGTGGTCAGTTCTGAGAGGAGAGGCTGGTAACCTGGTGAAGGGCATTGGCAATACTGCAGGCATGATTTGTCAAGGCTAAGTGTTTGACTTCTGAGCCAGAAGAAACAGGTAGACTGGAACCAAGTCTGGTCTTTGATCAAAGTCACTGCATTGCATGGGGAAGACTTGGTGTGGCAGCTATTCCATGGAAGGGCCAGAGGTGGCCGCTGCTGTGATGCACCAGGAAAAGCTGCCCGAGAATTGCTGTCTCCTGGACATGTACTAGTAACTTGAAGATGACCAGCAGTTGTGACCTGAGTTCCACTGCTTCCTAGATGATGGCCAGAAAAAGTGGTGGAAGGTGATATGAGCAGACTGGTCACGGGGGAAGATGGAAAAACAGTAGACATTGTCATTTTATTTTATTCATTATTTACTGATTATTATTTTCTCCTTAGAAATAATCACTCTCTACCATTACTAGGCCTTTACGTGGAGATTTGTGTGAATCAAGATATGGCTGCACTTGGAGTTTACTGTTGCCATGGCTACGGGAGTTTAAGTTATCTTTTATTATGGCCACCAGAAACCTAAAGTTCCTTTAGTGAAACATATGTTCGTTTGTTTGTTTTTCTTCCTCTTTTGACTTTAAGTCTTTATTTTATGTTCCCCAGAAAGAATCTGCCCTTTTAGTACTCCCTGGTACATGTCAATGTTATTCTGTTTGATAATTGCTGATGTTGTGGTGGTCTTTGCAATAAGGGGGGATTTCTCTGATCTTCTGACTGAGCCTCATTCCTACATGGGTCTTTTTAACCTTTGTCAGGTGTTTGGCCTTCCAAGTGTCCCTGTCCCTCCTCCATGTGCCATCCTGGACCTTGCATGACTTCCTGCGCCTTCTGCACTGTGGAGTGACTTCTCTCTTATACGTTCCCTCCCCAGGTGCAATTGTTTTCCACCTGTGACCTCTGGTTTCCCTTTGAGTGCAGTTTTCCTGCAAATTAAGGCTTTTATACCTTATGGAAGAGAGGGGAGATGATGATGATTCTGGACAGAGTTTGGTGGTCTCCTCAGTTCCCCTGCCAGGCTCTATGAGAATTCACCAGTGCCCATAGAATTCCGTTTTTGATGATTTCCTCAACAGATCGATCCTCTTGTTCTGAAGTAGAGATATGGGAGGTGGTCTGGGTGTATTCTGGAAGTGTCATCGGCTCCTCTCCGGCACCATAAGGGCTTAGTTCTTTATGGGATTTTCCTAATTCCCGGAGGATGTGACACTTGGGAACTTCACACTCCAATGCCTTGAACACACTCAACGTTAAGAGATTTATTACATATCATGGTTTAATCTCGGGAGTATCTTATATGCCATCTGGCACTGTCTGCCCTGGGCAAGCTCAAGTTAGGGTTGCGTTTCTTCCTGCAGGCATCTATCTCCCTTCAGAGCTTAGATTTATTGTTTGTCCTGTGGCTTCAATTTTCTGATGTTAAAGAAAATGTGTTCATTTGCAGTTTCTCTAGCTTTGATGTCATCGTTGTAAGAAGAAGAGCAATGTATTTCTCAGCTCTCTTCAGCTCCATGCTGAGCAGCAGCTTTCTATGTCATAGCTAGAAACTTGAGACAATCCATATACCCTTGGTCATGAAGACACAGATATTAATTGAGGTATATGCACACTTTGGAATATTATCCAGCATTAAAATTAGTGAATTCTTGATACACATTCCAAATGGATGTACCTCTAAACTGTTATGCTGAATGAAATAAGCTAAAGGAATGAACGTGCATACTGCATGATTCCACTTATGTAAATTCTGGAGGATGCAAGGTAATCTAAACTAACATAAAGATCAGTATGTGCCTGGGGACAGAGTGAGCAGTGGGAAGGGCAGGAGGGAGGAATGACAGGGGAACATAAGGAAATCATTGAAGTGTATGGAGTTGTTCACTCTCTTGTGTTGTGGTGATGCTTGCACTGAGATGCACGTATGTTAGTACAAAAGTGATTGTACACATTAAATAACTGAAATATATTATATGTCAATTATATCAGCATAAGCTTGTTAAAATAAGTAAGTTTTTATACTGGTAGGGAAGGAGTGATAGAAAGATACACAATACCATCCTAAAGATCCAAGACTCCTGAACGTTCATGTGCACTGAACTTGGTATTGTACATATTACTTGGATAAATACTGTTGTGTTTAGGTGTTAGGTGCCATCCTGTGGGTTCAATTTCATAGCGACCCTATGTGCAACAGAACAAAATGCTGCCTGATCCTGCACCACCATCACAAACGTTGCTATATTTGAGCCCTCAGCATATTCTTGGTTGGTTGAATTAGGGAAGGCCCTTATAAGTGAGAAGATATTTTGGCCTTAGGTAGGAAAAAGGACACTCTTCCATGGGAATAGAAGAGAAGAAGATGGAAATGGATACCAACAGAGAAAGGGGAAGAGTATTAGCAAAGAAGCAAAAGCTGGTGAATGATGAGAGAAGGGAGAGCAGGAAGTGGATCAACAGTGAGGGAGAGGAAAACTTGGAAGTCTGCACTCAGAAACAGAGAGAGCACACCTTGTGTTTTTCTCCCAGGCCTTCTCCCCAGAGGAGGATGTTCACCAGGCTTATACAGGTGACAGAATGTCTGCAGGTGGGATCCCAAAAAGGATAGGGGTTTGCAGCACAGGCCCTTTGTGTGATGTGTTACCTAGGGCTAGCAGCAACTTTGTTTCCCACAGTCCAGCAAACCAACCTGCTTCCCTGACCTGTTTTCCTAACTTTGAGGTGGGAATGAAAATATGGAAGCTCAGGAATGAGGGAGTTTAGGAGGAGGAAGACGTCTGGGTCATCTGATGTCTAAATACTCAGGAAGTCACCTTTTGGAAGAGCCTGTGAGGCAGAAGCTGGCCCCTGGCTCCTTCCTCTTGTAAGTCCAGTACCCTTGACACATGCAAATTTCCCCTCAGCTCTGTCTATATCACGCCTACCATGCTGTGTGGTGTGGGCATCTTCACTCTCTCAGGAAAGGCACTATCCTTCCTAGTAGAAGATGAAGCTATTATGTTTCCTCCTTTTTCTGGTGACAGCTTCCCAGTGTGAGCCTCTCAGGGACTTAAACGTTGGGTGATAGGGGTGAGTGTGCTCTCTTTCTGACTCACAAGAATTTCGTCTCTTTCCCCTAGGTGTCCTGTCCCAGGTGCAGCTGAAGGAGTCAGGCCCAGGACTGGTGAAGCTGTCACAAACCTTGTCTCTCACCTGCACTGTCACTGGTGGCTCCATCTCTAGTGGTTATGCTTGGAGCTGGATCCGCCAGCCCCCAGGGAAGGGCCTGGAATGGCTGGGAGTTGGTTACTACAGTAGATCATCATGGAATACAAAGTATGGCTCCTCCGTCCAGGGCCGAATCTCCATCACTGCTGACTCATCCAAGAAGCAGTTCTCCCTGCAGCTGAGCTCTGTGACTTCCGAGGACACAGCCGTGTATTACTGTGCAACAGGCACAGTGAAGAGAAGTCCGTGTACCCCAAGACAAAAACCTCCCCTGCAGTGAGAGGACTGGCCTATGGGAGGCGCTCAGAATGCATGGAGCACAGAGATCATCTTAGGAGCAGGTGCAGAGGAAGACTGAAGTTTCCTTTTAACCCTGGTGTTTCCTGCCCCTGCCCAGCAAAAGTCTTATCCTCGAAGAACCGTTACTGTCTCTTCCTTGCAAACAGGAAGAGATTACCGAATAAGCACGGTCAGCACATGCTTCTTAGTGTGTACTTTATAAGCACTTGCTTAGTTGTGCTAACCTTGTAAGCCCATGCTTACCTTGCTTACTGAGTAATCCTTCCCTGCAGGGTGCTAAATGAGATTGGAAACATCTCCAGTGCGTGAGAATATGTAGGCTAGAAACGAAGCTCACACAGGCTCAGGGGGGTGCTATGCCCAATGTTGTTTAATGTCTGAGTAACTTTTTAACTCTATCACACTTGTGCTTTCAAGCCTGTGCTTAGATGGTGTGCACAATTAAGCATGTGTTTACTGTGCTTATTGGGTAATCCACCCCTGCTTGTAACTCCCTGGTGTCTCTCACTTAATAAGTGCTAATTTGGAGAAGGAGTTCAATTAAGTATTTAAGCCCTCATTTTTCACATTTCTACCCCCAACATTTTTTTCAGTAAAGTTTTAATAATTAGAAAACCATGCATCCTCAGTTCAACCTCCAAATACATGCAAATATTTCTGTGCTTTCTACCATGTCTCAGTCATAGTAAACGCTTCTGTTCATAGTGTACTCAGTAGATACGGAGGTGGTAAGTCTCATTCTTGCCCTTTTTTCTGCCTTAAATGGAGCTGAAAAAACCACTTCGATGGGTTATATCTGCCATATCTAACTGCGTCCTAGTGTTCTATGTCTCAGATAGTCTCTCCACCACCCATTCTTTTCTCATGGCGAGAGGAGGAAGATTCAACCATGACTTTTTAATGGCCCTCATTCTCCATTAAAGGAAACAACAAACTCCTTTTTTAATCTCTTCCATGTCTGCTGTCTCATTTTACTTCTTCTCATTCTCACAGCCATCAACCAAGTACAGGCATTGAGCACCACTCCACAGAATACTCTCCTACCCTGTGACTCCTTTACCCCACTCACTCCCTTCTCCTACGTACTTCAGCGGAGACAGCTGCTTCTCACGGTGTCCCCTGAGTACACACCGTGGGGGTCACTAGTGATCTGATAATAAAGTCCAAACCCCCATGCCTTGCAGAGTCTCAGAACACTCTGGAACACGTCACAGGGGTGAATGAATCCTTGAAATTGTAGAATAATTTCAGTTGTCTCTTTCTCTCTCTATACACACACACACACACACACACACACACACACGTATATACACCCAGGTGGCACAAATAGTTATGCACACAATTGCTAACCTTAAGGTTGCTTGTTTGAACCCACACAGCTGCTCCTCAGGAGAAAGACCTGGTAATCTATTTCCCTAAAGATTACAATCAAGAAAACCCAGTGGGGGCAGTTCTACTCTGTCACATGGGTTTGCTGAGTGTCCAAATTGAGTCAACGCCACTAACAACAATGACAACATACATTGAATAAGTTCAATGACTTTGAACAAAAATGCTCTTTGAATAATTGCTATGATGGACACATAGTAAAGAAATAAATGCATTCCGACCTTTAAATTTTATAATTGAAAAGGAATAAAATTTCTATTCATTTGTAGAAAAATATGTGTTTAAACATATTTGTTAACTGGAGTTTCAATAGACAGACACGCAGATAGAAGAATATAATTTTGGATCACTACCTCACACAATATACACAAATTCAAATGTATCAGTTAGAGTAATATTTAGGGAATGTGTGTGATATGTGAGAGGATATAGTTTAGTTTTTTCCTGTACATGTGTGTGTGTTAGTGCTGGGGATGTGTGTGTGTGTGCACGTGTGTTTCTGTGTGAATACAACATTTTATAATATATTTTAAACCTATCTGTGTAAATAGAATCTAGATTATGAACATGCTAAAAGATAATGAAACCAAACCATAAGAGAAATCATAAATATATTTTGAATGGCAATGTTATGACATCTTATGCAGAGGGTTTTATTAATAATGAACAAAATACCTAATTTTGTTTTTTAAAAACTCCTGAGGGGGATGGGCATCAATATTCACTTATCAGAATATCAGTACAAAATTGCTACACACATAATGCACTTATCCTCACTGCTGATCAAGAAAAACCTAAGTATCAAATTAGATTCATCATGTAAAAGAAAACAAGTTTATCACTATTTCATTAAATACCACCTCTCTTATAAAGCAACTAAAATGAGAAAAAAAAAAAAAAGTTAAATTTCCCCTTCGTTTTACTCCTTATGCCTGAAGCAGTTCTTCAATCATGTTTTGAAGAGTGAATGAGCCTGACGTGAGTCTCTCTTCACCTATAAGGACAGGGCTCCACCATATGTAAGTTTTCCCTCAAATTCTAGGGTAAAATTCCACACATGGACTGTTGAGTTTAATAGCTCTCTCATCAGATGTACCTAGAGGTCTCTGGGAAAGAGAGCTCTGTGGTTTAGAAGATGATTTCATTGGGTCTTCTTTGGTGCCTGGTGACAGCTAACCAAGATGAGTGTCTCAGATATCATACCTGGGTATATGGTAATGGTTGTGGCTGCACATAACTGGAAAGGACCCAGGTGTCCTATTGCAGGTGCAACTGAAAGCATTGGGCCCAGGACTGGTGAAACCCCCACAGAGTCTGTCTCTCACCTTCACTGTCTCTGGATTCTTCATAACAGACAGTGGTTACTTCTGGCAATGGGTTTGCCAGCCCCTGGGAAGGGGCTACAGTGGATAGGGGAAATAGATTATTCTAGATTCACAAAATAAAGCCCATTCTTCCAAAGCCACAGATCCATCTCCAGAGACACATCAAAGAAGTAGGTGCTCAGGAAACAGCTGTATAGTACTGTGTGAAAGGCACACTAAGGGGAGGTTGGTGTGAGCCCTTGCAGGGAGCATATTGGGCACAGGAATGAATTACCCAATAAGGAGGGTATGTGTGTTGACTCAGCGGCACTGGGTTTCTGGGCACGTGCTTAAGGTCTCAACAAAATAGAGGCACCAGCTATCCAAAGCAAAGACCCACAGATGCCAAGCAAATAGGACACAAATAAAGGAGAGTGTCACAGTTGAAGGTACCTGGCAGAGCACTAAATAAAACTGATACCAGCTTCAGTGTGTGAGAATGTGCCTGCCAGGGACATGAGGTTGACTGCCTGCAAGGTTGTTTAAGCTATGAGATCTCTACTACTTCAACACTTGCTTTGACCTCTGTCTCCTATGGTTCTCTCCCATGTCATTGAAATTCCTTATCTTAGCAGGTCTCTTGGGAGTATATTATTTCTTTGGAGTCGACAAGAGATGAGAATGACTATTGAATCTAACTGTTGCTACCTTCAGCCAATATGCAACTGGATTCAACACAAGTGGTTACTGGGCATGGATGGATTGTATTAATAGATACCAGGTCTCTGACCCATTATGAGAGAACCGTCTTGTACTTCCATGTCTGTTGATCCAGCAACTCCAGCCAGGAGGGCTAGCAATGCTCTTT
This sequence comes from Loxodonta africana, assembly GCF_030014295.1. Taxonomy (NCBI): domain Eukaryota; kingdom Metazoa; phylum Chordata; class Mammalia; order Proboscidea; family Elephantidae; genus Loxodonta; species Loxodonta africana. The sequence goes on from NC_087362.1 coordinate 24,470,126, forward strand.
GGCATGATACAAACACAGGGGTGTGCTCTTTCACATGTTCTGGTAAACAACCAATAGAAACTTCAGTCAGATGAATAAGTAGAAAATTTGAATGAATTTAAACAAGTTACTTTTCAACCGTATAGTGTTTACGTGAATATTTTGAAAACACAACAAAATAAATATTGGTTATTAAGAAGGTCACTGTTGGAGGCAGGGACAAGATAGCTAACTAAGCAGAAGCTTCTGCTGAACCTCTTGCAACAAAGACCCGAAAGAAAAACAAGTGAATCCGTTACATATATGACAATATACAAACCCTGACCATCAAACACAGAACTAAGGAATCGACCTGAGTGACAAGGGAGTGAGAGGCCGTGCAGAAGCAGCGATGAGCTGCTGAGCCCACGCAGTACCTCAGCTTCAATTCTTTGGTGCCGTTCTTTGGTGCGAATGTGGCGGGGCTGATGGTAGTTTCTGGAGGCACGGCAAGCACAGGATGCAGCCCTAACTTTCTAGGGCATTCTCAGAGGGAACCCAGCCAGTGCACACAGGCTACACATGCCTCTAGAATCTGAAATAAAACAGCACTTCTGACACAAGATAAGTGATTTCGTCTATTTTACCACGCTAATCTCTCCTATCTATCTGATCCCTCCCCTCCCTGCCCCAGCAGGCTTCATTAACAACCAAATTCCATGGGCCTGAGATACAAGTGCTGTGCTTTTTCTGATCTATTCTCCTGGGCTGGGAGAAATAACAAATTAACAAACAGGGGAAAAATACTTTCCAGACTCCCCTAAAGTGGAAGATCAGAGCAGAAGCAGTGCCAGCCCAGGCATAAGAGATCCACAGACTTTGGCTTTCACCCCTACATGGAGCCAGGTGGCTATTATAATGCAAAGGTAAATGTGTTAGAGGTCTGACTGTAATTGTTTCAGCTGTGTGGTGGAGAGGCAGGTATTGGAGGTCTGATACTGGCCTACTTATTAAACAGAGCCCTTATCTAACCACAGCAGTGACCTGAGGGCTGAGGCTCCATCCACACCGCCTAACCACCCATGAAAGGGGTCTGAGGATAGTGGTTTCTACCAGTCTTTACAGGTATAAGCATTGGGTGCCTAAGGCACAGCTGCAGAGCCCACACACCAGAGAGCTCTAGAGAACAGAGATGCTCCTTCCTCACTGACACTTGGGGGAAGGCTGTCAGCACCCTGCCCTCCTCAGAGTGTGACCCCCTGCTGCTACCAGAAAGCAGTGCATACAACCATCACTACTACTCCTCTACAATAGTAGTTGAGAGCCTACACCACACACTAGGTGACCAACTATCAGGACACCTGAGCTGAATTTATGCAAGAATAGTGAATGGACTCCTAGGCTCATATACTTGGTAACAACTCTAGCCATCTGGTAACAGGACATTAGTGCTTCAAAGGCTCCAATAATCAAGTTATCTCACTCTAGTAGCCTATATGGATATACGAAAACAAGTCACTAGGACACAGTGAGCAATCAAAAAATAAATTAATACAATAATTTACAGATGGCTTGGAGACAACAGTAGATATCGTATCACATAAAGAAGCAGGCCATGATTGCTTCAACAAACTCCTGAAACAGAGAATCAAGGACTCTTCTGGATGAAGATGTATTCCTGGAATTACTAGATGTAGAATACAAAGGATTAATATACAAAACTCTTCAAGACTTCAGGGACGACATCAGGAATGAAATCAGGCAATGTACAGAAAAAGCCGAGGAGCACACAGATAAAGCAGCAAACAGATTAAAAAGATTATTCAAGAACATAATGAAAATTTAATAAGCTGCAGGAATAAATAGAGAGACAGCATTCAGAAATTGAAAAGATTAACAATAAACATAAAGAATTAGACAACTCGATAGGAAGTAAAAGGAGCAGAATTGAGGAATTGGAATGCAGAATTGGGGAAATAGAGGATAAGGCATTTGGCAGCAATATATATGAAGAAAAACCAGATAAAAGAATTAAAAAAAAAAAATGAAGAAACCCTAAGAATCATGTGAGATTCTATTAAGAAGAGAGAATTGTTGGAGATTCGTTGGCAGAAAACTTCCCTGACATGGTGAAAGATGAAAGGATATCTACCTATTCAAGATGCTCATCAAACCCCATACAAGGCAGATCTGCAAAGAAAGTCACCAAGACATATTATCATCAAACCTGCCAAAACCAAAGATATAGAGAAAATTTTAAGAGCACCCAGGGATAAACAAAAAGTCACCAACTAAAGAGAATCAATAAGTATGGACTATTTGGCAATGGGATGACATATCTAGAGTATTGAAGGAGAAAAATTGCCAGCCAAGAATTATATTTCCAGCAAAACTGTCTCTCAAATATGAAGGTGAAAATAAGTCATTTACAGGTAATCACAAGCTTAGAGAATTTGCAAAATCCAAACCAAACTACAAAAAATACTAAAGGAAATTCTTTGGTTAGAAAATCAATATTATCAGATATCAACACAACACAAGGACACAGAACACAGCAAACTGATATCAACTCAGATAGGGAAATCACAAAAATAAAATAAGATTTAAAAAAAAATGCTCAAAACAAGGAATCTCTGATGTCATTATGTAAAAGATGACAATAAGCAATAAAGAGGGACTAAATACAGTAGGCATAGTTCTTTCATACCGAGAGGAAATGAAGGTGATATAGGGAGATACAAGTTAGGTTTATACTTAGAAAAATAGGGGTAAATGTTCAGGGGTAAATGTTCAAAGAAGACTGACAATCCCAGACTTTAAAATATAAACCAAGATAAACATACAGACTCAGCAAAAACAAATTCAACTACACTGAAAAAGAAGAACACACAATTTCTGAAGATAAACTTTTCAGCACAAAAAAGTAAGTGGATAAAATGAAATTATCAACACAGAAAAGGCATCAAAATGACAGCACCAAACTCATACCTATCTATAATTATGCTGAATGTAAAGGGACTAAATGCACCAATAAAGAGGAAAAGCATAATCCAGCTATATGCTACCTACAAGAGACACACCTTAGACTTACAGATATAAATAAACGAAAACTAAAAGATGCTTTTGGCCAAGATCCTTCTGACATCAGCAAGGATGTCCCTCCTTACGCTTCCTTTTCTGAATCTGGCTTGCACTTCTGGCAGTTCCTAGTGGATGTACAGCTGCAGTTCTTATTGAGTTTCATGGATTGATAGCACATGTCTTTTTATCACTGAGTAATATACTGCTGTGTGGATATAACACAAATCTCTTTATGCATTTGTGTATTGAAGTTCATGGTGCAGCCTCAGACTAATATTAGCTTCTTTCTTTCTGTTCCTTTAATTTCCCTGAGGAGTTGGCTTGCACTGCTTGGGCACCAAGGGCTAGTGGATGGCATCCTTCACTGAATTAGGCCTGCCTGATCATGTCTACAATTCACACGCCCACGTATATACATACAGATGTTGACCCAGCGTCCAGTCATCCCTCTTCTGGTCCCTGGCCCCAACACCGTTGAGGTTATGTCTCAGACCCAGTGGCCACACTGCATAGATCCCATTGTGGGTCCTAAGTGCTTCCCCGGCTGATCTCAGGCTTCAGAATTGGCCCTATTTAAATCTGGGTAAAGAAAGCCCAAGAACAAGGTCTTGGCCTTTTCCATAAATACAGATGGTTTGCAGCCACCTCTGCCTCCCTCACCCACTCAGTGAAGCCCACATCCCCTCAGTGTCTGACCCCTCCAGAGAACCAAGACCCATATCCTCCAGGAGGCCCCATGATCGCAGGCTGCCTCCTCAGACACAGTGACTTGGAGCTAGCTGCCCTTTCTGCACTCTAAGTGGCTTGTGTGAGGCCAGCAGTCCCCTTTATCATAATGTCAGTCCCTGGTTTGCCACTTAGGCTTGGCCTGAGAGTCAGAGGACACACATCCCTCCAGTACTCCCTTCACTTTTGAAGAGTCTTTCATAGAATACACACTTCTAGCTTGGTTTGTTGGTTTTCCAGCTCTTTATTTCAAGCAAATCTTTCCCTGCTTGCATGGTTTCTGATGAGAATTCCATTTGTAATTCTTATCATTGGTCTCTTATCGGTAAGCTTTCTTGTTTTTGTTTGTTTTTTACATGTAGCTTTTTCAAGTTTTTCTAAAATTTGAATACAATGTACCCAGATGTGTTTTCCTTGGTTTGTTTTTTTTTCTTTCTTGTGCGTGTGTGTTTTTTTTTTTTTATTTATTTTTATTTATTCTACTTATTCTTTCGGCAGCATCTGTGATCTGTGGCTTTCAGTGTCATAAATGTGGCACACTTTTCCAGCTATGATTACTTCAAATAATTCTTCTGCTCTCTATTCTACTCCTGATGTAAATACACATGTGTTGTGTTCTCTGCAATTTTCTCAGAGTGCTTGAGTTTTTTTTTTTTTTCTGGGAGTCATGGGCTTCATCCTCAAGGACAGGAAGCATGTATGGTCCTTATTCTTCCTGGTGGCAGCTCCCAGAGGTCAGCGTCTCAGGGATTCAGGCATGAAGATCTGTGGACGCTGCATCTGAGCACACGGCTCACTGTGGTTGTCCTTGTCCTCAGGTGTCTTATCCCAGGTACAGTTACAGGAGTTTGGTCCAGGACTGTTGAAGACCCTGTCCCTCACCTGCACTGACTCTAGTTACTCCTTCACCGGATGTTGGCTCTGGGTCTGCCAACCCTCAGAGAAAGGGCTGGAGTGGATGGGGTGCATCTTATGATAGGAACTTGCGCTACGAACCATCTCTCAAGCGTGGAGTCAGCTTTTCCAGAGAAATGTACAAGATTTCTTTGTGCTGCTGAGCTCCATGACCAGGGAGGACATGGCCATGTATTACTGTGAGAGATACAGTAAGTGGAAGGCAAAGGGAGCTCAAATTCAATCCTGTCTGCAGGGAGGCAGGAGAGGCTACACTGCAGGGGCTCCTCAGGACCCACAGAGCAAAGAGGCCCAGCTCAGAAAGAAGATATAGCATGGTGTGGTGGTTTCTAGCCACGGTTTAGGGGTTCATCTCTTTTCCTAACATCTAACCCCTGGGAACACTCCATTACTTTTTATTTAGTTAGTTTTTGAGTTGTGGTAAAAATATATATCACACATTTGCCAATTCAATGTTTTATAATGTAGATTTCGTGACACTGACTGCATCAGCCACATTGTACAGCCACTACATCTTTTTTTTTTATTAACTTTTATTAAGCTTCAAGTGAACGTTTACAAATCCAATCAGTCTGTCACATATAAATTTACATACATCTCACTCCCTACTCCCAATTGCTCTCCCCCTCTTGAGTCAACCCTTTCAGTCTCTCCTTTCGTGACAATTTTGCCGGCTTCCCTCTCTCTCTATCCTCCCATCCCCCCTCCAGACAAGAGTTGCTAACACAATCTCAAGTGTCCACCTGATATAATTAGCTCACTCTTCATCAGCGTCTCTCTCCCACCCGCTGACCAGTCCCTTTCATGTCTGATGAGTTGTCTTCGGGGATGGTTCCTGTCCTGTGCCAACAGAAGGTCTGGGGACCATGGCCGCCGGGATTCCTCTAGTCTCAGTCAGACCATTAAGTTTTGTCTTTTTATGAGAATTTGGGGTCTGTATCCCACTGATCTCCTGCTCCCTCAGGGGTCCTCTGTTGTGCTTCCTGTCAGGGCAGTCATCGATTGTGGCCGGGCACCAACTAGTTCTTCTGGTCTCAGGATGATGTAGGTCTCTGGTTCATGTGGCCCTTTCTGTCTCTTGGGCTCTTAGTTGTCGTGTGGCCTTGGTGTTCTTCATTTTCCTTTGCTCCAAGTGGGTTGAGACCAATTGATGCATCTTAGATGGCCGCTTGTTAGCATTTAAGAACCCAGACGCCACATTTCAAAGTGGGATGCAGAATGTTTTCATAATAGAATTATTTTGCCAATTGACTTAGAAGTCCCCGCAAACCATGTTCCCCAGACCCCCGCCCTTGCTCCGCTGACCTTTGAAGCATTCATTTTATCCCGGAAACTTCTTTGCTTTTGGTCCAGTCCAATTGAGCTGACCTTCCATATATTGAGTGTTGTCTTTCCCTTCACCTAAAGCATTTCTCATCTACTGATTAATCAATAAAAAACCCTCTCCCACCATCCGTCCCTCCGCCCCTCGCAACCACAAAAGTATGTGTTCTTCTCAGGTTTACTATTACTCAAGATCTTATAATAGTGGTCTTATACAATATTTGTCCTTTTGCCTCTGACTAATTTCGCTCAGCATAATGCCTTCCAGGTTCCTCCATGTTATGAAATGTTTCGCAGATTAGTCACTGTTCTTTATCGATGCGTAGTATTCCATTGTGTGAATATACCACAATTTGTTTACCCATTCATCCGTTGATGGACACCTTGGTTGCTTCCAACTTTTTGCTATTGTAAACAGAGCTGCAATAAACATGGGTGTGCATATATCTGTTTGTATGAAGGCTCTTGTATCTCTAGGGTATATTCCGAGGAGTGGGATTTCTGGGTTGTATGGTAGTTCTATTTCTCACTGTTTAAGATAACGCCAGATAGATTTCCAAAGTGGTTGTACCATTTTACATTCCCACCAGCAGTGTATAAGAGTTCCAATCTCTCCGCAGCCTCTCCAACATTTATTATTTTGTGTTTTTTCGATTAATGCCAGCCTTGCTGGTGTGAGATGGAATCTCATCGTAGTTTTAATTTGCATTTCTCTAATGGCTAATGATCAAGAGCATTTTCTCATGTATCTGTTGGCTGCCTGAATATCTTCTTTAGTGAAATGTGTGTTCATATCCTTTGCCCACTTTTTGATTGGGTTGTTTGTCTTTTTGTGGTTGAGTTTTGACAGAATCATGTAGATTTAAGAGATCAGGCGCTGGTCGGAGATGTCATAGCTGAAAATTCTTTCCCGGTCTGTGGGTGGTCTTTTTACTCTTTTGGTGAAGTCTTTAGATGAGCATAGGTGTTTGATTTTTAGGAGCTCCCAGTTATCGGGTTTCTCTTCATCGTTTTTGATAATGTTTTGTATTCTCTTTATGCCTTGTATTAGGGCTCCTAGGGTTGTCCCAATTTTTTCTTCCATGATCTTTATCGTTTTAGTCTTTATGTTTAGGTCTTTGATCCACTTGGAGTTAGTTTTTGTGCATGGTGTAAGGTATGGGTCCTGTTTCATTTTTTTGCAAATGAATATCCAGTTATGCCAGCACCATTTGTTAAAAAGGCTTTCTTTTCCCCAATTAATTGACAATGGTCCTTTGTCAAATATCAGCTGCTCATACGTGGATGGATCTATGTCTGGGTTCTCAATTCTGTTCCATTGGTCTATGTGCCTATTGTTGTACCAGTACCAGGCTGTTTTGACTATTGTGGCTGTATAATAGGTTCTGAAATCAGGTAAAGTGAGGCCTCCCACTTTCTTCTTCTTTTTCAGTAGTGCTTTGCTTATCCGGGGCTTCTTTCCCTTCCATATGAAATTGGTGATTTGTTTCTCTATCCCCTTAAAATATGACATTGGAATTTGGATCGGAAGTGCATTAAATGTATAGATGGCTTTTGGTAGAATAGACATTTTTACTATGTTAAGTCTTCCTATCCATGAGCAAGGTATGTTTTTTCACTTAAGTATGTCCTTTTGAATTTCTTGTAGTAGAACTTTGTAGTTTTCTTTGTATAGGTCTTTTACATCCTTGGTAAGATTTATTCCTAAGTATCTTATCTTCTTGGGGGCTACTGTGAATGGTATTGATTTGGTTATTTCCTCTTCGGTGTTCTTTTTGTTGATGTAGAGGAATCCAAGTGATTTTTGTATGTTTATTTTATAACCTGAGACTCTTCCAAACTCTTCTATTAGTTTCAGGAGTTTTCTGGAGGATTCCTTAGGGTTTTCTGTATATATAATCATGTCATCTGCAAATAGTGATAACTTGACTTCTTCCTTGCCAATCCGGATACCTTTTATTTCTTTGTCTAGCCTAATTGCCCTGGCTAGGACTTCCAGCAGGATGTTGAATAAGAGCGGTGATAAAGGGCATCCTTGTCTGGTTCCCGTTCTCAAGGGAAATGCTTTCAGGTTCTCTCCATTTAGAGTGATATTGGCTGTTGGCTTTGCATAGATGCCCTTTATTATGTTGAGGAATTTTCCTTCAATTCCTATTTTGGTAAGAGTTTTTATCATGAATGGGTGTTGGACTTTGTCAAATGCCTTTTCTGCATCAATCGATAAGATCATGTGGTTTTTGTCTTTTGTTTTATTTATGTGATGGATTACATTAATGGTTTTTCTGATATTAAACTGCCTTGCATACCTGGTATAAATCCCACTTGATCAGGGTGAATTATTTTTTTGATGTGTTGTTGGATTCTATTGGCTAGAATTTTGTTGAGGATTTTTGCATCTATGTTCATGAGGGATATAGGTCTATAACTTTCTTTTTTTGTAATGTCTTTACCTGGTTTTGGTATCAGGGAGATGGTGGCTTCATAGAATGAGTTGGGTAGTATTCCATCATTTTCTATGCTTTGGAATACCTTCAGAAGTAGTGGTGTTAACTCTTCTCTGAAAGTTTGGTAGAACTCTGCAGTGAAGCCGTCCGGGACAGGGCTTTTTTTTGTTGGGAGTTTTGTGATTACCGTTTCAATCTCTTTTTTTGTTATGGGTCTATTTAGTTGTTCTACTTCTGAATGTGTTAGTTTAGGTAGGTAGTGTTTTTCCAGGAATTCATCCATTTCTTCTAGGTTTTCAAATTTGTTAGAGTACAATTTGTCATAATAATCTGAAATGATTCTTTTAATTTCATTTGGTTCTGTTGTGATGTGGTCCTTCTCGTTTCTTATTCGGGTTATTTGTTTCCTTTCCTGTATTTCTTTAGTCAGTCTAGCCAATGGTTTATCAATTTTGTTAATTTTTTCAAAGAACCAGCTTTTGGCTTTGTTAATTCTTTCAATTGTTTTTCTGTTCTCTAATTCATTTAGTTCAGCTCTAATTTTTATTATTTGTTTTCTTCTGGTGCCTGATGGATTCTTTTGTTGCTCACTTTCTATTTGTTCAAGTTGTAGGGACAGTTCTCTGATTTTGGCTCGCTCTTCTTTTTGTATGTGTGCATTTATCGATATGAATTGGCCTCTGAGCCCTGCTTTTGCTGTGTCCCAGAGGTTTTGATAGGAAGTATTTTCATTCTCGTTGCTTTCTAAGAATTTCCTTATTCCCTCCTTGATGTCTTCTATCACCCAGTCTTTTTTCAGGAGGGTATTGTTCATTTTCCAAGCATTTCTTTTCCCTAGTTTTTCTGTTATTGATCTCTAGTTTTATTGCCTTGTGGTCTGAGAAGATGCTTTGTAATATTTCGATGTTTTGGACTCTGCAAAGGTTTGTTTTATGACCTAATATGTGGTCTATTCTACAGAATGTTCCATGTGCGCTAGAAAAAAAAGTATTATTTCATTTGTGATGTCTTGAAGCGTTCTGTAAATTAGTTTTTTATATTCTGTATCTGATAATTCCAGAATTGTATCTTCATTTGGGAAAGATTTTGATTCTTTTGTTTGGGGGCTTGGAGAAGCTGTCATGGTCTGCTTCTTTAAGTGGTTTGATATGGATTGTTGTCTCCGAGCTATCACTGGCAAACTAGTTTTTCCAGAAAATCCGCTAAAAAAATAATGCAGTCAGATCCCTATCCGAGTTCTCCCTCTGGCTCAGGCTATTCAGATGTTAATGAAGCCGCCTGGGGAGGGTGTGGGAGGGAACAGAGAGATAGGAGAGTAGCACCTCAGAATATAGCCAGAGTTGCTTGTCTTGCTTGGAATGACTATTATATCTGAGATTCCCGCGGGGCGCGTTGCTTATGTGTTCTGGCTGTGTGGAGATTGCCCCCGGGGGGTCTGGCCCCCTGGAGTCAAGGTCAGATCCTCCGCTTCCAGCCCCACACCCAGCGTCAAGGCTCCCCTACTGGGACGGTGCACTCTCGACTCCAAAATCAGTCGCTGCCTCCCGGGGACTTCTCGTCCCTCCAGCCGCGTGGCCGTGCCGCCTCCGCAAACAGGTTGGGCCGCCTCCCGGGGTTAGTTCAGGTGGGTGGAGCAGCTCCCCGTGCTTGTGCTGTGACCGAGTGTCCCAGCTGGGATGCTGTTCTCCCCGCTTCAATACCAGTCGCTGCCTCCCGGGGACTTCTCCTACCGGCTGCGTCCCACACCGCCCGTGCGACCCAAGTGAGCCCCCTCCCGGGGTTAGTTCAGGGGGGTGGAGCAGCTCTTCGTGTTTATGCCGTACCTGCGTCCAGTCCAAATCCTGGCGGGATGGCTCCCCAGCTGGGACGCTGCTCTCCCTGTTCCAAGACCAGTCATTGCCTCCCGGGGACTTCTCCTACCGGCTGCGTCCCACGCCGCCCGCAGAACTGGCTGGTCCCCCTCCCGGGGTTAGTTCAGGGGGGTGGAGCAGCTCTCTGTGCTTGTGCCTTACCTGACTGGTACGCTGGTTCCAGGCTCTGAAAACAATCGCTGCTTCCCTGTATTAGTTCGTTCTCCGTCTCTAAATCTGTGTTTTTTGTTCAGGGTTCGTAGATTGTTATGTATGTGATTGAGTCACTTGTTTTTCCGTGTCTTTGTTGTAAGAGGGATCCGAGGTAGCGTCTGCCTAGTCCACCATCTTGGCTCCGCCTCTACATCTCTTTTTAAAGCAATGCAATGATGCATCCAAATTGCAAATAGAGTACAATTTTTTAATAGTCTTTCTTATCTATTTTTATCTTACTTTATCTTCTTCGTATACATTTGTCTTGAAATACGTAATTTCTATAAAATTAGCATTGTGCAGTTAATGTTTGAACTTAGGTCACTGCCCCAGGAATGCCCAGGCTTACTGCTACTATTATTACTACCAGTGTTACTTTTTGTTATAATAATAATACATAAAGTAAAGAAAAAAATTACATGTATATCCAGTCACTGGGAAGACAGATTGTCTACGTAGAATTGAAAATTGAACCCCACACCACATTTTCTGTATTATTTTCCTTTTTACGCTATAACACAAATAGCATAGTGTGTGGCTTTAAAGAGTACATATTTATTTGCTCACACTTCTTGTGAAAAGTCTAAAGCAGAGTCGCTAGCCTATCAGTCTCTTCCTTGTCGAGATCCCCAAGTATTTGTTGGCGTTCCTTGACTCGTAGATGATAGTCATATAGCTTTTCTCTTTCTCTTTGTGTGTCTACTCTCCTCTTTTTGTAACTTAGAACTGATTAGATTTAGGGCCCACCCTGAACTGTTATAATTTCATTAACATAATATAAGAAAATAAAAACCCTGTTTTCAAACATGGTCACATGCACAGATACAATAGTCGAGAGAATATATTGCTAATGGGACCCTGTGGTCTGCAGTGTCTGTTCAACTATAACAGCTGTGTTGACCACAACTGTATCTCATCCACACGTAGCCAGGGCATCTGGAAAGACAGGTTCAGGTGCCACCTATTGACAAAAAGCCTGAATGTTTAGAAGCAGAGACGATATTGCCGAGTGGGACTCACAGTGGGGAAAAGCAGTGTGAGCCCAGGCATACACCTCCTCTGAACACACAGGCTTGCTGTTGTCAGGAGACACTCGGGACCCACTGAGTCCAGGATCCATTTCAGGGCAGTTTCAAGTGAGGAATAAGGGAGCTTTCTGTCTCACAATTTCTTCTCATTCCCAAAATACTGGCACGCATTGGAGCCCTCCTTTCTATTCAGATTCTAGATTTAGAAGACCTCTCCATGGGTGGGGTTATTTTCCTCTCTGCTCTACAAAGGATGGATTGTCATAGGGACAGTGGGCATCTAGTAAATATTACCATTTCCTCTGTTTTTTAGGGTCTTTATGAGAGGACATATGTCAGCCTAGCCTTGATCTGTTACATAGTGTAGGACACAGGATTTGATGAAACTTCATTAGATTGTCTCCATGTGGGTAATTATGATAATACTAAAAAGCTATAAAGTTGCATTAAATATACAGTCTGAGCAGGTATTCATCCAACTGAATTAACCTGAAGAAACAGCCTTACATTCAATGCACAAAAATATACAGATGTTAGACACATTTTACTCATGAAAGGTGTTCTTTGATCTTAAGCGAAGAGTCCTGAGAGTGTTGATGTTAACTCAGCACATGGATTTGTCTTTCCTGCCTGCATTTCCCCTCAGAACACTTCCATCCATGTAATTTCTGAATGTCTCATGCACTAGTACCTCACCTAACAAAACCTTCCTTCTGACAGGAAGATACAAAGAAGCAAGCCTGTGACTGGACTGACCCACCCAGCCTGTGAGATCATGTACTCCCTTGTGCCACAAGCACAGAGTCACTGTTTGTAGTGTACCTAAGTGACATCTTAGTTCTGGATTCAGGGCAGTAGGTGGGATGTCTACTACTCCAGCTACTAACCCAGCACATTGGTGAGCTGAGGACCTCCCACTAACTCTCCCTACTTCTGGTATGGAAAATTTGTGTTCTTGAAAGTTCCCTTTCAAGGAGAGTGTCTACAGACACAAGAAGTTCTTATAGACAGGAAGTTTCAGAGAAAAGGTTTCATAAGTGTTACTGGTCATTTCAATAACTCCACTAATGATTACTCTCCAGGCAGAAATGTCCACTCTGTAAAAAATACATAAATAAAAAAATACTTTAGGCTGACATGAGCGTAATCCCCTTCACAGTATCCTTTTTATATAAAAAAAAAATATACTTGGTAGTAAAGCCAGTTCAGCTGAAGAAATATTCCCCCAAGCTACTGAGCCTATCAGGGTGGTCCCAATTTACTACAAACTTTGGGATGGACACCGTTTTGTCTCTATTCAATGTTTTTGTTCCATTTTGCTGCTGTTTCAATTCCTTGTAATACACAAAAGGTTAAACATTACAAATGTGACCAGTTAGAAAGCCCTGGACTTGTGGTAAATATTTGATATCTATTTGTCTGTCTATCTGTCTGTCATCTGTCTGTCTATCTGTCTATCGCCTATCTGTCAATCTATCATCCATCCATCCATCCATCCATCCATCCATCATCTATCTATCCATCATCTATCTATCTATCTATCATCTATTCATTCCAATATACCTATTCTTAAAGGTGTCTTTCATCCTTGGCTGCATCTGGCTTCCTGATTTGAATATGTCCTTTTGGTGTGGATTAAGGCAACCCCAGGGAGAGAGGAAATGGGATCCCAGGGAGGGGACTCTGTTCTGTTAATGACACAACAAGCAGCCCCAGAGAAAGGAGCCTCTTCTGCCCCTTTTAAACTTTACAAACAGAGGCACCTCCTACATGCAAATTCTCACTTAGACAATTGGATGAAACCCCAGCACACATTTCCTGAAATTCAGGCTCTTCTCAGCCTGGAGAATATTCTCTGGGAGTCATGGACCTTATCCACAAGAACATGATAAGTGTGTGGGTTTTCTTCTTTCTGGTGATATCTCCTAGAGGTAAGTGTCTTAGAGATTCAGAAACAAAGCTCTGGGGATTATGTATCTGAACACATGACTCACAGTGGTTCTGTTTGTTCCCAGATGTCCTGTCCCATGTGTGGCTACAGGAGTCGGGCCCAGGACTGGTAAAACCTTCACAGACCCTGTCCATCATCTGCTCTGTCTCTGGATTCTCTTTAACCAGCTACGATATGACCTGGTTCCGCCACCCTCCAGGAAAAGGGCTAGAGTGGGTGGGTGCCATATGGACTGGTGGAGGCACAGGTTATAATCCAACTGTGGCATCCCGAGTCAGCATCACCAGGGAAACCTCCAAGAGCCAAGTTTACTTCCAGCTGAGCTCCGTGACTCCCGAGGACACAGCCCTAGATTACTGTGCAAGAGACACCGTGAGAGGAAGTCAGTGGGATCCCAGACAGAAACCTCCCTCCAGGGAGGCCAAGAGAGAGCTAGGGTTCACGTGATGCTCAGCATCACATAGCACAGGGGACAAAACCCAGGGCAGGGGTGAAGGGAGGGAGAAGGAGTGGGCTTCTTGTTAGAATCTATGGTTTCCACTTCCTGTACAGGAAATCCTCTACAGACTCTATGCAACTACATACTTCATTAATGTAGTGGTTTTTCGTACTTCCATACATCATAATTTTTTTTCCTACTCTGAAGATAGATTTTGTTTTTTTCTTATATAGTCGCTTTATACAGGACTAAGACTCAGCATATTTTTCAATGTGTGTCTGAAATCCTGAAACTTGGTGAACGCCCTGAGAAGGCTCAGGGGACTGTGATCATGTGTAAATGAATCTCATTATTTGCTGTTCACATGAAAGTAGTAACCAGCCCTCTTATGGTTTGCAGGAGCATTGCACAGCTAGGTTGAACATTGTGAGGTATGCACTGTTCAGACTTCTAGTGCCAGAGAGCACTTATTTTAGGTATATAACTGAGGCATTATGTTTACCAAAATTGGCTTAGTCTTTATTGTTATTTTATAACTGATGTTTTTATACCATTTCCCTTTAAAGTCGTGTAAGAATATGTTGTTGTTGTTGTTAGATGCCTTCGAGTCAGTTCTGACTTGATAGCGACCTTATATGCAACAGAAGGAAACACTGCTGGGTCCCTGTTGCACCTGAGCCCACTGTTGTAGGCACTCTGTCAATCCATCTCACTGAGGGTGTTCTTCTCTATTGATGACCCTCTATTTTACAAAGCATGGGGTTCTTCTCCATAGACTGGTCCCTCCTGGTCACATGTCCAAAATAAATGAGATGATATTTTCCTATCCTTGCTTCTAACGAGAATTCTAGCTGTGCTTCTTTCAAGACAGATTTTTTCATTCCTCTGGCAGCCATTGTATATTCAACACTCTTTGAAAACACCATAATTCAAAGGCATCAATTCTTCCTACTTCATTGTGCAGCTTTCACATGCATATGAGGCAGGTTGAAAACACCATGGCTTGGGTCAGGTGCACCTTTGTTCTTAAAGGGACATCTTCATTTTAACACTTTAAAGAGATGTTTTGCAGCAGATGTGCCCAGTGAAATGCTTCCTTTGATTTCTTGGCTGCTGCTTCCATGGGTCTTGATTGTGGGTGCAAGTAAAATGAATTCCTTGACAACTTCAATCTTTTCTCCATTTATCTTGATGTGGCTTATAGGTCCAGTTGTGAAGATTTTTGTTTTCTTTATATTGAGATGTAGTCCATACCGAAGGCTGTGGTCTTTGATCTTCACCAGTGAATATTTCAAGTCCTTGTCACTTTCAGCAAGCAAGGTTGTGTCATCTCCGTAATGCAAGTTGTTATTGAGTCTTCCTCCAATCATGGTGCCCCCTTCTTCGTTTAGTCCAGCTTCTCAGATTATTTGTTCAGCATGAAGATTGAATAAGCATATTGAGAGGATACAAGCCTGAGGCACGCTATTCCTGACTTTAAACCAGACAGTATTCCCTTGGCTGTTAAAATGACTGTCTCTTGGTAAATACAATTCCTTGTGAGCATGATTAAAAGCTCTGGAATTCCCACTTTTACCCTTGCTTTTCATAATTTGTTATGATCCACACAGTCCAAATGCCTTCACATAGTCACTACAACACAGGTCATCATCTTTCTAGCATTCTGTACTTTCAACCAGGATTTATCTAACATTGGCAATGACATCCTTATTCCAAGTCCTCCTCTGAATCCGAATTAAATTCCCTGTCTATTGCTGCAACCATTTTTGAGTGATCTTCAGCAAAAATTTACTTGTGTGTGATATTCATGTTACTATTCAATAATTTTTTGCATTCTGTTGGATCACCTTTCTTTGAAATGGGCACAAATATGGATGTCTCAATCAGTTGGCCAGATAGCTGTCTTCAAATTTCTTGGCATAGAAGAGTGAACACTTCTTGCACTGCATCCATTTGTTGAAGCATCTCAATTGGCAGTCCATCCATCCCTGGAGCCTTGTTTTTTACCAATGCCTTCAGTGCAGCTTGGACCTCTTTCTTCAATAACTTGTGTTCTTGATCATATGCTACCTGTTGAGATAGTTGAACATCGGCCAATTATTTTTGGTGCAGTAACTCTGCATATTTCTCCCATCTTTTTTGATGTTCAGTGTGTCATTCAGTATTTTCCCTGTAGAATCCTTCAATATTGCAACTCGAGTCTTGATATTTTTTCTTCGGTTTTTCAGTTTGAGAAAAGCCAAGCGTGTTTTTCCCTTTTGGTTTTCTATCTCCAGGTCTTTGCGTATTTCATTAGAGTACTTCGTCTTCTTGAGCTACCCTTTGAAATCTTCTGTTCAGCTCTTTTAATTCATCATATCTTTCTTTTGCTTTAGGTACTCTACATTCAAGAGCTACTTGCACAGTCTCTTCTGACATTAATTTTGTTCTTTTCTTTCTTTCATGTCTTTTTAATGACCTCTTGCTTTCTTTACGTTAGATGTCCTTGATGTTATTCCACAGCTCATCTGGTCTTCAGTCATTAGTGTTCATCATGTCAAATCTATTCTTGAGATGGTCTCTAGATTCAGGTGGGATATACTCAAGTTTGTACTTTGGCTCTCATGGACTTGTTCTAATTTTCTTCAGCTTCAACTTGAACTTGCATTTGAGCAATTGATGGTCTGTTCTGCAGTTGGTCCCTGGCCTTGTTCAGACATGATATAGAGCTTTTCCATCATCTCTTTCCACAACTATAGTCGACTGGATTCCTGAGTATTCTATCTGGTCACATTCATGTATATAGCCACCTTATTTTGTTGAAAAAATGTTTTTGCAATGAAGAAGTTGTTGGTCTTGCAAAATTTTAACATGCAATGTCTGGCGTCCTTTCTATCACCAAAGGCATATTTTCCAACAACCAGTCCTTCTTTGTTTCCAACCTTTACTTTCCAGTTGTCAGTAATTATGAATGCATCTTGATTGCATATTTGATTAATTGCAAACTACAGAAGTTGGTAAAAATCTTTAGTCTCTTCATCTTTGTCCTTTGTGGTTGGTTGAAAGTTTAAATAATAGTCATGTTAACTGGTCTTCCTTGGAGGAGTGCACATATTATCCCATCACTGACAATGTTGTCCTTTAGGATAGATCTTGAAATGTACTTTTTGACAATGAATGTGACACAGCTCCTCTTCAATTAGTCACGCCTGGCATTGTAGACTGTATGGTATTTTGATTCAAAATGGG